>NC_143256.1:55472837-56097837 GCF_984573655.1 Nuphar pumila
TCACCTTTCCATTCCAGCATACAGGCTCTTAACATATCTTCAAGAGTCTGTATGGTTCGTTCTGATTGCCCATCTGTTTGGGGATGGAATGCTGTACTGAACTTGAGTTTCGTCCCCAGGGCTCTCTGAAGCTGCTCCCAAAAGTGAGAGGTGAACTTCGGGTCACGATCAGATATGATCGAAATCGGCACTCCATGGAGTCTAACGATTTCCCGAATGTAGATCTCCGCCAATCGTTCAGTTGAGTATCAAGTGTTGATTGGCAGAAAATGAGCAGACTTGGTGAGTCTGTCCACGATCACCCATATCGAATCGTGTTGTCTCTTGGATCGAGGCAATCCAACGATGAAATCCATCGTAATGCCTTCCCATTTCCATTCTGGAATCTCGATCCGTTGCATCTTTCCACCAGGGCGCTGATGTTCGATCTTAACTTGCTGGCAGATCAAACACTTCGAGACAAACGTAGCCACATCACGTTTCATACCCCTCCACCAGTACTTCCTCTGTAAATCTCTGAACATCTTCGTACCCCCAGGGTGGATAGTATATTTGCTACTATGGGCCTCCTGGAGTACTTCCTGTCTTAGCTCAGGGTTATTTGGAACCCAAATCCTTTCTTCCATCCATATTCCTCCATCTTCTTTCAAATGAAAGAAAGTATCATCTTTTTCAGCACGAGCTTTCAATTCCAAGTACTGGGGATCCTTGAACTGTTCGGCTACGATGCGATCGAGGAACTCAATGTGGATCGTCAAACATGACATTTGGATTCTGCCAGAATCAGCCAAAAATGGCTTCCACTTGACGAAATCCTCCATCAACTTCCATTGTCCGGTTAGGCTGGCCAGAGTGCCAACAGTCTTGCGACTAAGGGCATCTGCTACAACATTCGCCTTTCCAGGGTGATAGGAAAGCGTGAATTCATAGTCTTTGAGGAATTCCAGCCATCGCCGTTGCCGCATATTGAGTTCTTTTTGAGAAAAGAGGTATTTTAGGCTTTTATGGTCCGACATGACCTCAAATTTCTCTCCATACAGGTAGTGTCGCCAGATTTTAAGCGCGAACACTACCGCGGCAAGCTCCAAGTCGTGGGTTGGATAGTTTTTCTCATGGACCCTCAACTGTCGTGATGCATAGGCGATTACTTTGCCATGCTGCATCAACACACAACCCAGACCTGTTCCCGAGGCATCGGTATAAGCAACGAAGCCTCCCTGACCAGAAGGTAAGGTAAGGACAGGGGCAGTGGTAAGCCTCTGTTTGAGAACCTCAAAGCACTCCTTACACTGGTCAGTCCATTCAAACTTGACTCCCTTTTTAAGTAATTTCGTCATCGGTACGGCGATTCGGGAGAAGTCTTGTATGAACTTCCGATAATATCCGGCAAGTCCAAGGAAGCTACGGACCTCAGTGATATTTTCTGGCTGCTTCCAGTCCATCACAGCTTCCACCCTCGCAGGATCCACTGCGATTCCATCTTTTGAGATCACATGACCAAGGAACATCACTTTATCTAGCCAGAATTCACATTTTGAAAACTTAGCATAGAGTTGGTTATCTTAAAGGGTTTTCAAGACGATTTTCAAGTGCTCCACGTGTTGTTCCTTGTTCTCAGAATATACGAGAATGTCATCAATAAAGACGATGACAAAGCTATCCAAATATGGTCTGAATATCCGGTTCATTAGATCCATAAAGGCAGCAGGCGCATTAGTGAGTCCGAAGGGCATTACTACGAACTCATAATTGCCATATCTTGTTCTGAAGGCAGTCTTAGGTATATCCTCTTCCTTTACTCTGAGTTGATGGTATCCAAACCTGAGGTCGATCTTGGAGAACACCCTCGTTGTTCTGAGTTGATCAAATAAGTCCTCAATCCGAGGCAACGGGTACTTATTTTTAACAGTTGCCTGGTTAAGCATCCGATAATCGATGCATAACCGAAGGGATCCATCCTTCTTCTTTACAAACAGTACCGGGGCTCCCCACGGTGACACACTAGGACGGATGAACCCTTGTTCCATCAGTTCTTCCAACTGACACTTCAACTCACTGAGTTCAGCTGGCGCCATTCGATACGGGGCTTTGGATATCGGCGCTGTTCCAGGTAAGGATTGAATTCCAAATTCAACCTCACGAAGTGGCGGAAGTCCTGGCAATTCCTCAGGAAACACATCGGGAAACTCCCGCACCACTTCCAAACTCTCAAGGGGTTGGTCATTGGATTTTTCCACCGAGAGACTCAACAGGAAGGCCACACAACCCTTCCTAAGGTATTTTTGTACCTTAAGTGCTGATATGAGCCTTTTCTGTGGAACTGGTTTGGATAACCGGTACTCCATCTTAGGCAATCCGGGTCGAGATAGAATCACTCTGCCCTCGCGGCACAGAATCTTGGCATTATTCTGAGCCAACCAATTCATTCCCAGAATGACATCGTACTGTATCATATCGATCAGGATGGCATCAGTAGGCAAGTGTTGCCCTGCTATCTCAATATCCAAATTTTTCACACTCCGGATACATTTGGTGCGTGAACCCAACGGGTTATGTACTTCGATCATTTTATCAATCGGTTGCACCGAAGCGTGGAGTTGTTCGGTGAAATCGTCAGAGATAAACGTATGAGTAGCACCACAATCAAACAAGACGTAAGCTGCATGTCCATTAACAGGTACGGTGCCTTCAATCAGGTCACCATTTTCGACTTGTTCAGTCGTTACAGCATATACACGACCTGCAGCAGGCTTTTGTTCTACTCTAGGTGGAGGTCGTTGAAACTGAGAACGTTGTGGTGCTGGTCGAGAGGGTCCGGCAGATCCGGCACTACTCCTCTGTTCATCTGCAGCCTTCTTGGCGCAATCCCTTATAAAGTGGCCCATCTTGCCACAATACAAGCACCCACCAATGTCACGAGGACATGGCTTTCCGGGGTGGTTCATACGACACCTTGGGCAGCTGAAGTTGGACTGCTGACCATTCGGAGTTGGGTTCTGTCTTGGCCTCACGACTTGCTGAGTGTTGTTCCCTCCTTGGAACTTCTTCTTTTGAAAGGGTTGTCGTGAACCCTGGCCACTTGAGAATGTCCTTTTATGATTCCCACCATTCACTATGGGCTTCTTTGCTATGATCACTTTAGATCGCGCCCAATCCTCTTGGATTTTTGAAGCTGCTGCTACCGCAGCCTGAAAAGTTGAAGGCATGCTTGTTATCACTCGAGATCGCAGCCCTTCGCGCAGACCATTCACATATTTGTCGGCCCTTTCTTGGTCTGTTTCGAACAATCGAGAGCAGTAGCGCTCTAGATTCTGAAATTTGGTGGTATAGTCCATTAGACTCATACCGCCCTGTTCCAACTCCAGAAACTCCATCTTTTTCTTGTTTCTGGAATGCAACGGGAAGTAGTTATCCATAAAAGTCCTCCGAAAGTCAGTCCAAGGAATGACTTCGACTTGTGAGAACTGGATAAGTTTAGTGGTATCCCACCACTTCCGTGCATTATCTTTTAATCGATACGTGCCAAAGTTGGTCTTCTTTTCCTCTGGTACTCCCAGTACTAAGAAGGCACGTTCCGTCTCTTCGATCCAACTCTCTGCGAGCTCAGGATCGGCTCTGCCAATGAAAACTGGCGGGTCAAGCTTGAGGAACTTCTCATAAGTCACTCCTCCCAGGTGCTCGTTTCGTGGTGCGACTGGTTCTGGCCTCGTTTCACGGATGGCGGTAACCAGGTTGTTGAGTGTCTCCAACAGGAATCCTTGCGTATGGGACTCCTCGCTTGGTATGGTTCTCCTCGTCGTAGGAGCCATTTATCTATGCACACACAAGCACTTGTTTTTAGTTTCTCAATGTATATATGGAAGTAAAAGCTTTATTTACTTAATATACATCACATTTACACAAGCATCGCCTTAAACAAAACGTCATGCCGCACTGGCAGACTTTAGGCGTTGAGAAACTATATACATTAGTCTACTGACTCCAAAACATCACCAGTCTCTTTAAGACTTGGATTTCTTTGATGAAGACGAACTCCAAAAGGTCCATCTATTGCCACATGGCCTTGGTGCAGGTACTACTAGCTTTGGCTTGGGCGGCACTTCCGCACTAGCAAGCGAATACTGGGGATATATGAGAGACTCCAGTCCACTTTCCCAGTCAGCAAGATCAAGACTCTGGGAGTCTGGAATAATGATTGGCGAACAGAAAGAATCCCCTCTTTTGTTCCTGCCATTTAATTTCGGCATATGTGATGCCGGATGGTAGCTTGGCGAGTGATAGACTTCTGCAGGGAAGTTCAAATCAAAATCCCTCAGCCTTGGTAATTCATCAAAAGATGTTGGGGTATGGTTTCTCCCAACACTAGAGTGATGCGGTCCACTGACACGCGAAGTCTCATCCCTGAGACCCTTTGAAGCCCGCCGACCCATATCGGCGGTATATTTCCTTTGGCATTCGTTGGCGGAATGCCCATCTTCGCCACAGTATTGGCAGTCTTGGACTTCATACGGGCATATCCACTCATCGTGCATGACCTTGCAGGGATAGCAATATCCACGCGAGTCATGAGTTGCCATCTATACAAAGATGCACCCAGATCAGAACAAAAGTATAAAAACATATACTTACAGTGCGATATCGGGACCATGACGGATCTTGAACCAGGTTTCTCAGACTCATGCTCTGATATCAATTCTGTAACGCCCCGGATTTCCAAAACAAAGCTAAGTTAAAATTTCCATGAATTTCTTTTTTTTTTTTCTTTGCAGCGGAATTTAGAAAAGCTTTTAGCAGCGGAATCAGACGATAATGAGTAATCAGTTTTAGAAAACTCTGAGCACGTTGCAGGTATGTGGCCAAGCAACTCATTGACCACCAAAGTGTTCCATTTATCGAAAACCACTTGTTTATTACAACACCACCGCTTAGAAAAGCAGTGTAGGTTCAATAAAAAGGAAGCAGTACAACTCTGTCTAGAGAAACCCTGGAACTCAATGCCGCCTTGCTCCGCATATCGCCACGCAGGTCCAACACCTGAAATCCCCATAAAATGGGGTCAGAACCACTGATGGTCTGGTAAGCATGCAATCATGTAACCATTCAACTTAAGCACGATAATGACCACTCAAGGTCGCAATGCGCAATAACGACGCTCAAGCCTCCAAGACTTAGCGTATATCGCAGGAGCCTCCTCAGGGCTATGAGTTGAACATCCGCTCGAGTCTTCATGACTTAGAGCAAGCCTTTTCAGGGCTGTGATTTGAATAGCCGCATATGTCTCCACGACTTAGCCATGACCTCTTCTGGGTCTCAAAGTGATGTCTAGCTCAAGTCTTCATACTTGGCACATCCGTATCCCACGCATCTAAGGACAACTCCTCGAGCTTCTCTTAGTCGTGCGGATACAACACGGGTCTTTGCCCAGTCGGTCCAGTAGTATACCGAACATGACACCTTCACAAAGGTTATGCAGGACTGACTCAACACGTCATCCACTCATACATTCAAAGCATCGCTGTACCTAGAACTAATGCATTGTTTGATAATTAACCGCTCCCGCCTTTGGTACGCAGGTAGAGCTATTGTCCGGGCATCAACGCGACGTTCTGGGGGTTGATTATTCTATGTATTTTAGATACCCCAGAGGCCTGTTGACCCTATCCATAGTAGGGCAGTGTGTTTCAACTGGGAGAATCCTACTAGGCCCATATTCGGATGCATCCTCTACTTCCAGTAGTTGGGTTCAATCCTTAGATCTTAAGGATAACCACGACCCCAAAACCCATGAGTGACTGAGGCCATCGTGGACTCTATCAGGTCCAAAGTAAAATACATGTCACTCAAGGCTGTACCATCACTGTCATTCCACAGTGAGCATAATTCCTGAAGGGGTCTGCCAGTCTTACAATTACTTGGACAGAATCTGCATGCCATTTAGGCAGCCCGTGCTTTCAGCACTACGGGAGTATGTACCCGACCCCATTCAGTCTGCCCCAACACAGTCATTACTGAGGGGGTACCCCTAACACGATTTTCAACCGCGGGGTATGTGCGACCTTAAGTCTTATTCATATGCATGCAGAACACCGCTCTTTGGCACTTCGGCCACCACGAGCATCACACCTCTTTGGGTGGAAACAACACACTCTGGCTCTTCGGCCCTTACGAGTCTGGTTGTGTAACCGTTCTCAATGAGCATGCATATGACTCGATCTAAATAGATCGGCTACTCGGCGTATTTTTACGCAACGAGTCCAAACCTAGCCAAGGCGCAACCTCTACTCCGGCTCAGCGGCCCTTACGAGCAAGGTGCCCTTGCAGGCACAAGGATACGAGCCGATCTGGCATCGTTCCATCAACGGACATCATTATGCCGTTCCATTGGTTCCGGCAGCTCTTCTGCCAACCATTTCGTCAGCACCTCCCCTGCTCTACCGGCAGTGGTGCGACGAACCCTTCTACGTTGTAGAGGGCAAACCATGAACTGGGTAGCACTCTGCTATATGTCAGAGTA
Source organism: Nuphar pumila (assembly GCF_984573655.1). Lineage (NCBI taxonomy): Eukaryota > Viridiplantae > Streptophyta > Magnoliopsida > Nymphaeales > Nymphaeaceae > Nuphar > Nuphar pumila. The sequence continues at coordinate 55,479,352 of NC_143256.1, forward strand.
TCCTGCTACGTTCTTTCTGAGCTATTTATAGCTTCTTCAGAAATTTCAGCAGCACTTCCTCTCTTTTACGGAGAAAGCGTGCGTTTCTTTTATCCATTTCAGCGGCATCTCCCCTCTTTGGTAGGAAATCGCCACGCTTAATTCGGGAAATGGATGCGCACCGTTGTGCGTACTTTGCATCCATCAAGGTTGCAGGAACCCTTGGCCATAGCCAGGCCATACGAAATTGACTTAGTCATTACGTAAAGAGCATTTTGCCAAAAACCGAAGTCTTTCCAATAGGGGCTTCATTCGTCAAGCAGAATCTTGAACGAGGAGCGGTCAAGGAATCACATGGGCGATTTGGAGTTTGATCTCCATTTGAACGCTCATTTATGCGCTATATATGTAGTATAAGCAGAAGCCTGTGCTTTATACAGCGGCGGCGTAAAGAAATGCATATACTATTGTTCAGGGTGTGTAACTGAACGAAATATTCTACATATATAACAAAGCAGAAGCCTTGGCATCGTTCGACGCGACGGCGTAAGTAAATACATTGCAGAAAGCAGGAGCCTTGGCATCATACGACGCGACGGCAAAGGTAAATTACATAGCCTGTGCGATATAAGATGCGTCGGCAGAATCAGCAGATATACACCTAGATCCGCATCCAACGATAGTTACGAGGTGAGCGGGTGAACACCGAAGTGTCCTAAAGGGCTCAACCAAGAACTAAAGCGAGATACTATCTTGAAGAACGCAAATACTGCGTGTTTGAACATAGATATATCCGACGATAGTTACGAGACGAGCGGGTGAACACCGAAGTGTCCAAAAAGGGCTCAATCAAGAACTAAAGCAAGATACTACTTCAGAAAGTATATTCTATATACAAACAGTCAAATACTTGAGAGAGATGGATCAACGAAGCGAACTTACTTCAAATCGTGGAAGAAACGGCTCCGGGTTGCTTCTTTGGCTTCGAGAGGTCAGACTAAGTCAGATGAAGCTGACTTAGTTGAGAAAGAGGTAGAGCAGGTCAAGCTACTCAACCTAAGTGGTTTGAACCAAACAGGGTTCAATCTAAGTCAACTGGGTTCAGCAGGTTCGAACTCAGCTCAAGTAGGCTAAGTCTGGGTTCAGAAATCCAAACTGGAATCTGGACCAAAAAGGACTTTGACTTTGACTTTAAACCCAACTAGGTTCAAGTCAAGTCAACTGGGTTTGGACCAGGTCAAGTGGGTTCAGACCCAGGTCAGGTGGGTTAGTACCAGGTCAGGCAGGCTCAGGCTAAGTCAGGTGGGCTCAGGTGGGCTAGGCTAGGTAGGGGAGGTTTAGGAGAGAGAGAGAAGGCAAGAGAGAGAGAAAGGGTCGATTTTTATGAGAAGAGAGAGTGGGGAGGGCTATTTATAGCCCAAGCCCACCTCCTCTTGGATTTTCTCATGCCCCTTCTACCCCCTTGGCTTCTTTTTAATTCCAAGAGGTTCCTTGGTGTGGGGCCCACTTGGATATTCCATGGGATATTTTTGTGGGTCCCACCAGATATTTTCTGAGGAATATTTCTGTGGGTCCCACCAATATTTCTGTGGGTCCCGCAAGAATTTCGGGTTTCCGGCGATTTTTTCCGAAAAATTCTGAGTACGCCATTTTCTTCGTATTGACGTAACTAAGAAAGTTGGCTCGTACGAATCTATTGATTTCGTTTAGTTAGGAAGTTATGGCTTCCAGAGTGTTTGAGCATATATTCGCAATTCGACGAATATCCTAAGTATAACTGGCTCGCAGGAATTGATTTGTTTCGCATTCTGAGAAGAAATGCTATTTTTACCGGTAAATGCCTCATGAATTTTATTCAGATATTTTCTGAAAAATTGCGGGTCTTACACTTTGCATTTTCACTTTCGTTATATGTCCATATGCTGATTGCCCATAGGTATCTTGGTTCTAAAATTGACATTGAACCCCCAACTTTATTCTGTACATTCTCTGTCATAGCCGGAACCGATGATGCTTCACAATAAGCATCATCGATTTCTCCTTTTTCTTCTTTTATCGATTCTGTATATTCTCTTTCATAGCAAGAACCGATGATGCTTCACAATAAGCATCATCTATTTCTCCTTTTTCTTCTTTTATCAATTTTTTTTATATTCTCTGTCATAGCAGGAACCAATGGTGCTTCACAATAAGCATCATCGATTTCTCCTTTTTCTTCTTTTATCGATTTTGTATATTCTTTGTCATAGCAGGAACCGATGGTGCTTCACAATAAGCATCATCAATTTCTCCTTTTTCTTCTTTTATCGATTTTGTATATTCTTTGTCATAGCAGGAACCGATGGTGCTTCACAATAAGCATCATCGATTTCTCCTTTTTCTTCTTTTATCGATTTTGTATATTCTCTGTCATAGCAGGAATTGATTGCTCATAGGTATCTTGGTTCTAAGATTGACATTGAACCCCCAACTTTATTTCGTATATTCTCTGTCATAACAGGAACCGATAAGCATCATCGATTTCTCTTTTTTTTTTACCATTTGACTCTTGTTTTCATATAACTATTGTCTTTTATTTGGACAGTATTGCAATTACGACTCGCCATGTTCTGATCCACTTTGCATTTATGTTTGATCATTCATTTCATTTTGCAGGTCCATTTGATGGGTTATTCCTGTATCTCAGTATGATTATTTCAGTTCATTCATGTTCTCCCCTTTTGATTTAGCCTTTTCCTTTCACTTTAATATTCTCTGTATTATAAATTCGTGGCATTATTAGATTTCCTGGCTCTTTTATTCACCTCTAGCATTTCATGCCATCATTTTCAATAGTTTCACTTCAGAGTACCCATCAACTCGCCTGTTACTACTGCATATGCTAACATTTAACCACAGTCTTTTATAAATACCTTTATCAATTCTCTGTTATGTTATAATTTGATCGGCAACATCATCATTCTGTTTGTGGAGGTTTACCCATCTTTTCGACCATAATCAGGATCTGAATATGATTTGCGTGTCAATATTTTCACAGTTAAAAAAAAAGGAATATACAAGGTAGCATCTCTAATGGTTTCTATGGATCAGAGGCCCTGACAAGCAGGAAATCTCACGATTGAGAGGAATCATGAGGTATGTGTTGCGCATTATCTTGGTAAGACAGTTCTTGGGAGCAACCGATTCAATCAAATGTTCGTGGCACATGTGCATATCCATCGACGCCTAAGATTGCCATTGTCACTCTTGTTGCATTCTCTCAGTAATATTTCTGTTTAAGAGTTTGTCTTATAGTTCATTTTTTTTTTTTTTTATGTTTAGGCCGTTAAATCTCAGAAATCCCAGTTGCAACATCACCGCAACAATAACCAGTTTCCCGATCCAGATCAGGGGAGAAATCGAGTCCCAACCATTTGTAGAACAGTGAAGCTCCTCAAACATATTCTTGAATCTATGTCAGGAAATCCATCAGAAATAAAGATCTCCTCGATTTAGGTTGCCAACTATAAGGCTGAAGCATTTTAAAGCAAAGACAACCTATATTAGTGATCAAATTTTGGTAGTGGTTGAAAGTTTAGGTGCTGCATCCAACTATCTGCAAAATCTGTCCTTATAGAATTTCTCTAGTGCTTTTAGCAGAATCAGATTTAACATTACATGTTATGCCATTTTATGTCTATCATTCATTTTCAAAACCTTGGGCCTCATTCCTGAAAGTTGGTGTTCTGCAGCTACCGAAGGAGATCAATTACTAGAAAGACCTCCTTCTCTGGTGGACCAAGTGACTACCCTTGTCACTATAACCTGGTAATCCATGATTCTCAAACAAGGATAGAATTTGCTTCCACGCCTCTTCCTACTTTCTGTGAATTTTTTTTATTTTTTTTTTGCGTGAATTTCCTTGTTCATTTGACAACGTTAAGGTAACTTTTCCACATTTTTTTTTTGCTTTGTTGTTTTGTTTCTTGATTCTTCTGTGGATTAAACAAATTCTAAAATCCAATTAATTAGAATCATGCCAGCATATCGATTTTTTTTGCATTTTAATGTAAAGTTGGCCCTTCTAGCGAAAATTTCTGAAGGTTGGTTGATTCATTCCAAGGTTGCTGGGCATTATCAAGTCCAGCTGGGCTAACGATAGCCTAAGAATACCTGTTATGTTGTAACAGATAATATCATTTTAGCATGACAAAAGGCCATGTAAATTATATTTTAAAGGTGCTTTCAACTCAAAACTTTGTTTTGAAGCAAGCACGCGCCACAGCATCCCCACTCAAAACTCAACAGTCTCTGCACCCTTGATACAACCACAACTTTACATAATTCAATGACAGGATGTCTGGATCCAATAGAACACTCTTTGGACTTAAAACCCAAAATTTTCTACTTCTATCCAGGTCACGAACAACAACAGATTATTAATCCAACATCTCTGGATCCTACTGCTAAAATCCTATTTCTGTTGTGACAAACCCAACTTTTCTGCAACGACCTTTGCATCTTCCTGTTCAGCAATTCTGCATATCTTTGCCCCTTTGTTTTCTGAATTCAAGAGGCCCACCTGGGGTTGTAGTTAGTCCTGCGTGGATTCATGGACTTTCAATAGTCTTACCAGGTCAAGGAATCATAGCCTTGCAGGGAATTTTACTAATGCCTAGAAATAGGTCCTATATTTACACCCATACAAAAAAAAATGATGGATGCTGCCTTTTCATTTAGGAGATTAGGAATTAAGAGCCTGCTGTCATTATTCAGGATTGAGTTTGCTTGTTTTGAGCCATCGTTTTGTTTCTGGACTCCTGCTGATGATGCCCAGAGCTGTGATGCAGCATTTGTTAGTGTAATATCCGAAAATTTCTAAGTTCTTTTCTATAGCATTGTGAAATGTCTTGAATTTCGTGCCAATATAAAACCCTAATTTCTTTAAAAAAATTAATGTTTGAGTATATTCGTAAGGATTAAGGGGTTTAATTATATTGAATTGTAGTAAATATAAACCCTACATGGTTTGGATATCTGAGAAAATTCTAAGTGATGTCTAATTGAAAACGTCTTACTTAAAAAGAAAATGTTGATTTTTCTTTTAAGTAAAATTATTTAAATAAAGTAAATTAACAAAAGTAGATTTTAAAAATATACATATTAATATGCTTAATAGGATGGAATTAGCTTATATTCAATTCCTTTACATTTTCACATGAGTTGTGGTTATATAAAACAAAAACGGTTTTTAATTGGAATTTTATGATTTATCAATAATAGTTTAATATAATAGTTTTCTTTTGTATACATTAAAATCCATTTTTTTTATTAGTTTAGTAGGAGCCCATAGGTGGGCCATCCCATCCTATGTGGCATCTTACTTCAAATTCAAATTGAAAATAAAGGTATATTGATTTTCAAGGTTATTTAAAGTTTGAAAAGTCAAAGTGGAGATCAAGGGCTCCAAATGAATTTCATTAATGAGATCAAGGGCTGGAATTAATTCCAGCACATAACCTAATTTAAGAAGGGTTATAAAACCCTCCCATAGCCCTTGCCCTCCTCATTTGTGTTGGAAAAAAAAAGGAGAGCTTCTCTCTCCCCCAAAAACCCTCTTCTCTCTCTCCTCTCTTTCCCTTCCCTATTCTCTTCTTTTAGGGTTTCTTTTGGTTCTTGAGTGCAAGATCCAGACCTCAAGGGGTGTGGTGAGGAGATCTAAGGTCCTCATCTTGCTGGAAGAAAGGGCTGATTGGTAGATCGAGCAAAAAGGGCTATTCATCCATCAAGAAATACATTTTTTTCAACAAAAGGTAGGGTTTCTATGCTTTTCTTGCAAGAACGGAGTTCTTGGCATGGATTTTGATGCTTTTTCATGAGTTTAGATCATAATCAAACCCTCCTAACCGTGGGTTTGACTCAGATCTAATGATCCATGGCAAAAACACATTTTCCCTTAAAGAAAACCATTTTTGAAATCGGGTTTATTATAAAAATCGGTTTCTTAGAAATAGATTCGTAAAATATATTTGTATTTGATTTATTCTATGATTTTTATGCAAATATTAGTTTGGATTGATAGATTATGAAGTGTTTCATCTACTGTGAATATTTTAGAATTTTCGGAATTTTATTTCATGCGTATTCCCTATTTCTTTTAATTTTTCTTGGGATTCGGGTGACTCGGTTTGATTCACCCAAATGCAAATCTCGGAATTCCAGGTTTTCCACTTGACCTCCGTTCAGTAAAATAGTCGTTTCTCTCTCGTCCGGAGGAGTTTTGATGAACGGATTGTTGTGTTGGAAAGTTAACTCCATTGTGCATCTACTGTAGAAATTTGGGCTCTGTTTATAGACCGAGCACGTCTCTGTGACAGTCGAAACAAAAACTAATAGGTCTGTAGTAAAACATGCATAACTCCCTCATACGAAAGAGTTTTTACAAACGGTTTGCGGCTACGGATAGCTGACAACAATTCCTATATACTGTAAAAATTTCAGCTCTGTTCATGAAGCCAAAAATTTTCTGTGAGCTCTGTACCAGTCGGACAGAGTTATGAAATTGGAAAAATTAGGGCAAATTCATAAATCAAGGCTCAAAGGGTGCATAGTATATATGTTTTTATTTAATTTCTTTATAGAATTAGTATGCATTATGTGAATGATTATGCAGGTCTGATTTTATGCAATCTTATATGATTATGGCATGAATTGTAAATGGAAGGTTACACATGAAAGATTTAGGATCAAAAGGTCCAATGAATACAAGTTTATGTTTTAAATTCTAAAAATGTGTTGACTACATGTATGTCCATGATATCGTGATGATATGATTGTTTCATTGATATGGATGTTCATATATATTCTCCTCGTTGCATTGGCCATGTACATGTACATGCATATGCATTATGATGTGTGAAAATGAATAAGATGTTTATGCTACACATGTGCTCAAATGTCTGTTACAAGTTTAATTATATGTCCTTGTCCAATGCTTTATAAGAATGCATTCATGACCATAAAGTGGTTTAAGTTTGATGTTGCATCAAAAGTATGACTGAAATCAAGTAATCATGTGACATTAAACTCAAGATACTTGCTTGGAGAGTAGCAGGTGATACAAAACTTCGTGGGACAAGTTCTGTTACGGGCACGGAAGGTTGCTCCTCCCCTCCCACGATTTTAGGGTGAAAACCTCTGCATTAGACTGCAGCGTAGAGGTTATTGTACTCATGAGGAAAAACTGATGCATCGGGTTGAAAGGTGTTGGGAATCTCTCTCGTATCAACGTCCCTCACCCCGTCTTAGTGAATGGACCTGGCCAGACTAAAGCCACCCCTGTATGTAAAACACGTCCTGTGTCATGGTCTTGATCTGAGAATGTCTGCCTGTGTCGTATCAGCAGGGCTAAGAAGTGATAACTTAAATGGTGTGTGCATTAATTTGGCATCACATGCATCATCTAATTAAGAAAATATAACTAAAGATAAGAAAATATGCATGCATTGAAAGAGCTTCTGCATATGGTAAGTCATGCATTTTAATGGTTCATGCATTTTGTATCTTGAATGTATGAAATTATGTCTTTCTGTTAAATATGAAAATTCTAAACATGCATGATTTGTTGTATGATTGTTTAAGTTAAATTAAATGTTAAACCATGAAATTTCTATTGAAATCCTTGTCTTGTTATTCTGTCTTACAAGTTTAGCATAATTACTCTACTTAGACATGTTGTCTGACCCTATATGGTTTAAAAATTTTCAGGTAATGAGTAGGTACTTACGTGCGAAGGCGGAAGGTTGCGACGGGGACTGAGCCTACCTTTCCTCTACTTCATGAATTCTGAACTCTGATTTTAATTTAATTCAATTCAAGGACAAATGTGATTAATTTTGGATATTGTGAAACTTGAATTTTATTTCATGCATAGTTAATTAGTTGTTAAAGTTTAAATTCCATAAGTATATGTTTGCAAGCATTCATCTGAAGTAGCACGCCAAGTTTTATGCCCAATGTGTTTTTCCGCTGTTAACTGCTAAAAGATTTAAATGTATTTCAAAAAAATAAAATAAAAAAAAAATTTCCACCAAATTCGGGATATAAAAATTGGGGTGTTACAAACATGGTATCAGAGCGTAAGGAAAGTATGGCTCAAAGCTCGTCCAACCGACCACCATCGCTGTAAGTATGCTTCCATTTTATTTGTTTTGATGACTTATGAAAATTGTATGTCTGTAATTATTTCTGTTGATATATGCGGCAAGAATCAGAACGTAGATCTACTAGGGTCACATGAATGAGAATTTTGTATTTATACCCAACTTATAAGTAATCTGAATCAATGTGTGTGTCTTTAGATGGCCGGAAGACAGCCCCCAGGTTGGACTGCTCAGAGGGACTTTATTTTTTAAGCCCTCGCGAATCTGACGTCCTATTGTCAGAACCATGCCGGCAATGGAGGTAATTGCAATGGTGCAGGCCATCAGCATAAAGGTCATATTGCGGCACCAACTGTCGCAACCAATGGGGCGTCGTACAAGCGCTTCATGGAATTGAGCCCTCCTGCTTTCACTGGTAAGGAAGATCCAGATGCAGCGGAGGAATGGGTTCGCGCCATAAGCGAGATTTTTGAGATTCTCGAGGTTCCTGCTGAGAGGCAGGTTTCTTTTGCCACTTATCGGCTCCAAGGAGATGCCAAGAGCTGGTGGGAGACGACACGCGAAGTACGCTATACGCCTGATGAACGACGTGCCCTCACATGGGAGGAGTTTACAGCGGTATTCATGGACACCTACTTTCCCCAGTACGCGCGCGATCGTAAGAAACAAGAGTTTTTAGATCTTCGACAGGGGTCCATGAAGGTGGCAGAGTACACTACACGTTTCCGACATTTAGAGAAGTATTGCCCGCATACTTATACCACTGACGAGGCGCGAGCTAAGAAGTATGTGCAAGGTTTACGTGATGGCCTGAGGACGAGAGTGCTGACCAGCCGTCCTCAAAACCTCAACCAGGCCATCGAGATGGCCACAGTACTTCAGGATGACTGGGAGTCTTCTAAGAAGACTCAGCCTAGCCGTTTCGACAAGTCGAAGGGAAATGCGAATAAGGCCCCTCGACCAACAGCGGAGAGTAGTAAGGCGCCACCCGCAAAGAAGGCCAAGGGACAACAGGGCGGCACACCAGCACCGCAGTCTTATGCAGTATGTAAGCACTGCAACAAGAGGCACCCTGGGGTCTGCTATAGAGTCTCAGGTGCATGTCTGAGATGTGGAAAACAGGGTCACTTCATCAAAGACTGCCCTATGAGGCCAGTTCAGGAGGGAGTTGCCCCTGTTCTTAGAGGACCACAGCTGCAACGACCCCAACAGTCCCAGCCGCAAGGTCAGAAGAAAGCTACTGGACGCGTGTATGCGACTTCTGCAGAGGAGTTGCAAGAAGATGCCAACGTCATTGAAGGTACAATCTCTATTGCAAAGTTCGATGCTAAAGTTCTTTTTGACACTGGTGCTACGCATTCCTTCGTATCTGTACGTTTTGCGAATTTGATTGGTGTCACGCCGACTTCTTTGGGATATACTCTGGAAGTTATCACACCTTCGAGTGGTAGCTCTATCGCTCGTACCTATCTATCTAGAGTAGAGGTTATGATTGCAGGGCAGAACCTCCCTGCCAATCTTATCCTGTTGAATATGGTCGGTTATGATGTAATTCTTGGCATAGATTGGATGTATGAGCATTACGCTTGTATGCTTTATCGTGAGCGACGCATTCAATTTGCTCGCCCTGATCAGCCTGTACTCGAGTACAAGGCCTGTAAAAAGGAGAGCAAAGGACGACTTATCTCGGCATTAAGGCACATCGTTGTGTAGAAAAGGGGTGTGAGACCTTTTTGGCCAGTGTTTCTTTGATAGACTCCAATACTACACCACTGGAAGACTTGGACGTAGTTCGAGATTTTTCAGACGTTTTTCCAAATGACCTGCCAGGCATACCGCCTACCAGAGAGGTGGACTTTGCGATAGAGTTGGTGCCTGGAACGGCCCCGATATCTAAAGCACCCTATCGTATAGCCCCAGCAGAGTTAGAGGAGCTAAAGAAGCAGCTGCAAGAATTGATGGATAAAGGCTTTATTCGGCCTAGTGTTTCACCTTGGAGAGCTCCAGTATTGTTCGTCAAAAAGAAGGATGGGTCAATGCGTATGTGCATTGACTATAGAATGTTGAATCTGGTAACAATCAAAAACAAATATCCTCTTCCCAGGATAGATGATTTGTTTGATCAACTTCGGGAGGCCAAGGTCTTCTCCAAGATTGACCTTCGATCAGGGTACCATCAACTGAAGATCAAAGAATCCGACGTGCATAAGACAGCATTCAGGACACGATACGGTCATTACGAGTTTTTGGTGATGCCCTTCGGGTTAACAAATGCCCCTGCGGCATTTATGGACCTGATGAATCGGATCTTTCGGCCTTACCTAGACCTTTTCGTGATCGTATTTATAGACGATATCCTAATTTACTCCGAGAGCAAGGAAGATCATAGGGAGCATCTAAGGATTGTCCTCGAAGCACTTCGACAACATCAACTATATGCTAAGTTCTCGAAGTGTGAATTTTGGCTGAATCAAGTTATGTTCTTGGGTCACGTAATCTCTAAAGATGGGGTGTCAGTCGACCCTGCCAAGGTGGAAGCAGTCATAGATTGGAGACAACCTAAGAGCGTCTCAGATATACGTAGTTTTCTCGGGCTTGCAGGCTATTATCGTCGTTTCATTCAGGATTTTTCGAAGATCGCTTCACCTATGACGAAACTACTTCGTAAAGGAATTAAGTTTGTCTGGACCCAGCAATGCGAAGAAAGCTTTCAAGAGCTGAAGAAGAGGCTTACTACAGCCCCTATACTCACATTGCTGTCTGGGCAAGGAGGCTTTGTGATTTATAGTGATGCATCAGGTACTGGTTTGGGATGCGTTTTGATGCAGCACGGCAAGGTGATCGCCTACGCATCATGTCAGTTGAAGGTGCATGAGCGAAACTACCCCACTCACGACTTGGAGCTTGCTGCAGTAGTCTTTGCACTAAAGGTATGGCAACATTATTTGTACGGCGAGCAATTTGAGGTCTTTTCAGATCATAAGAGCCTCAAGTATATCTTCTCACAAAAGGATTTGAACATGAGGCAGAGACGGTGGTTAGAATTTCTAAAAGATTACGACTTCTCCATTTCTTATCATCCAGGCAAAGCCAATGTAGTGGCTGATGCTTTGAGTAGAAAGGTTGGGAGCCTTGCGAGTTTTATCAGCGGTAAGTGAAAATTACTCGAAGACCTGATAGATTGGAAGCCCTTTGAAGCAAAATCGGGTCAGATTCAGATCGCTAGCACGGCAGTGCGGACAGAACTCATGGATCAGATCATCACCCAATAGAAGGATAATCCTGAATTCAATAAGATGATTGCAGCATGCAAGCAAGACCAGTCAGCATTGCACTTAGAGGAGGATGGAAGCATCTGGTATGGCCAGAGGCTCTGGGTGCCCGCAGAGCTCCAGTTGAGGAAAGAGTTATTGGATGAGGCGCATCGTACCGGATTCACTATACATCCCGGAAGCACCAAGATGTATAAGGATCTTCAGAGGAATTACTGGTGGCCCGGCATGAAGAGAGACATCGCTGAATACGTGTCGAGATGCTTAATCTGTCAGCAGGTCAAGATAGAGCACCAGAGACCAGGCGGTATGATGCAGTCGATTGAGATTCCGTAGTGGAAGTGGGAAGACAATACCATGGACTTTGTGGTAGGTCTACCCAAGACACGCCAGCAGTATGACACCATTTGGGTGATTGTGGATCGCCTTACAAAGTCGGCACACTTCTTACCGACCAGAGCGAATCAAACCTTGGAGAGTTTGGCGGATTTATATGTCGACGAGATTGTCAGATTACATGGGATACCTATTTCGATTATCTTAGACAGGGATCCTAGATTCACGTCAAAGTTTTGGGGACAACTTCAGAAAGCTTTGGGGACAACGCTTAAGTTTAGCACAGCTTTTCACCCCCAGACGGATGGTCAGTCAGAGAGGACTATTCAAACACTCGAGGATATGTTGCGAGCGTGTGCATTGGAGTGGAAAGGTGACTGGAGTAAGCACCTAAAGTTAGCTGAGTTTGCCTACAATAATAGTTATCATTCGAGTATCGGCATGGCTCCATATGAGGCATTGTACGGGCGACCCTGTAGGTCCCCTGTTTGTTGGAGCGAGGTAGGTGATCGAACTGTCGAATCACCTATAGTTTTGCAGCATTATACGGATCAAGTACAGTTGATTCGTAAGAGGCTTTTGATAGCACACAGCCGCCAGAAGAGTTATGCAGATCCAAAGAGGCGAGAGGTTTCTTTTGAGATTGGTAATCATGTGTTTGTCAGGGTATCGCCAACGAAGAGCGTATTTCGGTTTGGCAAGAAAGGGAAATTGAGTCCGAGGTATGTAGGACCGTTCCTCATCCTTGAGAGGATAGGAGGCACCGCGTATAGATTGGCACTTCCCCTTCAGTTTTCCAACATCCACGATGTTTTCCATGTGTCAATGTTGAGGAAATATGTACCAGATCCTACTCATGTTATTCAGTATGACGAGGTCAAGGTTCAGAGAGATCTCACGTTTGAGGAACGACCGGTAGAGATAGTAGATCGACGAGAACAAGTGTTGCGACATAAGTCAATTCCACTTGTTAAAGTACGATGGCAGCACCACGGGCTTGAGGAGTGTTCTTGGGAGCCCGAGGCTGATATGAGAGCTAAATATCCATACTTGTTCGGTACGTAATGTTAACCAAATTTCGAGGACGAAATTTTTTTTTAGGGGGATTGGATGTAATATCCGAAAATTTCTAAGTTCTTTTCTATAGCATTGTGAAATGTCTTAAATTTCGTGCCAATATAAAACCCTAATTTCTTTAAAAAAATTAATATTTGAGTATATTCGTAAGGATTAAGGGGTTTAATTATATTGAATTGTAGTAAATATAAACCCTACATGGTTTGGATATCTGAGAAAATTCTAAGTGATGTCTAATTGAAAACGTCTTACTTAAAAAGAAAATGTTGATTTTTCTTTTAAGTAAAATTATTTAAATAAAGTAAATTAACAAAAGTAGATTTTAAAAATATACATATTAATATGCTTAATAAGATGGAATTAGCTTATATTCAATTCCTTTACATTTTCACATGAGTTGTGGTTATATAAAACAAAAACGGTTCTTAATTGGAATTTTATGATTTATCAATAATAGTTTAATATAATAGTTTTCTTTTGTATACATTAAAATCCATTTTTTTATTAGATTAGTAGGAGCCCATAGGTGGGCCATCCCATCCTATGTGGCATCTTACTTCAAATTCAAATTGAAAATAAAGGTATAGTGATTTTCAAGGTTATTTAAAGTTTGAAAAGTCAAAGTGGAGATCAAGGGCTCCAAATGAATTTCATTAATGAGATCAAGGGCTGGAATTAATTCCAGCACATAACCTAATTTAAGAAGGGTTATAAAACCCTCCCATAGCCCTTGCCCTCCTCATTTGTGCTGGAAAAAAAAAAGGAGAGCTTCTCTCTCCCCCAAAAACCCTCTTCTCTCTCTCCTCTCTTTCCCTTCCCTATTCTCTTCTTTTAGGGTTTCTTTTGGTTCTTGAGTGCAAGATCCAGACCTCAAGGGGTGTGGTGAGGAGATCTAAGGTCCTCATCTTGCTGGAAGAAAGGGCTGATTGGTAGATCGAGCAAAAAGGGCTATTCATCCATCAAGAAATACATTTTTTTTCAACAAAAGGTAGGGTTTCTATGCTTTTCTTGCAAGAACGGAGTTCTTGGCATGGATTTTGATGCTTTTTCATGAGTTTAGATCATAATCAAACCCTCCTAACCGTGGGTTTGACTCAGATCTAATGATCCATGGCAAAAACACATTTTCCCCTAAAGAAAACCATTTTTGAAATCGGGTTTATTATAAAAATCGGTTTCTTAGAAATAGATTCGTAAAATATATTTGTATTTGATTTATTCTATGATTTTTATGCAAATATTAGTTTGGATTGATAGATTATGAAGTGTTTCATCTACTGTGAATATTTTAGAATTTTCGGAATTTTATTTCATGCGTATTCCCTATTTCTTTTAATTTTTCTTGGGATTCGGGTGACTCGGTTTGATTCACCCAAATGCAAATCTCGGAATTCCAGGTTTTCCACTTGACCTCCGTTCAGTAAAATAGTCGTTTCTCTCTCGTCCGGAAGAGTTTTGATGAACGGATTATTGTGTTGGAAAGTTAACTCCATTGTGCATCTACTGTAGAAATTTGGGCTCTGTTTATAGACCGAGCACGTCTCTGTGACAGTCGAAACAAAAACTAATAGGTCTGTAGTAAAACATGCATAACTCCCTCATACGGAAGAGTTTTTACAAACGGTTTGCGGCTACGGATAGCTGACAACAATTCCTATATACTGTAAAAATTTCAGCTCTGTTCATAGAGCCAAAAATTTTCTGTGAGCTCTGTACCAGTCGGACAGAGTTATGAAATTGGAAAAATTAGGGCAAATTCATAAATCAAGGCTCAAAGGGTGCATAGTATATATGTTTTTATTTAATTTCTTTATAGAATTAGTATGCATGATGTGAATGATTATGCAGGTCTGATTTTATGCAATCTTATATGATTATGGCATGAATTGTAAATGGAAGGTTACACATGAAAGATTTAGGATCAAAAGGTCCAATGAATACAAGTTTATGTTTTAAATTCTAAAAATGTGTTGACTACATGTATGTCCATGATATCGTGATGATATGATTGTTTCATTGATATGGATGTTCATATATATTCTCCTCGTTGCATTGGCCATGTACATGCATATGCATTATGATGTGTGAAAATGAATAAGATGTTTATGCTACACATGTGCTCAAATGTCTGTTACAAGTTTAATTATATGTCCTTGTCCAATGCTTTATAAGAATGCATTCATGACCATAAAGTGGTTTAAGTTTGATGTTACATCAAAAGTATGACTGAAATCAAGTAATCATGTGACATTAAACTCAAGATACTTGCTTGGAGAGTAGCAGGTGATACAAAACTTCGTGGGACAAGTTCTGTTACGGGCACGGAAGGTTGCTCCTCCCCTCCCACGATTTTAGGGGGAAAACCTCTGCATTAGACTGCAGCGTAGAGGTTATTGTACTCATGAGGAAAAACTGATGCATCGGGTTGAAAGGTGTTGGGAATCTCTCTCGTATCAACGTCCCTCACCCCGTCTTAGTGAATGGACCTGGCCAGGCTAAAGCCACCCCTGTATGTAAAACACGTCCTGTGTCATGGTCTTGATCTGAGAATGTCTGCCTGTGTCGTATCAGCAGGGCTAAGAAGTGATAACTTAAATGGTGTGTGCATTAATTTGGCATCACATGCATTATCTAATTAATAAAATATAACTAAAGATAAGAAAATATGCATGCATTGAAAGAGCTTCTGCATATGGTAAGTCATGCATTTTAATGGTTCATGCATTTTGTATCTTGAATGTATGAAATTATGTCTTTCTGTTAAATATGAAAACTCTAAACATGCATGATTTGTTGTATGATTGTTTAAGTTAAATTAAATGTTAAACCATGAAATTTCTATTGAAATCCTTGTCTTGTTATTCTGTCTTACAAGTTTAGCATAATTACTCTACTTAGACATGTTGTCTGACCCTATATGGTTTAAAAATTTTCAGGTAATGAGTAGGTACTTACGTGCGAAGGCGGAAGGTTGCGACGGGGGCTGAGCCTACCTTTCCTCTACTTCATGAATTCTGAACTCTGATTTTAATTTAATTCAATTCAAGGACAAATGTGATTAATTTTGGATATTGTGAAACTTGAATTTTATTTCATGCATAGTTAATTAGTTGTTAAAGTTTAAATTCCATAAGTATATGTTTGCAAGCATTCATCTGAAGTAGCACGCCAAGTTTTATGCCCAATGTGTTTTTCCGCTGTTAACTGCTAAAAGATTTAAATGTATTTCAAAAAAATAAAATAAAAAAAAAATTTCCACCAAATTCGTGATATAAAAATTGGGGTGTTACAGTTAGTCCATCTTGCAAGAAAGGTAACCCTTTAGTAAGGCAGGCCTCAAGCGTAGGGAGGTTTTTGGTTTGTAATGCCTCCCAGTCTGTTGATTAGATAGTCAAACTCAGGATAGCCAACTGTGGCTATACCCACCCTTCAGCCATTATCTGCAGCCTTCACATTCACATACTCCAACATTACCCACACCTCCACAGTCCATAATAGTGTTGGCTGTGGACTCCATGTTAGCACTCATAGCAGTGACAACCACTGCTGTAGCTGCCATCTTTGCATTTGGAGCAATGTTTAGCTTTGTTGAAACCTTTGTTACACACAACTGCCACCATTTGTGGCAATGTTCGGCATCGCTGCTCCTACTCTATCCTGTCATCATATGCTCCCTTAGAATAATATCATGACCACCTGTATTGTTGCTTTCCCACAACCACTGCCTCATTGGGTGTATCTTACTACCACTATCATCCAGCTCCACTATTTGCAACCCATTAACCCTTCTCCTTTCTCATGCCATGTGTATCCATATATGTAGCTATATATATAACATATACAGGTATATATATATATATATGTATGAGCATATATATCATTCCCTCTGTCTTGTCATCATTCATATGAACATTTTGTAGATATCCACATGATATGTCTAGTTTTTTCTTCCCTTTTCATACTAACCCAGTTGTTTTGCAGGAAACATGTGGAAAAGGCCACTATTTGAAGTTGTAAATTTGATTTTATGAATTGTAATAGCTAGATTTAAATGAGAATTTATATTCCCTGTTTTAGGTAGAATGGGTGAGCATTATAACATCATGAATTACTTGTTTTTCATGCATTTTCCTTTATTTTTCAAAATTCTCACAAATGGCAACACGAGTGGCATGTGCACCATTTCGTAAGGGGTAAATTAATCCTAAGTTGATGATTTGCATCAATGGCCATAGTCAGGATGTAAACAAGACTTAGTGCTTTTATCTTTTACAAAATAACACTGGATCCACACTGGATCCTTTTAAAAAATCGTCATATTTTCGGCAAATATTTTCCTCTTTTATCAGAATTTAATCTAAAATTAACTCAATATATATACTAATGGCCATAGTGAGGGTATATTGAGAATTTATTTTATTTTAAATTCTATAAAAGCACCAAAATATATTTCAATCTTCACTTGAATTTAAATGTAGTTATTACATAATACATTCAATGACCATAGTCAGGGATATATTATGTCTTTAACCCCATTCTTAATTCACTTAAAGAATGAAATAGCTTTTCAAAAAAAACCAATTTTCAAAATTCTTTAAATTCATTCATCATTCAGGATAGAATTGCATCATATTTTCAAAGTTCTTTTCAAAAACCCAAGTGATTTTGAACATCTTTTCTTCAATTTCTACTTCAAACTCATCAAATCTATCTCTTCTTCAAAGTCTAAATTTTGACTTTGAAACCAAATTCAAAGTTCAATTTAACTTTCATTCATTTTCTAGATTCCAATTCTATTTCAAAGTCCAATTTGACTTTGGAATTTCAAAAAAAAAATCATCTTATATTCAAAACTCAAAATTCAATTCAATTCCATTCTGAGTTGTCTTCTGATTTCACATTCGAAATCAAGTTCATCTTCAAAAATCAAAATCAAAGTTTGAGATTGATTCTGAATCTCAAAGCTTGACCCTTCTTAAATCCTAAATTCAATCTGGGTTTTCAAAACCCAGATCCCTCTTCAAAAGTCCCATTTGGACTTTCAGAATACAAATCCTAAGCTAGATCCCAATGACAACTTGGATCCAGTTTTTTTAAAATACAAACCTACCTTTGGATCTTAGACTTTCAGATCCAACAACCATCTTAGGGTCCAAAATCCAACTCCATCTTGGATCTCAGCTTCAGATCCAATGCCATTCTAGGATCCAGACCTCAATTCTACTTTGGATCTCAAACTTCAGATCCAAATCCATTCTAGGATCCAAAACCCAATTCTACTTTGGATCTCAAACTTCAGATCCAAAATCCATTCTAGGATCCAGAACCTAATTCTACTTTGGATCTCAGACTTCAGATCTAAAATCCATCTTAGGGTCCAGAGTCCAAATCTATCTTGGATCTCAGACTTCAGATCCAAATTCCATCTTGGATTACAAATCTTGGATCCAATTCCATTCAAAATTTCAGATCCAAAACCATTCTAGGATCTAGATCCTAATTCCACTTTTGATCTCAAACTTCAGATCCATGTTTTATTTAGGATCCAGAATTCATTTCCATTTCGGATATCAGGTTTCAGATTCGAATTCCATTCCTTCGGATCCAATTCCATCCTAGATCTCATATTTCATATCCAAATTTCCCTTAGGGTCCCAAATCCAGAATTCAGTTCATCTTGAATTTCAACTCTATTTAGAGTCCAAACCTTTGATTCAAAATTCCATTCTGAATTCCAGATTTCAAATCAACTTCCATTCTCAAATCCAAATCCAATTCCGTTTTCATCTCAGATTTCAAATCCAATTCCCATTTAGGATTCTAAATCCAGAATTCAATCTCATCCTAAATTTTCAACTCCATCCAGACTTTGGATTCAAAGTCCATCTTGAATTCCAAACTTTTGAATCAAATCCTATTTCTCAATTTCATTTAGATTTCCCACATTTCATTCTGATTTCAAACTTCAAAGTTAGAATTCAATTCCGTTTTATCTCTATTCTGATTCAAAGTCCATTTATGACTTTGAAATTTCCTTTCTTCTCCTTTTATTCAACTTCAGAAAACATTCTTTTCAAAGTCAAGATTTATTCTCAAACTCTGATTATTCCATAAACTTAGAACTTTAAATCATAAGTTCTGAGTCAAAAACCATTTCTTCACTCTATTTTCATCTCAAAAACACTTGGAAAATTTCAAAATCATTTTCAAAAGAGAGCATACATATTTGCATTGCACAAGCATGATTCTTTGTGCATTTAGACTTAGAATAGATTCTTCGATAATTTTTTTGCAAAGTAAAAGGCATGAATTCGACCCTTGGTTCGATTACCCCTGGTAAAGGCGCCAGGAACGGTCGAACCTCGTACCGACGAGCAGATCCCGTTGTATATTATTAGATTTGCTTAGAATTTGTAGATTTTATTTTGTTTTTCCTTTTTCGTTTTATTCATGAGTTTCATGTTTTGTCATGTATACATTGCATTCATTACATTCATAGAACGTGTATTTTCAATTCATGTCAGGTCATTCTACTCTTTTTCCCTCATTTATTTCCTCTCATGTGTATTCACATAGTTTCATATAAGCATGGGGGAGTGTCACTGGGACAGTGTCATTCAAGCATGGGGGAGGGTGTAGTTTGCACACCTTGATATTTCTGTTTACGTTCTTGCACATGTTTACACATCTCTCATAAAAAGTAGATTTTTAAAGGAAGAGTTTGAACTTATATGAATGTTATTTCAAATCTGATGTTTTTAGAGGATTTTTGAGCCCCACGAAATTTTTTTTCTGACATGAATCTAAAAATTATGGTTGTTTATGCGGATTTCGAAGAAATGATGATAGATACATGTTAGAATTTATTTTGAATCACAAATATGAATATGCACAGTTTTATTTTTGAAAAACTAATCAAATGAACAAAAGCGTAAAAAAAGAGCTCAAAAAGTGAGAAAGAGCATGCATTAGGTTGTTTGGATAATTCCACAATCCTTAGTAGATGGGACTTAGATGTAAGTTGAAACTTTTGAATTTCATTTCGAAAAGGAGAGTGGAAAACTTCATAATCCTAAGTAGCTGAGAACAGATACAAGTTAAAGTGTTTGACTCTCATGTTGCAAAGGTGAATGAAGGAAGTCACTTTTATGTTTTAGTTGATATCTTTTGGTATGCATTGAAAAAGTATAGAAGATATTGACATTGCACAAGGCATGTGTAATATTATGTATACATGACAGAGATGTTTGTGGGTAGCATCACTGCAAACCCTCACGAGACCGTACTCGTCCACTGGGGTAACCCAGGGGTTGAAAGGGCTTGTTGCATGAGCTAAATGCAACCGTGATTCCTACGAAAGTGAGTTAGGTGATAGTTTGATTTCTTGCATTTTTCTAGTTTGCTCGAGGACTAGCCAAACATAAGCATGGGGGTATTTGATCATGCATATATTTTAGGGTTCTTTCATATAAAAAATATGCATGATTTCATAAAAAATTGATTTAAAACTCAATTTTATGCTAGTTTTGAGTGAATGAGCTAAAATGAATTAAAAAGAGAAAATGCTTGAAAATTAGTGTTATTTTACAATTTAATGAATATTTTAATGTTTGTCATTGTGAGTTTCTAAAAATAAAATAACAATTAGTGTTAAAAATAAAGTTAGTTAGTTAGTTTTAAAAAATAAGTTGAAATGAGGTTTAGTGTAAATATTTTTAAGAAGTAGTCTTTAGAGTATAGCAGTTTTGAGGTTTTTAGCAAATAGAATTGCTTTAAATAGTTTTTTTAGATTTTTGAAAAAAATAAAAAATTAAACCATTTTGCACGGTTTGAGTCTTTTGAAAAAATTGTTACAAACCGGTTTACACGGTTTGTGATTTTGAAAACTGATTTTTTTTTTGTTACAAACTGGTTCAAGCCGGTTTGTGGTTTGCTTCTTTAAAACCAAGAAAAAATGAAAAAAACAAGTTGTCTCCTCCTTCCTGCGCCAAAACCTCTTTTCCCTCTCTTCCCTCTCTTCTTCCCCTTCTCCACCATCGGGTTTTCTTCCCTCTTCTTTCCCTTCTCACTATTTCTCTGATTTCTTTCGCCGGTGGAGGCATCTCAGTCCGGTGGCGGCGTACGGGAGGAGGCTGACCACCTCTTGTCTAACCCTTCTGGCTATGGTAAGTCCTTCATTCTTCTTCTTCGTCTTCTTCTATTTCTCTTCTCTTTCCTCATTCTATTCCTCATTAGATTAGCTCAGCTGAGATAAAATCAAAATAAAAATGAAATCGTTGAAATAATTTCTAGAACCGATCAGAGATCGAATATCATTTTGAAATGTGATCTCTGTTCTCTGGCGAGTGTTTTGATTTCTGATTGCCGGTGTTTTACTGTGCTCCGGTGATTGTCTGATTGCTGATTTCTTGTGAGAGTTGGCACTGATCAGAGTTCTGAATTGATTTTATTCTATCAGAATTTTGTTGATCACCTACCTCTGTTCTCCAATGAGTATTCTGTCCAAAGCTAATAGAGATTGATTTCTGGTTTTATCAGATGTTTGAACCGAGTTCGGTCTATCAGAGTCATGTAATGTTTTGATTTGATTAAAGATCTGATCTTCGATTATTTGAACTGGATAACATTTGATGGATCATCTATTTACTAAGCTTTTCGGTTATTGATTACCGTGATGCTATTGATCGCTGTCACTGTTCAATGATCACCGTTGCTGCCAAAATTTCCGGTGACTACAGATCAAATGATCTCAGGATTTTTAGGGTAGATGCCTGAATTGTTTTGATGTTTAAATTCTGGATCCGGTTTGAGTAATATCAGATTTCTGAGCACTATCCGACTTCTGATAATTGGGTGTTATCTTTTGAGTTTTCCAGCTAAATGGTAGCTAATTGAATTTCCTGTTTTACATGTGCTATATTTTCCTATATTAGTTACTTCCTTTTCTAGTTTTTGAAATTGATTTCCTGTTTTCCAGTTTTCACTTCCTGTTTTGTATTTTCCTGTGTTTGTTTTTAATCATTCCATTTCTTGTTTTGATAATTCCTTGTTTTGTTTCTGTTTTTCAATTAAGTAATTTCCAGCTTTTCTTGCAATTCTAAGTTCCTATTTACTCTTACATTCCGGTTTGTTCATGTGTTAAAATTCTTGTCTTTTTTTTCATTCAGTGATTGGATGTATTCTTCAGTCTTTGTCCTTCATTGATTTTTTGTTTTGCTTTCACATGCTTTCGTAATTAGCATTTAGTTAGCTTAGTATAATTTTTATTTCTATCTCTTGTACTGCTCGTGTTTCTTTTGACTTGTGTAGGATAGCACAGGAATGAAGCTCAAGTGCATATGTGACACAAGCACAAGAGTAGAAGATTTTTGCTTTTATTTTAGAATTAGGAATTTAATTCTGGGTTTGTAAATAATGTCTTTACGCCCTCTGCGTAGGGTATTCATTCATTGTAATAAGTAGATTACTTAGATTTCTTTTCCTTCATACTTTTTCTCTATTTTAGCAATAAAGAGTAGTTTAGTTGTTTGTTTGAATACGAAATATTCCCGTTCCCTGAGTTCGACTCGGTCTCATCCACTAGTGAGAACCGGTTTTTATTATTTAATGTCTGGTTTTCACATGTTTTACATATAAAAAATCTTTTCAAAATTACAACGATTTAAAAGAAGACATCAAGTTGATCCTTCGGTCACCATGGGAAAATGGAAAGAGTGTTTCTGCAAATTTCATCAAGGGGGCACGATACAGAGCATTGCTTCGTCCTCAAAAACATCATACAAAATTTTATCGACAAAGAAATTTTGGTACCAGAGGAAGGAGAGGAGCAACCTGCCGTTCCAACCTAGACTCTTCCGGATCACCCGAAGAATTGATAAAGCTAAAGTTTCCTGCTTTCGTCTCTTTTTGTTAGTCATCTTGTAGGGGCAAGTCAGCTCAGCCTTCAATGGATCTTTTCCTTTTAAAGTTCTTGTAAATATTCAGTTTTTGTCATCAAACCTTTGCTTATCAATGAAATGTCAAGTTTTCTTTATATCTTTGATATTCAAATACTTCCTTCTTTTGCCATACTAGGGCATTTAAATTCCCGTTCTTTTCAGAATACGGGACAATCTCGACACCATTCATGAGAGAAATGATATTACCTATGAGGGTTTTTCGAAAAAACATGAAATTTTGAAAGTCTTCATAACCAAAGAGTTCAAATATTCTTTGGTCCAACCTTCTTCAAAAATCAAACCTTGTGTTGATGGGTTGTGAACCATTATCAACCCTCGTGTTGATCATGTTTTCAAAAGATGGGTTTCAAACCATGATCAACCCTCGTGTTGATCATATTTCCAAAAATGGGTTTTCAAACCCTTATCAACCCTCGTGTTGATCATATTTCAAAAAATGGGTTTTTAAACCCTTATCAACCCTCGCGTTGATCATATTTCAAAAAATGGGTTTCAAACCATTATCAACCCTCGTATTGATCATGTTTTCAAAAAAATGGGTTTCAAACCATTCTATTCAAACATCAACCCTTGTGTTGGTCTTGTCTTCCAAGGTTGGTTTCAAATCATTATATTAAAAAAATCAACCCTCGTGTTGATCTTATTTCCAAAATTGGTTTTGAACCGTCGTTCTCCAAATCAAATCTATTATTGACCTTCTTTTTTTTCCAAAGGTAGGTTTTCAAACCATTGCCTTCAAAGATTGACCCTCATGATGATCTCTCATGTTTGATTTAAAGGATTGGATCTCGCGCTGATCATTCTCCTAGCGGTTGGTCTTCTTCCCCAAACTGATTTCTCACTTATCTTTTAAATAAACATTTAACTTTCAAGATCCCGTATGCAGGTAGGATCAGGATCAGACAAACTCTTTTTCAAAAAATCTTCTTAATTTTTCAGTTAATCTTGTTATCTTTATTAGTTGCATTCATCTCATTTTCCAATTTAAACAAATTTTCATCAATTTATTATTTTTATCAATTTTTGTCAAGTTTTATCAATTCTTTTTATTAAAATTTTATCAAATTTTATTCTGTACCCCTTCAGGTTAAGGGATAAACCTGATGCCTCTTTCCCATGAGGTATTCTTTTATTCATTTTCCCTCTCAGGTTAAGGGATAAACCTGACCCTCGTTGTTCGAGGTGTTTGCCCTCTCAGGTTAAGGGATAAACCTGACCCTCGTTGTCTGAGGTGTTTTCCTGCTCAGGATAAGGGTTAAACCTGAACTTTTTGCAAAAGGTCTGTTATTGTCAAAAGCTATTTTCAGTCTCAGCAATGAGGTGCCCAAGATCAACCCTTTTTCAAGCTTTAGGGACCCTCATTTTCATCCTTTTGCAAAACCCCTCTCGGACTTGTTGTGCAAAATCTAGAGGTCCCATCATAGTTTCCCCGCTCTTCGAGGATCCTGTATCCATTCAGGCTAAGGATTAAACCTGTTACCTCGCTCCTCGAGGTATAAACCAAAACGTTCTACGAGAGGTCGTCTGTTTTTAGAAAGCTGATTCAGTCTCAGCAATGAGATGCCCCAGATCATCCCCTTTCGAAGCTTTAGGGAATCCCTTTTGATTTTCTCTTCTCGCAAAACCCTTTCGGATTTGTTCGTCCAAATTCCGAAGGTCCCATTATGGTTTCTTCACCCGAGGATTCCGTATGGTCGCCCTTTCAGGTTAAGGGATAAGCCTGAGCCTCGCTTTGCGAGGTATCTTCCGTTCAAGTTAGGGTTAAACCTGAATCCCGTTCGACTAGATGTCCTTTTTAGTCCCACCACGGTTTCTTCATTTGAGGACTTTGTGCGATTCTCTCCACTCAGGTCAAAGGTTAAACCTGAATCTCGCTTTGGCGGTGCATTCGTTGTCCCATGACAGTTTCCCTGCTCTTCGAGGATCCTGTATCCATTCAGGCTAAGGATTAAACCTGTTACCTCGCTCCTCGAGGTATAACCCAAAACCTTCTGCGAGAGGTCCTCTGTTTTTAGAAAGCTGATTTAGTCTCAGCAGTGAGAAGCCTGTAAACACCCCAAATTTTCACTCACCTTCTTGACATCGCCCTCAATCATCATATTTCAGTTCTTCAGAAGCAATGAAGGGCAAAATGGTTATTTTCCAAGATTGAACCTTGCAGAAAGTCCTAAATTTCATTCTTGAGCTTCAGAATTTCTATATTTAGGTTCAGAGACATCTTCAAATTGCAAACTTTCAAAATCCTTTTTCTAGACAAAAAGCTAGAATTTTCAAGTCCGAGCTCAAAGTGACATTTCATAGAACATGTCTTTGCATAGCATTGCATCATTTCACTGCATAGCATGTCAGTTTGAGATCCAGAACTCCTGATTTTCAAAATTGTCAATCCATATTTGATTTTTTTTTTTTTTTTTTTTAAAACCCTGGGTATTCAAAATTACCAATTTTTCCCATTTTACCCCCAGAACTTTGAATTACAAAAGTCTTCCTCAAGGAAAACAATCTGGATATTTGGATATTGATTTTAAAGATTTTATTTCAAAACTTTTTGCAAAAAGATTTTAAATCTCCTTACAAAATTTTTTACATTTATTTCATCCATATTTTTGCCCTGAAAAACCAATTTTTCCAAATTCTTGAAAATAAATAATGTTTTATCTCGTAAATGGAGCGGGACCCGCCTTTGAACTAGCATCATACTTAGACCCCCAAGTAAGTTTCTTATTCTCAAGCGTGACCCACCCGAAGTTCATACCAATTTGCAATTTTTTCTTAATCTCTCAATGTTTATTTATTTATTTTTAGTTAGCGGGCCCACACACATGTGGCACCCCAATTAAAAATAAAAGATTTTCAAAAACAAAACAAAACTTTATTTTCAGAAGGATTTTAAAAGTGGAATGAGATGGCATTTCCATAAAAGCCTCTCATTTATGTCATTATTCATTTTTTTTATTTTTATTTCTTTTACTTCTTTTCATTAATTTGCTTACCTAAAATCTTAAAAGGAAACAGTCCAAACAGCGCCACAACCATACTTTCAATTTTTTTTTTTAACTTACCTAAAACTTAGGTAAATGAAACACATTTTTTTGAAAAAAATACAGGAGGCGATCTTTTGAAAAAAAAAACGGCTACTTTAATATTTCAGTTTCAAAATCTTCAACGAAGGTAACGGAATTTCAAAAAAGGAAGCTGCGATCTTTTGAAAAAAAGGAAGAAGCTGAACATCTTTAAAGGGGGGGAGAGCCTAGCCGATTAGGGGGGAGAAAATTTGTGATTTTCTGGTTTTGTTGAGTTTTCGCAGGGGCCTTCTTCCCAGCAGCAAAAGACGTAGGGGATCCAACAACCTCTACACCTTCTTCAACCTTCTACCTACCTGCAGCTGCCTCTTTCTTCAATCCCATCAGCAAAAGGCTCCAACGACTGCTGTCCACCTTCTTCAGTCTAGCCACAGCAGGAAAGCCCAGCCACCAGCGTGTTCACCATCTGCCTTTAATCCACAAGCCAGAGATCTAGCCGTCTATGCCCTTTCTTCAGCCTATCAAGCAAGGGATTCGCAAGGATCTCATTTCCATTTCCTTCAATCCAAGCAGATTGATTGAACCTGCAAAAAGTCACAAGAAGCATATTTCCTCCAAGCAATCAGGTAAAAAAAAAAATCGTTCTACATCTGCCTTTCTGTTACTTAGACAGCATCCCCATACCATCTGCATAGTGCATTCATCATTCTCATTGATGAAATCCATCTCCCTGGTTGTTTCAGGTGTTGAGGATCTATGATGCTTCACAATAGCATCATTGATCCTTCTAAAAGTATGTTTAGCCGGATCATTACTTCCCAATAAATATATATTTTTTTTAATCCATGTTCGTGCCATTGTATGTTATTGATTTCAATGAACACATAAAACTACATTCCCAAAACAAGTGTGGTCTTTTCCTTGCAGAAGCATAGAGAACACCTGCTTGCAAGGGGCACTCCTCTATGTCTCAGTCTTAGCTCAGTGTGAGTCTGTCAAAATGATGAGCCAACCCCTAAAAGTGCTTCTTAGAGGAAGACCACCCCCATAACGCCTTCTTTGGTAGCCAAGCCACTGACGTAGTACCTAGTGCTCTATAGAGTGAGGAAGAACTAAAGGAGCCGTTGCTCGATAACCGCCAAGAGATCTTGTCCTCCCGCAGCTGAATTGTGCAATCAACCACTACTGGAAGGCTTGACTCCAAGGGATTTCTTCTTAGCACTAAATCTCATAATTGCCTTGTTGTTACCAGACATCCCCTACCTGACAGTATTTTCTACAAGCTGCGTCATATAGTGCAGGAAAGATACCCCTGAGAATCTGATCTTCCGACCAGCAATCATGCCAGAAAAGCACTATATTTTTGTCCCCAACTTCGATCTTTATAGCTTGGCAAAACACATCAAGGGCATTAACCCAACCCTATCAAATGCTAGAACCCCTCTTTCATTTGTGGTTTTACATCCATGCCAAGGCCAATCAATCAAGTCATATTTTTTTTGTGAATATTTTTGCAATCCTGCTCTCCTTCATGCATGTCACCTATAATCATTTTGCTAAAAAGAGCCACATTAAATCTAAACAAGTTATGCCAGTCCACCCAGATCCAAAGGTTGGGCGATAATCAACCAATTTACCTTTGCCTTGGTGTTACCCTCCAAATTACCATTCCAAATGAATTTTTTGAAAAATAGTGTTTAACCTATTCTCTACTTTTATATACGTAGTTTCAAGTCAAAACTTTACAGGAAAACTCATTGATATTACTAGTTTCATCCCAGCAAAAGGTAATGAATGATCTCACATAGCCCAACCGCCTTCCTATATATATATTTTTTTACAGGGTTTGTGTCTAACGGTAACATTGCCTAATGCTCCTGTAGTGTCTATATGAAATGGTGTCAGACGATGATCGTGAGGATCAATCGTACAACAAATGGGTGTCATTAACTAGAGCACCACGTCTAAATTCAATGTTAACCTCAATTTTGTTTCTTATAACATCTAGGATCATCTGTCTTATTTGTTTCTCTAATCTGATCCTAAATAGTTGTGCTGGTACTTTCCTTAGTTCAATGTAGTGTTATCCATACATCCTTTGTGCACTACATAAATTTCATATCGTCACTCAGCATTGCATCCTTATTTACTTCATTTAGATATCCATCACATGCTCATTTGCCTTCTGCATTTAACGCATAATCTAAACTCTCTTATTCTGGCAGCATGTTATATCTCCTTGTTCCTGTTCACTGTTGATGCCACATTCTATTTATTCTGTAATGAAGTTGTCCTGTAATGTGCTTAATATTCTTCATTTTTTTTTTCTTCTACAAACAACATTTTTATCAGTTACACAACCCTGTCCTTACAGCAGCCCCTCCTCATTTACAATATTTCACTAGGACATCATAACAGTCCATTTGCAGTTTCATGCTTCTGTCCATGCTTTATTAAACTTTTCTGCAATAAATCTTGTTTATTACGTAGCATATTTTATCTTGCATTTACTGTATTTTTATCATACCACATTAGCATTATAACATGGCCCATCATTATTAGAATGTGACTGTTTTGAAAGGTTCACATTTGTTCTGTTGCTTCCTTAGTAGTGATCTACCATTTGTTTCATATTATCTCATATGGGGTCTGTAGAGTAGATGCAAATATGGAGTCTTTAGATTAGATGCACTCGTATTATCATGATAGCCATTGTGTAAATATATGCGCTACATTCAGTAGGCTCATATTGTCAGTTCAGCCCATGTTCCATGTCTACTTTCAGAATTTTTTGTATAGGTTCGGCCTTACTTCGCATCATTATTTCATTTGGTTCTAACCCCTAGCATCATCAGGGCTTATATTTCAATACTATGTACGATCCAACACTATCTCTGTGTTGTGTCTTAACAGCCTTCACAACCATCACTTATAGGATCACCTTTGTTATCCTCACCCCTCTCTTTTTCTGCAGGAGTGCAGTCATGATAAACAGCCATCTTCATGAACGGATATATCCATATCCGTTCATGATCTATATACCATCTTTGGCAGGGTTCGTTATTGATATATAGGGAAGCTCCATACCCATTTTTATTGAAAAACACATTATAATTTGAGAAATACGGCTGTGTAAAATCGCCTACAGAAACCGTATATACCTGTATTTTCTAATTTTACCCATTATGTGGAATTTCTATTAATATATATATATATATTTTTCATTTTATGTATATATATGTGTCTATATATATGTATATCTATTGTATATCTATCTATATATATACATATATATGTATATATATGTATGTTATGTACATATATATATACATATATATATACTTATATATATATATCCCATATCCCTTCATGTGCACTTGTTATCACATACATTTTTCTTTTCTTTTACTTTTTGCAAATATATCTTCATTATCATATATCATTTCTCATAAATTCAAGCATTTTTATATCTACATGTATACCTTCGTTGTATATAGTATATATACCCATTTCCTTGGTTTCCTTGTACTAATTCTCATTTTGCAGGAAAATCTGGAGGATGCTGATTCTTTTACACTGTATTTCTTTTATTTTATTTTTATTTTTGATTTATGTCAGAGATGTAATAATCAAACTTGGAATAATATTTACTTTTACTGCTTAGATTAGGATGCATCTCATGTAGTTTGATTCTTGCAATATCCTGATTCTATGATTCATACATCTCAATTTTCAAAATTCACCGTGGATGAACACGAATGGCACGTGCACCAACTCTTAGAGAGTTGATGAACTCGGTGGAGTCCATATTTACGGCCCTAGTCGGAATATGGACGAGACTCAGATCCATCATCTTTCTACCAGTCACATTGAGCCTACACTCTTAGGCTATTTTAAAAATGCACATCATATTTCCAATTTTTCAAAATATTGTGAATTAACTCAAATAGACTTTGAACATATTCATGGCCACAGTCAGAATATGTGAAGGTTTTACTTTGGCTTAATACACATTTTTCCAACAAATTTTTCAGAAATCTTTTCAAAGTGCATTCATTCATTCAAATCATCTGCATCATCTGTTTTTCTCATGATTTTCTCAAGAAATTTTCACTTCATGAAAATCGATTCCTCAAGAAACTATGAGGATTTCTGAAGTTGAATTTCCCAAATCAAAGTTTTCCCATGATTTTCCCTGAAAATGTTAGTTTCTTAAGATTCATTTTCAAAAAGGAATTTTTCATCTTTCTCAAGAATCAAAGCTGATTTTCAGATATTTCAAAAGACAAGATTCTCAGGATTTCAACTTTTTAAGTTTTAAATTTTCTTTCTCCAATGAGTTTTCCTATAAATTTTCCATCATTTTCCTAAGAAAATTCTCAAAGTCCGAGTTTTCCCGACAAGTATTTTTCTTTTCAAATGTTCATCTTTTCTCAAGAATTCTTCCCATTTTTCTGAGATTCTCATTTCTTCATGGTTTTCCAAATATTTATAAACTTTTTCGAGATTTTCCCGAGATTCTCATTTCTTCATGGTTTTTCAAGTCTTTATAAACTTTCTCAAAATTTTCCTGAAATGCTCATTTCTTCATGGTTTTCCAAGTCCTTATAAACTTTCTCAAGATTTTCTCAAGATTTTAACTTCTTCAAGATTTTTCAAATCTTTATAAACTTTCTCGAGATTTCAAACCTTCTTCGTCTGAGTTTCCTGAGAGATTGATTTCCATCTTTTTCCTGAAAAATTTTCAACTCCAAATATTTTCTAAGCATACATCATATTTTCCAACTTGCATTTTACAAAATTGCATAGCACATGCCTGAATTCTCTGTGCATTTAGGATAGAACACAATTTCAATGATTTTACTAAGTCAAGCACAATTTTGGTCCTTGGTTCGATTACCCCTGTTAAAGGCGGCAGGAACGGTCGAACCTCGTATCGACAGGTCGAGCCCCATCCCATGGATTTTCCCACAATTTTCAAAACGGAGGCGAGTATTTCAAAAACAATTTCCAAAATCCGGTCAAGTTTGAATCGCGAAAGCATTTCCCTCTCTCTTCCGCAGGGAAGGGAAGACGGGAAAATTTTTGTGACGATAACAATGCACCAGATCATCCCCTTTCGAAGCTTTAGGGAATCCCTTGTTTTTCTCTTCTCGCAAAACCCCTTTCGGATTTGTTTGTCCAAATTCTGAAGGTCCCATTATGGTTTCTTCACTCGAGGTCCCATTATGGTTTCGAAGCCTGAGCCTCGCTTTGCGAGGTATCTCCCATCCAGGTTAAGGGCTAAATCTGAGTCATTCTAAAAAGAGTATCATATCTCACCCATGAAGACTTGATCAAAATTTTTATTTCCACCATTTCGGGATTTTCATCCAAAGTCCCATCACAATTTCCTCATTTCTATTATTTGATTACATCATCTTCGAGGATTTCGTCTCCCCAAAACCATTCAGGATAAGGTTCTAATCCTGAGAAGCCATATTTTCAAAATAATTCTTCCCACACCCAGTTCAGATCTGCTGACTAGGGCATTTTCAAAATTTGGAGTGTTATCTTTGCCACTAAGCTCGGCTTTCAACCGGCTTAGTAGCAAAGAGGGGCATCTGTGAACACCCCAAATTTTTCAAAGATTTGCAAAATGACCCTTTTGCCCCAGGTTCCATTTTCTAAGAAAATCAAAGCTAATTTTCAGTTGATCTTTGGATTTTCGGGATCAAAATTCCACTTTAAACTTAGTTTCGAAACCGAACCCAATGTTTTAAATACAAATTTGAGCCTCGTTGTCAAATTTCCAAATTAAAAGTACAAAAATACCAAAAAATGGTTCTGAAAGGCTTGGGCAGTTCATCTAGCACTCTGTTGGATCCCCAACCTTATATTTTCCAGTTTGAGGTTGTAAAACTTCCAATATTTTCAAAAATCCGGATGTGAACCCATTTTCTGAAGAAATTTTCTCAAAATAGCTTTTAACTCTCAGAAAAATTCCCTTTTGTAAATATTTTTGCAAAAACACAAAAAAAATAGTTTTAATCTTTGTTTTCTCGCAAATCTTAGGATTTTCTATCTAAAAATACAAAAAAATGGAAAAATAACATAAAAAACCAAAAAATTGGGAAAAACTACAAGAAAAACAAATGATTCTCAAGGTTTAAAAAAAAAAAAAAACTTTTTGCTGAAAACCTCAGTTTTGAACTTTTTTATAAAAAAGTTTTTTTTTTAAATGGACCTCCATTTTGAAAAAGGGAAAATCGCAAACGGTCGCAGGCTCGCTCTTCTCCCGTGTATCTTTCTTCTGGAAGCCTCCATCGCAAGATGGCTCTCTCACCATTGATCCTCAAACAAACCCCTTCATTCTCCACCCTCAATCCGCAACGAACTTTCTCTCGAACCCTCCATTTGCCCTTTAAGAAGGGACTTCCATCGACTCTCAAAAGGGGGGAGAAGCAATATGCATCCATTGTCTATTTTTCTTCTGAAGGATTCACTCTCACGCAGCAATTCTCATCGATTATCCACCAATCCCCTCCCACTGATCATCAGGTTTTTCTATTGGAGGATCGACCATCATTAAGCATCATCTGTTTTTTTTTTTTTTTAAGCATCCATCAAGTTCCTCCTCTGGTCCTCGATTTCCCCTTTTCAAGTCAATAGGGCTATGATAAAAGAGAGTCCCCGCAGTAGAAGAAGGATCTCTCTCCTCTGATCTCTACAATTTCTGCAAAATCAAGGTAAAAACTACTCCCATTTTTCTAAATTTTGTTTTTCCCTTTCTGCAGCTGTTGTAGTATCGATCTGCTCATTGCAAAATTGACCTACACACATGCTACATCAAAAGGAATAATTATATTCCAACAACCTTTCGTTTCTGTATAATGCATTTTGACTTCCTTTAATAATTTGGCATTAGTTCTTTGTTTTCATATGTGTTTTCTCATAGCATTCTGTCTGATATTCTCTGATCCCTTGCATCTTCTATTTTCGTCTTTTCGTTTCTTTCATCTCATTGATTTTCTGTTTTATTTTTCCTCTTTCTTTTGAGTTTCCTACAGATTCTAGACTTCCTATCTACCCTTTTAATCTCTTGTTTGCATTTGATGTTCATTTGATCATTGATTTGTGTTCTGCTTGAATGATAGTTGGCCATGCCTTTGAAGAATTGTCTTTATATATATGCTCATTGTACTCTGTTTGTTTCAATTCCATCTCATTGGGCTGACTTTAAATCATCTATGACATCCTCTCAATCATATTGCAATATGCATCTCTGTTGTTACTTCATGAATAGATTTGGCATTCATACTCTATGCATAGAATCACGTTTGTTTCTCTGTTATAAATACTGCATTCCATTGTCATCATTTTTCATGGTATTAATGTTTCATTCATTAGTCCTTTTTTTTTCTTCATCGATTGATGATAGATATAAACTTCTAGTCTGCCGCAGTAGTAGAACCACTGAAGAGATAAACGCAATAGCCAAATTTGCCCTGCTGCTACAGCAAATTTGATCTATTGTCTGAAAAACAGGGTCCATATGCTAATTCGTTTTACTCTAAGAATCAGTTTAAAACCCATTTACCAACTAATTTAAGGGAGCCACATATCGTTGATTCATAGATGGATTCGTAGCACTATGATATTCATGTGTTAGGTCATTATTACATCCCTTTCTTCTTTGTTTAGTTATCTCCTTTTAATAAACAATCCTCGATCGGTATATGTCTGAATCGAGATGTGTATCCATGAGAAGATCAGAGAGACCATTGTGCAGCATTGATCGCTACCATAGTGGAATATGCTAGGATCCCCCCTGATTGCGTTAGCTGCTGGAATTTTCAGAATCTTGAGTTGATCCCATCACCAAGTCAAATCCTGGTAGAATGACGAAATGGCCTTTGCAGATCGATCGTTGTGTGTACACTCGAATCACCAGATGTTCTAGATCCTGTATGTCGGAGAGCCTCGATTTCATCCGGTGACCCAAGCAATCCGTGTGTTGATTTGCCTGTGCTCTTGAAGGTCTGAAGTTTGGTAACGATGGCTGTGTTCCAATAAATTTCTAAGAGTCATAAAGGACCCATGTATAAGGTCTGCTGAAGGCCTTTCAGCCAATACTGCCACGGCCCAATGGTAGTGATGGTGTTAAAATGTTGAATTCTGAGTATTGTGACTACAGAGGATGATCTTGTCGATCAAGTGAATGTCTTGAACCTGCAAGGCTTCAGGAGATCGTTGGAATTATTGTTCTAGATAACCCCTTCCAATCTATCATTGGTCTTTCAACTATGAGCCTGGATGTTTTTTTTTTTTTTTTGAATCTCTTGGATCAACAAAAATTGAGAGTTTGCATCACCCAAGCCGATACCTCCAGGAGTAGCAAGATGAGAGATGTCTGGATGGGAATTTAGTAAGAGTCCTCATCTAAAACAGAGCAGGAAGATCGCGAGTTCACTTTCGACTGCTATAGTAGTTCTATTTCAGATGAGCACATAGCAGAGCAGAAAATCATATAAGAAACCAGCATTTACAGGTTGTCCATATTTGCAACAGTTTGAAGCAGTTTCAGTTGTTTGAAGCAGTTTACAACAACTCTCTGTAATGGAGGTGTGATTGCAGTCTTTGTTGTTTGGTTTCTGCTGGATTACAGCTGGCTGATTTCCGTGTCTCTGGTGTGTATTTACATTTCAAACCAAGTGCTTGCTGCCGCTATAGTAACTTGCAAAATCAGAACAACCTTTTTGAAAACCATTCAGATGCTCTCAAAAAGTGAGATGTGCTACCCTAGACACCCGAGGGGACGTACAATCAAAGTGATCAAAGTTACAACTTCGTGAATCGATGTTACTAAAGAAAATGGACCTCAAAGGAATCCCAATGATGCAAGTGCTCTTCAGCAAATTCTTAATGCTCTCAAGTAGAGGCAACAAATCTCTGACTCGGCAGGTAACTTCGTTTCATTATCTGCTCATAGTAGACACATTCCTTTGTCTTCTTCTGATTGGATTCTTTTCTTGATTCGGGTGCAACTAATCATATGATCGGTTGCAGTCGTGAATTCCATGCCACTTCACCTTTCCCAGGGAATTCTTCGGTAAAAATGGCTGATGGTTCTCTCCTTCCAATATCTAAAAAGGGGACCTAGGTTTGTCACCTACCTTTTCCTTCTCTGATGTTATATTTGTGCTTAATTGAGACAATTAATTATTCCTTCTCTCTCTTAGTCAATTATCCATAAGTCACACCACTAATAGCAGGCAGCTCCAAACCCTTGTTCCCTTCTTACTGCCTCAGACCTACAAACAGGGAAGGTGATTGGATGGGGCCGAGAGAGAGATGGGTTGTATTACCTAGACACGGCTTCATTGGATTTACCTTCTGCACTTGTGTCTACAGTTTCGAAGAAAACGGATTTTGATTATTGGAAATTATGGCACGCGAGACTTGGACATCCTCATGACAAGAAGTTGGAGTTCTTTTTAGAGCTCAATTAAGAGTAGGGAACATGCAAATGCATCTTCGGGCCACAAGTAATCATCCCCATTGCTCTGCCTGTGAACTAGCCAAACATCACAAGCTTGCTTGCTTGCTTCCTTTCCTAAAGGAAGGAAGGAAGGAAACCCGGACCCTTTGCATTGTTGTACAGTGTCATTGTAGAGAATCCCTGTCTTCCTCTCTAGCTACCTTCCTCCATGAAGAAGGAGTGATTCATCAGTTCTATTGTCCTTAGACCCCTGAACAGAAAGGGGTTGCCGAAAGAAAGAATAGGCACTTGTTGGAGGTCACTCGTGCATTGCTTTTTGAGAAGGATGTTCCTATACACGGGGAGTAGCGGAAAGGAAAAACAGGCCACCTATTGCTGCTCTAGCCCTCTTGCTTCAAATGCATTACCTTAAACTCATAAACTATGGATGGAGCAAAGCTTCCTTCTTTTTAAGACCCTAAATTGGAACGAAGCAGTTAACACTGCCACCTATCTAATCAACCGGACCATGACTCACTCTTGTGTTGGGAAACAGATCGCCTTTGGAAGTTTTCCTGGGCCTAGGAAGATCTGCGAGTCTTTGGGTGCCTTTGCGTCTTAGTGGATATGTGACTTGGTCTCTAAAAGAGCCATCTGGTAGTAGGCGACTAACAACTGGCCACTCTGGTTTCACCCGGATGCTCCTTGCTCCTGCCTTTCTCGTTGCTTCTGTCTCTAGCTTACTCTGCTACTTATACTGTGACTTCCACTGCTGCTACTTGCTTTGCTACTTTAGGTAGTGCTGCTGTAGGCTCCCTTTGCTGCTAGAGGATCTGGAACTAGGCGTTATGCTGCTGGTGGTGGGGGTAGTGGTGGGGAAGCTGGTTCTAGATCTACTTCTGCGGAATCGACAGGATCTACTGCTCGGTCGACTGCTTCTTCGACTACTTAATCTGCTGGATTGACTGCTGGCTCCTTTTGACTCTTCCTGAAAAAACAATGTATTTCGCTTCATCAACAGAATCGCCGGAATCAACCGGCTCTACTGAAGCAACTACTCGCTTTGGAACTACTCGCTCTGGATATGCAACTGGAAGATAGGCATATAGGCATAGGTGGCATAGGCATAGGTAAAGGTATGGTCAAAGGCAATCGCAGTGGTTGCCCAGAGCCGGAGTAGATGAACTCAAAGCAGATAAAAAGGCAGGTGCAAAGCAAACTGCTAAGTCAAAGCAGCAGAGAGTCGCTATACGTTTTTTCAGGCATAAGTAGGTGAATCCAAAAAACCACTAGCAGAGGTGGAGGCACCAGCGATGAAAGCTGTGGGAGAGGCCTTGAAAAAGGCAGGCAGCAGGAAAGCCTGAAAGCCAGCCAGCAGCTTGTAGTGAGCCAGCAAATCAAGTTGCAGAAAGAATAGGTGTTTCGACAAGTGCTTGCGTTCCTATAGTTGTAGTTCTGGTATTTTTATGTGTTCCTATACGTATAGTGTATAGTAGAATACAACGTGTTACAAAAGGTGTCCCAACAGTTGCCTTTGTCCTTAGGGGTGTCGCGGAGGTTAAGTCAAAGGCAATAAAGACAGACGAAGACCAACGGACTATCCTTCGCATGAGACTGGGTTCTTTGCAAAGCATTGCTCCACTCCACTGGGTCTCTATCTGACCTACATCCCCTATGAATAGGACTTGCATTGGATTCGCCGGGACAGGAAGGGATGCTCGCTCTGGAATTGGCTCCACTATGGATCGATTCCGCTGCCAATAGCTTTTTTTCCTATGGGACTGCTAGCTCTACCTTTCGAACTAGAATTAGACGAACGGATGGATGGAAGGCGGGTTATCTCCAAAAGGCATCGACCTCTCCTTGAAGGGGAAGCTTATTCACTATCCATCGGTGACTCGGTCAAATGCCTCTGCCTCCGTCTTTCATGCTTGCTCGGATGTTTATGTTGCTTCAATGGGTTCTATTTGGTTAACTAGCACTGGAACATGTGGAACAGGCTCTGCCACCGGCGGTACTCCTTATTATACTTAAGCTGCCTTATGCCTATATTTTAGTGGGCTCTGCCCTTGCCCTGTTAGTCATCTCAACCAACTGCCTTTTTTAACAGGCTTTTGAATGGGAATACTGTCACCCTTATTCAACCTTTGCATGTGCGTCGGAACAGGTAGACTGGCCGGCGGGGAAATAAGCTAGAACCGGGGAGCTTTTGAATGATCTGAAACAAGCTTTTGAATTTCTACTGGTACAGCTGCTGGTCGAACTGGCACTGGAACCGTGGCTACTTTATCCCCCTTCGCTGCTCGGTAAACTTCTGGTTTCGGGCTCATCGTGGTCTGGTCACCTGAATAACGAAAAGGAACTGGAGACTAACAAACGATCTACTTGGTCGGTCTAACGGGTGCATTTGGATAGGAAGAAACTGGATATAGATCTGCCTCGGAAGGGTAAACTTATTCGGGAGAACCTGCCCCTACCGGTTCCGGATAAACGGGGAGAGGAAGAAGCTATTGAACCAGAAGTAGCAATGAAAGTTGCCTATCTAGTGGAAAATCCATGACCTTCCAGCCGCCCGCAGATCGAGACCGAAACCCATTAGTGCGAGCATCAAAGTGCAAAACGTAGGCATTGGCATCGGTTGACCCGCACCCAAAACAGTATGATTGTTAGGTCTTGCCTCTTCCGGATTCCCTTTGGTCGAGCCAGCCTTACGGCTTCCTTCTAGTTAGAGAAGATTGAGACCCAATGGTTGGAGACAGAGTTTACCCCATAGAGGTTGCAGGAACAAGGGCGGGGGCAATTGACCGAGCTTAAGTAGCAGATACAAGGCCGGTCAAAGAATCCGTTGATCTCGCAACGGAAGCAAAGGAACCAGCAACCGAAGCAAGGATGGCAGCAGCTGTAAAGGCAGTAGATTCTGAAGATCGAGCTCATATCCATATCCCTACGCAGCATCTCTTTCCGCCCTAATCCCAACAATGATTCCATTAGGCACTTGCTGCTATTAGCTATTAATGGAGCTATGCTTGATGTTGGTGTCGTTTCATGCGTGCTAGCCAGAGCAGAGGATAGTGCTTAATCGGTTTGACCTGGTCTTTTGGTCTGCACGAGCGAAAAGAAATAAAACACCAATAGCAAGCATACCATCGGCTGGCGGCACCCCAATCGCATGCACATCATCTGGAAGGCCAATAATCTTCCACCCTCGGCCCACATCACACTGCTCTGCTGTCGCATTTTTTGAAGAAGAAGGCAGGACACCCACCACAGGGACAGAGAGTGAATCAAAAAACCATCTTCCAGGATATCCACCCTCCACGGAGACCCAAAAAAGCTATATATAATAATAGAGGTCGTTTAGTCCATGAGAGGTACCCGGAGGAGCGTGTCATAAACCGTAGCTATATATAAAGTCGTTAGGTGGGACCATCCACATCACTATGAAAGGATAAGGCAAGGCGCTATTAATCCCTAATGCCACTACGGAGGAGCGTCGTGAGCCCGACCGAGAACCAAACGAAGCACAGACGGAGCATGAACCCTTTCTAAGCATGTTAGAATCAAGCCCTACAACCCTAAGAAAA
Organism: Nuphar pumila; assembly: GCF_984573655.1. NCBI lineage: Eukaryota > Viridiplantae > Streptophyta > Magnoliopsida > Nymphaeales > Nymphaeaceae > Nuphar > Nuphar pumila. The sequence continues at coordinate 55,518,183 of NC_143256.1, forward strand.
AGTGCGGTGGAAACGGCGGAAATCATCATTCATCTTTCTTTTATGCTTTTCATTTCTATAGGATGCGTCAGAGAGGAGATAGACACGAAAGTGCTCACTTGCTTCCCGACTCGTGTTGAGTGATTGTAAGCGAAGCGCCGAGATGCTGCTCTGCTGGCGAAGCGAGAGCTTCCAACCGTTATGCTGGCGGAGCGATCAACTGCCGAGATGCTGGGCAACAAGCGCCTGTTCCCATTACTCTGACTTGCGAGATAGAGCGCTGCGCTATAGCGCGGATGTCTCAAGTGAAGCGCGTGGTGCACGCACCAGATTGTTCTGTTCTCGCAGCACCGGGCAAGTAGAAAGCCAAGCAAGCCCCGGCAAGCAAGTTCTCGCTAGCCTAGCATCCCGAGCGAGCTCCCTTTGGGGGCGGCGGGCAAGCATCCCGACCGTGTCTCCGAGGGACAGTGGAACGAGCGACTCATGAAAGCAGCCTGTCAAGTGGTCTACACTTGACGTAACAGGTTCTCTTTGTAATATTACAAAAAGAACAACACGGTTGAGATACTAACTGTCACCCAAACGAGCGAATCAAAAAGCCGGCTACATGCTGTGCTTGAGTAGCTAAAGCGTTCGCTCGGGACGAGCGTGTGTCAGGGTGAGAAGCTGATCCAACTAGTCGGTCGCCCCTCCAACCGTCAGGCGCTAGGAAAAAGGGAGCAAGGCATCCGTCCCACAGCCGAGCGACCAATACGGGGGGTCAAGGGGGTGTCCCCCATCCGGGGGTGAAGGTGGGTAGGCTCCCCTTCCCATACAGTAACACAGGTAGAGGAGTCAGACATCTCCCTTGTTGCTATGTGCCCGACCTACTAAGTCAAGAGAAAAAAACCTATACTAAAAAAAGAGAAAAAGGGAAACAAGGGCTGATTAAGCCAGAGAGGTAAGTAAATAGTCAAGGGTCCTTATGTTGTTGTGCCTTTTTTTTGCATAGCCAATAAGGAGGGCAAGGATTGCTTTAAGAGGTTTTGCCTTTCTGTCGGTCCGTGCCCGACCCGAAAAAGAACTCAAAAAAAGGCCGGGTAAGGTATCTTAATTCTCGAAGCAGGGCCCTTCCTGTCCTTTCCTGATTGTAGGACTGTGGAACAAGATAAGCAAGTCAGCTCAAACAAGCAGCGGCTACTACTATGAGTAACAGCTCTATTGTTCTAGTCCCTTCGGACTTTAAACAAGGGATTGTTATCCTCCAATGATAGACTAATGGAGGAAAGGAATAGGATCTACTACTAGCTATCTACTAGTAGCTTTTCCTGTGCTTTGGTATTTGATGAGTCACACCTGACTTGGGATTTGAGAACACTCTGACTGAGTGGACTTTGGCAGGCAGGGATTTGACTGCCCTAAAGCCATTTACCGGAAACGAGCCTTCGATGAGATTTTTACACAACTTGCCTCAATTCAAAACTGGAAGGGGCAGGCAATTTATATAAGAGAAAAGGAGTAGGAAAGCAACATGGGAATCCTCCTAGCCAACAATAGTTAGCAAAACCAACCGTAGACTATGTGTCAGCTGGGTTGCTTGTAGTGATCGAGGATCTGAAAGAGAGAACGCTCCGATCGTCGCCAGATGACACCATAGCCCTTCCTTCATTCAGGGCGGGTCCCAGCGGAATCATATACTATATAACGCATGGCGAGTGTAGTATACATACGGAGCGAGCCAGCGAGTGGGGAGTGCAGGAGCCTCCCTGCGAGTTCCGTCTACGGAACGAGCGTAGTTTACGAAGCGAGCTTATAGAGCTTATAGAAAGGCCGTCTACGGAGCGAGCACTATGGAGGGGGCCAAACCAACCCCGCTGCCTGTCTTGCGTTTGGGTTCTATTCCCTATCTCTCTTATCCTGACTTGGCCAGCTATCTATATCTATCTTCTTTATCTATGATTCAAGTTGGTTTCCTCTCCTACCTACGAAAGGGACGGATATACGGAGCGAACAGAGTGAGTGGATTCATACACGAACGGAAGAAGCGCTGCAAAGTGAGTGTCACGAGCAGGATTGACTGACTTACCGACCGACGGCAAGGAAAGACTGGCACCAACCAAGCAAGTGAGGGCTGTAGCTCGGGCTTCTTGAAAGTCCAGCCCCTCGCTCCCACTTTCTCCAATCCCAGAAATGCAGGACTGGCACTGTTATGAGAGTGAGAAAGAACTCTTTTCTAAGACATGGGGGCTGGAGATAGACTGACCTACCACCACGGCACTCCGGTCGGAGCCCAATAACGGAGATGTATTCCACTTACCCCTTCCCTACCTGGAGCTGGCACTGGCACTGGAGATAGTTCTACCAACCAAGCAAGTTAAGGCAAGTGTGGGTGAGACCTCCCGCTCGGGTCTCTGTGAAGGGAGACACTTCGCTCTACTTCCCTGACAATAAATAGAGATTTTGTCTTTCCGGATGGAGAACCCTTCTCGAGGGAACGGGAAGAGCATCGAAACCAACGGTTGCCAACCTTGTCCGAGGAGATGGCGCTCTTTTTTTTATCTTGCGAGGTCGTCTTCATTGCCTACCTTTGACCTCGCACTTTGGGCGTGCCGGGCCTGGACACAATCCGCGAGTTAAGACAAGATGTTAGGCTATTGACCTGCTTCTACGGTCGAGCTCAATTGAGACTCTATCTATAGTAATAGAGGTAAGAGAAGGGCCCTCACCATTTCCAGAGCCTGAAATCTATAAGTCGAGTTAAGACAAGATGTTAAGAGACGTTCTTCTCCGGTCGAGCGGGAACCAATTCATCGAGTTAAGAGAGAATAAAGCGCTCTCCCTGCTCTGTAGTCAAAAGGGAGTCTCACTTCGTGAGCTGACGGAAACGCAAAGAGCTCTTATCTTCTTTCTAATCGTCTTTTAGTTGTATATGACCACTCTTTGCTCTGGTGTCTGTCAACCTGATATCAATAAGGAAGGCTGGCCTCTATTCGAGCCTATAAGACAGGTTGACTTCTTTTCTCGTCTTTTCCAAAATCAAAAACCCGTTCTTGCTCTGGCATGCTCCGCTCGGGCTTGCTACCTAGCAACCCCATCGCTCATCTGTCACTGAGGAAATATTTCTTTCTAAAAACCTTCCTCACGGCTCTCTTCCGGTCGAGCTAATGAGAAAACCTTTCCTCAAGTTGCGAATGAGAAGAGAGGGCTCTCCCTTTTCTCCCTCACTGACTTAGCTTTACGATACGAGTGTATGTTCTCTCATTCATGGGAAGTAAAGGAATAGATAGGAAGGGAAAGGCTGACTGGAGGGAAGGAAGGACTGACCAACCCTGGAGTTACGGCTTGACCTCGCCTTCCCTATCGTTCCGGGACAGAAGAGACCGGACTAACCGACCGACGGGAAGGAAAGAGTGACCAACCAAGCCAAGAGTGACCGGTTCCGCTCGGGCTTCCCACTCGGGAACCCCCTCGATGCCTTCCCACTGCTGGAATTCCTATTTCTTTCTCACCACTGAGCTGGCACTGTCCTACTCCGGTCGAGCTCAAAAGGGAAACCTTGACTCGAGTTGAGACAGATGAGACCGCTTTCCCTCTCTGACAGCTCTTAACTATTTGTCTTTTCGCTTCGCTTTTCCTCTCTTCTTGCATCTGTTATCTGCCGTCCTCTCTCTTCTTCCACTCGAACCGGAACTGGCATATCTCTACCTCTACTATCACTATTCTACTCGTTCTTATCCATCTGGAAAGTCATAGGTAGTAGATAACTATAGATCTCGATTCACACGCGTTAGTATAGTTGTTAATCCACTACAAAGAAACGAGACAAAAGGGGTCAGGAGAGAGTGCAAGTCTCGCGTGCAAGTCTCGTCTCGCTCCTGACGTCGCGAGACGAGCAGGCAAGTGTATCAGTGCCCGGTTCACCAGGTTCTACCTTTAGCAGGCCCAATCCACCTCAAAATAAGAGTTTGATCCTGGCTCAGAACGAACGCTAGCTATATGCTTAACACATGCAAGTCGAACGTTGTTTTCGGGGAGCAAAAACCCGTAGTCCAGCATAGTAGACTTGACGGTCAAGAGCAAGTAATGGAATGATAACCCCAAAACGAGAAGCAGGTCGTTCATGAGACGGTCTCAAAACCCAGAAAGAGTACTGCTGGGACTGATCAATAGGAAGAGGAGTTTTAGTAGGGAAATGGAGTTCATGGCACGACGATCTATATGGAAGGGCAGTTTTGTTGACCTTTTTTTAATGAAGAAAAAAAGAGAGAATGAAGTGAGCAATGTAGGCTTGCGTAGCAGAGACGTCAAAAGCAGCAGTGCAGCCTTGCGTAGCAGTAGCACAGGCGTAACCATTTTCAGGAAAATTTGGTCACGTAGATCTTCTATTTCGCCGGAATTCGTTGATTGCTCCGTACGAATTTACAATGGAAAAACTCCTGTTCGTTGTAAGATCACCGAAGGAAAGGTGGGTCATAAATTTGGAGAGTTTTCTTCTACACGGAAACGAAGACCTTCGAGAACAAATATTGGACCGGGAAGAAGGGGGAAAAAGTAAAGTCAAAGCGCCATATGGCACGAAAAGGAAATCCAATTTCGGTAAGACTTGATCTGAATCGTAGTTCAGATTCAAGTCGGTTCAGTGAGGGCGACCGCGAAAGTCACCGAATGGTCTTTTCCCCGAAGAGTCCTATAATAGAAGGCATGGGAGGACGTTGCAGATGTCCGTGACGGACACGACTTCTTCTAACGCTAGAAGACCACAGGAAGACACCCGGGACCTGAGCATGTCGTGAAATAAGCACACAGGGCGGGCGTGCTTCGACCGTGTCTCCGCGGCACAGTGGAATGTTTCTATCATGAACACGAGGTGCAGGATACCAGGCCGATAAACCCGGGCAACAACTCCCCTATGCGCCGATCGCTAGCGCATCCAGGGCCCCGGCGCCCAGCTCCGCAGGAGAGGCCTAGCCTGATCTGAGAAGTGCGTCTTCGGTTCAGAGAGACGGAATTCAAAAACGCCGCCGCCCCTAGCACTAACGCTTAGAGAGTGTTGCCTACGAGCGAAGAATTTTAGAAGGGGAGCTAGTTTTTTGACGAGCAAACTGAGCAACCTTGAGGCCTACGAGCTACGAGTGACGACTCTTCTTCGAGCCTACAAGTAAGTGCTATGCAAGCTGTAACTGTGATAAATGTCTGCCCTACTGCGGAGCAAGCCTACATACGTTCACTATTGAAACTCGCTCGCTTCGCTTTCTCAGTCTCTAAGTCGGCTCGTTCCGACTCTTCGTCTACACTCTACGCTCGCTGTCTACAGAGCTCGCCTTCACTGGAATCAATAATCTTTCTAAGTGAAAGAAAAAGAAGATCTGTGAATCAACCAACGGGCAAAGCCCTAACGCAAAGCTTTGCGAGTGCTTTGTACCTCTAATAGTAGTTTCTCGCTCGGCGCCTAAAGCGCACTATGCTCCGCTGCCACAAATGAGAGTTTTCGGTGGAACCGGTGGACCACGCGAGAGCTGGTTAGATGCGTGGGGCAGAGGGCTCGTAGTACCTGCTAGCGCAGCTATGCAGTGGAAGGGAAGGAGCCTAGCCTGACCCCCTTCTTTCTTTTTTTTTGATTCAAAGAAAAAAAGCAGTACAAAGAGATTGGACTCTCGAATGAGACTAAGCAGCTACCGTTCCGACGCGCCCCTGACCTATCTTGATTAAGACCGAAAACTCTCTCCAAAGTGGAGCCTAGTTGAAGCTGTCATTCAAATGATATTCATTTCCAGCCAATAGAAGAAGAACCGTGCTTTCTTTTTTTTTTCTTCGTTTCACGAGGGTTATGGAAGGCTGTCAAGTGGAGCCTTCGGAACGTCGACTCCACAAGGCGATATCGATCTATGGAAAAGCCCCGAGACTATGTAAAAAGGGAAACGTTCGTTTTAGGGCGGCGGACCCCTATGAAAGCGCAGAACGATCCAAGGAAGCTCTTTCACTTACTGGAGTGGAGGAAAAGGACGACTCTGATAAGATAACCGGGTTGCCGTGAGTAGGCAAGGGAAGCTCGCGGAAGCTCGCTTTCCAAGCGCTAGCGAAGCTAGTCTACGAAGCTTCGCCAGAAGGGGGAGGAAGCGAAGTGAGTAAGCAAAGCACTGAGCGAGCGAAGCGAAGCAGCCCCGCGAGACTTGGAAGTGCGGAACGAGACTTTGTCCATATCATCATCCGATGATATTCATCTATGAATTCCGCTTCTGCCGGCCGATGAAGAACGAGCTAGGCAGTCAACAAGTGGGTCGGCCTTTTGCTTGCTATGCTATAAGTAGGCTTATGTAGTGGTCGGCCTTCCTACCAGCAGAATGCCTCTAGCGTCGCCCGCCAGAAGCTTCGCTTCCGGGAACGAATCTCTTCGCCGATAGGCGACGAAGGGTGACGCTGACTCTCCGCCGGCCGGCGGGCAAAGAAAGGGGGCAGGCGGGGCCTTGGCGAGACGGTTCTTCTTTCGAAGCGTTTTGCCAAGAGAGCGAGGGCACCCTTCTGGGAAGACAACCGCTTTTTCCTTCCGCTCCAATCGTTGCACGAAACCAAACCGCCCCCCGCCCGATCAAGTACCAGTTGCTTCGCTGGTAGGCTTAAACCACTTAGGTTAGGGGGGTCCTCCGTTCTTACCAACCTCTGGTGTGTAATCAACATGTTGCTAGCTTATTCTCGGTCGAATAAGAAGAAACTGGAAGCCTCTGCTGTCATTTTCTTATTCATTCAGGGCGCTTGGCCGGTGCTCCTTTCTCAAACCATAACAACTCTGAACGTTAGGGAAGATAAGGGAAGACCACCGGAGCGAACCGACCGAAGGAACGTTACTTATCCGAACCGAACGTTAGCGGCTTAAGCTAAGAAGCCTATCACGAGCTGCGTCGCTGCTTGATCGGCGGTACGGAGCATCTCATCAATGGGGCAAAGGATCAAGCGCTTTGACTTTGTCCCCCGGGATCCACCACAGGTTGGGTTGGAGAGCCGTGTGATGGGTTACTATCCAGCACGGTTCGGAGAGCACTTGTAGTCTGCGCTGGTGAATGTAAGCCCCTCTATCAAGAAAGAAGCGGCTCTTCCCACGGCTAACCATTGACTCTATTTATTATTATGGTAAATCAGTGTATTAAGATGTCAATCTGAGATCTTATTTCGGTTTGATACGTCCACCTACGAGACTAACCTTTGGCTTTCGTCTCGGTAGGTGTATTATTCTACATTTTCCCAAAAGGACATTCATTCATTTCTTTCTTCCCCGTCGACCACGACGACTGAAACGACGCGACAAATCAAGACCCAGAAAGGATTTGGGCCGGTGGTGGGCTTTTGGGAAAGTCGGGCCGATCGGGTGTCTTCATTCAAGCGACGGTACAGAGGAAGAACGAAACGAAGTGAGAGGCCAGGGGGCAAGGAAAACTGTCGAGTCGAGCAGGCTTGACGACCGGGAGAAGCAAAACGAAAGAAGGATTTGGCCAAAAAGGAGGCAACGCTATGGATACCATGACAGATCACCATCGAGACAGAATAATCTTTCTAAATCACTTCGGATCAGCGGGGCCTTCAAGCATCCGAAAGACGCCGGGGTTGTAAATGACATAGCATTCCTGATAGAAAATGACGACTCCTTCAGAAAAACGAAGTTATTAAAGTTCTTTTTCCCGAAGAAGTCCCACTCCGACGGCCCGACGAGTAATCTACTTATAAGGACCCTCCCTGCTGTGCGCCCTTCCTTTAATTATTTTGTCATGCAATACTCTTTGAAGAAAAAGAACAAAATGCATTTCGACCCCGTCGTAGTTCTCAATCATTTCGTGGCACCGGGCGTGGCTGAACCATCTACGATGGGGGGAGCGAATGAACAGGGAGGAAGCGTCGATAAGAGAATGCGTTCTCGCATCGGTTTTTTTGTAGAAAGCTCGACCAGCGAGAAAAAGTCTTTGGCCGAAGCCAAAAAGAGGTTGACCCACTTCATTCGCCAAGCGAATGATCTTCGCTTCGCGGGAACAACAAAAACCACCATATCGCTCTTTCCTTTCTTCGGTGCTACCTTTTTCTTTCCAAGGGATGGGGTTGGGGTGTCTAATAACCTAATTGAGGATGCCCGGGAACAACTCCTGGGTCAATTAAGGATAAAATTAAGGAACCTCATGGATAAGGAGAAGGTAATGGAATTGATAGATAAATTCATAGACCTAGGTGGGATAGGAGAATTGATAAAGGGAATAGAGATGATGATAGAGATCATACTGAGAAACAGAAGAATTCCGTACGGGTACAACTCTTATTTGAACGAAGTGCAAAAAATGCGATCTTTGTTGTCTAATAGAACAAACACTAATACCTTAATGGAGTCGGTCAAGATCAAATCTGTTTATCAAAGTGCTTCTCCGATTGCTCAAGACATCTCTTTTCAACCGAGGAACAAAACAAGATCATTTCGTTCCATTTTGAGTCAAATAGTGAAGGATATTCCATTAGTAATGCCCAAAGGGGTGGAGGGGATCCGTATTAGTTGTTCAGGTCGATCAAAAGGTGCAGAAATAGCTAGAACTGAATGCGGAAAGTATGGAAAAACATCTTGTAATGTATTTCACTAGAAAATCGATTATGCTCCTGCGGAAGTATCTACTCGTTACGGAATCTCAGGTGTCAAAGTGCGGATCTCATATAGTCATTCAAGAAAGGGACGTGCGATATCCGAAACGTACTAAATATAGTAAATATCGTAAAGGCAGATGTAGTAGGGGTCGCGAACCGGACGGTACACAACTTGGTTTTGGAAGATATGGCACCAAAAGTTGTGAAGCTGGTCGTCTTTCTTGTCGAGCCATTGAAGCAGCGCGTCGGGCTACAATCGGACAATTCCATCGTGCTATGAGCGGACAATTCCGAAGAAATGGTAAGATATGGGTAAGAGTTCTCGCGAATCTCCCTATTACCGGGAAACCTACAGAAGTGAGAATGGGAAGAGGAAAAGGAAATCCTACGGGTTGGATTGCTCGTGTGTCCACGGGACAAATCCCATTTGAAATGGATGGTGTGAGTTTGTCAAATGCTCGACAAGCCGCTACATTAGCGGCGCATAAACCATGTTCGTCAACCAAGTTTGTTCAGTGGTCGTAACGTAATTGGTTTTTTTGGAAAAACCTGTAGTCTCTTTTAGTAGATGGAACTTGACGGCCGGGACTAACAAGAATTAGGCGAAGTGTTGTGTTTGTTCCATCACGACGGAAGTGAAAAGACACTAAGGGAGAGGGATATACTCCTTTTGAATCGCCGAAATTGTACGACGAACGGGCCTTCTTGTTCCAGGCGTACGACCTGGAGACGTCTAGGATGGTGGAAATCTGCCGGCCGTCAAGTTCCATCTACTATGCTTGACTACAGGTTTTCAAATAGTAGTAAGAATAAAGAAGAGCTAAGATTCAGGAAAGACGACGACGACTAATAATAAAGATAAAGTAAGAAAGAGTTTTCGTTTTTTTTGTCTCCCCGGCACCCGGCCTCGTCGTGATTGCCTTCCTGTCGCCGCCCAGCAGAACAAGCGCCCCTTCGGATCATCAGTTCCATGTTGAATGATTTTAAAAGAAAGGAGTTGATCTCCGGGAAGGGAAGTCTGTCTGTCGAGAGAAAAGAGGAAAAGTATGTATCTGGGGGGTGGGGGCTATGTATGTAAAGGGATCCGTCTCTATCCATCCGGATACGTTTTAGGCTGGCTACCAAGTCAGTCAATTCAGGCGGTGTATAAATAACAATGAAGCAAGCCAACAAGCTCAAACATGAACAGTTGGTTGGCGAGCTAGCTGCATTTCTTTTGAGTCGACCCGCGCGCGGGCAGGCAGCGGAGGTAAGATCGATGCGAGGGCCAGTACATCAGCCGCGTGTGTATGGTGCTGTTAGCAGGTGAGAGGCAGCATAGTTGTTCCTAGTCTCTGTTAGCAGCGAGCCCACGGAGTTCCTAAAAGGGTGGGAACTCATAGGAGCCGGTCACTGAGGTTGGTAAACTCAAGGTGCCTACCGTACTTGTTCCTCTATCCATCCACGGACGGAGGACCGAATTCTGTCTTTCGGGAGGAGGGGGGCACCTGACATTGACCAGGGGGGCGGGCCAACCAACGAAGAAAGAGCTGGCTTACGGAGCTTACTCATCTTTCCAGGGGCGAAGGGGGGTTCCCGGCATCACGTAGGATTTCCTTCAACAAGAAAGGATTGCTGCTGTGAGTGATCACGCACGATAGAGAATGATGGATCAGCGGACCGATTGATTGACCGAGATGTGATGCTCACTAATCGACCATGGGACCGACCATGAGCAGATGCGGGTTGGTAGTTCGAGTCGCCGCTGTGAACGGACAGTGACATCATTATGTAACCGCTCGTTGTCCCCTATTAAGAAGAAAGGGGCAGAGAAGGTCAATCCATTGCTTGCCATTTACGATTGCCAACCATGTGCTTTTGTTGTATGATCAATAGGGAAGGGGGGGAGTCCATTCTAGTTCGAGCCTCTCTGTCCACAAGGGCAACGCACGGCGGAGACAAATGCCCCTTTCGTGATCGATGCGCATTCCAGTGTCCAATGGGGAACAAAATGGCAATGCATTGGACCGCTTCTCACCAAGTTTGTTCAATTCCAATCAACTCCTTTCTTCCGAAAAAATGTCTGTGCGTGCATGGAACGAGAGGCTCTCGTTCGAGCGCAGTGGTTGTTCGACCCCGTTTCCAGAGGATTCCTCCGCATGATCGGTAGGTCCAGTGCCTCGACCTGCTCGCTGCCACGATTGGCGTGAGCTATCGATAGCTCAGCTACCACCGTGTGAATGGGAGATCAATCCGGATCAAACCCCTTAGATCTATTTCCTCCGGTGAAAGAAGGAAATTGTATTAACCTTTCTTATTGCAGGGTCGGGTCTGACGGGAAAAAGATTCTACGACTAGCAATTCATTGATTTTCAAACCGATCCATTTATTGACTATTCTTTTTTCGACTAATCCCTGTGCAATGAATGAAGAGTCAAATGCTTTGGCAATTCCTCGTGTAGGGATACTTCTTTTTAGTGAATAGTAACAAACAGTTAGCTAGCGTAGTTGATCTTGGAAAGCTCCGATAGCCTACCTACGATGTCTTCCGCATGAATGGAATATACTTGTTGATTGACTTTATTAGCTTGGTTGGCTCGGAGGGCCCGGGGGAGGATCCAGAGAACAAATAGCAACGGAAACTCCCGCCTTTACCTATGCTGCTAGGTGAACTGCTGGTGCCTTTACTACGGAAACGATTGCTTTTGGTTCTGATGCGGGTGGTGCTTCAACTCGATCAATTGAATGATATGGAAGTCAAAGTGATGCTTTCGCTGATGGGATGCTAAAACGGTTCTATAGGTGAAACAAAAACTGCCTTTTCTTCTTCATCGCTTCTTATCCCATACAGAGTCATCTAAAAAAGAGTTCTTTATATAGATCCATCGGAAATGTTCGTTGCGTGTATCGAACTCTTTGGAGAAGGGGCTTTGCTCTCCTACCTCTAAAAAAGTCTTCCAATGTTCACTCGCCCCGCCACGTGAGTATGGGGAACTAGAGTACTCGGACTTCCCATCCAGAAACCTAAGCCATAATGGAAAGTAGAGAAATGTTCACTCTCTGCGCTAGGCACACGCCCCGACGAATCATCTATTTCGAAATCGCAATGTTGTGGTACGTATAGGGTTACGTACTGTGCACTTGCTACTAGAAGTGATGGGCTTGGCACTTTCATCGCCCAGGACAAAGTCCCATCAGTCAGTCTCACCCCTCGATTGGCGTCTTTTGTTCCCCCAGCCCCTTCCCTGGCTCCTCCACTTTTCCACTAATCGACCTAGTGGCCGCCTCCCTCCTTCCAAGGGATATGTGCATATGCACCAACCAACCATAGTGAACTATCAGCCAGCCAGCTAGCTGGAATTCCACTTTTGATCGTCCAGTGGCAGGCAAATCCAGCCAGATATAATTTACTGACTGACGACCTTGTTTCCCTATACCCTGATTCAGAACCAATTGATCCAGTCGAAGAGGCGGTAGAGGCGGAGGCACGGGCAGCTAGAGTAGAAATATCATACGCCGGAGCAGAGCCCCCTTTTTTGAACTCATTTGTAGTTTGATGATGATGGTCTTAATTACAACTTTACTTTTTTTTGTTGTTTAGATCATAAACACAGAACTTTTCAAGTGCCTGCAACAAACCCATGGTAAATCCTATCAAGCTTTCATGTTGAGCAAGAAAAACCTGTGGTGGGGAACGTCTGCGAATCTAATCAAGAAAGCAGATTTCGCTGAGGAGATTGCAGAGGAAGTCGATGTAATCGTAAATGGAGCTGCCAATACAACCTTTGATGAAAGGTTCCTGCGCCTCCTCCTTGAATGCGCTTGGGTCTATGATGACTAGATTTTTACAAATCGCTCTGAATCATCTACTTTTATTCTCACACAAAAAGGCTTCTCAAAAAAATTAAGGTATTATTAAGCTCTTGGCATAAACACGAGAGGACCTTGTCGACTTATGAGCTTTGCAAAGAGGTGTACGAACAAAAAAGCTCTTCCTGCAAGTATCGACTGGTAAGTAAATGAACACTTAGATAAAAAAACAACATTTTGTATCTGTCCACTTCAAAACAATAAAATGGGTCTTTCCTCTGGCACAGCGTACGTTAACGGTCAAAGACAAGGTAGAATCTTGGAGAAGCCCTTCTGCATAGGAGACAGCATAGCAAGGGAGAGAGTCACCTCAGAAACCCCTCCAAGATCCCTCCCTGTGTTGGATGTTGAAGCGGAAAGAAAGTGGGCTTTGGATGAAAGGGCAAGACAATGCAGTGGCGTCTATAGCGATGAAAGAATTGGGTTTAGAGAGGTGATGGTTTTTATTTTTTGTTGCGGTTTCTTTTTAATGACTCTCTATTGGGAGTCCGAACGAAAAAGAGTTTCCATAGGAGTTAAGGCTTCTTTTTTTAGTTGGAGCTGGAGGAGAAGGGATACAACCCTCGCAGGTACACAAGACAAACCTCAAGGACAAGCACTTTCGATAAGGGATGGATACAACCAAGCAACATGCCTCCGCGCTAGTTGCCAATGCGAAACAAAAAGCTCGCTGCCTTATCGGCTTGGCCTATAACAGTACTGTACTTTCGTCGAAAAGAACATTCACCCATACTCAAGAGGACTGCTTCCTCTGATCGAGTTTGCGACCCACTCTGAGGTGCCAAGCTTTCTAGGTCTTTCCCTCTCCAATCAAAATGTTATCAAAAGAAAGAGAGGATGAGTCGTTTTTCAGCAGCGGAAGCTTATATTGTTCTCTAGGGTTATCCCTCAGGAACACTACCTTCTATGGCATGATAGATAGACCTGTCAAGCAGCGAAAAGATGAATGGTTGTCATCTATCACCGGCACGATCCTTGTGCTGGCTCCCTTCCGGTATGGAGAAAGAAAAGAGACACACGGCCCTTAAGAAGGGGATACTATCCGTGCCAAAAGCACTTCCCCCTGTGGTGTCTTGCATTTCTTAGGATCCACCTATCACTCTCTTTTTATCCCACGGCTCTTTGTCCTCGGCGCTGCCAGCTCGAATGGCTACTAATAGAAAGAAGGGATTTTTTTTACTACAACCTGGGTTAGGCGGGACAGGGATGAGGTGAATACATGCCCTTCTACTATTGATCATTTCCATCATCAGATTATAGGAGCTCATGTCCCAGCCTCTTCTTATTATCATCTTATATACGCATATAGGAAATCTCCTACCGGTGCGTAGCATATCATCCCATCCCTTTCCTCATATTAGTTTCTACTTATCCGGATCTAGGATCCATTCTTGTTCTATCATCTTCCTATGTTGAGCTTAGAAACCCTAAATGGCATCTCCTATCGGGCATGCCCATATCATCTCCGATACTTTCTTATTTCCATACTTCTACGATTCCCTTATCCACTTCTATGAGATTCCACTAGTCCGGCCATGAGAGAACAGAAGTCGGGCCCTAGGGCGGGCGAGCCGAGCATATTGATCATTCCCATTTCCTACCCCTCTTCGCCGCTACCAGGCCATGTGCAACGAGTGGGAGCGACTCGTCAGGCATGGCCCACCCTTCCACTCCTCCTCAACGGGTAGTGTGAAGGGTAATCCTGAGGGCAGCAGCTGGGTCTCGTGAGGAAACCTGTGGCTGATCCCAATCCATCATGCCCACCGTCGGGTGCTTTTCTATGGGTATGCAACTATTTTGTTTGCTAGTACCAATCTTATTCATGGCCCTGTTATTGATAGCTTTTTCTCACTATCTATAACTACCCCAACCACTTGGGGGGGGGGGGGGGGGGGGAAGGTCGGATAGCTTTTCGAATCGGGAGAGGACGGTCGATCAGAGCTAATAATATTCCAGCCAGGGATTTGGAGGCTGGGCCTTCTGTTGCAGTCAAGCTCCCTCCAAAACCAAGCACCCCCAAAAAAAGATCTTCTCAGCAAGACTCTAACCAGACTCCCCAGCTCCTCCAGAAGGACCTAAAAAGGGAGCAACCTCTGCACTCGAGCTTTGTGAGGAAAAGAGGCCAGAAGATCCTTATCGTCAGTCAACAGTTATAGCTTCTCCAGTAACTCCTATCTACCTTGCTAGCTCCTTTCCATCTGGATCTGACATCACCCTCAGGCCAGCCCGGCAACGCTTGGCAACGGAGAAGTTGGTAGTTAGAGATCCGTAAGAAGTTCTAAAGAACAGTCACTTAAACAGACTTTGATCTATCAAGTCCCAACGAGCCATCTCCAAGCGACCCCTGGTTTGCTACCTTGCTCATTGAGGGACACTACTGAATAGATTCCCGTGGCCATCTTTATTATTGAAAAAGGGTGTTCCTTATTCTCTGACAAAGAGAAGTTCTTTTAAGGACACAACAAAGGGGGAGAGTATGAAAAAGACTGGGCTACTAAACGGTTGTTTGCTGGCAGTGGAACAACAGACACTCCATTCCCTTTGACTTCTTCACTTAAGAAGAGGGGAATCAATCGGTTGAATTTGCGGAGATCTTCTTGAAACATCTCTTCTTTCGTTTAAACCATTACTGGGCATCCCCCACATCCCAACCTGGGGGTTACAGTCCGATAGAAGAGGCATTTTGATAAAAGATATGCTATGACACTTAGTGCTTTTCCCTACTTTGGATGACATATACAAGTGCTCGTTTGAAGCGGAGTCACTCCCGATCCCATATTCCA
Organism: Nuphar pumila; assembly: GCF_984573655.1. NCBI lineage: Eukaryota > Viridiplantae > Streptophyta > Magnoliopsida > Nymphaeales > Nymphaeaceae > Nuphar > Nuphar pumila. The sequence continues at coordinate 55,533,383 of NC_143256.1, forward strand.
TAGGTTAGTCCCAGTTCCAGAGGATCCAGTCATTTACTCTTTCGACGGAGAACTAGAAGCTCTTTCGCCGAAGCTGGTTTAGCATATAGCCCTTTTCGGAACTCCCGGACGGCGTCTTCGCAGAGGCATCAAGGGTACCAGTTCTTCCATGACATAAGTAGAAGTACCCGCCCGCAACGCAATTATGCATGCATGGTTCTTCTTAGGTGTTACCGTTTCAATCAGATGATGTGCCCACATAGACGCTATCCGACCTTGTGTGAATGAACCTTGATCACTCACTATAGTCTTGGTAGTCCCGGATTCTCGATATCATCAATGGAAGCATCAAAAGCGGAAGTAGCAGAGCGCCTCGCCCGAAAAAGATGGTATATGCAATCGATCGAGTTGGAATAGTAGATCGAAATGGAGACTCTGCAGTTGATGTTGCGAAGGGCTCGGTACTAATCCATAGATGGGAGCAGCCTTTATGGCAGGCGTAGGGGTCTCACTCGCATTCTCTACTACCAGCCAGCCCAGAAAAATCCAAAGCGCTAGGCATCTCTTCATCTTACATAGCCAGAAGGAAAGGAGGGATGACTGTCCGGAAGGATGGAAGGAAGGATATGATATTTGCCTGCCTAGCCGGTGAGGGAGGAAGGATAGAAGGAAGGTTCGGAAGCGCATAACGCATATCTATCTTGTGAGGCCTGTACCTATCCAAGAGCGAGATATTTGGAGATTCGATTGACTTACCTAAAGCCTGTACTTACCGAAAGCAAGGAAGGAACTGACCTAAGCATTGCTATTACCTAGGGAACGGGATACTCACTGACTTAAGTTAGACTAAGAATGTCGATTCCTAGGCAAGGAAAGATTGACTTACTTACGCTTACTTACCCACCATAAGAAAGGACTTCTTTAGTAAGCTTTGCATCTTCGAACGTCGAGCAAGCTAACGCTTCCCGTAGCGTCGGTTGCTAAGCGACTAAAGTACCTCCCCTGCCAAAGGAGAGTAGTCATACCTGCAAGTATCCTTCACTTAGTAAGCGTAAGCGGGCACCTTAGCTTAATCAGCGTATTAGCTTCTATCCTGGTCGAGTGACCTTTGGTACCTTCACTTAAAAGGCGTTCTAAGCTTTGCTCAAAAAGCGAAAACAACGTTCTAAGCGAAGCTCACTTACCTTACTAGCTGACGTCGCTACGGGTTATAGCAAAACTATCTATCTAGACTACAGTTACCTATCTCAAACTGGCTTGATTCATTGACGGAAGCCTATGAGGACAGAATTAATAGATGGAAAGCAAGGGCCCTCTCTCTCTATTATTATGATATTAAATAAGAATAGACGGAGAGGAGCTTGCTCAAGAACCGTCCAGGGCGCAGCGAAGTAATGAGCTGAGCGAGTCACGTCAAGTCAAAGGTACCAATCCAAATCGAAGATTATTTCTTATTTAAGACTCTCTAAAAATTCATTATATTATATAATGAGCAACTTGAAGCTTTCATTTATTATATATGAATATAAATAAAAATGAAAAAGAGAGATATGTTCATTCATTCTCTCGAGAAAGAAACCTACGTTACGGTTCTTTATTCATTAATCAAATTCATTCATACAATATGTTATGAAATGCGCCCACATATACTGCGCTGGTCTGCTTGCTCATTATTGGTCTTCTTTATTTATTGCAATACACATCAAACATTAAGGTTTCATGCCGCCATCCACTAGTTATGGATCGGATTTGGGCCAGACGAGAAAAGCCCTTTAGTTCACTACTGCAGCTGGATTGAAAAGCAGCTCCGACCCCGGGGGAGCGAGCAGAAGGGCGAGAAAGAGCAGAAGCAGCAGCACCGCCACCGCTGCAACAACAACAAAGCCGCGGATTCTTGTTCTTGTGCCGTCCATACTGCAAAATAGATTGAGTTGCGGGCATCAAGGGCCAGAGATTATATGCTGCTGCAGAAGCGGGGGGTGCATGATTAACGGATCAACACATATAAATAGCATGATAAAGCCGTTAACGCCGGAGTCCATATCGCATGATTAACGGATCATCAATATCGCGCCGTGGCACGGAGTTTTAGTGCATGAGAGCACTAACAGATCAATTTGATATCGAAAGCATACACGATAGAGAAAGCATACGAGATCACACACTTTAGCCCGCTTTATTTGAGTTGCCCATGTGTTTTTTTTTATGAAGGCTTTCTGATCAGACGGTTAGGATCATTCCAAACGTGCGAATATTGGTTTGCCGCCAATGCAAGGGCTGGCCCAACATTTGGACGGTCCAGATTGATGACCATTTCTAAGGACGGTTGGGATCTTGGGATCATGAGATGGGTCATATTTAGCTTGGGTGATCTCCTTGGTAGGACCCACCTGAACATTTGTGATGTATGTACGACACAGGTAGGTTCATAGGATTAGGAGGTGGCCGGACGTGCGGGCGTCCTGATTTTTCAACGGGGTAAAATAAGAAATAATATAAAAAAGAAAATCAATCGTTGGTTGAATAGTCGATAGAAGTGAAAAAAGTGCTTTGGCCGTCCATGGGTTCTCACCAACGAGCCAGCCGGTTTTGAGTTGAGTCAAAAGAAAGAGATTGGACAACGAGGACTTTGATGATGTCTACGTATTAATTATATGGGGGTATTGGCATCATAGACCCTATACAGGCCCAACCAACTCATCAATCCAGACTGTGGGATTGGTGGCCCACCTCTTGGATGGCCCATAGCTCAAGGTCGTGCTGATCCAATGATCCTAACCGTCTGTTGTAGACACCAGTGAGATCAACTGGGTTGTGAGCTCTTTGATCATTTGATGCTTTTTCCTTACCTAATGTACCTAATGAAAGGCGCCCAATTGTAACATTATAACAGTTTTATAAATAATATTATATTTGTAGCTTATAGTGTTTATTGAAAAAATCTTTATTGAAAACCCGCAAGCGAAGGAAACACCCCTTTTAGGTTCGTTATAGTTATCACCGGAAGGTCTGTAAAGTAGCCAAATCTTCAAGACCATCCCGCCAGTGCCTTCTTGTGCGTACTAGTCAACCTGCTTTACCTTTTTTTGTTAAGCATCCTTGCTTATAGGTTGTTTCCCCGAGTTCCTGTAAAGAGAACCTTCCTATACTGGATTGGCCTTTTATCCTTTTTAAGCAAATGCAAAAACCCTACAAAGTAGGGCTGAGATGGCTTCCGATCTAAATCTAAGGCGCGTAGCGTAAGATCGGTCTCACTTTGCTGCTTCTTTACCTTCTATTCTATAATGCTGTTTGCATGCTTCGGAAAGGAGACAGTACGCGTTCACTGGTTACTATAAGATAATTGTTGTTGATGTTGAGTAGCTTGTCCTCTGATTATGGACTTAAAGTGAGGGACCCTTGCGTCTAAGGGGCCCGAACGATACAACCACTATATTGATTGAGGGAGCCCCCGGAGGGCGCCATAGGGGGTTTGGGGGTCTCCCCCAAGCTGTTATTGAATGTATGTCCTTCTTTTAGGACTTGGCGCCGCAAAAGCGCCTTCACTTCGCTTACACTCAGCAAAGGTAGTTCCCCGTCCCGCCATTCCAGCCTTTCACTCCTAAAGTCAGGAACCAAGCTACGGATGAGCACTATTTCTCATTCTCAAGGAATTCTCCAGCGCGAGGCTCCTATTTACTCCCTGAGGCTTAGCGCAGGCGAGTCGAGAATTATGCATTCATTGGGGTTCACTCACTAGTTGTCGAAAGGCTAGACAGGCCCGTCCTCACTCGTCAAGAGCTGAGCGAGAGGAAGGGATTCCGCTATTGATGGACCGGTGCTACACCAATAATGGGCTTTTTCTTTCTCAATTGATTTTGAATTACATGATTGGGAATCTTCCTTTCATCGGTGGCCAAAAGCCCAAGTATTCACCGAACTCATTCTTAGCCTCTCTATCTTCACTAAGATCAGGAGGTCCTGAGACCGTCTTACTGGCTTCTTCATCGTATAACCCCAACAAAGTTTTTGGGGGCTCGTGGTTCTCGACCAGTGACATCTGCTTCGCCTGCTCGTCAAGATATGTCATCTATTCGCTGTCATTATAGTAAGGACACATGAAGTTCAATTGTCCTGCCAAACGGAAGAAAGAATTCTCACCTCGCTCATCCCCAACTCAAGGTACAGCTACGCCTGCAGTGACTTCTTCCCCGGATGTTGCCTCCGTTGCCACTGGGCTGTCCTCCGCACCATCTCTATCTGTCCAAACTATGGTGTCACCGGACCTCATACAGCAACTTCTCCCTCACCTTGTCCAAGCTTTATCTTCGACCTCTATCTCAGGTATGGGTCTCACTTCTACATGGTTATTTGATGGAGGTGCCTCGAATCATATGACTGGTAATGGCTGGCTCTCTGTTACATGGCACTGCTCCTCTTTCTGGTAACCCCTCTATCTTCACTGCTGATGGATCTTTATTAGATCTTGCTTGTGTTGGTTCTATTCGTTCGTCTCATAAATCTTCAAGTTTCTCCTTTATGTAATCTAACGTCTTGAATTTCAAAATCTTTCTATGAACTGTTGGCCAAGTGGTTTATAATAATATATGTAAATTCACCTTCTCTAAATCTGGTTGCGTTGTGCAGGACCTACGAACCGGGGCAACCGGGAAGCTGATTGGGAGAGGCCGTCAAGCTGGCCGCCTGTTCCACTTGGAGTTTTTTCATCATCCACCTACTAGTGCTCTCGCTGCTGTGGATATAGGGCCACCTTTTTCAGCATCTCAGTTGTGGCATCAGCGTGCGTCTGGTACATATTTCTGTCTCTCGTCTTCGTCATCTTGCAAAGTTAGGGTGTTTAGGTGATTTGAGTTTTCAGTCCTGTGACTCGTTTGATGTGTCTTCATGTATGGGTTGCAAGTTGGCAAAACACTTAGCCCTCCCGTTTCAGTCTAGTTACACTGTAACTACTGCCCCCGTCTGAGATAATTCATTCTGCTGGGTCCGGCTCCTATTTTAGCAAACAGAAGGGTTTGTGTTGATCCTCAATCTCGTCGCCTTCAGGTCTCTAGACATGTGTTCTTTCGTCGAAAGCATTCTGTTTTATCCTTCATCTTCCTCTGCCGTAGCTTCTGTAGGGTCCCGAGTCCACCTCTATTTTTCTTCTCCTGAAACTTCGTCTTTGCCATCTGCTGATGACTCTAACCCTCCTCGACGTGTCTTGTGTCCATCGTCCCCCAATTACTCCAGTCTATTCTCGCAGGGCCCCCGGTTACATTCCTATCTCGGTTTTTGATAGGCATTCACAGCAGCTTGCGGCCTCGCCAGATCAGACATCTCCGGTTGTCGATCCTCCGACTAAGCCACAGGTTCGTAGGTCTTCTCGCATTTCCACTCAGCCTAGCCTATTCGTTTCGTTGAAACTCACTTGTTCACTCCTCGTCATCGTGCCTTTTTAGCAGTTGTTCACTCTTTCCATGAGCCTTAGTCAACTAGGGGGGCAGGCTGCCGCTATTCCATGTTGGCAACAGGCAATGTCTGAAGAACTTACTGCCCTTCAGCAGAATGGCACTTGTTTGTTCCTATTCCGTCTGGTAAGGTTGCTATTGGTTGCCGTTGGGTTTCTAAAGTTAAGACGCGATCTGATGGGTCTGTTGAGAGATACAAAGCTAGGCTGGTCGCCAGAGGTGACTCCTGGGAGTATGGCATAGACGGAGAAGACACTTTAGCGCCTGTGGCTAAGATGACTAGTGTAAGAACCATTATTGCCGTAGCAGCGGTTGGCCACTCTATCAGTTAGACGTGAAAAAGATGCCTTAAACCATGCTCCTTAGGAGGAAGCAGCCTCCCCCTGGACAACATTCCGCTCCTTCTCCTCTTGTCTGCCGCCTACGCAAAGCGATCTATGGTCTCAAGCAAGCCCCTCAAGCGTCGGTTTGAGAAGTTCAGCACAGTGGTTATCCATTTGCTCGGAGTGATCATGATTCGGCCATGTTCGTCTCAGTTTAACCTCGAGGACGTGCTATTCTTATGTTGTATGTTGATGATAACTTACTGGTGATTACTCTGTTACCATATCGCTGATCAAGTGTCGCCTTCATTAATTATTTGCCATTAATTATTTAGGATTAACGAACTTTAAGAATGACAGTCTTAAATTGAGATGACTATATAGATACTATATACTGTAAACTGTTAATACAACCGATCTTCCACTATCGCAACCGATTATCCGGTGCTGATGAGGAGTGATAGAGGTGTTCTCACCGAGCGAAGGCCTAGTGTTAAGCATAGTTTCTTGAATGTTGTTGTGCTTTTTAAAAGAAAGCAGAAGCTCTGTTTAACTAGCGCCTTACTTGCCAAACAACTTCCACTTCCGAACTGACTACTCTTCCTCTTAGGTATGCATCTCCTGATCTGGAACAACAGAGGAATTGGAAATAACCCCTCAATCAGTAGGTTGAGGCAGCTTATCCAATCCCATTCCATTTCTATTGTTGCTATTCAAGAGCCGATGGTTGACTCCTCTGAAATTGCTGCTGTTTCACATCGTCTGGGGATGCAAAATGACATCACTAATGGTTCTGAAGTTGCAAAGATTTGGATTCTCTGGAAGGATAATCTTTCTTTGCAGGGTATAACGGTGCATGATTACATGTTCACTAGGGAACTCTGATTCTCCAGATGCATACCTTACATTTGTATATGCCAAGTGCGATTACTTGCTTCGACGCTCTCTGTGGCAGCATCTATATTCTTTTTCTACATCAACCACTATTCCCTGGCTCATAGGTGGAGACTTCAACTCAGTGCTCTTCTCTGATGAAAGACTTGGAATATATACCTAATCAGAATGCCATGCAGGATTTTCATTTTTTCATAAACAATTGCTCGCGCAATGGGCAGGAAGGAGGATCATGTAAATGGGCAAGACTGGATCGCGTCCTCTACTCCACTAATGGGCCCCATGTCTTCCCTATTACCAAAGTTGAGCACTTGAGTCGTACGCTTTCTGATCACTCTCCTCTGCTGGTTACTTTTCAAACTAACCTTGGTGCAGGTCCTCGACCTTTCAGGTTTCAGGAGATGTGGACTCGACATCCTTCCTTTAAGGAAGTGGTCCATAATAGCTGATCTATCCCGGTCCATGCTCGGCCGGTGCTTAGCCTCTCTATCAAGCTGAAGAGACTAAAGGCTCATCTGCGAACGTGGAATAAAGAGGTGTTTGGAGATCTTTTGAAAATCTCTCTCAAGCTGAGGTGAGGATGAAGTCCTCAAGTGCAAGTGCCAGCACAATCATGAACTGTGCCCGTCAGAGCAAAATCTAGCAGCCCTTGAGAATGCAAGAAAACACTTAGTGGAGTTACATCTGAAAGAAGACATTTTCTGGCGACTATCATATGGTCGCACATGACGTGGCTGAAAGAGGGCGATAATAATACCAAGTTCTTCCATGTTGTAGTACAATACAATAGGAAGAGGAGCCTTATCACTAAGATTAATGATGAGCAAGGGCGTTAAGCTTATACTGATCCTGAGGATATTAAAAGACATGCTCTTAGTTACTATCAAACTCTTTTCTCAACAGAAAATACAAGGGCGCTAAGCATCAATTCAATCAGTCAGAGAAAGGCCCTGGTTGGTATAAACACAGAAATTGTTCTGGCACCGTCCCCGGGTATGATCAATTCTCATAGTTCTCATAGTATGATCCGGGCCCATTGTTCGCCACATCGTGGCTCTCCCTTCCTTCCCCTTGCTATTCCCCTGCTCGTGTGAAGCGCTCTTCTGCATCCGTGCCCTATTCTTCGTTTGCTTTGTGTGCTCCTTCGGTTTTCTCTAGTAGCAAGATGAAATCCTGGTGTGCGGCCCGTTGTTCTTGCCTAAGTTCCAATAACGGAATTCACGTAAGATAAGAAGTCATAGTTTCTATCCCCCTTTCAATGGTTAGGGATGCTTTCTGCTGCTGGTCGGTCTACCAAACCGTACGAATTTGCCAGCCAGCTCAGATAACCTTTCTTCCGAATATAAGTCAGAAAGGTAGGTGGCTAGACGAAGGTCAAACTTGGTTGCCACCTTTGCTCTGATCAACGTTCATGTCGTTTCTTCTGCTTTTCACCTTTTCTAAGAAATAAGTAATCTGCTTCACCCGGGTTGCTTCTTGGTCGTAACCCAGCAAAGTGCCGGTGGTGCTGCTTTGGGTCTGTCGTGGTACCACGGGAATTCTTCTTCAACCGGTCTCCTGGGCCGGATAATCTGCCGGACCGAAGGGGTGTGATGATCGCGCCGGATGACGTGGACACTATAAATTTGCTGTCCTTCAATGGAACAGTGTTGCCAGCCTTGCCAAGGCGTCTGCATGCCGGCTTGATGATCTGGCCACATGTTTGATCTTGAACCTAGGGAACTGTTGGAGCAGCCGCTTCATCTTGTTTGCATGCATAAGGGCGGGGCGGAGCATGGGGTTCTTTGACCTTTTAGGTGTTAAGTACCTGTTTGATGATGAGCTGGGAGTCTCCGTGGACTGTGATATTTTTCATATTCATTTCTATGGCTAGTTCCAGCCCTAAACTGCGGGCTTCGTACTCTGCAATGTTGTTAGCACAAGCAAAAGCGAGCTTGAAGGAGAAACATAAAGACATATTTTGTTTGAGGTGTGATGAATACCAAGCCAATTCCGCCAAATCCAGCGGCTGCAAACCCGTCAAAGTAGAGTGTCCATTTCAGGAGGTCTTCTAGAGTCAAGACATGCTCGTCCGGTAGGGAGGTCTCAATTGGACATTTTGCTCTTACCGGGTTTCAAATCATTCGTCTGATCTTCCCAAGAACTGAGTGACGAAACTGGCTACCAGCAAGGAAAGATTCGATGATCTACCGTACGACCGATTCATTCTCCATCCAGCACTCGCTTGAAAGCTTTTAGTTACGACTTCAATAATAAGCACTCGAACGGCTTTTAATGTTGCGATCGGGCGGGATGGCTGGCTTAACGCGTGTGAGGTGAGCTGGTTCAAGGTCGGCTGAAGCGGATGTTGCTGGTATGGCTGGTTGAGCTGCTTAGACGGTTTCGGAGACTTCAGCGGCATTTGTGGCTTATTCGGCTTCTCTGGTTTCTGCGGCATTTGATGCAACGGCTGCTTCGCGCATTCGCGCTTCACTCGTTCGCTGTTGCGTAGTTTTCTTTGCGCGCTCTCTCTTGCTAGCTAGCTTGCTTTGTTCTAAACCATACTTTTCTTTTCCTTCCCCTCTCACCTACCTCAGGTGAAACCCTCTTCTTGCTGGTGATTGAATACCATCCCTACCCCGAAGTTGGCTTTCCCGAACGAGAATCCGTATATGAACCGAGGATCTGGTCTAACAACATAAGTTTTGAGGAACCTTCCTCGAGGTCTATCTTCAATGGTATGAATTGCCATGTCATGGTAGAACAAGACCCGCCCCGCATGCTGATCTTCACATGGATCGCCCTTATCTCGCAAACCATACTGTGCAGGTGGCTGTCACGTATGGTCCTAGAAGAAAGGACCTTCCCTCACAGGAAGAAAAGCTTTCTTTCTTTTTCTTTCTTATGTATAACGGAATAGCGGGCTTCCGTCCCAACGAGCAAAGCCCTAAAGCTTCGCTTTGCGAGTGCTATCATATTTGAATGAGTAAACTCCATTCAAGAAAGTCTTGTACCCCCTCTGCTGGAATTTCGCACATATTCTCTTCTCTTTCTTTCTGCTGTTAGTAAGCGAGTTGGGCCCACAACAGCGTCGGGCTATCGGGCCTTCTTTCTCGGGATAGCGGGCCTTCCGCTCTGTGTCTGTGTGTGTGTTTCCCTTCTGTAGTTTCATTCTTTTGCAGGGCCTGGTCTTCCTCGAAGACTAAGGCTATGAGGGATGGTTAGGCATACTAAGGCGTTGGAGGTCGCATACTAAGCGTGTGAAGGAGCATACTAAGCGTGTGAAGGCGTTGGAAGTAGTCTGGTTCCGAATCTTACGGGTTTGCTCCCCGAAAACAACGTTTGACTTGCATGTGTTAAGCATATCGACGATTGAGACTTTCGTCCTTTACATCAATCATGCTAACGAAACGAAATTGCAAGTTGACTTTATCCCGGGGGACTGGCTTAACTTAATAAGGCACCTTTGGGCGGTCTCGATCAACTATCTCATTTGAATGAAGAAAGACAGTGAACCAGATTCTTTGATTTTCGATCTTGTGGGGTAGACTGAACACCAACCCAATCTCGACAAACAGTTGAGAAAGTTTACCACTGATGGATCTGTGGGCGGCTATGACACCAGTGTTGGTCATGGAACTCGAACCAGACTGGGTAACGATCTCGCTCCGTAACCGTCCCTTCCCGTCCATGCTGTTGCTTTCGAGCCTACTCGGTCTCGATCTTATTCAAGTCTTTTATGCCCGAGTTTGAGATAGTTTGGACCTATCAAGTGAGTTTAGTAGTTGGTCAAGTTAGCTAGTAGTAGATCCATTCGATTAACTCGATTCGGTCCAGCAGCTGTTCCGGGTCCAGTACCGACATCAGTAGCACTACCATGAGTTGACTAAGCAGATGTTGCACCTGTAGACCAGATCGGGATCAAAATCCATACCCCCCAATAGTACGGGTCCAACAAGAGCATCTAAGGAAGTGAAAGCTGGTCGAGGGTGCCTTACCAACAGAAAGGAGCTCAACCACTGATAAGGACTGCTCTCCTTGCTTGCACTTGCCATTCCACCCAGTCAGCTCATTCCTTTTTGCCTTATCTCTTGCGTTCATGCGTGCCGTGTAATTGAAGGCCAATGACGGTAGTTTGTTGAAGCCCACCCCGCCACTATTGATGGCTTTGTTACGATCTTTTTCCTTCCTTAAGAAAAGATGGATGGAAGAGCGTTGCAAGAATCAAATGGCGCGTTGTTTTAGCATTTTTCCTCTCGTTATACAGTAAAAAACTGGGTTTTGAGGCTTCCGTTATCATAAGGGAGTTGTTACATACTCAGGTTGACGAAGGAGTTCTTGCTGCTGGGCGAACCACTTTTATTCTTTTTTTCAAAAGCCGCATACATGAAAGAAAAGTGTTTGTGGCTTACTTGTAACTCCCTTATAGACAGCAGAAATTATGCCCTTGAGACACTGCTTGCAGTTCTTTCTTCTTCTTCTTCTCCATTCTCTGATAAGGGCCTCCTTGATCTGCTGGTAACGAGCAGCTTTCCGCGGTCCTTCAAGCAAGTCCTTACTCCTTCAAACGGGTAGCAGCTATGTAGTCAAGAAGAGTTTCTATTCAATAAAAAGCCTTCGTTTCTTGAATGCCTCCTCTATCCAAAGGTTAATGATTACCGTGAGTGAAGAGTCCTGTGTCCCTTAGCGCTAAAGCAACGGGTAAAGTACCAAAAGCAGAAAGGAAGATGTTCCAGGATTTCTTTATGGTTCTACTACTGCCGAGAGCTTTCTCTCGATCCCTCTCCAGATCTTTCATCGGAACTAATTGCCTTCCTAGCCTTCGGACTAAATGGGATGCTATCTGAGAGTTTCTGCACAATCCATCTACTGGTCTCTCTTCAGACACTCGTCCCCTTTTCTAGAAATGAGGCTTCGCCGACAACGACGTGCGTGACGAGATATGGTGCTTGGTCATGCCTTTCGGCGAATGCTCCTGCCAAAGAGATGGCTACCTTAGGGCTTTAAGGACAGATGAACGTTAGCCGGACAGTGAGTTGGAGGAGCTGTAGAACCGCGTGATTGATCAATAAAGTCCCTAATTAAAGCAAGTTGGAAAGCGAGCCTCAGCTCGTTCTGACTAGCAATCGCTCGTTTTTCTTGTTAGCATGGGATTGGATTAATAATAACAGAACAACCATTAGAAGGCCAATCCCCTGAATGGGGAATTCCTATCGATTTCCGATGGATAACAATCCATTTTCTCGCTTTCGCTTTTTCTCCCAATCAATTGCAAGGGTTCGGGGCACAAGAACGCAAGTGCCGGAATCGAACAAAACGTCCGGAAGGCCGAGGACGACAGAAAGCTCCGCGGGGATTCCTGTCTTTTGGCCGCTCTTCGCCCAATTTTCTTTTCTGGAATGGACTTTCCAATAGTATTTCAAATCAGACTAAAAAACAACGACCATAAACCACCTAGCCATATGTACCAAGCTCGAACTAGGTTGGGCCATGTCTCCCGCTTATGCTGCCTCTTTCCTTAGATCAGGTTAGCGCTTATGCTGCTTGACGCAACTACCACTTGAAAGCGTCCAACAAGCAAGAGTTCCACGCCTGGGAAGGCTTATTCACCGAAATCACCGACTAAGCGTTATCGACTTTCACCAGCTAGCCTTCGCACTAGCTTATAGCTAGACTTGGACCCTCGAACTAGCTGCTTTGACTTGCACCAGCAACGAACTTGATTGAATGTACCGTGTACCAACTGCTTCGCCTTTTGACTTTGACCAGCCGTGCCGAACAAGCCCCTCGACCTCGACTTGAGAGCCAATTTCGTGCTGAGAAAGCCAACCCTCTACTTATGGCTCTTAAACCAACCAGACTTATGGCTCAATTTGAACCTGCGACGGACGAGAGATAGGTTGACGAGTTGACGAAAGACCGAATAACTGGACCAAAGTACGACAGTGTGCCGCCTCAAGATGAGAACTAACCCGAGACTAGAAAGCAAGAAAGGTGGGAGTTGAACCCTTTGACTTCGTTCTTTCGTTCGAAGTGAAACTCTCTTTGTTCTAGTTTCAAGGAAGAGCCGGAGAGGTTGACAGAGGAGAGAGAGAGAGAGGACCCCTTTCCCATTTACGGTAGGAGTTTGGGGCGAACAAAGATCAAGGCCATACCCAGGACTTGAAACTCTTAGAACTTGCGAACGACTTTTCAGTGCGCTCAGTCACTTTTTCCATGACGCTACTTCTCCGCCTCCGATTCGTTTGATTCCAGGACAAGAGGGTTGTGGTCCGAGGCAATGCATGGCAATCTCCGGACACAAGCATCTGGGAACATACCTCGCCAGTCAGCGTTGGCGAAGAATCTTTCGATGTTGGTCTGAACAAGGCCCAACCTGCGGTTACTCCAGGTCAAACCCCCTCCCACCATTCCTAGGTCGATAAGGCAGCATCGCTCAACCGCTTCTCAGAATTCTTTCCTACTGTATCCATTTCTTCTCATTCTTACCCTCCTCTTTTTTATTCGGCAAAGGGAGTGGCATTGAAGGAAGTCGCCAGTAACGAGCCAGGAGAGATCGACGATCCTCCGCTGTTTCCGCCAAGGCAGACCACAGGCTTTTTCTAGTCTGGTAGTTTCCCGTAAACTCAAGTCAAGATCCAGAGAGGGGCCCTGGGTGTCCGCTACGGAAGCAGTGACCATGGTAAAGAATTTCCAATTTCATGGCATTTCAGCGAGTTCCTAGCTTGATTGATGGATTTCCCATCATCACCAGTAAGGACAATATCTACCACATACACTAGAAGAAGAGTTGTTCCTTCGGCCCTTCGTTTGATGAACACGGAGTAGTCTGCATGGCACCGCCTGAACCCAATCTCTACCATAGCCCCGCGAAATCTCTCAAACCACGCTCTGGGAGACTGTTTGAGACCGGCTTTCCTGAGTTTGCGCACTTTGCCTTCCTCCCCCTTATGTGTAGTCGCCAGCTTATGGAGTCCGTCGAATCATCAGTAAGGCTTTCTGTCTTTCATCTACAACTCCTTTCAATCGAAATTCTCCATACTGGCCGATAGTGGAATGAGACACGGGGTGATCCCTGCCATCAACAAGGCATTCTGTTGATTCACTGTGCCATCTTCCTTATACTATTTATTAACCGCAGACAAGACCGGTAATTCATCTGCAGCCCAGACCTGCTACTCCTGTAAGCAAGGTTCGCAAGACAGTTTGTCCACCCTATTCTTCCTAAGACCCCCTTTCTACTACTATTATAGGGATCACCGGATCACAGGCCCTAGCGTTATTCCTAACAGCTCCCCTTTGTGCATAGGAAAGAATTGGGCATTGCCTTTTCGATAGCACAAGTACAGGTCTGGTGCGCATAACTGATACCTGCCATCCATACTCGGAGAAAGGGACCGGAAGAGCCTATTGATTCTATGGTAGTGGTTCTACTCCCCGAAAGAAGTTAGGACAGCCAAATCCCCTCTTTAAGGCACCTAGGATTAGTACTATCGGCCATGTACGGTGGATGCGGCATATCTAGGATAGGACTTTTTGACAAAAGAAAAGCAGGATCGCTACGCCCCTTTTCGATGCCATCTCTTCCGAAAGAGGTTATTATGGGCATCTTCGATGAGAAGTCGAAAGCGCTAAGATCGGAAATGCTGTTGAAAAGATGAATCCTCCTCGTGTGCGTGGCTAGCTGAACTATTGATCCTTCCTCTAGAGTAGCAGATTCTCTAAGACATTTGGCATGAGACAGACGCTTCTAAGGAAATTAGTCTGAGCCTTCCTTCTTCTTCGATAGCATCAATTAAATGGCACTATTGGAAAAGATGGTCGAATAATCAGCTTCTTGCACAACCTAGTCTGTCACAACCCCGTCAAAGAGGGCATTCGATGCATCAATGCCATTCGTACCAGTTCTTGCTAACATCGGATTTGCGGCATCAATGCACTAACTCCTTCGCTGTCTTGCTTGCCTTTCTTGCTTCTTTGCTTGCTTTCTTCCGGACAGACTCACACTCAGACTCACCGATGGCATTTCTTCCCTGGCTTGGAACCGTTGTACAGCTACTATTCATCAAATCATTCCCTCTTGCCCGTACTTCTTTTCCCTTCTATTCTGAACTTCAAGACAACTGCTTTAAAGCCAAGAACCGGAATGCTTTGCTGAGGTGACTATCAACTCAAAGATCCGATTCGCTATCCTATAATAAGAAGATCGCATTCGAGGTTAATATAGTCGAGTCAAAGAAAGTTGCTTTAAGAAGCGCTTCGCGCTGGGAATGCAAAAGACAAAGTGAGAGAGAGCGGGGAAGGAATGCTATCGACAGATCTGCCCTTACTAGACGAAATTCCTAAGGCACCGAATAAGGGCTATTCAAAGCATCTCGAAAGAAATGTATGAATAAAAGCGCTATCGCACCTCTACCATTTTTTTCGCCCTTACGAGGGAGAATTTCAACGCAATGACTTTTGAGGAAGAAATAAAATCTGGATTTCCAGCTGTCCGAAGCAAAACAGCAGGAATCGGCCATTGTCTTTTCGGGTTCCCGGTGAGAAAGAACTTACTTAGACTATATTAAAAGGAGGAGCACACCAACTCTATGAGGAATTCTTGGCCTTGTTAAAACAATACGCTTCAAATACCCGATTAATGCTGAATTGGGCCAAAGACTAAACCAAACGACGCCCTACGATTGCGGGCTTGTTGGGTGGTCTCTTCTTTGAGGAGTATGGGTCGATTTCGCTTGTTTCAAATTTTGAGCACGACAAACAAAACGACACTAAAGCTTTAACTGACCCTGCCCAACGCCCTGGTTTAAATAACTCAGAAATCTTTCTTCTTCTCTTTCTTCGACGAGATCAAACGCTTTCCAGCCGCTGGCAAGCCTACGCTCTTGTATGATCGGGCGAAACCTCCTCTATAGATAGGTGAATTATCCTCCTTTCCTTCGTTAACTAAACACCTACCAAGGACGTTGGGTAGGGAAGGTTAGCTTGGAGCGACCTACCAAGCTGTCAATGTGTTGACTATTCAACTTACCGTGGGCGGTAGGGATGGAATTCACAAACAAATTAGAGAACTTAATCTCTCCCCTCGGGCTGGGTATCAAGCCTATTGCATCCTTCTAGTGCCCATACCCCTCCTTTTTATCGATAGAATAACCATAAGAACTACTGCTTTTGTCGAGGCACGCCTCATGAGTGGCTGAGTCGCTCATGGGGCATGCATGCGGGTTACGGGTTGCTGAAGGGCACTCGTATGTCTCGTCTCCATGGCTGGAAGTGGTCGGCCATGGACGGTGCAGAGGCCTTGGGGGATGCCTGCACTGCGCGTGCGTGTGTGTAGCGGGGTTGGTATGCAGAAACGGAGTCGCTATACGATGTTCACCCAAGGGCTAAGGGGCAACAACTATATATAGTGTATTCTTATATGCTATGCTATCTAGCCTTGTGATACTTGGTTGTGGCTCATAGGAGCAGGCCACAAGGTTGATCGGTGTAATGCGCTATGGTGGGCTAAATGTAAATGATATGCTGCGCGAGATAAGAGTCGGATCCTGAGCAAGTTGGTGTCTAGCAAAGATGTGGATATGCGCAAGTGGCATTGGTACTCGGCCTACAGTGCCTTGTACTGAAGAAGGCTGGCTTCAGCATGCGAGTGTGTTGGAGCGCCGCACGGATGTGAGGCGAAGTTTGTTAGTCGTGCCTCAAATTGTGGAAAACAAAAAGTCTGTGACAGTTGGTATCAGAGTTCGGTTGGTCGTGCGCATCGCTCTGACTTTGTAAGGATGACGAAGGGCGGTGAGACCCGCTTGTACAATCGGTGGAACCCAAGCAATAAGTCTAAGGACAAGGCCACAAAGGATCGGCTGGATGCCCTGGAGGCACAGATTGCACCATTGGCAGCGGCGCTTTTGAGTGTCCCTAACTTTGAGGGGAGGGTTCAAACCCTCGAAGCAACTATTGCCGGTAGTGCAGCGAGCAAGAGTAGTTCCATGAACAATCCTTTGCGGGATTGGATTTTTTTTATAGTGGAAATGCCATAAAGCGCGAACCAACATCCGTGATACGAAAACCAAAATAAGAATGAGGAAGAAAAAGATATCGTGATGTAAGTCAATGATTCCTTGCATCATAGGTGTTGCTGCGTCTTGAGATCCTAATTGCCATGGTTCCGCTGCATCACAAGGAGCCATTGTGAGGAATAGCCATAAAAGAACAATCATTTGGTTTGGTTCATTCTTGGACTGCCCTGCTCCCAAATAGAGAGACTTGACCCTCGGAAAGAAAGAGCCGGTTGGCTTGGTCCAACCAAGAAAGGCATCATGGGAGTTCCAGTGAAGGCTCGAGAGTAGACAACGAGCGTAGAGTGACGACTCTTCGTCGGAACGAGCCGACTTAGAGACTGAGTCTACGAAACTCGCTGCTCTTAGGAAGCTCGCTTACTAGCTTCTTAGCCCTAAAAAAAGAAAAAAAAGAACATAAGGTCTACCCGTTTTTTTCCCATATACATTAAAAAAATTATAGGGCTTTTACCCCTTTCCACCTTCTCGCTGTCGAGAATAAAAAGTAAGTATCCGTCTGAGAAAGGAATTTTCCTCCCTATCTTAGGGAGGGAAATTCTTTTCTCAAGGTATTGACATTGCGCGTAGAGCTCTGAGCGGTGTTGCATATCCAAGCGGGCTTGGCACTTTAAGTGGAAAAAGCCGCGAAAATGCTCTGCATGGGTAGTTTGAACTTAAGAATAAAAAGGGGAGTCATGCCCTCTGGTATATAGACTATAAAAAACCTGTGAGAGAGCGGAATGGTCAAATTCTATTTGCTCCAGATATACATGAAGGATAGAATCGAGGTCGATCGGATCAATAAAGAAATTGGGATCCTCTCGACCATAATAAATGATCTTATAAATGGAGCAAATCTGTTCTTGAGTCGCAAAGCAAAACTCGGTATTAAGGAAGTCCCGAACAATGACCTCATACTTTCAGGGTGAAAGTCTTTGAGTTCGTAGCCGTTGGTGTACAAATTGAACCCATTCAGGGTCTTGTTGGGGTTGATGAAGATAGTGGTCCAGAAGGGCAATCTCAGAAGGGAGAATACAAAAGATTTTATTTTGATAAAAACCCCTTATGTTGTGGAAAAGGATAAAGCTAGCGCGAATGAAAATAACTTCAATAAAAATAAATTTCAAGCACAAAACCATCTGTTGAACTCTCTCTCATATAAATATACTTTTTATTCCAGATGAAAAGGAAACTTCCAACAACAAAAATATAAAGTAAAGAGGCCAGAAGAATTGTGTGAAAAAAGTGAAATCCAGTTGAGGCATGTTGGATTTTGCCAATGATGGATTTCGGGCCACAGAATGGATCGAGGAGCTAAGGACGTTTCCAATACCAACAGCAGCTCCCGTTGAAGCAATTGTAGCGGCTCCAACACCTATTAATTTAGCACCTTCTAACATCTTCTTTGTATGAAGAGGAATGTTATCCTCTTTCTCGCGCATTTTATTTCCTCCGTCTCGTTAATTCTTTCATTTAGAGTTTGAATTGAATTTCTCTCGCGTCTTTTTTTTTCATTGAACTCTTTCACAGACAAAGAAGAGAGCTGGTTTTGGGCCGGAGGACCACTCACTCCCGCAGAAGCAATTGTAGCTGCTCCGGCATGGATGACTCACTCACTCATTTTCTTGCTTTATGTATGATAAAAGAAGAAGAATCTCTCCTGCCTCCTCGCGGTGTACGAGTGTCAAGTATAGTCTACTATGCAATCCTACAGGTTGAAACCTGTAGTAAAGGGAACGGAACACCCGTTATCGGGTCGGAAAGGCCCCTGCAAGAAAACAAAAGCGCTAACGAGCCCTTTACTGAACGAAATTTTAGCCTTTTGAACTATCAAATGAGAAAGCTTCAATCCGTTGCTTGTTGGGTTTCCATCCTTCTTTCTAACCAGATGATTTACGGCCTCTTCATTTCGGATAAAGAGAAAGAGAACTCTCCGTGAATGAAGGCGGAAAAGGGTTCCGCCCTCGCGTTAGTGGTGGTGTCTTTTTCAAAATCTACTCTCTCTGCCACTGATGGATCTGTGGGCGGCTATGACACCAGCGTTGGTCATGGAACTCGAACCAGACTGGGTATCGATCTCGCTCCGTAACCGTCCCTTCCCGTCCATGCTGTTGCTTTCGAGCCTACTCGGTCTCGATCTTCAGATGGTTCGTTCCAATGGTGCCGGGGTGGGCCGGGGTGGAGGGCCCTTATCGATAAGTGATTGGCAATGTCAATTGATAAATCAATTCAAGGCCGCTACCTCTACCTCTCCGGGCTTCGCCTTTGCCCTTGCAACGGATGCTGGTGACGAAGAACTCGTTGGACTCCTCCATGAGCTTCGGTGCTTCCTCTGCAGCGGGTGCTTTGGTGGGTAAAGAGCGCTCTCCGGCCATTCCCATAAGTCACTCCTATTAGTATTAGGCACATGGTCTTCGTAGCTCGCCCTCGGGGTGGATCCACGAGCACGCAAAGGGGATGTGTGGTCCGAACCTAAGCGCACGAATCTCTCTCCTCGTCCCATGCCTAGTGAAGTGAAACAAACTCTTATTATGCTTATACTTAAGGTGCTACTTTCCTAAGATGATCCTGGGACTGGATAGGAATCTGCTCGATCTGGATCCACATCTGCACTTTCCCATGGAACTGCTGCTCTATCTCGATCTGGCACCTCGTTTATGCTTCCGCCGTGTGATCATCGCAAAATTTTTCCTCTCATAATGTTCTCTTTCTTCCTTCTCTTTTCCTTTCCTACCTCTTATTTTCCTCCTTTTTGAAGGGAGAAAGATAAAAGACGGAAAGAAAGAGAGAAGAGAAAGAAGAGGAGAGAAGAGAAACTCTTTTGCGGGTCTCACTTGACCTTAATTTTGAAAAATATTTTGAAATAACTCGCCTCCGTTTTTGAAATATTTGCGGGAAAAATCGGGAGACGGGATCCGCTCGTCGGTACGAGGTTCGACCGTTCCTGGCGCCTTTACCAGGGGTAATCGAACCAAGGGTCGAGTTTTATGCCTTTTGCTTTGCAAAGAATTTATCTAAGTGTTTATCCTAAATCTAAATGCACAATGAATCATGCTTGTGCGAATGCAAAGATGTATGCTCCTTTTGAAAATGTTTTGAAAAACTTCCAAGTGAAATTGATAAAGTGAAGAAAATGATTCCTAACTTAGAACTTAAGATTAAAGTTCTAAGTTTTTAGAATGATCAAGAGTTTGGGAAGATAAATCTGGAATTTGGAGTTTAACTTTGAAGTTTTGTAATAAAAAGAGAGTGAAGGAAATTTTTCACAGTCATAAATGGACTTTGAATTTAGAATTTTGAACTTGGACGAATATCTAGAATGGAATTGAATTCCACTTTTGAATATGGGAAATCTAAAGAAGTTAAGAAATGAGATTTGTAGAAGTTGGATTTTCAAGATGAAATCTGAATCCAAGTTCCGGATAGAGTTTTGAATTGATTTTTTTAGGATTCGAAATAGGGACTTGGTCTGAATGAAATGGAATTGGCTTTAAGAATTGGAATTTAAATGGAATTTTGGATTTGGAATTTTGAAGGGGATTGGTTTTAAGATTTGGAATACGAGATGGTATTTGGATCTGAAATCTGAGATCCAAAATAAGGTTGGACTCTGGATTCTAAGATGGAATTGGATCTGAAATCTGAGATCCAAAATAGAATTGGGTTCTGGATCCTAGAATGGATTTGGATCTGAAGTCTGAGATCCAATGTAGGATTGGATTCTAGATCCTAAGAATTGGATCTTGGATCTGAATCTGAGATCCAATGGTAGAATTGGATTCTGGATCCTAAGAGTTGGATTTTGGATCTGAATTTGAGACCCAAAGTAGGGTTGGATTCTGGATCTTGAGAATTGGTTTTGGGATCTGGATGGTAGAACGAGGATCTGGATCCTTGATGAATTTTGGACCTGTGATTGGAGATCCAAAGTGGAATAAGAGTTTGGATCCTAGATGGAATTCGAATCTGTGATGGGAGATCCAAAGTGAATGGAGTTCATACCTGGAAATCTGGATCCAAGTTTGAGACTAGGATTTGTTTTTGGATTTGGATTTTGAGAAGTCCAACTAGGACCTTGAAAATGGATCCGGGTTTTAGAAACTCAAATTTAAAGCTTGAGATTTCAAATCTAAACATTGATTGAGGATAAATTGATTTGAAATCCAAAAGATAACTTCAAAGTTAATTTGAATTTCGAATTTGATTGAAGTTTGAATATCAGATGATTTTGGAATTTCAAAGCAATATTGGACTTTGAAATTGAATTTTTGAATATTGAAGATGAGATAGCATTAAAATTTGGATAAGATTTGATTTTAAGAAGAAGAATCACTTGGAATTTTGAAAAGGAAGTTTTGAAAATATGATGCGATTCTATCCTATATGATGAATGAACTTTAAATAACTTTGAAATAGAATTTAAAAAAAAACTATTCCATTCCTCAGATGAATTAAAATAAGATTGAAGATATAATACATCCTTGACTATGGTCATTGAATGTATTATATAATAATCTATATTTAAATTCTAGTGAAGAATGAAACACATTTTTGTGCTTTTATAGAGTTTAGAATGGGATTAACTCTCAATATACCCTGACTATGGCCATTGGTATATATATTGAATTAATTCTAAGTTAAACTCTGATAAAAAAAAAAGAAAAAAATATTTGAAGAATATGATGATTTTTGAAAGAGGATCCAGTGTGGATCCAGTATTATTTCATAAAAGATAAGAATACTAAGTCTTGTTTACACCCCGACTATGGCCGTTGGTGTAAATCATCAACTTAGAATTAACTTACCTTTTATGAAATGGTGCACGTGCCATTCGTGTTTCACCATTGTGAGAATTTGAGAAATAAAGAAAAAAAATGCATGGACTAAACAATTCATGGTATTCTATGATGCTCATTCATTCTACCTAAAGCAAGAAATGTAAATTCTTATTCCAACCTAACTATTACAATGGATAAAATCAAATGTACAATCCCAAATAATGATGTCTTTTACATGTTTCCTTCAAAACAACTAGGTTAGTAATGAAAAGAGAAGGAAAATCATATATATATACATATGGAAATCAAATGATGAAAATATATGTATGATAAAGAGGATGGAAAATGGCATATTTGTTTTGAAAATATCTCAACAAATGTATGATCACACAATGATATGTTAATATAAAAGAACAACTTTGAATATCCATATGGCCATGTTATGAAAGATGACAGGTAGGCACTATGACATATCAATATGTAGATCTCAATGCTAATGATGTGAGGTGATTAAATCAGCATATAGTACGTAAAATTGGGAATCTAATGGATGGAAGGATGCTTAGGTAGTAAGGAAAATGTGCAGCTGTAGGGGCCAGCACAGGGTAGATGTATGCTATATTGGATTATAGGTTATATGAGTGTGAGGGAGCTAAAGCAGAGAAAAAAAAAATGTAACACTTGATGACTGAAAATGACATAGTAAACTGATGGTGTGCTATGGAGGTAAGCTATGGGGATTTTCAGCAAAAAAGGGTTTGCTGTAAAGGTTTACGGCAAAACAGGGTGTTTGACTATAAATACTTGTAACAAATCAAGACATTTGTTGTAAATGTCACGGGATGATAT
Organism: Nuphar pumila; assembly: GCF_984573655.1. Lineage (NCBI taxonomy): Eukaryota > Viridiplantae > Streptophyta > Magnoliopsida > Nymphaeales > Nymphaeaceae > Nuphar > Nuphar pumila. Next base: position 55,555,687 of record NC_143256.1, read on the forward strand.
AACAAAGCAGCAGGTGGCTGCTCATACACAAACACTTAAGCACATAATGAGCTGTAAGAAACAACAACAGATGAGGCTGTATGGTGGTGGAAATGGCGGGCAATAGACACTAATAAAAAGGTGAGTATATCAGCATTCTTTGAAGTGTAGAGGAAACAACACACACCGAGTTAATCTCTTAATTGGCCTAAGGGTGAACAGTGTGTATTGCAGAAAATATATCAACGTGCAGGTATGCTGTGATGCATGTATTTTGTAAATGATATGCATCGACTATGGCTGTGAATGCTATGCTACTAACAGAGGTCACAATGTTTGAGTATATGAAGAAATATTTAAATGGAGCAGTTATAAACGAATGAGTTATAATAAATCGATCAATCGATCGAAAGTATACAAAACCTGTCAAAACTGTGTCACCTTCTCAGCAAACTGAAAGTAAATCCTCCAGAACATTGATCCTGTGTTACTTTTACTGCCAGCTCGGATCTGGATTTTCCAGATCTGTCTTTAATTTAGATGAAAAGAAGGCCTTCATTTTAAACATTCATGGGCTGGGACATGAAAGGTTGGTTGGTGCCAACATCGGAATTCAAAGTGCAGAATCACACCTTTTTGAAGAAGCTCTGGTAAGATCATCTATTGAAATGTATGGACTCTTCCAAAACCTTGGAACTGAGAGAATTATTATAAAGGAACAGAGCACAGAGGATATGCACGGAAAAATTTATCAGATAAAACATCTGTAGCAAACTCTACTGCAGCAAAAAAAAAAAAAAAGAAAAAGAAATAGCTAATATAACAGTGGCAATCACCACCCATATCAATGTTCTGTATTCATTTTATAGTGTATCGACCCCTTTACATATTTTGCATCTGCAAACCAATGAATCGACATATCTTTGGAGATCCCATCTGTTACTTGTCTTCAACCTGGACAAGAAATCATGTTTACCCTTCCTCACTCAGAGGCAATCCTTCCAGCTCATTAATTATATAATTCAGTATAGAGTTCATCCATTCTCTAGAGTTCAAACGAAATATGCTGGAGAAGTATAAAACTTAAAACGACATTGTTGTTTATCTTAGATGTAAGGGACCATGAACTAATAACATCGAACCTATCAGAGAATTAATTCCGAAATCAGTGAAATATCAAAAGAGGGCAGCTAGAGACAGTCCAACTGGCTGAAACGATCATGGTAAGATCTCCGAACTTCTGAGAATGAGACAATCATGTAGGTCAGAGGGCCATGAGCAGAAACTCATAAATTCTTAGGCATTTTCCTTCAGAAATTATCAATCCCGAAATCAATGAGCATTGGGATCTTTGTTGCTCCAAGGAATTCTCAACTAAGGGGGATCTTTATCAGGCTATGTGCTATTTTTTTTTTTTGCCAAAATAGTTATCTTCTTCAAGCCGATTTTGAACTGCATAATGATGAGAGATGGAGGATGCTATGAAATAATACACACATAGCATAAAAAGAAATCATCGTGAGTGCAGCAGCAAAATAAGGGGAGAATGATAATACAGAGTATAAATTGAAATCATGATCGTTATATACAAAAGAAAAAAGAAAAAAAAATACAAACCGAGGGAAGAAAACAGAAAATAAATAAAAAAAAATGTTGGAATTCGACTATTCCTGATAATGTGGCACACAGATGGACCGATCTTGGCATGAGCAAGTCGACACCATCGGAAATGTCTTGTTGGGTCGGTGAGAGAGAAAGAAAGAGAAAGAAAGAAAAAGAAAAAAAAAAAAAAACTATAGAAACTCGGAGATAGCAGAGAGAGAGAGAGGGCTTACTGTATTCTGCAAAAAGTCTTGAAGAAAGGGGGAGATCGACCTTCTGGTTTCGCTGGCCAATATTGCTTGATGAGAGGTTTTATGGACGTTGATCACCGCTCAGAAAAGGAAATTTGACGGAGGTAGACTGTAATGGATGCCTCCAGAATAAAACTGGTGGATGCTTGCTGAGAAGAGATATTGATTGAAAAAAAAAAGGGGGTGCGTAAACGTAGATAATCGACTCCAGAAGGAAGAGAATGGATCTCAAGGAAGACAATGGATGCCAGTGAAGAGTCGTTGGAGAAGGAAATCCGATTTTCCCCAAGTAGATGGGGTGTCTCCTCTTAAAGAGAGGCCGGATGGTTCGAGAATGGAAGCTGTTAAGGATCGAAGGTTGAGGAGAGGGGAGACTGTTGGAAGATCAACGGTGGTAAATTAGGAGAGAGCATGCGCGGGAGAGAGTTCGTTGTAACTTTTCCAATTTCTCAAAAGAAGGCCCCTTTTTAGGAAATTTTTGTAAAGTGGTTAGAAAGGGAGGTTTTCAGAAAAATCAACTTGAACCATTTTGTTTTCTTCGTAGTTTTTCCATTTTTTTTTGTTTTTTTGTGTTTTGCTTTTCATTTTTTTTTTGTATTTTCATAATAAGATTCTAAAGTTTGTGAGAAAACGAAGATTAAAACTAAATTTTTTTTTGTGTTTTTGCAAAAAATATTTACAAAAGGGAAATTTTCTGAGAATTAAAAGCTATTTTTGGGGAAATTTCTTCAGAAATGGGTTAGGACCCGGGTTTTGAGGAAATATGGATTTAAAGCACCGGATTCGAACCTGAAAACGATTTTGCATGGATCAATATGGTTTTTAATCCAGAAAGTCTGAAAATTTGCTTTAATTTCTCAGAAGATGGAATCAGGGGCAAAAGGGTCATTTCTACAAGACTTTTTGGAAAATTTGGGGTGTTCACAGATGCCCCTCTTTGCTACTAAGCCGTTTGAGAGTCGAGCTTAGTGGCAAAGATAACACTCCAAATTTTTAAAAATGCTCCAGTCAGTAGATCTGAACTGGGTGTGGAAGAATTATTTTGAAAATATGGCTTTTCAGGCTTGGAACCTTATCCTGAATGGTTTTGGGGGGACGAACTCCTGTAAGATGATATGATTGAGTAGAAAATGAGGAAATCGTGATGGGACTTTAGATGGAAATTCTGAAATGGTGGGAAATGAAAATTTTGATCAGGTCTCATGGGTGAGACAAGATACTCTTTTTGGAATGATTCAGGTTTAGCCCTTAACCTGGATGGGACGAAGATATATCAAAAAATGAATTTTGGAAATGAGGAAAGGAATACATGAGTACCTTGATGGGACATTTTGAAAAGTGCCTCGTGAAATGAAGTTCAAGTCAAAATCCTTTCTTGGATGGATCTACAAAGTATGGATTCATCAATGGGCAGAACCATGATGGGACTGGAAGAACTCATTTGGTTAAAACGAGGAATTTGTAGGAACAAGAGTCTTAGGTTTATCCCAAACCTGCATGGAAAATACCTCGCGAAGCGAGGTTCCGGGTTAACTCTTAGCCTGGATAGGAAATCTACCATACGAGTTTCTCAAATGGAGAAATCATAATGGGACCTTCGGAATTTGGATGAACAAATCCGAAAGGGGTTCTTGCGAAAGGAGGAAATATAGGGTTCCCTAAAGCTTTGAAAAGAGAGAAGAAATTGGGTGTCTCATTGCTGAGACTGAAATAGCTTTTGAAATCAAATGATCTTTCGCGGATGGTTCAGGTTTGACCCTTATCCTGAGTGGTGGAAACACCATACGGAATCCTTGACTGAAGAAACCGCAATGGGACAGGAAGAAATACTTCAACTGAATGAGGCAACTCTTCTGGAAGATATAAACAACGCTAGGTTGCATCAAAAATGGATATTGAATGTTCATTTCGTTCTTTGGAACAGCTAGAAAGTTTTGCCAATAAGATAAAATCATAGCTGATTCAAATGCTTGAAAATGTGCGCGTATGTGCAAGGATATTCCCTCTTTTACCTAGAGTATTTCCTCTAATGAGGTTAGCTCCTCGGTTTTAAGAGTCAAATTTAAAAATTTAGCACTGATGATTTTCTTCAAGGAAGCTATCCATTTCCCTAATATGAGAATAAAAGAAATATTCTTAGTTTCATAAAAGCAGAAAATGAAGAGATATTGATAAAAGAATTTTGCATGAGAAAAGATGACTTCTGGCAATTTCGGCAGTTTGATATCTGGGTGTTTTCCCACGATGATCTTTTGCACTCTTTTTTTTTTTTTTTTGAGTCATTGGGCTTTCTCGGGTTTTTCTTATCATCCTTCATTTGGATGTCCTGACTTTTTCTCTTTTTTTCAGGGAAGGGCACGTCACAAACTCCTTCATCTTGGAGATGCTCCGATCCTTCTTTTATCCCAGGGGTTCTATTGATCTCACTGGCTCAAAAGGTCTTTAGACGATAGCAGAAATCAAATATCTTTTAGGGTTTGTTGGTAGGTTCATCACACTCGCCTTCATCTCGACGGTGATCTGAACTTTCCCTAGAACGATGTGTCACAAACTCCGTCATCTTGGAGATGTTTCAAATCTTCTTTGGCCCCGGGGGTCTACTCGCTTAATTCGCCTTCATCTTGACGACAATTGAGAGACCCCTTTTGCGGATATTTGATTGCAACTTTTTAAACGAAAATGAGGAGATATGGGTTTGAGTGAATTCTTTTTATAGCTTAAGATATTTCCACTGCCTGGTTGCCAGAAAGTCATTTTAAAACATGTGCCATAGCCAAGGTCAATATCAATTCGCTTCTGGCTTTTCAACATCATTGAAGATTTCTTCCATTGATCATATCGAGGACATTTCTTACATCTTTTTGGTTGATCAACAGGAAAAGATTTGAATTTTACCTCTTTTTCGCAAAAGGTTCCACCTTTTTGAAGGAAATATTAGAGGTAATATGAGGAAATTCTTTTTGTGTAGTCAGACTTTTAGAATCAACAAATGCTTTTAGCAAATTGGCAAAGTTTTCACGAATCTCTTGTGAAATAATCATTCAATATAGATTTTGATGAGACATTTAGCTGTAATTTAAAGAAATGGTGTGAGAAATCAGACTTTAGAAAACTGTACTGATAATATTAGGTTTTTGGAAATCCCGACCAGTTAATGAGAAACTGGATTTTTGATAATCCCGACCAGTGAAAACACTGGATTTCAAAACCTGACCAGTGAAAAATGCTGGATTTTAAATCCCGACCAGTTATGAAAACTGGATTTCAAATCCCGACCAGTGAAAAATACTGGATTTTAAATCCCGACCAGTTATGAAAACTGGATTTCAAATCCCGACCAGTTATAAAACTGGATTTCAAATCCCGACCAGTTATGACAACTGGATTTCAAATCCCGACCAGTTATAAAACTGGATTTCAAAACCCGACCAGTTGAAAAATACTGGATTTCAAATCCCGACCAGTTATGAAAACTGGATTTTAAATCCCGACCAGTTATAAAACTGAATTTCAAATCCCGACCAGTTATGACAACTGGATTTCAAATCTCGACCAGTTATAAAACTGGATTTCAAAACCCGACCAGTTGAAAAATACTGGATTTCAAATCCCGACCAGTTATGAAAACTGGATTTTAAATCCCGACCAGTTATAAAACTGGATTTCAAATCCCGACCAGTTATGACAACTGGATTTCAAATCCCGACCAGTTATAAAACTGGATTTCAAAACTCGACTAGTTGAAAAATACTGGATTTCAAATCCCGACCAGTTATGAAAACTGGATTTTAAATCCCGACCAGTTATGAAAACTGGATTTCAAATCCCGACCAGTTGAAAAATATTGGATTTCAAATCCCGACCAGTTATGAAAACTGGATTTCAAATCCCGACCAGTGAAAAATACTGGATTTTGAGAATGAAGGATTTAATCTGATGGTTTGAAAGTGATTGAATTTGGGAGATTATAACCCGAGGGTTGAGAAAATGATAAGACTTTGAGGATATTACAACCAGAGGTTGGGAAACTGATAGAATTGAAGACCTTGAAATGATAGAATTGAGGAGTCGCACCCTAAGGGTTTGATCTTTTGGAATACACGACCAGCGGGAGCTGGATCTTTTGGAATACAGGACCAACGAGATGCTGGATCCTCTGGAAATACATGACCAGCGAGATGCTGGATCTTTTGGAAATATATGACCAGCGAGATGCTGGATCCTTTGGAAATACATGACCGGCAAAAGCTGGATCTTTTGAAAAATACATGAAGTTTTGGGAATATTTAAGTCAGAACTTGAATTTAGAAGGAGAAAGGTCTTTGGTCAGAAGACTGATTTTAGAAGGTTACCGGTGTGAGAACCGGGTTTTTCAGATGTGCTCTATATATGATTGAAAAGTTTGAAAACAACCAGTGCGAGAACTGGGTTTTGAAGATGAGCTTAGATCTTTCAAAATGAGTTTTTAGAAGATAATTCAGGATTTATCCCCTTATCCTGAACGGGGGAAATAAAAGGAAGAATACCTCATTGAGAGGAGGCATCAGGTTTATCCCTTATCCTGAAAGGGTGTTTTGAAGATAAAAGTAGAGAATTTTTTTTTTTTTTTTTTTTTTAATAAGATTGGAAAATTTGTTAAAACTTGACATAAACGAGCATTAGCTTGATGTAAAATCTGATCAAAGCAAAATGAATCAAATGAAAAGACAATAAAAATCGCAGGACCAATTAAGAATTAACAAAATTTGAGGAGAGGAACTTTTGTCTAATCCTGCCTGCATATGATGGAAGAAGATGATTATGGATTAAAATAAAATGCCCCAGTATCATGGAGAAGAATGTAAGAATTGATAGAAGATCGTTATTTTTATTGAAATGGCTCTTTGAATAGTACAAAAGATTTTTGAATGAAAATTCTAAGTATAAAATTTCTTCAAATGCAGAGCATTGATGGGATCTGGCATCTCCACCCCATCTGCATTGATTAGACGATACGAATTGCGAGGCAAAGCTTCCTTAACCACATAAGGGCCTTCCCAATTGGGTGACCACTTGCCTTGTGGTCGATGCTTGAGATGAGCTGTCGATCTGAGCACCAAATCGTTAACTCGAAATTTTCTCTCAATGACAGACTTGGCATAATGTCGAGCTATCCTCTGTCGATAAGCTTGAGCGTGCTCTGCTGCTTTGAGCCTCTTTTCATCCAGTAAATCTAGTTGCACCAATCTCTGCTGCTGATACTGATCAAGTGGCAATTCTATGAGAGAAGCGAATTTGAGAGCGGGCTTTTGGATATGGAGAGGTAACACCACTTCAGTCCCGTAAACGAGTTCTGAAGGAGTGGCATTAGTCGAAGTCCGAATGGTGGTCCGATATGCCCAAAGCGCGTCATGAATTTTCTCGTGCCAATCTCGACCTGTCTTCACAGTCCTTTCCAAAATACGAATCAAGATCTTATTGGTGGCCTCTGCTTGGCCATTCCCTTGAGGATAATAAGGAGCTGAGAAGTGATGGCAAATTCTGAATTTAGCACAGAAGGTTTTCATCCTCTCATTTTTGAAATGGGTTCCATTATCTGAGACAATATCATGTGGTATGCCGAAGCGGCAAAGGATGTTCTTATGAATGAAAGAAACCACATGGCGGCCTTCTACTGTGCGTAGAGTAACAGCTTCAACCCATTTCGTGAAATACTCTGTCGCAGCCAGGAAGTATTTGTGGCCGTTGGAAGCAGAAGGAGTAATCGGGCCGACGACGTCAAAAGCCCACATAGAAAATGGCCAAGGAGAAACAACTGATTGTAGATATGTGGCCGGAGCATGAATATAAGGCGCGTGTAATTGGCACTTGACGCACTTCTTCACAAATCTATGACAGTCCTGCTGCATGGTATTCCAATAGTACCCTGCTCGAACGATCTGCTTGACGAGAGTTTGATAGCCAGCATGGCCACCACAAATCCCTTCATGTGCCTCTTGGATAACTTCCATAGCTTCTTCTTTGTCTAAGCACCTTGAATACTCAGAACTGAATCCACGGCGGTAGAGGACATTGGCGAGAATGAAATATCGGGTAGACATACGTTGGATTGCACGTTGCTCCCCTTTTGGCATCTCTGGTGGAAATTCACCAGTCTCAATGAAATTCTTGATACTTTGATACCAAGGCTTCTCCTTTTGATTGACCTGGTTTACTTGCATAATTGAATCGAAAGCGGGTTGTTCGAGTCTGCCAACTTCGAAAGAGCGACATGACTCACCACCTTTGAATGATAAAATGGAGCCCAAACTGGCTAAGCCATCGGCTATCTGATTATGCTCTCTTCTGATATGATTGAGCTGAAATTCTTCGAAGCTGTCTACAAGAGCTAGGACGATCTTCTGATACGGAATCAATTTGGAATCTTTCACTTGCCATTCAGTGTTAACTTGACTGACAACAAGTAGGGAATCACCAAAGGCATGCACTCTCTTGACATTGAAACTTTGCAGAATTTTGAGGCCTTGTATTAAAGCTTCATACTCGGCCATATTATGAGTGCATTGGAAACCAAGCTTGAGAGAATAAGGGATCATTTCTTTTTCTGGAGTGATTAACAAGACTCCAATCCCTATGCCAGACATATTTTTAGAGCCATCGAAGAACATGTTCCGAACTAGGGGCTGTTGGATATTACAGATGTGCTCATCAGGAAAATTATCCTCTGTTTTGATTTCTTCAGTCAGGGGGAAATCTGTCAACTGATCTGCGATCGCTTGGCCTTTAATTGACTTTTGAGAGACGTATTCTAAGTCATATTGCATCAGCAGGACTTGCCACTTTGCGATTCGTCCAGTGAGAAACGGTTGTTCCAAAATGTATCTGAGAGGATTAAGTTTCGATAGAAACTTGATTTCAGAAGCCAATAAGTAATGTCTCAATTTCTGGCACATCCAGACCAGAGCTAGACAAGTTTTCTCCATCTGAGAATACTTCTTTTCATAATCAATGAATGTTTTGCTCACGTAGTAGATGGCGTGCTCTATCAGGCTGCCTTCTTCATACTGAGCGAGGAATCCACCACAGGCATTCTGATTGACTGAAATATATAGCAAGAGAGGCTTTCCCAGCTTAGGCGGCTTCAAAACTGGTGGATTAAGGAGATACTGCTTGATGCGCTCAAACGAGAGTTGACATTCTGACCCCCATTCGAATTTAACTCATTTTCTTAGCAAATGGTTGAAAGGCTCGCATCTCATGGCCAGATTAGAGATGAATCTGCGAATAGACTGAATACGCCCTTGAAGGCTTCGCAGTTCCCTGAGATTAGTTGGAGGCGGCATATCAATAATGGCTTTTGCCTTAGCTGGATCCACCTCGATCCCTTTCTTGCTGATGATGAAGCCGAGCAGTTTGCCAGACTCTACTCCAAAAACACATTTCTGAGGGTTAAGTCTTAACGTGTAAAGAATGAGTCTTTCAAAAACTTGACTAAGAACATCGAGGTGATCCTCTTCTTCTTTAGACTTAACCAAAATGTCATCCACATACGCATCCATATTTTTATGCATTTGATCGTGGAAAATGACGGCCATTGCCCTTTGATAGGTGGCCCCGGCATTCTTGAGCCCGAATGGCATCACTGTATAGCAGAAGGTTCCCCATGGGGTAGTAAATGAAGTCTTTGACTGATCACGAACGGCCAACTTAATCTGATTATAACCTGAATATCCGTCCATGAAAGAAAACATGGCATGACCTGCTGTGTTATCGATCAACAGGTCTATATTAGGAAGTGGATAATCATCTTTCGGGGTAGCCTTATTGAGATCCCTGAAATCAATGCAGATCCGAACTTTTCCATTTTTTTTTAGGGACTGCTACGATATTTTCCAACCAATCTGGGTAATCAATGGCCCGGATGAAGCCTGCTTTCAATAAATCTTCCAGTCCTTCTTTGACTTGTTGCTCAATTCGAGGGTCTAATTTCCTCAATTTCTGCTTGATTGGTCTGGCTTCTGGTTTCAACTTGAGTCGATGTTCAACTAGTTTGATATCTAACCCTGGCATACCTTCGTAAGTCCAGGCAAATACTTCCTGATGCCTTTGGAGGAATTGGATGAGTCTAGCTTTTTCAATTTCGCTTAGACTCGACCCAATTTTGAGAATCTTCGGATCATCTTCCGACCCAATGTTGATATCCTCAGTTGGATCTTGAACCAAGGCTGATGGTTCATCCTGCTTCTGAATGTGAGCAAATTCTGGTAAATTCTGAATAGTGGAATCAAATTCAGCTGGCTCTTCAGTCTGCTCTGTTGCCTGACTGACCTCTGCTCTGTCTTTCATCTCAGGAAACCTTGCCAATTTTAGATACTTGGGATTGATAACAAATCTTGTCATTGATTCAGGAGTTTAATGGTCCTGAAAATGCCAAAAAGAGGTTGTTTTTAAGAGAAAGTATGATGAGCCAAATAAAAAAATTTTATATAAAGCAAGAGTGATGATATAGACAAAGTATAAGAAGGAATTGATGGATATTTGAAAAGAAAATTTTGATCTTTCATTGATTGAAGTAAAGTATTTACAAGATTTTAACAAAAGATGGGACTGTATTGTCCCTAAAAAAGAGAATAAAAGAAAGCGGGAAAACTAAGGCATCATCTTCACTTGTTTCCTTTGACAAAAACTGTCTTTTTGCTGGAATCCTGGCCGGTGAACCCCAACCCTGAATTGTCCGAATGCTGAGTAGGAACGATTGGCTCCACTATACCATCTTCATTCTTTCCTATGCCCCGGAATGGCTGATATCCATGTTTTATCAGCAGATCAAATCCCTTTCTGGCTTTGGAGAACTGGGGGAATAAAGGGTGATCTTTGAAGGAGGCGTAATCAATGCGTCCTCCTAACTTGAAGAAACAAGGTCCCTGCCATTGGACCGTGGCTGCGACATTTTCTTCTTCCATGACATCTTTTAGCTTCAGCATCTCTAGACTGTCACTGAGATTGATCTCATCCGCTTCTCGGATGCTTGGAATATCAGCTGTGAATGTCGGACGAGGAATCATAGGTTGTGGCAGCCTCTCTTCAGGATCTTCACCCAAAATGGTGGTGATCATTCCACCCTTAGACCACTTGATGCACTGGTGGAGAGTTGATGGAACGGCATTGGCATTGTGGATCCATGTTCGTCCCAACAGAAGATTGTAAGTCGGTGGTACATTGACGACATGGAACAACACAGTATGCACTGAGTAGTTGATGAAGATTTCCAAAAAGACTTTGCCTTTGGCAGTTTGCCCATGATTATCGAAGCCATAGATGGTGATGGGATCAGGCACATATTCTTCCTCCTTTAATCCCAATGCTTTCGCTGTCATTTCTGGGCAAATATTCAGACTGCTGCCCCCATCAATGAGTACGTGCGGGACAGTCATGCCCCTGGTCCTGACCACTATATACAATGCATTGTTGTGGAATGAATGAGGCTTAGGCAAGTCCTCATCTGAAAAGGTAATAGGCGCGTTAGTCATTGCTTGGTTTACTATCTGCGCCATGTCTTCGGGCGTGGTGCCCGGTTTTACTTTGATCTTTCTTAATAGATCATCTAGTTTTTCTTTATGCTGGGGAGAGTCGTGAGTCAACTCAAAGATGGAGATGTTGGAGAGCGCTGTGATGGGCTTCTGAAGGCTTTTGGCCCGTTCTTCTGCTGCTTCCGAGGTTTCTGCTTCCTCTATGCAGGCTTCCCTTTTCACAAATCTTTTTGGAAAAACTTGGATCTTTCCACTCTCAACTGACATGTTTCTAATATTTAAAAATGAGAGGATATCCCCTCTCTGAAATGCAGGTTGATTCTGATGTAGAACTGTCACCTGATGCTGCAAACTTATTTCTTTGCTGGAGCAAGGATGTATGTGACTCTGCGGGAGAAAAGAACCTTCTGAAACGGTTGACACTGAATGTTTTGGGAATGGGGCGGACAGAATGTCCATTTTGCCCTCTTCTTCATCCTCGATGAGGATGCTTTTATCAATACAATCCTGAATCAGATGCTTCAGGACGAAGCAGTACTCAGTGTCGTGGCCCATCGCTCTGTGGAATTTGCAGTATTGTTCCTTAAATCTTCCCATGAGCACTGGTGGATCTGCCACCTTGGGAAGTTTTACCATCCCGTGAGACAGCAAATATTCCAAAATCTTCTCCAGTGGCTGGTCGAGGGGAGTAAACTTCCGATCCCTGCTCCAGTTTATATGTTTAGGTTTTTCTTGAAGGTCCCCCTTTTGTTGAGGACCGGTCGGGAGAGGCTTATCATTGCTCTTGAAGAATTTCCCTTTCCTTCCTCTGTTCTGCTCGGGCTTTGTGCCACTGCCACTGCCCTGTTTGCTGCTACTGCCCTGATCATCCCCTGGAACCTCGGCGGAGTAGGTGAAGTGTGCCTTCTTCTTTGGGTCTTGCACATTTTTGGCTAAGGCAACACCTTCGTACATCCCGTTCTCTACTCCCATCTCGAGCCATTCTGCTCGCTCCGTCAGTTCAATAAACGATCTGGAGGGATATGGGAAGAGGAGGCTTTTTAGGGGTTGGGAGAAGTTGTTGAGAATGACTTGGAGGGCATGCTCCTCAGAGATAGGGTTTCTCATTTTGTTGCACAGGCTTCTCCACTTGTGGATAAAATCCCTAGCCTTTTCATTGGGCTCTTGTTTCAGGTTGCACAGGTGGTTCAGGGTGGGCAGAGCTTCTGTGTTGAATAGGAAGCGTTCCACAAACATATTAACGACTTTGTCAAAATCCTTTAACTCGATGGGATTGACATGCTCGGCATACCATTTGGCGGCTATTCCCTCCAGACTGCGGGGAAAACAGAGAAATAGGGCACGGTTGTCTTCGCTGAACCGGGCGCATTCTGCGAAGAACATGGCAAGGTGGGCCTTGGGGTCTCCGGATCCATCGAATTTAATGAATTTTCGGGGGAGATTCTCCAAACTGATGTCTCCTTCCAAACCAAGGTAGAAATCCTGCCTAGTGTATGCCCTTTTTCCTTTATCCCGGACCTGCAGGTCTTTGACGATTTTGGTCAGTGCCTGGATAGAGTCTTCTGCAGGGGGCCCATGCTTGGGCTTGTTCACTGACACTGGTTCCTCTACCGGCCTCTTGGACTGTCGCAGATGTTTCGGGATGTATATCAACTGCTCTTCTTCAGAATTCTCTTCTGCTGACTCAGAATCTTCAGAGGTACTGTCACGCTGTACCTTTTGCTTGCTGATCTTGACTGGCTTTTTCATGGGCTTCTTCTTAGCCTTGGTCTTAGAAGCCGCCTTCTTTGGAGCCGCCTTAGCCTGCTCGGCCATCATTTTAGTCATCATTTTCTGAAAAACCCGGTACATGGCCGGATCAACATCGCTTTCATTTCCGGAGTCATGCTTTTTGGACAATCTAAGAGAATTCATCTCCTCTGACTCGTTGTCACTGTGTTGTTGAGCAGCCCTTTTGTCAGCCCTTGTCTGAACCATTTTCAGATGCCTAAGCTTTCCTGCAGAATATGGGAATGGTTAGAGTATGGAGAAGCTTTTTGAAAATCATAATTTCTTCGAGAGAAAGCAAGAAATGAGGGGATTTGGTAGACAATTTCAAGAGATTATCCCATTACCCGGGATTGGGTCATCGCATGATTTGTGATTATTGTGTTACCATTTGATGATAACAGAGAAATGTGCCTTGTTACCTAGGCGAGGTCGTCAACCATGATAAGATTTGAAGAAATGCGGAAGGAATATCCCTTTTACCTGGGATTAGGTCGTCACTCAAGTTTTTGTGACTTTTATTTGTGCTACAAACAAAATACAGAAAATAACATTTTTGGCCAAAAACTAAAATTTTATTGATATTTGTAACTTTCAAGGAAAAAGAGAGGGTGGGCAGACAGTTTGCCACCACTCTTGATATTCGGATGATACATTTGGCCCAGGAAATATAGACAGAGAAATAAAGGAGTTCCAGGTATATTTTGCGACATGATATGCCCCAGACCACTGATCCGACTGCAGGTTGAATTCTGACACATTGCCTGTCGGAAAACGGGTGTTGGCACGGACCTGCCGCTGTGAAAACTGCCTCAGACATCGTTCCGGCTGATAATCGACACAAAAGAAAGGGCCCATCAACTTGTAGCGCTTGTCACGAGCATAAGTGTATCGAGGAACAGTCTCTTTTCTGTCAAAGAAATCCCAGGTGATCTCCTCCTGATGCAGCTTCTCGATCAGAGCTCGGCATTGGATGACTGTCTTTGGTTGCTTACTGTTGAACCTGAAAGAACTGGCTTTTAAGGGAACGTGGCGTAGGAACCACGACTGCAAGGCATAAGTGCATCCTTCTACCAGAATGGTCTCCCCAAGAGCGAATCGAGCCAAACCTCTGTAAAGGAAGGCTAATGCGGCCATGGAGACTGAGAGCTGACGGGTCTGCTTGCTTCCCCATCTCCGAAAGAGCTGGGCAACTCTGATGTCTATAAAATTCTGACCATCTTGGAAGAAGGCTAACCCCACTGTGCACAGGATCATGGCGTGCTGAATTCTGTCCTTCGCTGCTCGGGACAAAGTGTCAACCTCTTTGTAGGCTCCGTACTTTTGATATAATTCAAACAGGTCGATGAACTGATTCCCACCAATCTCGGTGAGAGGCCAAGATCTGCTCCCCGTTGCTCTTGCTAAGGCTTCTCGAACATCTACCCCTCTGATGTTGATCAAAAATTGCTGCTCGACAGGATCATCTGGCTGACCAGCTGGTTCAGGCAATCCCATAATGTCGTTGAACTCGTCCATCAGTAGAGTCATTTCTCCCCATGGAAACCAGAATGTGCAGGTACGTGGATTCCATCGTTCTGCCACGGCCTGAATCAACGCTCCATTGACGACTCGCTTGCCTACCGCTGATGCCATCTCCAACCCACAGTCATCCAAGTGATCTGGGAACATACGTGAGAAGGTGGCGAACCAAGAATAATACCACCGTGGGAAGAAAGTACGAGACTGGATGACCCGCAGATCTGGGGTTCCATCCCTTATTTGATAGAGGACATGATCCCAAGGAAAGATAGTATCGGGAGATTCAGATGCCATCGGAGAGATACTGAGGCAAAGAAAATAAGGAGAATTAGATAGAATGCAGGACTTATGGATAGACTCTTTAAAGAATCAACCTGGAAATTTCTGAAAATGTTGATAAAATTTTAAAGAAATTTTCCAGGGTTTTGAAGAAAATTTGATCTAGAAGAGAAAAAGAAAATGTAGGTAGAGAGAAATATACACCTGGGGTTTTTAGAAATAAGGGCAAGTTTTGAATAATACACCCAGGGTTTTTGAAAAAGGGTCTGATACACATATATGAGAGAATAAAATATCACACAACCAAAGCTGCACAAACAAGGATGCTCATACAGCACTCCCTAAAGGCTGACTCTAAATGCAATATTTGAAATGGCTTGTAGGACCTTAATCCTAACTCTAAGGTTCAAATTATCTGATTCCGATCAAGATACGCTGATATACCCAAGCCGAAGCTCGAAGTACGTGGCATAGAAATATTTCTCCGGTTCTAAGGTAATGGCTTCCCAACATCCTTGAGCACCTACCGATATACCTCGGACTATGGCCCTTAGGTACGTGGTAGGGGGGGTGCGAACCCAAATAAGTGGTCCAGTTGTGAGGCTCTCTCCCGAACTATGGTTCAGTGAGACAGCCCAGCAACGTGAAGACCGGGACAATATAGGTAAGGGATGTTTTTGAAAACATGTTCAACAAAAAGTCAGATGGCTCTAATGCAAGTCCTAAAGAGATAGATTTAAAATAAAGAGAAGCATACACTTGCATACATTGTTTACATTCAATCCCTAAATTTGAGGAGAGTTGTATTCAAGACCTAAGTCTAATGTGAGCATGGAATAATCTCCTCAATATGGTCCTACCAAACCATACTTAAATCCTATATGCAATGATGTCAGCTTTAGGACAGAGTCTAGGCTCCTAAGGTTTGCATGAAAATGTAGCTGACATATGTAGAATAAAGACTTAGATAATATCAAAAGCAAAAGAAAAGGCATAATTCGACCGGACGGAGACGTGTCCCATCTCGGTCGCCAAACCTGTGATCATCGCAAAATTTTTCCTCTCATAATGTTCTCTTTCTTCCTTCTCTTTTCCTTTCCTACCTCTTATTTTCCTCCTTTTTGAAGGGAGAAAGATAAAAGACGGAAAGAAAGAGAGAAGAGAAAGAAGAGGAGAGAAGAGGAACTCTTTTGCGGGTCTCACTTGACCTTAATTTTGAAAAATATTTTGAAATAACTCGCCTCCGTTTTTGAAATATTTGCGGGAAAAATCGGGAGACGGGATCCGCTCGTCGGTACGAGGTTCGACCGTTCCTGGCGCCTTTACCAGGGGTAATCGAACCAAGGGTCGAGTTTTATGCCTTTTGCTTTGCAAAGAATTTATCTAAGTGTTTATCCTAAATCTAAATGCACAATGAATCATGCTTGTGCGAATGCAAAGATGTATGCTCCTTTTGAAAATGTTTTGAAAAACTTCCAAGTGAAATTGATAAAGTGAAGAAAATGATTCCTAACCTAGAACTTAAGATTAAAGTTCTAAGTTTTTAGAATGATCAAGAGTTTGGGAAGATAAATCTGGAATTTGGAGTTTAACTTTGAAGTTTTGTAATAAAAAGAGAGTGAAGGAAATTTTTCACAGTCATAAATGGACTTTGAATTTAGAATTTTGAACTTGGACGAATATCTGGAATGGAATTGAATTCCACTTTTGAATATGGGAAATCTAAAGAAGTTAAGAAATGAGATTTGTAGAAGTTGGATTTTCAAGATGAAATCCGAATCCAAGTTTCGGATAGAGTTTTGAATTGATTTTTTTAGGATTCGAAATAGGGACTTGGTCTGAATGAAATGGAATTGGCTTTAAGAATTGGAATTTAAATGGAATTTTGGATTTGGAATTTTGAAGGGGATTGGTTTTAAGATTTGGAATACGAGATGGTATTTGGATCTGAAATCTGAGATCCAAAATAAGGTTGGACTCTGGATTCTAAGATGGAATTGGATCTGAAATCTGAGATCCAAAATAGAATTGGGTTCTGGATCCTAGAATGGATTTGGATCTGAAGTCTGAGATCCAATGTAGGATTGGATTCTAGATCCTAAGAATTGGATCTTGGATCTGAATCTGAGATCCAATGGTAGAATTGGATTCTGGATCCTAAGAGTTGGATTTTGGATCTGAATTTGAGACCCAAAGTAGGGTTGGATTCTGGATCTTGAGAATTGGTTTTGGGATCTGGATGGTAGAACGAGGATCTGGATCCTTGATGAATTTTGGACCTGTGATTGGAGATCCAAAGTGGAATAAGAGTTTGGATCCTAGATGGAATTCGGATCTGTGATGGGAGATCCAAAGTGAATGGAGTTCATACCTGGAAATCTGGATCCAAGTTTGAGACTAGGATTTGTTTTTGGATTTGGATTTTGAGAAGTCCAACTAGGACCTTGAAAATGGATCCGGGTTTTAGAAACTCAAATTTAAAGCTTGAGATTTCAAATCTAAACATTGATTGAGGATAAATTGATTTGAAATCCAAAAGATAACTTCAAAGTTAATTTGAATTTCGAATTTGATTGAAGTTTGAATATCAGATGATTTTGGAATTTCAAAGCAATATTGGACTTTGAAATTGAATTTTTGAATATTGAAGATGAGATAGCATTAAAATTTGGATAAGATTTGATTTTAAGAAGAAGAATCACTTGGAATTTTGAAAAGGAAGTTTTGAAAATATGATGCGATTCTATCCTATATGATGAATGAACTTTAAATAACTTTGAAATAGAATTTAAAAAAAAACTATTCCATTCCTCAGATGAATTAAAATAAGATTGAAGATATAATACATCCTTGACTATGGTCATTGAATGTATTATATAATAATCTATATTTAAATTCTAGTGAAGAATGAAACACATTTTTGTGCTTTTATAGAGTTTAGAATGGGATTAACTCTCAATATACCCTGACTATGGCCATTGGTATATATATTGAATTAATTCTAAGTTAAACTCTGATAAAAAAAAAAGAAAAAAATATTTGAAGAATATGATGATTTTTGAAAGAGGATCCAGTGTGGATCCAGTATTATTTCATAAAAGATAAGAATACTAAGTCTTGTTTACACCCCGACTATGGCCGTTGGTGTAAATCATCAACTTAGAATTAACTTACCTTTTATGAAATGGTGCACGTGCCATTCGTGTTTCACCATTGTGAGAATTTGAGAAATAAAGAAAAAAAATGCATGGAGTAAACAATTCATGGTATTCTATGATGCTCATTCATTCTACCTAAAGCAAGAAATGTAAATTCTTATTCCAACCTAACTATTACAATGGATAAAATCAAATGTACAATCCCAAATAATGATGTCTTTTACATGTTTCCTGCAAAACAACTAGGTTAGTAATGAAAAGAGAAGGAAAATCATATATATATACATATGGAAATCAAATGATGAAAATATATGTATGATAAAGAGGATGGAAAATGGCATATTTGTTTTGAAAATATCTCGACAAATGTATGATCACACAATGATATGTTAATATAAAAGAACAACTTTGAATATCCATATGGCCATGTTATGAAAGATGACAGGTAGGCACTATGACATATCAATATGTAGATCTCAATGCTAATGATGTGAGGTGATTAAATCAGCATATAGTACGTAAAATTGGGAATCTAATGGATGGAAGGATGCTTAGGTAGTAAGGAAAATGTGCAGCTGTAGGGGCCAGCACAGGGTAGATGTATGCTATATTGGATTATAGGTTATATGAGTGTGAGGGAGCTAAAGCAGAGAAAAAAAAAAAAAAAATGTAACACTTGATGACTGAAAATGACATAGTAAACTGATGGTGTGCTATGGAGGTAAGCTATGGGGATTTTCAGCAAAAAAGGGTTTGCTGTAAAGGTTTACGGCAAAACAGGGTGTTTGACTATAAATACTTGTAACAAATCAAGACATTTGTTGTAAATGTCACGGGATGATATAACAAAGCAGCAGGTGGCTGCTCATACACAAACACTTAAGCACATAATGAGCTGTAAGAAACAACAACAGATGAGGCTGTATGGTGGTGGAAATGGCGGGCAATAGACACTAATAAAAAGGTGAGTATATCAGCATTCTTTGAAGTGTAGAGGAAACAACACACACCGAGTTAATCTCTTAATTGGCCTAAGGGTGAACAGTGTGTATTGCAGAAAATATATCAACGTGCAGGTATGCTGTGATGCATGTATTTTGTAAATGATATGCATCGACTATGGCTGTGAATGCTATGCTACTAACAGAGGTCACAATGTTTGAGTATATGAAGAAATATTTAAATGGAGCAGTTATAAACGAATGAGTTATAATAAATCGATCAATCGATCGAAAGTATACAAAACCTGTCAAAACTGTGTCACCTTCTCAGCAAACTGAAAGTAAATCCTCCAGAACATTGATCCTGTGTTACTTTTACTGCCAGCTCGGATCTGGATTTTCCAGATCTGTCTTTAATTTAGATGAAAAGAAGGCCTTCATTTTAAACATTCATGGGCTGGGACATGAAAGGTTGGTTGGTGCCAACATCGGAATTCAAAGTGCAGAATCACACCTTTTTGAAGAAGCTCTGGTAAGATCATCTATTGAAATGTATGGACTCTTCCAAAACCTTGGAACTGAGAGAATTATTATAAAGGAACAGAGCACAGAGGATATGCACGGAAAAATTTATCAGATAAAACATTTGTAGCAAACTCTACTGCAGCAAAAAGAAATAGCTAATATAACAGTGGCAATCACCACCCATATCAATGTTCTGTATTCTTTTTATAGTGTATCGATCCCTTTACATATTTTGCATCTGCAAACCAATGAATCGACATATCTTTGGAGATCCCATCTGTTACTTGTCTTCAACTTGGACAAGAAATCATGTTTACCCTTCCTCACTCAGAGGCAATCCTTCGAGCTCATTAATTATATAATTCAGTATAGAGTTCATCCATTCTCTAGAGTTCAAACGAAATATGCTGGAGAAGTATAAAACTTAAAACGACATTGTTGTTTATCTTAGATGTAAGGGACCATGAACTAATAACATCGAACCTATCAGAGAATTAATTCTGAAATCAGTGAAATATCAAAAGAGGGCAGCTAGAGACAGTCCAACTGGCTGAAACGATCATGGTAAGATCTCCGAACTTCTGAGAATGAGACAATCATGTAGGTCAGAGGGCCATGAGCAGAAACTCATAAGGTCTTAGGCATTTTCCTTCAGAAATTATCAATCCCGAAATCAATGAGCATTGGGATCTTTGTTGCTCCAAGGAATTCTCAACTAAGGGGGATCTTTATCAGGCTATGTGCTATTTTTTTTTTTGCCAAAATAGTTATCTTCTTCAAGCCAATTTTGAACTGCATAATGATGAGAGATGGAGGATGCTATGAAATAATACACACATAGCATAAAAAGAAATCATCGTGAGTGCAGCAGCAAAATAAGGGGAGAATGATAATACAGAGTATAAATTGAAATCATGATCGTTATATACAAAAGAAAAAAGAAAAAAAAATACAAACCGAGGGAAGAAAACAGAAAATAAATAAAAAAAAATGTTGGAATTCGACTATTCCTGATAATGTGGCACACAGATGGACCGATCTTGGCATGAGCAAGTCGACACCATCGGAAATGTCTTGTTGGGTCGGTGAGAGAGAAAGAAAGAGAAAGAAAGAAAAAGAAAAAAAAAAAAACTATAGAAACTCGGAGATAGCAGAGAGAGAGAGGGCTTACTGTATTCTGCAAAAAGTCTTGAAGAAAGGGGGAGATCGACCTTCTGGTTTCGCTGGCCAATATTGCTTGATGAGAGGTTTTATGGACGTTGATCACCGCTCAGAAAAGGAAATTTGACGGAGGTAGACTGTAATGGATGCCTCCAGAATAAAACTGGTGGATGCTTGCTGAGAAGAGATATTGATTGGAAAAAAAAAGGGGGTGCGTAAACGTAGATAATCGACTCCAGAAGGAAGAGAATGGATCTCAAGGAAGACAATGGATGCCAGTGAAGAGTCGTTGGAGAAGGAAATCCGATTTTCCCCAAGGAGATGGGGTGTCTCCTCTTAAAGAGAGGCCGGATGGTTCGAGAATGGAGGCTGTTAAGGATCGAAGGTTGAGGAGAGGGGAGACTGTTGGAAGATCAACGGTGGTAAATTAGGAGAGAGCATGCGCGGGAGAGAGTTCGTTGTAACTTTTCCAATTTCTCAAAAGAAGGCCCCTTTTTAGGAAATTTTTGTAAAGTGGTTAGAAAGGGAGGTTTTCAGAAAAATCAACTTGAACCATTTTGTTTTCTTCGTAGTTTTTCCATTTTTTTTTGTTTTTTTGTGTTTTGCTTTTCATTTTTTTTTTGTATTTTCATAATAAGATTCTAAAGTTTGTGAGAAAACGAAGATTAAAACTAATTTTTTTTTTGTGTTTTTGCAAAAAATATTTACAAAAAAGAAATTTTCTGAGAATTAAAAGCTATTTTTGGGGAAATTTCTTCAGAAATGGGTTAGGACCCGGGTTTTGAGGAAATATGGATTTAAAGCACCGGATTCGAACCTGAAAACGATTTTGCATGGATCAATATGGTTTTTAATCCAGAAAGTCTGAAAATTTGCTTTAATTTCTCAGAAGATGGAATCAGGGGCAAAAGGGTCATTTCTACAAGACTTTTTGGAAAATTTGGGGTGTTCACACGCCGCTGCTTCAATTGGTTTCGGGTAAAATACCACTCGGGCAACTGACCGATCGGGGTCTGTATCTCGTTCTGCTCCTTTATTGGACACTGCTACCCCAGCAGCAGCTATTAAAGGTTGTGCTTTGACTCGGGAAACTCGATCCACCGGGTATGGATCCGAATCATAAACTCGCTATGGGATTGCCACTTCAACAGGCACTGAATCCACTTAAGTTAAGTTGCACTTGCCTATGACTCCACCTTAGCTGAGGCATACGGAACTACGGATGAACCAGAGCTCCTATAAAGACTAGCTGTTGAGACGGATGAAACCTAGCCCTTATACATATAACCTTTCTTAGCACAGATGGAAAATGGGTATGGGACGTCACGTATTTTCAAGGCCCCAAACAAAAAAATAGCTATTTCCGCCCAGCAGAGCGCCTCCGATCGATTGCCCGGTACACGTCGCACCTTAGGAAAGTCCGCTTGGGATAGGCGTGATAGCGGAACCAAATGTTGAGGTTTGGTTGAAAAGGCGGATGCTTCCGTTCGAGATCTATAGCCTGTGTTAGATGCATATCCAGTTCCTAGGCCCGCAGCATACCTTCCGATTGGAGAGCAATAGCCAGTTCCAGTTGTTCAACCCGTCGATCCAGTTGGTTTCAAAAGCAAGGGTAGCATCCCGGCCTCCTTCCAGCAGCGCATTCTGGGATTAGCTAGTCTAGTGTGCAGTCGGTGCAACAACCATTTCACCAGCAGAACTAGTTTATCTAACTTCCCGACAAGCGGAACAATTTGTTATCCCAGGCACCGCATTCCGCCTTGTTTTATCAATCTCCGCCCGAGCTGGCTACCCCTGCTCTTGAGCCGCATGTGTCTGAAATCTGATAGGTCTTGCATTGGTCTGCCATTAGTCAATGGCTTAGTTGTTCGCGTATCCCTAGCCTTCGTAGCAGGGGTTGTTGCCATTGCCCTTTGAACTACATAAGGCATTCCATCTGCCCGGCGTGTCCTTCTGATCTTCAGATGTTAAGGGTTGTTACCCCGGCTGTTCTTACCCCTGTAGGTCGAGACCTTGGCGGTTCCTAGATATGGCCCCTCCCTACTAGTTAAGCTCGATATCTAGTCAATCATGCATGCGTTGGGAAGCTATTGCTATAGCACTCACCTTACATATGAGGAAAAGCACTCGCAAAGCGAAGCGTCAGGGCGTTATTGAAATAGTCAAAGAGGTTTTGCTTCTTCTTTCGCCAGTGCCAATGCCCGGAAAGGGAGGCAGTCGCGATAGCGAAAGAAACTGGTGGGTGGAATCGGTCGGAATCAAGGAAGGGACGAACTCAACCATGTCTCTAGTAGCGGGGAGCCTTGCACCTCTCATGCTCCCGGCGTATCATTTGCTTTTTTCACTTCCCCATTCCCATCTCGCCCATACTAACGATGAATGGGGAAAGCCGGCCAGAATCTCAGGTGCGTTGAGCCGGGCAGCGGCGAACCGGAGACGGGAAATAGGGTTTAATACGATTGCTCGGACCTTAATATGGAGTTTGTTTATGTCAACCTTATCAATTGACAAATGGAGAAATCGGGACAGGCAATCTTTCATTGAGAAAGAAATGTGACGGCCTTATGTTTGTTTCATTCAGAAATGGGACATTGACTTGATAGCCAGATCTCAAAAGCGGTCGGCTTCCCATTTGGATTGGAGAAAGAAATAAAAGGGACGGCGCTAACTACCTCTTCCAATAGTGAGAGTTCTGATCCTGCACCTTGAAAGCAGTTTCCAACGGAGAAACTGTTCCACCCTTCAACGCTGTGGCTCTGAGAAATGATAAGCGGATTGGGCGGCTTACCGGAGCTCGAATAACAGGGTTGGAGTACGCCGAGGTTTGGTTCCCCTTTCATGTAATCTAATAATAGCTCTTTTCCCACCGCTTATAAAAAACAACTTCACCTTGCCGGCCATACTCCCTTGCATGTACTCCTTCTCCTGGCCAGCTCACTCAATGAATGGGTTTTCTACATCTTCCCTATCGGTCGGAAGGGGAAGCGACCGTACCCTTGGAAGCACTATCGGAAACAGGAATTCCATGCGATGAAAAACAATTCACTTAACTAAGGTTGGCAAGGGGCAGATAATAGCGGGAAGGAAGTGAATCCAATGAATCGAGAGTAGGGGCCTTATCGGAGATATTCTTTGTGCACGGGTGGGTGTGAGATCAATCTCCGTCGCTCTGGTCGTATCATTTCGGACCGAGGCAGCATATCTTAGCTTTGCGGGGAACCCTTAGAAAATCTTTCGTTTAGAACCATAGGCATAACGAGTAGGAAGTATGGGTAAGTAGGGGTTGGAGGGAGAGCCCAATTATCGGAGTTCCGTAGGCGAGCATATCATCTTTTTGTCCACGCATCCACCCTAAAGCACTCGCTTCGCGGCTGCCCTACTAATGGTGGCCTCGCAGGAAGGCTTTGCTCGTCAGTGGGCTTTGCTCGTAGCATCAAGCGAGTGCGGGCGGTCGAGAGATGTCCCTTCTTTATGCACATCCATATACATAGCCAGACACAAAGGTGTACAATCCATAGATCATGGTCAAAATCTTCGGTTGGTTCATTCACTGTAGGTTACGAAAGTGGCTGGCAAACGCCAACCAACCTAAGAAGAGAGGTGGACGGGAGAACGAATGGCTCAGGAATCGACCGGTTCCGAGCAGACTTGTGGAGTTGCTGCTTGGATTATCGTAGAAAAGAAAGAAATAAGAAAGAAAGAGGACTTAGGAACAAACAAAGACAGATGCCGTATGCGAGGCGAGGGAGCAACTTTTCAGGTCTTGTGGTGCACTCACTCCCGTAAGGAGAATGAAATGACGCCCCAGCTTGACTCGGGACCAAGACTCCGTCCTTCGCACCAACACCTTCTTTTTTCAGAAAGGAAAAGCACTCGCAAAGCGAAGCGTCAGGGCTTTTCTCGTTGGCTCTAACGCACATTAAGCCAGAGATGGAAAAGGCAGCTTCTCGCCCCTGCTTAGTGAGAAAGAGCACACACAGACCGGACCTGACCTAATCATCATCATCTTATTTGGCGCGAAGCAAAAGGGGTCTCCCCTTCCCAGCTGCCCCCACCCTAGCCGCCTACCTACTCGTGCTCGTAGCTCGATCGGAGGTCAAGAGAAAGGTCCAGAAGGGGCGAGAAGCTTTCTTGAAACTGCTCTTAAGGCTTTTGAGAAACTCTTATATCAAAAGCACGACTTTCGAGTCACGACTTGCAAGTTACAGGTTTTAGGAAAAGCGAGAGTCTCCGTCGTGAGGTTAGGTCCGGCTCTACCGAAATTTGAATGCCGCAAGCTGCCAAGGTAAATAAAGTCTCCGTGAACGAGTCAAGCTAAGCAAGGGGGCGGGAGGCACAGCGAGAGGCACCCGTCGCGATACCAGGAATCCGGAGGCCAGAGGTGCGGTGGAAATACGGGGTGGACTGCAACGTCGACGAGCGGGGTTGGTCCGGGAGGGTACACGATCTCGAGATGGAGTGTGTGGATGCGGAGATCAGGGCTCGAGCGGTCACTAGGTTCGGGGAGAACGGTTGCGATGAGGCGGAGAGATGGCCGGTTGGAGGACTTAACCAGGTCCGGATATCTTCTGTTCATCGAAGACTAGCCTCAGTGCCTCTACGAGCGTGGCACCCGGAGAGAAAGGCCCCCCGGAAGTGGAAAGAAAGGGCGAGCGGAGTGAGGCGATCGGCAGTGAGTGAGTGAGTGAGGGCAAGCTAAGCAGGAAAGCAAGTCATATGCGTAAGCCAGAAGTGCCAATCGATGAGAACTCTGAAAAGAAAGTACCGGAGAGGCATTGCGAAGCCGAAGACCAGTAGTTCGGTTAGACGACTGCAGTGCCCGTGTTTGGTCCAGTTTCAAAGGTTCCTCTGGGCAGGCGCTCAGATTGAAAAGCTATTGGGCAGGCAAACCAAACCGACAGAGAGAGTGCGGAGCCAGAAATAGTGTTTTGTCTCTCTGTGAAGATGTTACCATGGAACCAACCCGAAGGAAGTGGGAGCGAAAAACGACAAAGAGGCTGAGAGACGTGAGGAGTGAGGGTGGGCAATGAATGGTAGCTAAATGTGAGCGAGCCTGCTAAACTCAAATAGTAGGCTGATTCAAGTATTCAAAGTGGTGAAGTGACTTATGGGGAATAATACATATGAAGCCGGTGAAGCTCTACCTGAGATCGTATCTTCCAAACCCCACTTTACCTGAACGGCTAACAGCAGACAGGCTAACGAACGGTCGTTGCAGCTCCGAGTGGTAGTTATCATGAGTTCGTCCTTATCTTAATTAGGGTTGTTACAGTGGGAATCCAATCAATAGGTCTCAAAGTCCAGGGGGGCGTAAGAAGGCAACTATTGATTCCTTGTATTATAATTACGAAGTATCAAAGGGTCAGGCACAAAAGGAAAGGAATAATCACGTTAGGTTAGCATCACCTCCAATATCAACAACATGTCCGCTTTGGGTACCGGCGAACGCTTCAAAAGGGACCCTCTCGCTCGAGTGTCCGGCCCTAGATTGAAGTAGCGTTATTTCGTTGCCCTACCCCCTACCAGAAGTCACGATTGGCGGCTGACAGAGCTTTGAAAAAGCCTTGTTCTTGTTGGGGACTCGAAGCAATGACTACTCTAACTCTCTTCCAACTGGCGTTCCAGTGTGCGTTCAGGACAAAAATGCGAGGCTTCACCTCGAATCTTTCTCAATCAGCGGCAGCTGGAATTACACAAGCAATAGCCCTGACGCAACCGGCTATTAATAATAGCCGCACTTGGTCGGCGAGCAACGTGGTGAGCTCCATTCACCAGTTTGGGAGTCAATTAGTACAGTAGTTAGGGAATCAGTGAGATAGTCTTGTTGTTCTTAGGTACATATGGTAGATAAGGTAGCATAAGAGACAGACGTATATTATGTGGGATGGGAGTCAAATCAATGTCAGGGAGCCCAATCTTTTTTTCACAATCAATGTGTGATCAGCCATGGATGCAACTATTTGAAAGTCGTACGACAGCTGTCTGTTACGCTGAGGAGAGAGAGCTACTTCACGAGCTGAAAAGCGGAAAAAAGAAGTATTGAACCGTCAACTCTATATGCCAGCCATTAGTTTGGATAAGCTCATCTGCGCATTAACTAGACCCACATTGATTCGCCACCAACTCAGTCGATCTAGTAGCGACCCAATGGTCATCGTATCTCCCAGACCTACGCTATTTCTGACTCGACTCACGGAAAGCTCGTAGCACGCCCTCCCGAAGGTAGCCTCCAGGTAGTATCGGTCGGTGAAGCGCTTCATTTCTCTTGTCGGATTAATAAGGGGCGCCTTATTGAAAGCCTGCAAGCCTGTGATCAAGTGTCGGGCTCTTTGTTGTATACCCTGGTATGGGCGAAAGCTATTGCTAAGGGGGAGGCATCGTAAGAAAAGAAGCAAAAAAAAGAGGCCTCTTATTAATTGTAACGCCCCGGATTTCCAAAACAAAGCTAAGTTAAAATTTTTCATGAATTTCTTTTTTTTTTCTTTGCAGCGGAACTTACAAAAGCTTTTAGCAGCGGAATCAGACGATAATGAGTCGTCAGTTTTAGAAAACTCCGAGCACGTTGCAGGTATGTGGCCAAGCAACTCATTGACCACCAAAGTGTTCCATTTTATCTAAAACCACATGTTTATTACAACACTATTGCTTAGAAAAAGCAGTGTAGGTTCAATAAAAAGGAAGCAGTACAACTCTGTCTAGAGAAACCCTGGAACTCGATGCCGCCTTGCTCTGCATATCGCCACGCAGGTTCAACACCTGAAATCCCCATTAAACGGGGTCAGAACCACTAATGGTCTGGTAAGTAGGCAAACACCTATCTATTCAACTCAAGTAAATGCATAGACCACTCAGGGTCGCAGTTCGTAATACGACGCTCAAGCCTCCATGACTTAGCGTATATCGCAAAAGCCTCATCAGGGCTATGAGTTGAACATCCACGCAAGTCGTCATGACTTCGCATAAGCCTCTTCAGGGCTGTGAGTTAGAATAACCTCTTAAGTCTCTACGACTTAGCCTTGACTTCCTCAGAGTCACGAATGGATGTCCAGCTCAAGCCTTTATGCTTGGCACATCCGTATCCTACGAATCTAAGGACAGCTCTCCGAGCTTCACTTAGTCGTACGGATATCAATGGGGTTCTTTCCCAATCGGTCCAGTAGTATACCGACCATGACACCTTCACAAAGGTTATGCAGGACTGACTCAACAACGTCATCCACTCATACATTCAAAGTAGTGTTGTACCTAAGCTAATGCTTTGTTTCGATAATTGCACCTCCCCCTGGGCTTAGGGGACTCATATCTGGGCGACAACGCGACGATCTGGGGGTTGATTATTCTATGTATTTTAGATACCCCAGAGGCCTGTTGACCCCATCCCCCTAGTAGGACGGTACAGCATACCGGAAGAGATCCTTACTAGGTATCCGAATGCATTCTGCTACTGCAGTAGTTGGGTTCAATCCTTAGATATTTAAGGATAACCACGACCTCCATACCTCTGAGTGGCGAAGGCCATCAATGAACTCTATCAGGTTCGGGTGAAATATATGTCACTCAAGGCTGCGCCATCACCGTCTTCCTCGGTGAGAAATTCTGAAAGGGGCCTGCCGGTCTTACAATTACTTGACGAACATTGCATGCCTATAGGGCAGCCTTTGAGAAGTATGTACCCGACCCCAATCAACCACACGGTTTTCACCGTGGAACAAAGGTTTTATTCATATGCATGCTTAACTCTGCTCTCGGCACTTCGGCCTTGACGAGCACTTCACCTCTTTCGGTGGAAACAACTCACTCCGGCTCAGCGGCCCTTACGAGTCTGGTTGTCTGATAATTCTCAATGAGCATGCACATGACTCGATCTCTACGGATCGGCTACTCGGCGTATTTTTACGCAACGAGCTCAGGACCTTGTCAAGGCGCTACCACTACTTTGGCGCAACGGCTCTTACAAGTATGATGCCCTTGCAGGTGTCAGGGAGACGAGTCATTCTGACATCGTTCCAACAAAGGACATCATTGTGCCACTTAACTAGTTTTGGCAGCTCTTCTGTCAACACCTTCTCTGCTCTACCGGCAGTGGTGCGACGAACCTTTCTACATCGTAGAAGGCGTTCCATAACTGGGTAGCACTTCTGCTACGTTCTTTCTGAGCTATTCTTAGCACTTCAGGAATTTTAGCAGCACTTCCTCTCTTTAACGGAGAAAGCGTGCGTTTTCTTTTATCCATTTCAGCGGCATCTCCCCTCTTTGGTGGGAAATCGCTACGCTTAACTCGGGAAATGGATGTGCACCGTTGTGCGTACTTTGCATCCATCAAGGTTACCGGAACCTTGGGCCATAGCCAAACCATACGTAATTGATTTAGTCTTTACGTAAAGAGCATTTTGCCAAAAGGTGAAGCCTTTCCAATAGGGGCTTCATTCGTCAAGCAGAATCTTGTACGAGGAGCGGTAAGGGAATCGCATGGGCGATTTTGGAGTTGATCTCCGTTTGGACGCTCACTTACGCGCCATATATGTAATATAAGCAGAAGCCTGTGCTTTATACAGCGGCGGCATAAAGGAAATGCATATACAATTGTTCAGGGTGTGTAACTGAACGAAATATTCTACATATATAACAAAACAGGAGCCTTGGCATCGTTCGACGCGACGGCGTAAGTAAATACATTGCAGAAAGCAGGAGCCTTGGCATCGTTCGACGCGACGGCGTAAGTAAATGCATAATCGGAAGTGCAGTAATCGAAAGTACAGAAAGCAGGGAGCCTTGGCATCATACGACGCGACGGCAAAGGTAAATTACATGGCCTGTGCGATATAAGACGCGTCGGCAGTATCAGCAGATATACACCTAGATCTGTATCCAACGATAGTTACGAGGCGAGCGAGTGAACACCGAAGTGTCCTAGAGGGCTCAACCAAGAACTAGGGTGAGAACCTATTTTGAAGAACGCATATACTGCGTATTCGAACATATATATCCGACGATAGTTACGAGGCAAGCGCGTGAACACTGAAGTGTCCTAGAGGGCTCAACCAAGAACTAAAGTAAGATATTACTTCAGAAAGTATATGCTATATACAAACAATCAAATACTTGAGAGAGATGGTTTAATGAAGCGAACTTACTTCAAATCGCGGAAGAAACGGCTCCGGGTTGCTTCTTTGGCTTTGAGCCTTCCTTCGAGAGGTCAGACTAAGTCAGATGAAGCTGACTTAGTTGAGAAAGAGGTAGAGTAGGTCAAGCTACTCAACCTAAGTGGTTTGAACCAAACAGGGTTCGATCCAAGTCAACTGGGTTCAGCAGGTTCGAACTCAGCTCAAGTAGGCTAAGTCTGGGTTCAGAAATCCAAACCGGGATCTGGACCAAAAAGGACTTTGACTTTGACTTCAACCCTAACTAGGTTCAAGCCAAGTCAACTGGGTTTGGACTTAGTCAAGTAGGTTCAGACCTAAGTCAAGTGGGTTAGGACCAGGTCAGGCAGGCTAAGACCAGATCAGGCATTCTCAGGCCAAGTCAGGTAGGCTCAGACCTACTGGGCTAGGTAGGGGAGGTTTTAGGAAGTAGGAGAGAGAAAGAAGAGGCTAGAAAGGGGGGGGGGGCGATTTTTTCTAAAGGGGAGGGCCTTTATTTATAGGAAATGAAACTTGGGCCCCAAGTTTCCCCTTTACCCATTTGCCCTTGGCTTCTTTTTAATGCCAAGAGGTTCCTTGGTGTGGGGCCCACTTGGATATTCCATGGGATATTTTTGTGGGTCCCACCAGATATTTTCTGAGGAATATTTCTGTGGGTCCCACCAATATTTCTGTGGGTCCCGCAAGAATTTCGGGTTTCCGGCGATTTTTTTCCGAAAAATTCTAAGTACGCCATTCCCTTCGTATTGACGTAACTAAGAAAGTTGGCTCGCAGGAATCCTTTGATTTCATTCAGGTAGGAAGTTATGGCTTCCAGAGTGTTTGAGCATATATTCGCGATTCGACGAATATCCTAAGTATAGCTGGCTCGCACGAATTTATTCGTTTCGCATTCTGAGAAGAAATGCTATTTTTACCGGTAAATGCCTCATGAATTTTATTCAGATATTTTCTGAAAAATTGCGGGTCTTACATCATTACCCCCTTAAAGGAATTTCGTCCACGAAATTCAGCTAAGAGTACAAGGTGAACAGTTCAGGATATTTATCCCGCATATCCGATTCGGGCTCCCAAGTGCAATCATCGACTCCGTGATGTTGCCATCTCACTTTGACAAGTGGAATGACCTTTGTCCTTAGCACTTGCTCCCGTCGGTCCATGATCTCTACTGGCCTTTCTTCCACCGTCATATCCTTCTGGATGTCAATATCTTCATGTTGGATGACGTGGGAAGGGTCGTGAACGTATTTTCTAAGCATTGACACGTGAAATACATTGTGTATCTGTGTATACTGCGGTGGCAATGCTACTCTATAGGCGGTCTCTCCTATCCGGCTCAAAACCTCGAAGGGACCAACGAATCTGGGGCTGAGCTTCCCATTCTTTCCGAAACGAAACACACTCTTGGTTGGGGAGACCTTGATAAAAACCTTATCTCCAACCACAAAAGTGAGTTCCCTACGCCGCTGATCAGCGTAGCTCTTCTGTCGACTCTGAGCAGTCAGTAGCTTCTTCCTGATCATGTGGACCTGCTCAGTATAATGCTGCAACACTATGGGCGAGTCCAAGGTTCGCTCACCCACTTCACCCTAATGGATTGGTGATCGACAGGGTCGCCCGTATAAGGCTTCATACGGTGCCATCCCAATGCTAGCGTGGTGGCTATTATTATAAGCAAATTCAGCCAACGCTAGGTGGGAATCCCAATCACCTTTCCATTCTAGCATACAGGCTCTTAGCATATCTTCGAGAGTCTGTATGGTTCGTTCTGATTGCCCATCTGTTTGGGGATGGAATGCTGTACTGAACTTGAGTTTCGTCTCTAGGGCTCTCTGAAGCTGCTCCCAAAAGTGAGAGGTGAACTTCGGGTCACGATCGGATATGATCGAAATCGGCACTCCATGGAGTCTAACGATTTCCCGAATGTAGATCTCCGCCAATCGTTCAGTTGAGTATCGAGTGTTGATTGGCAGGAAGTGAGCAGACTTGGTGAGTCTGTTTACGATCACCCATATTGAGTCATGTTGTCTCTTGGACCGAGGCAGTCCAACGATGAAATCCATCGTAATGCCCTCCCATTTCCATTTTGGAATCTCGATCCGTTGCATTTTTCCACCAGGTCGTTGATGTAATACCCAAAATTTTTAATGATTTATAAATTCTGAAGAAAATTCAAGTTTTAATTTTTATTTATTCTGAATGTGAATTATAGTGTTAAAACCCTTATTTTTATGGTTAGTATTGTTCAAAGTAAAGATCTGAATATATATTTAAAATCCTGATAAAATTTTGTTGAGGCTTGTTCAAAAATCAGAATTCAGGGACATTCTAGACATTAATCAAATTGTCAAAGGGTAGCTTAGTAATTTGCCAATTCAGTGGCATTTTTCGGTAAAATACCCAACTATATAAGGTCAAAATAGTAATCTTTCTTTTAGGATATTTTCAGGGAATTAATAAAATTGTCAGGGACGAAAATGGTAATTTACCATTTTCAATGGCAGGCTATGTAATTTATTGAACTACAGAAGGACACTCAAGTAATTCTAAATCTCCTATGGCATTTCTGAAAGATGGAATTGAGCCAAGGTTAACTTGGGTATTAAAAAGTAGCAAATTGAATAAAATATATTAATTTATAATATTTTAATCTCAGACCATGGTTTTAGAAAAACCACTGGCCCAAAACCATGGACAGGCCATGGTTTTCCAAAACCATGGGAGGACAAGTGTCACTCCTCAGTGAGGAGGTGACACTAAGCCTCTCTCTCTCTTTGACACTTGTCAGAAGAATGACAAGTGTCATTCAAAAATTAATTTTTTATTTACTTTGGTGACAAATGTCACCAAAGTGGGCCCCACAAGGGGGGGCGACCTCCCTTCTCTCTCCTATAAATACCCCTCACCCCCTCTCTCTCTACTCAAGTTCAAAACCCTCCCTTCTCTCTCTAAGCTCTCTCTCTCCTACTTTCTCTCTCTACCTTTGATTTTCTCTCTCTAACTTTTAAACCAAAACCTCCGTAGAATCTCAGATTTTTTCTGAGAAACCTCTTCTAGCCCTTTTCCTCTTTCTTTTAGCAAAGTCCGTTCTTCTGCAAGAAGCTCCGTCAGATCAGAAACAGCCTCAGAAGCACTACCTGCAGGAGTTCTGCTAAACTTAGCAGAAAAGTCAGATTTGGATAGCGGAAGCGCTGCTCAAATCAACTAAACAAGGTTAGTATTCAAGAACCATCTTCTGAATTCAAATTCTCCTTCTAAACCCCAATTCTACTTTGTGTGGATTTAAATTTTGACAATTTTGTCAAAATTTAATCCAACCCAGCCTCTACGCAAAGAAAGTTCTGTTCAAATTTTTCTAAATATTTTTAAGTATTCCAAACTACTTTAGCAGTAGTTCTGGCAAAATTTTATAAAAGACTTTTGAAAAATTAAGTTTTTATAGCAGGAGTTCTGTCAAAATGATTTAAAGATTTTTGAAAAAAATAGAATTAGTATAGCAGTAATTCTGACCAAATTTTTAAATAATTTCTAAAGATTAATTATTTTAATCAGAATTTTGGCAAAAGCTTTTCAGATAGTTTAGAAATTTTTAGTAGAAGATATATCAAAATTTTTATAATTATTTCAGAAAAAAAATGATTTTTATAAAAGAAATTTTGTTAAAATTTTTCAATATTTAAATCAAAATTTTTGAAAAACCTTTATAAAAATATTTGTGACGCAAAGTCATGTTCGAATTCTTACAACTCGAATTCAAGTTCAAACCTTTTTTTGAACATTTGAGTTATTACAGAGGAAACTCTGTGAAAATTCTTATAAAAGTTTTAAAGTCAATTACAAATAAATTTTTTTAGATTTTTAATAATTTCTTCAAAAGATACTTCTTTAAATCATAGGGCAAATACTACTCAAAATTTGATATAAAAATATTAACTAATATAATGAATTCTATCAGATTAAATCAAAGCACGGGCGCTTTATCCTATCGAAATCCAAGTAAGTTATTCTATCAAAATCTTATAATTTTATATTAGACATGCTTTTGATTCATGTTTTTAATTCATGCATGATTATCTAAATTTGATTCTTGATCAAATGCATATTTTAATATCCGCATGAATAAATATTTGTTTTGAATGACAAGATTTTCAATTTTATGATTTGAATAAGATTTTGATGGATACTATGATCAAAACTTTGATTTCGATAAAAGAATTTGTATAGCATGTTGATTTTCGAAAGATTTTATTGTTACAGGAGTCATGTCTATACAAACTTAATTCTCGCCTTCATAGGCGAATGCTCGTTGTGATAGAGCAAAATTCTGGATGGGCTGGATACATATGAACTGTGTTTATTTGAAAGGAATGATTTGGCTATTGAGCCTAGTTTTTGAAAAGATGAAAAGTCCTATAAAAGAATCCTTCAAGCCCATCTAGGTTTAGCCTACCCTGGAAGGGGTAGTGGTACAACCAGGAGTGACATTGTGAAGATGATGATTGTTGGGAGCGATAGATTCCCTGGACCTCCTGTCACTCGGGTTGAGGAGGTCGAGACATCGGGTCTCAAGGCTGCCGCATGCCAGTGGATGCATCCAACTCTCCTTGTTTGCTCGCCATTGCTGAGAATCTTCCCGGTCGTTGACCGCTCGCATGGGAGCCCGTTTCACTCAGGTATCCGGGTAATCCACAATAGAATAATATACCCCCGGAATACTTAGTTTGAGATCGGAGTACTCTCTACCGTACCAAGAGGGCGTTAATATCGAAACAATGACCTCTTTCTTTCACAGAATTTGATCTGAGATTATGCATTATTTTAAATTGTTTTTAATTGCCTTATTTTGCATAATTGTTCTTGAATAAATGCATTTTGATTTGTAAATTATTGAAATCATGCTTAATATTTGAATTGTATGGTTTTGATTAATGACTTAATTGGCTATCATAAGTCTAACCCTGTTTTATGGGGATTTCAGGTTCAAATATGGAATAGGAAATCTTACAATGGATGTTGGACAAGTGTGGCATCGA
The DNA here is from genome assembly GCF_984573655.1 of Nuphar pumila. Taxonomy (NCBI): domain Eukaryota; kingdom Viridiplantae; phylum Streptophyta; class Magnoliopsida; order Nymphaeales; family Nymphaeaceae; genus Nuphar; species Nuphar pumila. Next base: position 55,590,553 of record NC_143256.1, read on the forward strand.
AGAATCCAGATTCCCAAGATCCTGAGATTAATTTAGGATTTATTTTAAATTTAATCCTAAATGTTTTCATTTTTGAACCTTGTGAAAATACTATGTATATAATGTTGATATAAATTATTGTTGTTTTTGTTGTTAATTGGAATGTGACGTGCCTGAGGTTTAGGAAACCGAAAATCAAAAATTATTTCCGCTGTTTAAAAAAAAAAAAAAAAAAAAAATATGCATTTTTAAAGGTTTTAAAACCCCGGGGCGTTACAGTTGGTATCAGAGCAGAGTTTTGGGAAATCTGGTTCGAGATCCACCTTGTTCATACATTACACTGTAAGTATGTACTTTAGATTTTTATTTTATTATTATTGTTAAATCATTATTCTTCTTATAGATGACTCCTCAAGATCTGGTCAATATCATTAAAGAACTTGTCAAGGACGTTCAAAAGCTAGAAGAATCACAGACAGTACAAAAACGGCTGGTGGATAATTTAAAAAATCAAGTTCTAAGTCTTACAAAAGAAAAAGAAAACTTAGAAAAATGTCATAGGTGTTTACAGACTCATTTATCACAACCTTGCCCACTGGAATTGGAAGAATGTTTATTTTGTGGAGAAGTTGGGCATATAGAAAAAGAATGCCAAGTGAAGACGGGTTGCATTAAAAGACAGCAAGCTGCTGAAAACCTACCAGATCAACAATCCCGTGTGGATATTCTTGCTCCTCCTCCTCCAATGGAACCTATTGTCATTTCATCCGACTCAACCATAATACCTGCTCCTGCACCCACTTTAACTCCTTTGGACTTTGTATTTTCATTCCAACCTCCTGATCCTATATATACCCCAAGGGAACCTACGGATGACCTTAGCTTATATTTAGGAAATCCAGATAAACAAGTTTATAATATAGATCCAAATATTGCAGGGCCTTCTCATCCACCAGAGCGGATTTGAAGCAAGAGGAATTATTTGGGAAAATTCCTCAAGCTTCCATAGGATATCTTTTGTTTACTTTTGTTAAATATGTAAATTCTTGTAAATATGGGTTTTGATGTATATATATGTTCATATGAATAAATGTTCTTTCTACTTTAATCTAAGTCTGATCATTATTTATCAAGGATGCCTCGTCAAACATCAAAGAAGCAACCCAAGGAGCAGAATGGTCAACAAGAATTCATTATGGAAACATTAAATAATTTGGCAGCTGTTATAAGAGATCAGAATCAGAATAGGCAAGACTCAGCTACATCTTCAAAATCCTATCAAAACCATAATGAAGTATCTTATGAGAAGTTTCTCAAATTAGATCCACCTACATTTTCAGGAAAGATGGATCCAGAAGCTGCTGAGGTTTGGATCCGAGAAATAGAAAAGATTTTTCGTGTTCTGACCGTACCTGAAGATCGTAAGGTGAACTATGCAGCATACAGATTAAAAGGAGATGCAGAAAGATGGTGGGCATCCACCTTAGAAATTAAATTTAGCAATGGATCCGTTACTTGGGAGCAATTTGTTGAAGTTTTCTATGCTGCATATTTCCCCAAGCATGAAAGAAGCCGTAAAATGAGGGAATTCCTTGAATTACTACAAGGAGGACTCTCTTTATCTGAATACATTACTAAATTCAGAAATTTAGAGAAGTATTGCCCAAATGTCTATAATACGGAAGACGAGAGGGCAATGAAATTTACTAGAGGATTGAAACCAGTTCTACGAACCAAAGTCCTCACTAGTAGGCCAGAAACTTTAGACAAGGCGGTGGAAATAGCTACATTGATACAAGAAGATTGGGAAGAAATACAGAAGAATCAATCTGGCAGAACGGTTTCTCAATTCAGAGGCCAAAGGAGTTGGCCTAAAAGAAATTTTGAAGGAAGAAGGTTCATCCCTCCAGCAAAGAGGCCACGACAGCAGTTTCAAGTCAATCAACCACAATTACCAGCTACACAACTACCAGCTAGATCGTGTCAGAATTGCTATCGATCCCATCCAGGACAACCCTGCCCCCGAACAACTGGTGGTTGTTTATATTGTGGTAAGTCTGGCCATTTCATTAAAGACTGCTATAAAAAGGAAATGGATGAACATGCTCGAGGCCTTATTAGACCTCGCCCTCAGCAACAACCCCAGTATCCGTACCAGCAACAACAACAACAGCAGCAACAACAACAACAACAACGACCGCAGAATAAAAAAGTACCAGGTCGCGTTTATACCGCCAATGTTGATCAACTACCTAAGGGTGACCTGATTCAAGGTACTTTATCTATAGCTGGACATGCTGCTTTTACTCTATTTGATTGCGGTTCAACTCATTCTTTTATTTCCAAGAAGTTTACTACTTTACTTAATATGCCTATCAAGTCTTTGAACTGTGCTCTGGAAGTGGTCAACCCAGTAGGATGTAAATCTTTTTGTGGGTTATACTTGCCGAATCTAGAAGTATATATTGAAGGACAGAATTTACCTGCTGACCCAATTCTATTAGACATGTCAGATTTTGATATTATATTGGGTATGGATTGGCTACATCAACATCATGCAAGAATATTTTGTCAGGAAGGAAAAGTTACTTTTTCTCAACCAGGTATTCCTAAGGTAGAATTTAGATTATCCAATTCTACTCCTAAAAATCGAGTTATTTCTTCTTTAAAGGCCCAGAAATATTTGAGGAATGGATGTACAGCCTTTCTAGTCAGCATTACTCTTGCCAGACCAGCAGAAATTTCTCTTGAAAGTCTGGATATTGTTCATGAATTTTCAGATGTTTTTCCTGATGAATTACCAGGACTTCCTCCACATAGAGAGATAGAATTCGGTATTGAGTTAATGTCAGGAACTGCACCAATTTCTAAAGCTCCTTATAGGATGGCTCCAGCAGAACTCACAGAATTAAAAAAACAATTATTGGAATTAATGGAGCTGGGATTTATTAGACCAAGTATGTCTCCCTGGGGTGCACCAGTATTATTTGTAAAGAAGAAAGATGGGTCATTAAGATTATGTATAGATTACAGACTTCTTAATCAAGTTACCATAAAGAATAAATATCCGTTGCCACGAATTGAAGATTTATTTGATCAATTACAGAAGGCTAAGGTATTTTCAAAGATTGATCTTAGATCTGGATATCATCAACTTAGAATCAAGGAAGAAGACATTTCTAAGACAGCCTTTCGGACAAGGTATGGACATTATGAATTCACTGTCATGCCTTTTGGACTTACAAATGCACCAGCAGCCTTTATGGATCTTATGAACCGTGTGTTCAGACCGTTTGTAGATACATTTGTGATTATTTTTATTGATGATATTTTAATTTATTCTGAAAATAAGGAACAACACCAGGAACATTTAAGGATTATTTTGGATACTTTGAGGAAAAATCAGTTATATGCCAAATTTTCTAAGTGCGAATTTTGGCTGGAAAAAGTTATGTTTTTGGGTCATGTAATTTCAAAAGATGGAATCTCAGTAGATCCTGCTAAAGTGGAAGCAGTATTAGAATGGAAACAACCTAAGAATATTACAGATATTCGAAGTTTTCTTGGACTTGCTGGATACTACCGAAGATTTATTCAAGATTTTTCCCGTATAGCATCACCACTGACTAGACTTCTGAAGAAGGGTGTTAAATTTGATTGGGACATTAAATGTGAAGAAAGTTTCCAAATTTTGAAAGAAAAGCTCACTACATCTCCAGTGCTTACTTTACCCTCAGGACATGGTGGATTTGAGGTATATGCAGATGCTTCTGGTACTGGTCTAGGTTGTGTATTGATGCAACATGGAAAAGTTATTGCTTATGCATCAAGACAGTTGAAAAATCATGAGAAGAATTATCCAACCCATGACTTAGAACTTGCGGCAGTCGTTTTTGCACTAAAGATCTGGAGACATTATTTATATGGAGAACAATTTGAAGTATTCAGTGATCACAAGAGCCTCAAATATTTGTTCTCGCAGAAAGAATTGAATATGAGACAGCGACGTTGGCTAGAATTTATTAAAGACTATGAGTTCACACTTTCTTATCATCCTGGAAAGGCGAATATTGTAGCTGATGCTCTTAGTCGCAAAACTAGAGACACTTTGGCAAGTCTCATAGACAAAGAATGGAAACTTATTGAAGATTTCATTAATTGGAAACCCTTTGCAACTAATACAGGAAGGATTTTATTATCAAACTTAATTGTTCGACCAGAAATCCTCATCCGAATTATTTCTGAACAAAGTAAGGATTCTCAACATGAAGAATTTTTAGCTCGAGCCCAACAGGAAGATGATGTTTCTTTTCGACTTAAAGAAGATGGGAGTATTTTGATGAATGATCGAATATGGGTACCAAATAACCCTGAATTGAGAAATGAAATCCTTGAAGAAGCCCATAAAAGCAAGTATACTATCCACCCAGGAAGTACAAAGATGTTCAAAGATTTGTAAAGAAAGTACTGGTGGGCTGGTATGAAGAGAGATGTGGCAAATTATGTTTCAAAGTGTTTGATTTGCCAACAAGTTAAGGCAGAACATCAGAAGCCAGGTGGAATGATGCAACAAATTGAAATTCCACAATGGAAATGGGAAGAAATTACTATGGATTTCATAGTGGGTTTTCCAAAAACTCGAAAACAGCACGATGCAATTTGGGTTATTATTGACCGATTAACTAAATCAGCTCACTTTCTACCTATTCGTATAAGTCAATCTTTGGAAAGTTTGGCAGATTTATACATTCAAGAGATTGTAAGACTACATGGAATACCATTTTCAATTATCTCTGATCGTGATCCCAGGTTTACTTCTCGATTCTGGAACCAACTTCAGCAGGCTTTGGGAACAAAGTTAAAGTTCAGTTCTGCATTTCATCCCCAAACTGATGGACAATCAGAGCGTACTATTCAAACTCTGGAAGATATGTTACGCGTCTGTATGCTAGAATGGAAAGGAGATTGGGATATTCATATTATGCTAGCTGAATTCGCTTATAATAATAGTTATCATACCAGTATTGGAATGGCGCCATACGAAGCTTTATATGGAAGACCTTGTCGATCGCCACTCTATTGGAATGAAATTGGTGAACGAAAGTTAGAGTCACCAATGATACTACAACATTATACTCAGCAAGTAAATTTGATCCGAGACAGACTACGCGCTGCCCAGAGCCGACAAAAAGGATATGCTGATCAAAGACGGAAAGAACTCGCTTTTGAAGTTGATGATATGGTCTTCGTCAAAGTATCTCCAACCAAAAGTGTGTTCAGATTTGGAAAGAAGGGAAAGTTAAGTCCTAGATTTGTAGGACCTTTTAAGATTCTAGAACGAATCGGTGAAACTGCTTATAGAATCGAATTGCCTCCTCAGTATGCACAGATTCATAATGTATTTCATGTTTCAATGCTGCGAAAATATGTTTATGATCCATCTCATATTATCCAGCATCAAGATATAGCAATTCGAGAAGACATGACTGTTGAGGAAAAGCCTATAGAAATTATGGATAGAAGAGATCAAATTTTGAGAACAAAGATTATTGCTCTGGTTAAAGTCAGATGGCAGCATCATGGAATTGAAGAATGTACTTGGGAACCAGAAAACAGCATCAGAGAGAAGTATCCAAAATTGTTTGTTTAAATTGTACATAAATTTCGAGGACGAAATTTTTTCTTTTAGGGGGGTAGAATGTAATACCCAAAATTTTTAATGATTTATAAATTCTGAAGAAAATTCAAGTTTTAATTTTTATTTATTCTGAATGTGAATTATAGTGTTAAAACCCTTATTTTTATGGTTAGTATTGTTCAAAGTAAAGATCTGAATATATATTTAAAATCCTGATAAAATTTTGTTGAGGCTTGTTCAAAAATCAGAATTCAGGGACATTCTAGTCATTAATCAAATTGTCAAAGGGTAGCTTAGTAATTTGCCAATTCAGTGGCATTTTTCGGTAAAATACCCAACTATATAAGGTCAAAATAGTAATCTTTCTTTTAGGATATTTTCAGGGAATTAATAAAATTGTCAGGGACGAAAATGGTAATTTACCATTTTCAATGGCAGGCTATGTAATTTATTGAACTACAGAAGGACACTCAAGTAATTCTAAATCTCCTATGGCATTTCTGAAAGATGGAATTGAGCCAAGGTTAACTTGGGTATTAAAAAGTAGCAAATTGAATAAAATATATTAATTTATAATATTTTAATCTCAGACCATGGTTTTAGAAAAACCACTGGCCCAAAACCACGGACAGGCCATGGTTTTCCAAAACCATGGGAGGACAAGTGTCACTCCTCAGTGAGGAGGTGACACTAAGCCTCTCTCTCTCTTTGACACTTCTCAGAAGAATGACAAGTGTCATTCAAAAATTAATTTTTTATTTACTTTGGTGACAAATGTCACCAAAGTGGGCCCCACAAGGGGGGGGCGACCTCCCTTCTCTCTCCTATAAATACCCCTCACCCCCTCTCTCTCTACTCAAGTTCAAAACCCTCCCTTCTCTCTCTAAGCTCTCTCTCTCCTACTTTCTCTCTCTACCTTTGATTTTCTCTCTCTAACTTTTAAACCAAAACCTCCGTAGAATCTCAGATTTTTTCTGAGAAACCTCTTCTAGCCCTTTTCCTCTTTCTTTTAGCAAAGTCCGTTCTTCTGCAAGAAGCTCCGTCAGATCAGAAACAGCCTCAGAAGCACTACCTGCAGGAGTTCTGCTAAACTTAGCAGAAAAGTCAGATTTGGATAGCGGAAGCGCTGCTCAAATCAACTAAACAAGGTTAGTATTCAAGAACCATCTTCTGAATTCAAATTCTCCTTCTAAACCCCAATTCTACTTTGTGTGGATTTAAATTTTGACAATTTTGTCAAAATTTAATCCAACCCAGCCTCTACGCAAGGAAAGTTCTGTTCAAATTTTTCTAAATATTTTTAAGTATTCCAAACTACTTTAGCAGTAGTTCTGGCAAAATTTTATAAAAGACTTTTGAAAAATTAAGTTTTTATAGCAGGAGTTCTGTCAAAATGATTTAAAGATTTTTGAAAAAAATAGAATTAGTATAGCAGTAATTCTGACCAAATTTTTAAATAATTTCTAAAGATTAATTATTTTAATCAGAATTTTGGCAAAAGCTTTTCAGATAGTTTAGAAATTTTTAGTAGAAGATATATCAAAATTTTTATAATTATTTCAGAAAAAAATTGATTTTTATAAAAGAAATTTTGTTAAAATTTTTCAATATTTTAATCAAAATTTTTGAAAAACCTTTATAAAAATATTTGTGACGCAAAGTCATGTTCGAATTCTTACAACTCGAATTCAAGTTCAAACCTTTTTTCGAACATTTGAGTTATTACAGAGGAAACTCTGTGAAAATTCTTATAAAAGTTTTAAAGTCAATTACAAATAAATTTTTTTAGATTTTTAATAATTTCTTCAAAAGATACTTCTTTAAATCATAGGGCAAATACTACTCAAAATTTGATATAAAAATATTAACTAATATAATGAATTCTATCAGATTAAATCAAAGCACGGGCGCTTTATCCTATCGAAATCCAAGTAAGTTATTCTATCAAAATCTTATAATTTTATATTAGACATGCTTTTGATTCATGTTTTTAATTCATGCATGATTATCTAAATTTGATTCTTGATCAAATGCATATTTTAATATTCGCATGAATAAATATTTGTTTTAAATGACAAGATTTTCAATTTTATGATTTGAATAAGATTTTGATGGATACTATGATCAAAACTTTGATTTCGATAAAAGAATTTGTATAGCATGTTGATTTTCGAAAGATTTTATTGTTACAGGAGTCATGTCTATACAAACTTAATTCTCGCCTTCATAGGCGAATGCTCGTTGTGATAGAGCAAAATTCTGGATGGGCTGGATACATATGAACTGTGTTTATTTGAAAGGAATGATTTGGCTATTGAGCCTAGTTTTTGAAAAGATGAAAAGTCCTATAAAAGAATCCTTCAAGCCCATCTAGGTTTAGCCTACCCTGGAAGGGGTAGTGGTACAACCAGGAGTGACATTGTGAAGATGATGATTGTTGGGAGCGATAGATTCCCTGGACCTCCTGTCACTCGGGTTGAGGAGGTCGAGACATCGGGTCTCAAGGCTGCCGCATGCCAGTGGATGCATCCAACTCTCCTTGTTTGCTCGCCATTGCTGAGAATCTTCCCGGTCGTTGACCGCTCGCATGGGAGCCCGTTTCACTCAGGTATCCGGGTAATCCACAATAGAATAATATACCCCCGGAATACTTAGTTTGAGATCGGAGTACTCTCTACCGTACCAGGAGGGCGTTAATATCGAAACAATGACCTCTTTCTTTCACAGAATTTGATCTGAGATTATGCATTATTTTAAATTGTTTTTAATTGCCTTATTTTGCATAATTGTTCTTGAATAAATGCATTTTGATTTGTAAATTATTGAAATCATGCTTAATATTTGAATTGTATGGTTTTGATTAATGACTTAATTGGCTATCATAAGTCTAACCCTGTTTTATGGGGATTTCAGGTTCAAATATGAAATAGGAAATCTTACAATGGATGTTGGACAAGTGTGGCATCGAAGAATCCAGATTCGCAAGATCCTGAGATTAATTTAGGATTTATTTTAAATTTAATCCTAAATGTTTTCATTTTTGAACCTTGTGAAAAGACTATGTATATAATGTTGATATAAATTATTGTTGTTTTTGTTGTTAATTGGAATGTGACGTGCCTGAGGTTTAGGAAACCGAAAATCAAAAATTATTTCCGCTGTTTAAAAAAAAAAAAAAAAATCTGCATTTTTAAAGGTTTTAAAACCCCGGGGCGTTACAGTTGATGCTCGATTTTTACTTGCTGGCAGATTAAACACCTTGAGACAAATGTAGCCACATCAGGTTTCATACCCCTCCACCAGTACTTTCTCTGTAAGTCCCGAAACATTTTTGTACCTCCAGGGTGAATGGTGTACTTGCTGTTATGAGCCTCCTGGAGTACTTCCTGTCTTAGCTCAGGGTTATTTGGAACCCAAATTCTTTCTTCCATCCATATTCCTCCATCCTCTTTTAAATGGAAGAAAGTGTCATCTTTTGCAGCACGAGCTTTTAATTCCAAGTACTGGGGGTCCTTGAACTGTTCGGCTACAATGCGATCGAGGATCTCGATATGGATTGTCAGGCATGACAATCGAATCTTTCCTGGGTCAGCCAGGAATGGCTTCCAACTGACAAAATCCTCCATCAGCTTCCATTGTCCGGTGAGGCTGGCCAGAGTGCCAACAGTCTTGCGACTAAGGGCATCTGCTACAACATTCGCTTTTTCAGGGTGATAGGAAAGCGTGAATTCATAGTCTTTGAGGAATTCCAGCCATCGCCGTTGCCGCATATTGAGTTCTTTTTGAGAAAAGAGGTATTTTAGGCTTTTATGGTCCGACATGACCTCGAATTTCTCTCCATATAGGTAGTGTCGCCAGATTTTAAGCGCGAACACTACCGCGGAAAGCTCAAGATCGTGGGTTGGATAGTTTTTCTCATGAATTCTTAACTGACGGGATGCATAGGCGATTACTTTGCCATGCTGCATCAATACACAACCCAGACCTGTTCCCGAGGCATCAGTATAAGCAACGAAGCCTCCCTGACTAGAAGGTAAGGTAAGGACAGGGGCAGTGGTAAGCCTCTGTTTGAGAACCTCAAAGCATTCCTTACACTGGTCAGTCTATTCAAACTTGACTCCCTTTTTCAGTAATTTCGTCATTGGTACGGCGATTCGGGAGAAGTCCTGTATGAACTTCCGATAATATCCGGCAAGTCCAAGGAAGCTGCGGACCTCAGTGATATTTTCTGGCTGCTTCCAGTCTATCACAGCTTCGACCTTCGCAGGATCTACTGTGATTCCATCTTTTGAGATCACATGGCCAAGGAACATTACTTTGTCTAGCCAGAATTCACATTTTGAAAACTTGGCATATAACTTATTATCTTGAAGGGTTTTCAAGACGATTCTCAAGTGCTCCTTGTGTTGTTCCGCATTCTCTGAATACACGAGAATGTCATCAATGAAAATGATGACAAAAGTGTCTAAGTATGGCTTGAACACTCGGTTCATCAGGTCCATAAAGACAGCAGGCGCATTAGTAAGTCTGAAGGGCATTACTACGAACTCATAATGGCCATATCTCGTTCTGAAGGCAGTCTTAGGTATATCCTCCTCCTTAACTCTGAGCTGATGGTATCCAGACCTGAGGTCGATCTTGGAGAACACTCTCGCTGTTCTGAGTTGATCGAATAAGTCCTCAATCCGAGGCAACGGGTACTTATTTTTAATGGTTGCCTGGTTAAGCATCCGATAATCGATGCATAACCGAAGGGATCCATCCTTCTTCTTTACAAATAGTACTGGGGCTCCCCATGGTGACATACTTGGTCGGATGAACCCTTGTTCCATCAGTTCTTTCAACTGACATTTCAACTCACTGAGTTCAGCTGGTGCCATACGATAAGGGGCTTTGAATATCGGCGCTGTTCCAGGTAAGGATTGAATTCCAAATTCAACCTCACGAAGTGGCGGAAGTCCTGGCAATTCCTCAGGAAACAGATCGGGAAACTCCCGCACTACTTCCAAACTCTCAAGGGGTTGGTCGTTGGATTTTTCCACCGAGAGACTCAACAGGAAGGCCACACAACCCTTCCTAAGGTATTTTTGTACCTTAAGTGCTGATATGAGCCTTTTTTGTGGAACTGGTTTGGATAGCTGGTATTCCATCTTAGGTAATCCGAGTCGAGATAGAATCACTTTGCCCTCGCGGCACAGAATCTTGGCATTATTCTGAGCCAACCAATTCATTCCCAGAATGACATCGTACTGTATCATATCGATCAGGATGGCGTCAGTAGGCAAGTGTTGCCCTGCTATCTCAATATCCAAATTTTTCACACACCGGATACATTTGGTGCGTGAACCCAACGGGTTATATACTTCGATCATTTTATCAATCGGTTGCACCGAGGCGTGGAGTTGTTCGGTGAAATCGTCGGAGATAAACGTATGAGTAGCACCACAATCAAACAAGACGTAAGCTGCATGTCCATTAACAGGTACAGTGCCTTCAATGAGGTCACCGGTTTCGACTTGTTCAGTCGTTACAGCGTATACACGACCTGCAGCAGGCCTTTGTTCTACTCTAGGTGGGGGTCGTTGGACTAGTGTTCGTTGTGGTACTTGTTGAGAGGGTCCGGCAGATCCGGCATTCCTCCTTTGCTCATCAGCAAGCTTCTTCCTGCACTGTCTTGCAATGTGGCCCATTTTGCCACAGTAGAAGCATCCACCTGTGTCACGTGGACATGGTCCTCTTGCGTGATTAACATGGCATTTTGGGCAGTTTGGGTTGGACTGCAGGTTGTTTGGAGCCATGTTCTGCCTTGGCCTTACAACTTGTTGAGTGTTGTTCCCATCTTGGAACCTTTTCTTCTGAAAGGGTTGTCGTGAACCCTGGCCACTTGGAAACATTCTCTTCTTGCTCCCACCATCAACTATGGGCCTTTTTGCTATGATCACTTTTGATCGCTCCCAATCCACTTGTATTTTTGAAGCTGCTGCCACAGCCGTTTGAAATGTTTGGGGCATGCTGGTGATAACCCGTGACCTTAGCCCTTCTCGCAGTCCATTGATGTGCTTGTCGGCCCTTTCTTGGTCGGTCTCAAATAACCGGGAGCAGTACCATTCAAGATTTTGAAATTTGGTGGTATAGTCAATCAGATTCATGCCACCTTGCTCCAATTCCAGAAACTCCATCTTCTTCTTGTTTCTGGAGTGTAATGGAAAATAATTATCCATGAAAGCTCTCCGGAAGTCAGTCCAAGGAATGACTTCAACTTCCGAGAACTGGATAATCTTAGTGGTATCCCACCACTTCCGTGCGTTGTCTTTCAGCCTGTACGTGCCAAAGTTGGTCTTCTTTTCTTCTGGTACTCCCAGCACCAGGAAGGCACGTTCGGTCTCTTCGACCCAACTTTCTGCCAGTTCAGGATCGGCTCTACCGGCGAAGACTGGTGGGTCGAGCTTGAGGAATTTTTCATAGGTTATTCCACCAAGGTTTTCGCTTCGAGGTGCGACTGGTTCTGGCCTTGTTTCTCGAATGGCAGTAACCAAATTGTTGAGTGTTTCCAGCAGAAATCCTTGAGTATGGGACTCCTCGCTTGGTATGGTTCTCCTCGTCGTAGGAGCCATTTATCTTCCACACACAAACAACGTGTTTTAGTTTCACAATGTATATATCGAAGCAAAGTTTTATTTACTTAATATACATCACGTTTACACAAGCATCGCCTTAAACAAAACGTCATGCCGCACTGGCAGACTTTTAGGCGTTGAGAAACTAGGTACATGAGTCTATTGACTCCAAAACACTACCAGTCTCTTCTAGGAACTGGATTTCTTTCTTGACCCAAACAACCCGAAGTATCGTTTACTTCCACATTGCCTTGGTGCAGGAACAACTAGCTTTGGCTTGGGCGGCACTTCTGCACTCTCAAGCGACTCTTGTGGATAGATCAGTGATGCCGGTCCACTTGCCCATTCAGTGGCATCATGGCTCAGAGAATCCGAGACCATAACGGGATGATATAGGTTGTATCCCTCTTCCTGGCCATTCAGACTCGGCGTTGGTGTAGCCGCTCTGTTCCCCCATATAATAGTACTTTGATTCGAGGAATCTGAAATCATAATGGGATTATAGAAGGAGTTGTTGCATCCCTCCTCCCAACTGTGCAAGCTAGGCGTACATGATGCCTGTTGATAGCCTTGCGATTGACCAAATCCCTCAAGGAAGTTCAAGTCAAATCCTACCAGAGACCGTAGTTCATCAGAAGTTGCTGGAGTACGGCTACTCCTTCTACTGGAGTAATGTGGCCCACTAACATGCGAGGTCTCATCCCTAAGACCAAGCGATCCCCGCCGACCCATATCGGCGGTATGCTTCATTTGGCATTCGTTGACGGAATGCCCTTCTTCGCCACAATACTGGCAGTCTTGGACTTCATATGGGCATACCCACTCATCGTGCATGATCCCGCAACGATAGCAGTATCCTCGGGAGTCATGAGTTGCCATCTATACAAAGATGCACCCAGATCAGAACAAGAAGTACAAAATATACTTACAGTGCGATATGGTGGACAAGACGGATCTCGAACCAGGTTTCTCAGACTCTTGCTCTGATACCAATTCTGTAACGCCCCGGATTTCCAAAACAAAGCTAAGTTAAAATTTTTCATAAATTTCTTTTTTTTTTCTTTGCAGCGGAACTTACAAAGCTTTTAGCAGCGAAATCAGATGATAATGAGTCGTCAGTTTTAGAAAACTCTGAGCACGTTGCAGGTATGTGGCCAAGCAACTCATTGACCACCAAAGTGTTCCATTTTATCTAAAACCACATGTTTATTACAACACTACTGCTTAGAAAAAATAGTGTAGGTTCAATAAAAAGGAAGCAGTACAACTCTGTCTAGAGAAACCCTGGAACTCGATGCCGCCTTGCTCTGCATATCGCCACGCAGGTTCAACACCTGAAATCCCCATTAAACGGGGTCAGAACCACTAATGGTCTGGTAAGTAGGCAAACACCTATCTATTCAACTCAAGTAAATGCATAGACCACTCAGGGTCGCAGTTCGTAATACGACGCTCAAGCCTCCATGACTTAGCGTATATCGCAAAAGCCTCATCAGGGCTATGAGTTGAACATCCACGCAAGTCGTCATGACTTCGCATAAGCCTCTTCAGGGCTGTGAGTTAGAATAACCTCTTAAGTCTCTACGACTTAGCCTTGACTTCCTCAGAGTCACGAATGGATGTCCAGCTCAAGCCTTTATGCTTGGCACATCCGTATCCTACGAATCTAAGGACAGCTCTCCGAGCTTCACTTAGTCGTACGGATATCAATGGGGTTCTTTCCCAATCGGTCCAGTAGTATACCGACCATGACACCTTCACAAAGGTTATGCAGGACTGACTCAACAACGTCATCCACTCATACATTCAAAGTAGTGTTGTACCTAAGCTAATGCTTTGTTTCGATAATTGCACCTCCCCCTGGGCTTAGGGGACTCATATCTGGGCGACAACGCGACGATCTGGGGGTTGATTATTCTATGTATTTTAGATACCCCAGAGGCCTGTTGACCCCATCCCCCTAGTAGGACGGTACAGCATACCGGAAGAGATCCTTACTAGGTATCCGAATGCATTCTGCTACTGCAGTAGTTGGGTTCAATCCTTAGATATTTAAGGATAACCACGACCTCCATACCTCTGAGTGGCGAAGGCCATCAATGAACTCTATCAGGTTCGGGTGAAATATATGTCACTCAAGGCTGCGCCATCACCGTCTTCCTCGGTGAGAAATTCTGAAAGGGGCCTGCCGGTCTTACAATTACTTGACGAACATTGCATGCCTATAGGGCAGCCTTTGAGAAGTATGTACCCGACCCCAATCAACCACACGGTTTTCACCGTGGAACAAAGGTTTTATTCATATGCATGCTTAACTCTGCTCTCGGCACTTTGGCCTTGACGAGCACTTCACCTCTTTCGGTGGAAACAACTCACTCCGGCTCAGCGGCCCTTACGAGTCTGGTTGTCTGATAATTCTCAATGAGCATGCACATGACTCGATCTCTACGGATCGGCTACTCGGCGTATTTTTACGCAACGAGCTCAGGACCTTGTCAAGGCGCTACCACTACTTTGGCGCAACGGCTCTTACAAGTATGATGCCCTTGCAGGTGTTAGGGAGATAAGTCATTCTGACATCGTTCCAACAAAGGACATCATTGTGCCACTTAACTAGTTTTGGCAGCTCTTCTGCCAACCATTCTGTCAACACCTTCTCTGCTCTACCGGCAGTGGTGCGACGAACCTTTCTACATCGTAGAAGGCGTTCCATAACTGGGTAGCACTTCTGCTACGTTCTTTCTGAGCTATTCTTAGCCCTTCAGGAATTTTAGCAGCACTTCCTCTCTTTAACGGAGAAAGCATGCGTTTTCTTTTATCCATTTCAGCGGCATCTCCCCTCTTTGGTGGGAAATCGCTACGCTTAACTCGGGAAATGGATGTGCACCGTTGTGCGTACTTTGCATCCATCAAGGTTACCGGAACCTTGGGCCATAGCCAGGCCATACGTAATTGATTTAGTCTTTACGTAAAGAGCATTTTGCCAAAAGGTGAAGCCTTTCCAATAGGGGCTTCATTCGTCAAGCAGAATCTTGTACGAGGAGCGGTAAGGGAATTGCATGGGCGATTTTGGAGTTGATCTCCGTTTGGACGCTCACTTACGCGCCATATATGTAATATAAGCAGAAGCCTGTGCTTTATACAGCGACGGCGTAAAGGAAATGCATATACTATTGTTCAGGGTGTGTAACTGAACGAAATATTCTACATATATAACAAAATAGGAGCCTTGGCATCGTTCGATGCGACGGCGTAAGTAAATACATTGCAGAAAGCAGGAGCCTTGGCATCGTTCGACGCGACGGCGTAAGTAAATACATAATCGGAAGTGCAGTAATCGAAAGTACAGAAAGCAGGGAGCCTTGGCATCATACGACGCGACGGCAAAGGTAAATTACATGGCCTGTGCGATATAAGACGCGTCGGCAGTATCAGCAGATATACACCTAGATCTGTTTCCAACGATAGTTACGAGGCGAGCGAGTGAACACCGAAGTGTCCTAGAGGGCTCAACCAAGAACTAGGGTGAGATACTATTTTGAAGAACGCATATACTGCGTATTCGAACATATATATCCGACGATAGTTACGAGGCGAGCGCGTGAACACCGAAGTGTCCTAGAGGGCTCAACTAAGAACTAAAGTAAGATACTACTTCAGAAAGTATATGCTATATACAAACAATCAAATACTTGAGAGAGATGGTTTAATGAAGCGAACTTACTTCAAATCGCGGAAGAAACGGCTCCGGGTTGCTTTTTTGGCTTTGAGCCTTCCTTCGAGAGGTCAGACTAAGTCAGATGAAGCTGACTTAGTTGAGAAAGAGGTAGAGTAGGTCAAGCTACTCAACCTAAGTGGTTTGAACCAAACAGGGTTCGATCCAAGTCAACTGGGTTCAGCAGGTTCGAACTCAGCTCAAGTAGGCTAAGTCTGGGTTCAGAAATCCAAACTGGGATCTGGACCAAAAAGGACTTTGACTTTGACTTCAACCCTAACTAGGTTCAAGCCAAGTCAACTGGGTTTGGACTTAGTCAAGTAGGTTCAGACCTAAGTCAAGTGGGTTAGGACCAGGTCAGGCAGGCTAAGACCAGATCAGGCATTCTCAAGCCAAGTCAGGTAGGCTCAGACCTACTGGGCTAGGTAGGGGAGGTTTTAGGAAGTAGGAGAGAGAAAGAAGAGGCTAGAAAGGGGGGCGACGATTTTTTCTAAAGGAGAGGGCCTTTATTTATAGGAAATTAAACTTGGGCCCCAAGTTTCACCTTTACCCATTTGCCCTTGGCTTCTTTTTAATGCCAAGAGGTTCCTTGGTGTGGGGCCCACTTGGATATTCCATGGGATATTTTTGTGGGTCCCACCAGATATTTTCTGAGGAATATTTCTGTGGGTCCCACCAATATTTCTGTGGGTCCCGCAAGAATTTCGGGTTTCCGGTTATTTTTTTCCGAAAAATTCTGAGTACGCCATTCCCTTCGTATTGACGTAACTAAGAAAGTTGGCTCGCAGGAATCCTTTGATTTCATTCAGGTAGGAAGTTATGGCTTCCAGAGTGTTTGAACATATATTCGCGATTCGACGAATATCCTAAGTATAACTGGCTCGCACGAATTGATTTGTTTCGCATTCTGAGAAGAAATGCTATTTTTACCGGTAAATGCCTCATGAATTTTATTTAGATATTTTCTGAAAAATTGCGGGTCTTACATTAATGGTGTCATTACTCATACCTCCGATAGGATCATTACGACTATCGAAAGGACGGACCGACGGGTTGCTTTCATTAAAAGCGTGTGATCTTATCAATTCCCAGCGTGAGGAATGAATTAATTCACCACCGAAACTCTTACTGACCTTTATAAGTCAATGGAACGTGAATCATTGTTTCAATGAGGAAACACGGGAATTTCGGGTGAGGCAACCCCATCGTCTGTTTGCATAAATGAAGTTCCCCTAAAGGGAGAGACACAACTAAGACCGGGAAAGAAAGTGTTTTTCAACCAGGGCAAAAAGGGGCTTCGTTCTAGCGTTGTGGTACCAAAGCATGCCCAATGGTAAGGGGTTGATAAACTCAGCTCGGAGATCGGGAATTGACTCCAACGAAATGAGCTCAACAACAAGAATCTCTCAGAGTATGTTCGGAGAGGTGTTCAACTCAACCAGGTATGGATGCCTCAACATCCTGCTTTTCAAAATCTGATTCATAAGTAATGGAGTTAAAAAGATTACGTAGGTCCCAACCGAAATCAATAGTTCTACGACCGGCTCCAACGTACGCAGCGTAAGCAGCGAAAACCAATGGATAGGCAGAAGATGTTGGAGAGGCCCCTCGTCATTCATGACTTTTGCTTTGACCCACTACCCATGAGGAAGACGAGAGCCCCCATTAGATCGAGATCGGGGTTCTCCTCCTACTATTTTATATGATCGATCGAGTAGAGCATGTGCACACCCAGGCGTTTATCATGGGCTTAGCAGTGGGCTTGCTTGGAAGCGTGAAGTGAGAGATCGGATCGGACGCCCATGGTTATACCGGCTACACACCTTCTCTTCTTGGTTTCTCAATCCGACCACATCAAGTTGAGACTTACCATCTTTTATTTCATAGTCGTATGTTATTAATCCACGTAGGCCAGTTCACTTGTCGGAGTATAGAACTATTGATATTGATTGCACGGTAGTTAGGAGCGAGGACTTTCTCTCGCGGTAGTGCGCTTACGGCGTGCTCGCACCGGTCGATTAGAAGGCCCTATGCCTTGGTATAGTACAGGTGATGGTCTCTCATTGGGGCGAAGTACAGCATAGGGGTCCTGACTATGTGTCTCTGCATCCTGACCGCTTCTTGCTATGGGACTAGCGGGAGTGCCCTTTCTTGCTGTGAACTAGAATCTCCTATTGTCTTATACCCCAATCCTCTAAGGTGTCGTCCTCCATGAATGTGGTACCTATATTGAGGAATGTGTCATCTGTATCAAGGAGTCTGGAAGTCCATGCCCCCCTACTGGGGATGGAGGAGGCCACGAGGATCGTACTTCATCCGCTGTTCTTCTCGTTGAACAAACTCATGGGCCCAACTTGAGTTGAGATCTTTCTCTGAAAGGTCAATAGAATAGCTTCGAGAAGCTTTTTGGCCGCTTTCTTCTGTCGTGCCCACAGGTGTTTACATGGAAAAAGATCTGGTCATTCAACGTGGATTCACTTTGTATAATAGAAAACACGCTCTAGTTGCGTTCAGCACTGGAGCTGCTACATGTTTGTGAGAACACCCGTCTTGCAAACCTCTGCAGCTCAGAAATATGACCGCAGTAGAACTCCCACCATACCATACGTCTATACAAGACAATTACAAAAACATCATAAACCCCTTTCGCAGCTCAATGAAAGTTAGAAACCGGGCGTGTACAAATTTCTGGCTTGCACGACCTCATCGAATTCAAATGCTCCCATCTCCCTTTTAGTTTTGGTCAACTGTAGCACAATCGTGTGGAAAATAGGCTGCGTGGGCCATACCAAGCATGAATAGAGGCCCTGACTCCGGATCATCCAACATTGAGTCTTTCTCACAAAAGTATAGGTTCAGATAAGCCCCTGCAGCATGTATAGGTCTATGGAGCATGCCGGTCCACCTCCTATCAATGATTTCTGATATTTTCTGGCCTAACATAACTAAATGTTATGTTAGCTTCGGCCACACAAATCTCGGATGCGTTCCTTAGGATTGGTTTGGCCATTGCCTCAAAATCAAAGTCTCCCATGGCGGTCGGTTACTGAGCATCAGTGAGACTAACAAGCTCCCTACACTCCATCCATCCATCACCCATCCCCCCTACTCGTGTGTGTGGGGCCCGCATGCTGGCCTCATCTGCTTTTCTCTCAAAAGCTGAACTCATCCACTCCACTGATGAAAAAAACATGCGCAATGCTGCCCCATGTTCACATAGACACGGCCAAAAACTAAGAAGCAAATCTAGTGGGGGCAGGGCGTCAAATCTCCTTTCCCTCGCTGTACTTAAAGGAACAGACCATGCACAAGACCATGAAATTCAATGTCTTTTGTGTTGCCCTCCTCTAACAGTCAATCTATACAAAATGAGTGGCACACGGTGACCGGTGCTATTATTTCTTTCCTGCAGCAACATAAAAAAATAATTAGCAACGTTATCAGTGAGAACCTGCACTACGCCTGTCCTACCTCCATCACAAAAGAAGACAATCATCTGCGCCAGTCAGAAGAATTGAATTGCATCCTTCACTTCTAATGTAGCATCTACCGCCTTCACAAACATCGTACCTCGAGGACAAGTAACCCAAAAAATGAATGAAGTCAAAAACTTTTGTTTGTCCATCTATCACAAATGATTGTGCACCCCATGTCCTTCTTCTTAAGTGAGGTTTCTGATAGTTGAACCTTATCGGGGTCTTCTTTTTCCTCTACTCTAATGGTAGTGCTCAAACTATGAGGGGCCTTTGAAGCCCGCACCCAAAAACTGCTACAGCATAAACATGGGCTGGTAGTATGAATTGTTCCGAACTGCATAAAAGCTTATGTCTTCATATAATATAGGAAGAACCTCCCAATAACTCTCCTAGCCGCTTAGAGAAAACACTGTGGGAAGTTTGCTTTGCTGCTCTTCAAGTTAGAGAAGGATCTTAGACCATCCGGTGACCGGCTTCGCGAGACCATTTCGGTCCACACTGGAGAACTCGTCTCTCGGGCTAGGCTCTATTGGGCTGGGCGGAGGATCACCTTTCTTTACTAGAAGAGCAGAAAACAAGACACTAACATACGTAATTAGGGAGGTGAACCAGGTTCTGTTCTGAGCCAGAAACCCACTCTTAGTTTTCGTATGATTAGATTGGGCCTGCTAAAGGCTAGGTGAACCCAAATTGATCGAAAACATAGTCCGACTTGCATGTGTTAAGCATAACGCTGAAGTAGCATGATTGGAGCTTCTTAGGCTACTACCTATAAGCTTCAACCTCCTCTTACTTAGATAGAGGAGATAGTAAGCAAGACTTTATAAGCTACGATCTTGCTTCTCTTATGAACGCCTTCGCCCCCTAAAAAAGACCGGTAATTCCGCATCCACCGGCCGCATCTGAGATGAGCTAGAGGTCATAAACCGATTGCTTCTGTCTTCTAGGGAATAAAATGACATTCCATAGTAAAGGTACGAAATTACGCTATGAAAGGATATCGAGAAAGAGAAATCATATGTTAACAGACGATTTGCGGCATATCGCTACTTCTTCTTCCTCAGCACTAGGAAGAGAAAGATCTGTTCGCTACGCCCGGTTAACTTTCATAGGAAGTTGAAAAGCAATAGCAGGCCCGAGTTTCATTGCCATTACCTGTCCTTGGTACGAGGTCAAAACCCTCGCTTAATTTCATCCCGTAAGTCACTTCGTTCCCCAGCCCAGACTTATTTTCCTTCTAGGCTTCTAGTAGCCCTTCCTCCACCAAGAGAAACCCTAGGAGAAGACCATGCTACCATAGAGAAGGGAAAGCCCACCTCGGAAGCCATTTGACCATGAGTTCACAGCTTAGGATCAGAAGGAAAGATCCCATCCCATCTTTAAAGCAATGGTCTACGACTCCGCAGCTTGCTTAGGAGAGCTCCTTTGTTATTTTTGTTCTACCGTTAAGAGAAGGATCACAAGGATGAAAAGAAAGGGGACGATCGGCACGACCCGCGACCGGACCATCGGCAAAACAACCGGCATGATAATCGCGGTAGGCCATTTGATAGGCATAGACCTTTCCAGCGCAATTACGGATACTTCTTCTGCAAGGGAAACCACCTCACATGTGAGTGCCCCAATAATCCCAATAATGCGAATAGGACCGTCAACGCCGCTCGCGTGGAGGAGGAGAAAAAGGAAGAAGAGCCCAAAATGGGGGCCTTGCAGATGCTCAACGCCTTAAAGGGATCGGCTGCTGGCAACTCCAGCGTTAGCAAGGAGTTGATGTACCTGGATGTTGTAGTCAATGGGAGAGCCACTAAGGCTATGGTGGACACAGGTGCCACCCATAATTTCGTTTCGCAAGAGGAGGCATTCAGGGATAGAGAGGGAATGCATTTCACAGCCATCGTTCAGGAGATAGAGAAAGAAAGGCCTTCGATTCGAGAAAAGGGAGAGCCGCATGAAGCGGTTAACTCCGAGGCCAAGCCCATCCTTGGAGTGGCCAAGGGTGTGGAGATTCAAATCGAGAGTTGGAAAGGAGACACCAACTTCTCCGTGGCCCCATTAGACGATTTTCAAATGAGAAAAGGTATCGAATTCCTTAGTGCCGCTAAGGTAGTCCCTATGCCGCACCTACGGGCGGTAGGCATCCTGGATGAGAAGACGCCTTGCATGGTGTCTACTACTAGCAACGGCAAGGCAAAAATGCCTATGATCTCAGCCCTACAACTAAAGAAGGGCTTGAAGAAGGGGGAAGACACCTTCTTGGTAGCATTGAAGGATGAGGGGAGCGAGTTGGCCCAGGATGTCCCACTAGTTCTTGAGGACGTATTGCGTGAGTTTGCGGTTGTGATGCCCGCCGAATTACCAAAAAGGCTACCTCCTAGGAGGGAGGTAGACCATCAGATTGAACTAGAGCCAGGGTCCCCCCGGGATCCTGCTATGGTCCCTTATAGGATGGCACCGCCAGAGCTAGCTGAACTAAGGAAGCAACTCAATGAGTTACTCGAAGCCGGCTACTAATAGTTAGGCCCTCAAAGGCACCATTTGGAGCCCCTGTGTTGTTCCAACTCAAGCATGACGGCACGAAGCGATTGTGCGTAGACTATCGGGCTTTGAACAAGATCACTGTTAAGAACAAGTACCCACTGCCACCACCACCACTATTAAGGTAGTAGGCGGCGGACCTCTTTGATCTATTGGGTAGAGCGAGGTACTTTTCAAAGCTGGACTTGCGCTCAGGGTATTGGCAAGTTCGCATCGCGGAGGGGGATGAGCCGAAAATGACTTGTGTAACGCGATACGGGGCATTCGAGTTCTTGGTTATGCCCTTTGGACTAACCAACGCGCCGGCCACCTTCTCCACCTTAATGAACAAGATCTTCTACCCTTACCTCGACCGCTTTGTGGTAGTATACTTAGATGACATCGTGGTGTACAGCGACACCCTGAAGGATCACTCTAAGCATCTACGCACCGTCTTTAAAGCTCTTCGAGACAACGAGCTCTATGTGAAGAAAGAGAAATGCTTGTTTGGACAACAAGAGATAACTTTTTTGGGCCATGTTGTGGGCGGAGGCAAACTACGCATGGACGAAAGAAAGATGAAAGCTATCAAGGATTGGGAGCCGCCCACCAAGATTGCCGAATTGTGTTCTTTCCTGGCTAAGCTAATTATTACCGACGTTTTCTCAAGGCGCTATTAAGCCCTAATCACCGCTCCATTGACGGATTTGCTCAAGAAGGACCACAAGTGGGAATGGTCCTCCGAATGCCAAGCCGCATTCGACAATCCTTAAGGAAGCCGTCACCAGCGAACCCGTGCTTCGCTTGCCTGACCACTCTAAGTCTTTTGAAGTGCACACTGACGCCTCTGACTTTGCTATTGGCGGTGTTTTGATGCAGGAAGGTCATCCCATAGCTTTCGAGAGCCGCAAACTAAATGACACAGAGAGGCGGTACTCCGTGCACGAGAAAGAGATGACAGCAATAGTGCATTGCTTGCGAGTGTGGTGCCACTATTTGCTTGGGGCACCGTTCGTCGTGAAGACTGACAACGTCGCCACGAGCTATTTTCAGACCCAGCGGAAGCTAAGCCCTAAACAAGCTCGATGGCAAGAGTTCCTGGCTGAATTTGATATGGTCCTCGAATACAAGCCTGGGAGGACCATATCAAATGGTTGCCGATGCACTAAGCCGAAAGGCAGAGTTGGCTGCTTTACAAGCCCCAGACCCTGTGGTAGCTCGCGTACAAAGCACTCTCCTCGATCGGATCCGCGAGGGCATGAAGCACGACCCTGCTGCCCAGAACCTTACTACCGGCAAGACTAGGAGATTTTGGCTAAGGGACGGATTGCTTCTTGTGAAGGGTGAGCGCATCTTCGTTCCGCGATGGGACTCGCTACGGCACGATTTGGTCAAGGAGTGCCATGATACCAAGTGGGCCGGTCACCCAAGACAACACCGGATCCTTGCTCTTTTGGAAAGGGCCTACTATTGGCCCCAGATGCGGAACGATATTGAGGAATATGTCAGGACTTGCCTTGTCTGCCAGAAAGACAAGCCCAGCCATTTGAAACCGGGTGGTTCTAACGAACCCCTGCCCATCCCGAGCCGTCCATGGAGAGCGTCTCCATAGACTTCATCATGGCCCTACCCAAGGTCGATGGGTACGGTTCCATCATGGTGGTAGTGGACCGGTTTTCAAAGTATGCTGTCTTTGTTGCCGCACCACCGACCTGTAGCGTTGATCATGTGGCCCAACTATTTGTTAAGAATGTGGTTAAGTATTGGGGACTTCCAGAAACTATTGTCAGCGACCGCGACCCTAGATTCACGGGACGATTCTGGACGGAAGTGTTTCGCTTGTTGGGGTCAGAGTTACACTTCTCCACGAGCTTCCATCCCCAGACCGACGGGCAGACCGAACGGATTAATGCCCTACTTGAGGAAGACCTACGACACTTCGTCAATGCTAACCAGCGTGATTGGGTTCATCTACTAGAGCCCAGTTTTGCTATAACTTGCATAAGAGCGAAGCGTCTAAC
This sequence comes from Nuphar pumila, assembly GCF_984573655.1. Classification (NCBI taxonomy): domain Eukaryota; kingdom Viridiplantae; phylum Streptophyta; class Magnoliopsida; order Nymphaeales; family Nymphaeaceae; genus Nuphar; species Nuphar pumila. The sequence continues at coordinate 55,614,513 of NC_143256.1, forward strand.
CACAGTCCGTTCGAGCTTGCTACTGGACAACAACCACTCACACCACACCTCGTCGCAGCCAAATACCAAGGAAAGAGCCCTGCAACTCACCGATTTGCTAGAGACTGGCAGGAGCAGACTGATCTTGCCAAAGCTTACCTCAACAAGGCTGCAAAAAGGATGAATAAATGGGCCGACGACTACTAATAATTATTGCGCCGACCCGTAGAGTATCAAGTGGGGGACTTGGTACTCCTCAAGCTACATCCAGAATGGACGATGGTCTTCCGCGGCAAACACAAGGGACTCATTCGAAAATATGATGGCCCCTTCCCCATATCAAGAAAGTGGGAAACGCCGCATACCGACTGGACCTTCCCCCAGTCTACAATGTGCACCCCGTCTTCCATGTGAGCAGTTTGAAGCCATATCACGCCGATGAAGAAGACGATAGCAGAAACATACCGCAGCGGCCGCCAGCACCACTTCTTCACCATCTACTCCAACGACGTGGACTACATCATCACCCACCGCAACAACACCAGAGGCAGAGTTAAAGAGTACCTCGTGAAGTGGAAGGGACTACCGGACAGCGAAGCCAGCTGGGAGGACGCCGCCAAGCTTCAACAATTTCTGCAGCAAGTAGCAGAATATCATCAGCGGCTAGAGCTCGACGAGAGCGTCGAGGACTTCGGCGGGGGAGGAATTGTAACGGCCCGCCAACGGGTGCACCAATCCCACCAACCACCGCGCTAGACTTGCGTGGCTAGCATGGCCCGAAGGGCTTGTAAATATGTATATATGTGCAGCACATACCCTTGTTAGGCCAAACCTAAAGCCATGCGTGGCTCACAAGGGCCGCTAGGCCTTGTAACCATAGCCCTGCGTGGCTTGCATGGGCCAATTGGGCCTTGTAACGCATCCAAAAGGCCTCCCTTGGCAAAATGAGGCCACCTTGAGGTCCCCCAAAATTTGTATGGTTCCTCAAGGGTGTCACTCGCATGACGCTCAGTTTCTTGGTGTCATAGGACAGGTTCTTGTTGGCAATATGCCAAAAGCCTTGGAATGCCACCCGGCTCGAGCCATGAACTGGAGGGAGGACCATCCGCTTTTAATGCATTGCTCGACTCATCAGATTGGGTGCCATAGGCCAGGAGATAATCAGTATGAGGCGGTAGCCAGTCCCAGTATATTGAAGCATCACCACATCTCGGATGTCAAGATTATTGAGGATAAGACGGAATCTTCGGTCGTTCCCTTTCCGCGTATCGCCGGATCAAAACAAGGAATGGATGGAAATATCTATCGGATGGAGCAGGGCATTAGACTAGACAAACTGATTAGAGGAGTTACGACCACCGGCCGGTCGGTCGCAAGAGAGATCAGCCTCTACAGACAGTTGCCGAATAGGAAGGCCTTTTTCAGGAGATTGGCCAATAGCTCCCTCCAAAAAGCAAATGAATCCATAAACGAAATGGATCTTAACGAAGAGGCATCAACGTCATCAAGGAAGCTCTTCCTTTTTCCAATCAAAAAAATAGAGGAGACATTGATTAGCTGAGGAGTGGGGCCGTCTACCGGTCCATTGGGAAGTGAGAAAAAGGTTGAATTGAGCCCTACCTATTAAGTCGTCACGTAAAGAGAGTGACTGGTCGGTCCTCCACAATGGGTACCCCCTTCGGGGAAGCCCAATCTCCGTTTCCTCCCCTCCCTTCAATGGTAAAAGGGACCGTACTAAAAAAGAGCCCAAGCCATTCTCCTTCTGGGCCGGTGACGAAGGTTTCTCAGCAGTCTGGATGGAAGGGTGGTGTAGGTTCGATTGGGGGTGATTTCACTGCTCCTAGTCTGGGCTCTCGGTCGACAAAATCTTCTGGATTGTTTCAGAATCAAACGCTGCTGCTCTGGAGGGGGAAGGGGCTACTGATCATCCTTTACTGATGTATGGTTCGTTCGGACAGAGCCAACCCTGTCTTCTGGGGTGGCCCCCCATCCAACCTGGTGGGGGCAGAGCCTGCGGTTCTTGCAAATCTGCCCCCTTGGTGAAATCAACTATGTTAAACCAGGAGGTAAATGCAGCAAATAAGTTGGATAATAGCCAGGCAGAGAAGGAGAGCATGACTCTGAGAGTGACGGATCAGATCCCATGTTCTGTTCTTGCACAGGCATTTTTATCTAGGGGTAAGTTTGGAGATGATATGAGCCTGAACCGAGTAGATAAGTTCGAATGATCTTCTTTTCTTTATTTCAGTCAAAAACAGGTATGGAGGGTCGAAAATCAAGCTTTCTTCAATAGACTCTGAAGTGACGGAGGTTGATGGGGAAAGGTGCATTGTCTATCCCTCAGAAGAAATATGGGAAGATGGAAAGGTGGAAGAACGCTCTGGTTGGCTACACTCTGGGCCCTACAACTATCTGAAACAAGTCAAACAATCAACCTGGAAGTGAAGAGGTGAGGTTAGTCTATATTCCCTCGAGAATGGATTTGATTTTGCTAGCCTTAAGTGAGAAAGAAAGAATGAATGAAGGAGACCGGGCCTTGGTTTGTGTTATCATCGCAAAATTGTTCCCCTCCCTTGCGAGAGAGAAACGAATTTCGCGAGTCAAACTCGACCAAAGTTTTGAAAATGATTTTTGAAAATTTACTCGCCTCCGTTTTGAAAATTTGCGGGAAAAATCTGTAGAATGGGATCCGCCTGTCGATACGAGGTTCAACCGTTCCTGGCGCCTTTACCAGGGGTAATTAAACCAAGGACCAATTATGTGCTTTAACTCGACTCAAATATCTAAATTATGCTCTATTTTTCCTAGAATGCACAAAGAATGAGGCTTGTGCTATGGAATTTTTAAAAAATGCAAGTTTGAGAAAATATGATGTTTGCTTTGGAAAATTGAAATACATTTGGAAAATGATTGGAAAAGTGCTTGAAATTGGAGTTTTTGGGAAAATCATTGAATTTCATGGGAAATCAGAAATTTGCATTGAAAAGTGATTTCTCAGGAAAACTTGAAAATCTGAGAAAATTGGTTTTGAGATTGGAAACTTGGAATTGCTTTTATGAGAAAATGGATTTGAGAATCTTGAGAAAATCTAAGAAATTTATTGGAAAATGACTTTTGACATGGAAAATGAATTCTCAAGAAAACTGGAAAATATGAAAAAATGAATTTCTGAAAACTTGGGATTTTGAAATTTGAGAATTCGAAAACATAGGAAAATCATGATTTGAACTTGGGAAATGCTTTGAAATGTCATTTGAAAGCTTAGGATTTTGAGAAAATCAGATCCTGAGAAAGACTTGGAAATTCTTGAGAAAATTGAATTTTCTGAAATTGAAATTGGAAAATGAGTTTGAAAATAATGCAATTTGAATGATATGAATGAATGAGTATGAATTTGAAAAGGGAATTTCATTGAGAAATTGGGAAATCCTTTTGAAACTTTGAAAAATGCAGTGCATTTTTGAAGTTAGCCTAAGAGTGTAGGCTGAATGTGGCTGATATAAAGATCATAAATCTTGGTTTTCTTCGTATTCTGACTATGGCCATAAATACGAATCTCACCGAGTTTATAAACTCCATAAAAGCTTGTGCACGTGCCATTCGTGTAAACCATAGTGGATTTGAAATAAATGCACATGAATCATACATCAAATATTGAAATTTGCATAAAATAAACTATATGCAATGCAACACTATTCTAAGCAGAAAATGTAACTCTTATTCCAAATATTACATTGATTTTTACATTGAATTGAAATAAAAAAAAATAAAAGCTAAGTCTTCTTCTTGAATGTTCCTGCAAAACTAGAAAACAAGGTTAGCACAAAAATGTAGGTTTTTCTGAATTTATCCGAAAATATGGGAAATTATCGGATATTATTCAGATATAAACCCCAAATCATACCCCCTTTGATATAAACATAATAAATAATGAATAAATTTTGAAAATAAACTTGAAAATTCGAAATTGAGGTCAAAATGACCAAAATACCCCTGATGACCTTGAAATCAGGGTTTTCTGAAAGAATTTTTATAAATTTTGGAATTTTGAAAATCAAATGAAATAAATCAAACATAATATGATAAAATATGATGATATGCATGAAATTTTGGATAATTAGAAATTGAAATTTCGAAATTTAGGTCAAAATGACCAAAATACCCTCAATAACAAGACTGGCCTTGAAACCAGGGTTTTCTGAAATAAATTTTGCAAAAATGAAAAATGTGAAATGCAAATGACATTGAAATTAACCCTAAAATAATTCTATATGCTCATGTACATGATAAAAACCCTAAAATGGCGAAAATATCATAAATATCAAATTTAACCTGATTTTCGCTTCTGAATTTAAAGATAAACTAACACAAGAAGCAAATGAACTTGTAATTAAACCAAATTTGGCATGGACACCTAAAATAACCCTATAAACATAATGGAGCTCGAAAATCTATTTTTTTTTGTATTTTTAAATATCGAAATTCAAATAAAAACCCTAAATTTTGTGATTTTTGCCTAAAATGTTGATTCTAAAGTGAATTTAGGATATCAAATTTCCATAAAAATTTCCCAAATTTTATGGGGTGACAGAGGACAGTAAGGCAAGGATTTTTGCCTTTAACACTTTCTGGTTTTGACCTATGGTCGGAGCTGTACCACTCCGGAAAGTCGGATCGGAATCCGGCGACTCTAGGATTTAGGGGAAACAGACAGGTTTCGGTAGAAAACATGGGAAAAATAGTAGACAGATGGGAAAAAGTCTTAAATTGTGGGAAAATGTCCCTGATAAACAGAGTAAGATTTCCTATTTTTATAGAATTGGGATTCGGGTTACGGTTTGGAAAAGGGCATGCTGTTATCAGAGACTCGAATCTCTGGAATTTTGGGATATTGAAATCTGTCAGACAGACATGCAAATTTCGGGCAAAATAATGAAACAGTTCAAAAAATTCCCAAATTTTGGGAAATGACAGGAAAACATATTAGAAACAACTTTCATGTTGAAAGTTTTTGCAGAAAGACTATGGATTGGGTGGACTTGGTGAATTAGGGTCTGTCTATACCCTGACGAAGGAAAATCAAGATTTTCCCAAGGGTCTGAGAAATCTGATTTTTTACAGAGGTCAAAACTAACTGAAAAAACCTCAAAATTTTCAGATCATCAGTAGATTCGATTATGAATCCACTGTGATTTTTGGATAACAATTAGAATATTCCACAGGGGGCGATTTTATGGGTTTTGTCTGCTAAAGCAGAAATTGGAAGTTCAGAGAAACAGAAAACCCGGTTTAGGGTTTTATTTTTAAAATGAAGTTATATACATTAAATCAATTCGAATTTTAGTTAGAAGATTGCAGACAAATAGAGGCATTCATAACAAAAATTTGAGAATTTATTGACAAAAAATCAAGCATAAAATAATAACTGGACTTCATGCATAAAATCAAAACTTATAGTTCTCTAGGTAAACATTAATGAGACCAATGAAACACGCATAAAGCAATAAAATAAAATAAATGTAATGCCTACAAATGTATAATCGACATGAAAATAAACAGAAAATGAAATAAAAGTTGAGAGGGTACGATGCTTATTTTGATATTGGCTACAAGTGAGACGGATCCGATCCATCCATCGGATGGATCCTCTCACCTAGATAGCCTTGACATAAATGATAAAAAAAAAATCATAAACTTCATCAAACAAGCACTAACGATGCGAGGATCTTACCTTGGGTCGGTTGAAGCAAAAGACCAAAGAGGGTCTCCTTGAGAGTTCGGCTGCGGATAATGGAGAAATAACAACAATGGAGGTGTGAGCTCCTTTGGAATAAGCTTGATGCTTATTGCTGCACCGACTGAAGCAAATGATCGCCGGTTGGAGTGATGGCTTGTGCTTGTTGGAGCTGATGTGCTGCACCAACGGATGGACTTGAGGTGGAGAAGCTGCTAGGGATGGTGACTGTTGTGATGATTGAAGTGGCTGCTGGGAAGTGCTGCCGGAATCCAGACCACAATCAACGGTTGGCTGCTACCAAAAGGGGGCTGAAGAAGGTTGATGCTGAACCTGGACTTGAAGGAGGCTGTTGCTATGCTGCTGGCTGGAGTTATGGCTTGAGGAAGTGGTTGCCGGCTGGTGTGGAATCGATTGAAGAGTTGGGGCTGTAGGAAGATGGTGCTGCTACAATGGTGAAATCTGGAGATTGCTGCAAGGTTGAAGGTGAGCACCGGCTGTGGTAGAGAGGTTTGCTGCTACAGTTGGTGGTGCTGCTGGAGATGACTTAAGATGAAGGAGAAGCTGCATGGCTGCTGCTGGGCGTGGGGGCTGAAGGAGAGGCTGGACGATCCTTGTGTGGTGGCTGTATGGTGGCTGTTAGAAGGTTGGTAGCTATTGAAGAGGAGGCTGTGGCTGATTGAAGAAGGGCTGGAGCTTGAAGGGATTGAAAATGGCAGCCAAAGAGGAGAGAAAGAGAGAGTTCAAGGGAGAGAGAGAGAGAGAGATGAGAGGTGCGTTGGATGAAAGATGCTTGAGAGAGGAAGCAGGGTGCAGCCGTATGGCCCCCTGAATCCATGAGAGGGAGTCCCCATGAAAAAGGGAATTATGGGCCACCCGTATGATGTTGGGGAATCTAAAGGGAAAGGAAAGTTGTCAATAATCATGCCCAGCCGTGTAAAATGCTCCCTCAATTAAAACCTAAAACTTAGGTTTTAATTGAGGATGGAGTTAAGTTTTTAGAGGGCTAATGAAAAGATGCGTGAATGAGAGGAGAGATGGGAGGCAGCCGTTCCTCTTGTTTTGGTTGGTAACTTAGGAAAGATGAAATCTTTCCCTAAGTTTTTATTGATCAATGAAAAAGGGCTGTAACATGAATGGCTGTAGCCATACGACTGTGGAGGGAAAATAGAAAGGGAAGAAGGAAGGGAAGAAGCAAGAGAAGAAGGAAAGAGAGAAGGGAGAAAGAAAAGGAAAGAAAGGGGGAAGAAAGGAGAGGGAAAGAGGAAAGAGAAGGGGGGCTGGATTACCATACGTGAGTGGAGAGGGAGGAAAGAAAGGAGGAAATAAAGAAAGAAAGAAAAAAAAAGAAAAAGGAAGAAGAAAGAAAGAAAAGAAAAAAAGAAGGAAAGAAAAGAAATAAAAAAAAAAAAAATGGAGGAAAAAGAAGAAAGGAACTGGGCTGGAGGTTTGGGCGACCCCCTCACGGGTCCCACCTCACAAAATAAAATAATAAATAAAAATAAATAAATAAACACCAACAAATAAAAAGAAATTTGAAAAGAAACATAATTTTTTTTTAATAAAAGAGAATTGTAAATGAATGGGCCATCTCAGAGCGGGTCCAAATTCTACTTTTGAAATTTATTTTGACGATTAGAGGGGTAAAATAGTCTTTTCAAAAAATTTCCACACGAAACGAGCTATTTTTGGCAGTTTTTGAAACGAGCTCAGATTTTGAAGTTCAATACCTCGTTGCGAAGCAAATCCAGTGTAGAATTTGAAAATTTGATTTTGAAAGAAATCCAGATTGTTTTTCTTGAGAAAATATTTCCAAACAAAACGAGCTATTTTTGGCAGTTTTTGAAACGAGCTCAGATTTTGAAGTTCAATACCTCGTTGCGAAGCAAATCCAGTGTAGAATTTAAAAAATTGAGTTTGAAATAAATCCAGATTGTTTTTCTCAAGAAAATATTTCCAAATTTAGAATCCCGGGGGGAAAAATCTCAATTTTAGAAACCCGAGGTTTGAAATTGATTTCTGAAAACTTTTAAAACTCAATCTGGATTGAAATTTATAAAACTGGAGTTCTGGACTTCGAAAATGGAATGAAATGTGATGAAATGTTATGAAATGCTGAGAAATGATATGAAATGATGAGAAATGACATGAAATGCTATGCGAAATGCTAACCTTGAATAAAGAATTTTGGATGTCAGACCCCGATTGTCACTTGTATCAGTTCTAAAAGCATTAAAATTGATAAAATTTGCAAAATAGCTCAAGAAATGGTTTTCGGGACTCTACTGGGTCAGAGTGACACTAAAAATTGGGGTTCGAGCTGGATTGAACTGAGATGAGCTAGATTGAGCTAGGTTTTAGAGTTTCAGAACTCAAATGAACTGACCAGGCACTGACTCAACTGACCTTTTCGACTGAATTTTCAAGAAAAGTTGCCATTTTTAGAGAAATGGTACGGAATGATTACTGGAGTGAAGTGAATTACGAACCTGAGCTAGGTTTGAGCTAGAACAAAGGTCAGTGATACTGACATGAACTAAAATCAAAGCTTGAACACTAGCTCAATTGACTAAACTCAACTCAATTTCAGTTGAAAGAGCTAAAATGGACTAAAATGAGCTCCTAGACATTTAGAAATGGTTTTGAACTGAAATTGGAGCACTTGAACTCCTGGTGAGCTCAAGTTAGACTCTGGGGAACATGACTGACTGGGAATGACTGACTTGGAGACAATTGACTTGGATTCGAGTGAGAAATGAGCTCATTTTTGAAGAAATGATCCCATTTTGGCAGGAATGGTCAGAAATGAAAATGGTATGTTCATTGTGTGCTCAGATGAGCTTGAGATGACTAATATTTTAACTGTCCTGAACTGACCAATGAGCTTAGTTGACTCCGACTGACTAGGGTCCGGGATGACCTAGGGTAAAATGGTAATTTTCCTAATGAAAATGGGTAAAATGTTGATTTTTTGAAACTGACTCGGGGTTTGACTCCTACACTGACCTACAGGGTTGGCACTACACGAGGAGGGATTTTTAAGAATAGATGAGGAAAATTTGGGGTGTTTACAGATGCCCCTCTTTGCTACTAAGCCAGCTTGAAGACGAGCTTAGTGGCAAAGAAAACACACCAAATTTGGGCTATAAAAATGCCCCAGTTAGAAGGATCTGACTGGGTATGAAGAAATTAGCCCTGATGAAAATGGTAGATATGAAATGGAGAATGAAGAAGAAAAATTTACTTCAAAAGAAGTGCGATTCAGGTTTTGCCCTTAACCTGGATGGGACGGGAAGTACCTCGTGTAGAAACGAAGCTCAGGTTTGACCCTTAACCTGACCGGGGAATGAAATACCTCATCAAAGGAGGCTCAGGTTTGTATCCTTATCCTGATTGGGAAGAAAATGAAATACCTCATCAAAGGAGGCTCAGGTTTGTACCCTTATCCTGATTGGGCAGAAAAATGAAATACCTCATCAAAGGAGGCTCAGGTTTGTACCCTTATCCTGATTGGGCAGAAAAATGAAATACCTCATCAAAGGAGGCTCAGATTTGTACCCTTATCCTGATTGGGCAGAAAAATGAAATACCTCATCAAAGGAGGCTCAGGTTTGTACCCTTATCCTGATTGGGCAGAAAAATGAATAGAATCCTCGAAGGAAGAAACCATGATGGAACCTTCGGATTTCCGCACAATGAATCCGATAGGGGTTTTGCAAAAGGATGAAATTGGGGTCCCTAAAGCTTGAAAAGGGGTTTGATTTTGGGCGCCTCATTGCTGAGACTAAATAACTTTTGAAATTGGTGACCTTTTGCTGGAATTGGTGGCTTAACCTCAAGCCGAAATTGGACTGTCTATGGTGGGACAGTGGGGACACAGGGAAGTGTGCGAATCTGAGAGCCCATGCGCTCAGATTATACCAACAGAAGGGAAGGAATCTTGAAAACTCCCATTATCAAGTCCTTAAAAGGGATAACAACTGATGTCAGGATGCGCCAAAGATGAACCTCAAGCTCTCGCTTCACGCCAGGATAGCTAGAAAATATTGTCAAAATGTTGAAAATTATTATTGATTCGAAATAATTGAAAGTGATGCACATTGCTTTGAAAATATTCCCTCTTTTCTACCTGAAGTATTATCTCCGATTGGGCTTAACTTCGTAAAATCAAGATTCGAATTCAAATTGCTTGCAATTGGCTTTCTTTCAAGGAAGCTATCAATTTCCCTAATATGAGCAGAAAAGAGAGTATTCTTGATATTGTGAAAGCAATTTGTGAAAGAATATTGATAATAGAATTTCACAAAATTTAAAGAGGATTCTTTGGCAGATTTGGCAGTCTGATATCCTGGAATTCTTTCTCATGACGATCTTTCTGCCTACTATTTTTTTTTTTGGCAGAATTAGAGCTCTCTTGGGTTTTTGGAGATTACATCATCCTTCATTTTGGAGATGTCTTGACTTTTCTCTCTCTTTTTTTTTTAGAAGGGTACGTCACAAACTCCTTCATCTCAGAGATGCTCCGATCCTTCTTTTCTCTCAGGGATTATATTGACAGTTATTGGCTTTTTGGTTGGAAATCTCTTGATGATAGCAGAAATTAAATATCCCTCAGGGTTTGTCGGGAGGCTCATCGCAGTCGCCTTCATCTTGACGGTGCTCTGAGCTTTCTCTGGAAGGATCCGTCACAAACTCCGTCATCTTGGAGATGATTCAAATCTTCTTTGGCCCCGGGGGTCTACTCGCCTAATTCGCCTTCATCTTGATGACAGTTGAGAGATCCCTTTTGCAGATATTTAATTGCAGCTTTAGGTGATTGAGGAGATATAGGGATTGAATGGATTTTTCTGTATCACCCAGGATATTTTGATTGCTTTATTTTCCAAGAATGATCTTTAAAAATGTGCCATTGACTGCGATCAATACCGATCACTTATGGCTTTGCAACAACATTGAATTTCCTTTGCTGGCCATATCGAGGATTTATTCTTCATCCTTTTGGTCGGCTAATAGAAAGAATTTGAATTTTGAATCCTTTTTCACGAAAGCTTTGACCTTTCAGAAATAATACTGAAGGTATTCTGAGGTAATGTTTTTGTGCAATAAAAATTTTGAAATCAACAAATATTTAATGACAAATTGACAAGATTTTCTTGAAATCCTTTGTGGAAGCGAGTATTTGAAGCACAACGTAACACATCCATGACAAAAATTTTCTTCTCCTTTCCCCAAAGGAGAAGATTCAGAAATTAGAAATAGGAATTACTCCTCTCTTCCCTGAAGAGGAGGTGTTTGCAAAACGAACTTTCGAAGAGAAATTAAGCTTTCGTCAAAACTTCCTAACATTAGGCTTCTCTTATGGAAAGGGGGCCGGTAATGATGAGGTCGGTGAATCGGTCATGAAGGAACGAGTCCATCACACTCTCCCTGAAAAGAGGGTCCTTCACGATGAAATGGCCTAGTACGAAATTATTGTCACAAGGAAAGCGAACTTCCGTCGAAGCTCTCCCTGAACTAAGGGTTCCTTGTGTGAAATTGGAATTTTGTTTTGCAAACGGTTCACAAAGACACGAGTCCCTTCAAACTCTCCCTAAAAAGGGGCTAAGTGAACGAATTGGATAGCATGCGAAAAGAACAAGCTCCCTCGAACTCTCCCTATAAAAAGGGTCTCTCGCAAGAGAAATTTATTGGAATTGGTATTGGATGACCAAAAGGGTCAAATTTTGAAAATTGGAATTTTGAAATTTGATATTTGAAATTGGAAATTGGAAATTGGAAATTGATAATTGGAAATTGGAAATTGATTGACTAAAAAGGTCAAAATTGTGAATTGGTTTACTGAGAATGACATGGGTTCTATAGGGATTCCTCCTAAGAACGACATTGGTTCTATTGAGAACGGCATTGGTTTCACAGGGGTTCGACCTGGGTTCAATAGGGATTCAGCCTAAGAACGACATTGGTTCAATTGAGAACGACATTGGTTCACTAGGAACGACATGGGTTCGATAGGGATTCAGCCTAAGAACAACATTGGTTCAATTGAGAACGACATTGGTTCACTAGGAACAACATGCGTTCGATAGGGATTCAGCCTAAGAACGACATTGGTTCAATTGAGAACGACATTGGTTCACTAGGAACAACATGCGTTCGATAGGTATTTAGCCTACGAACGACATTGGTTCAATTAAGAACGACATTGGTTCACTAGGAACGACATGGGTTCGATAGGTATTCAGCCTACGAACAACATTGGTTCAATTGAGAACGACATTGGTTCACTAGGAACGACATGGGTTCGATAGGTATTTAGCCTACGAACGACATTGGTTCAATTGAGAACGACATTGGTTCACTAGGAACAACATGGGTTCGATAGGTATTCAGCCTACGAACAACATTGGTTCAATTGAGAACGACATTGGTTCACTAGGAACGACATGGGTTCGATAGGTATTCAGCCTACGAACGACATTGGTTCAATTAAGAACGACATTGGTTCACTAGGAACGACATGGGTTCGATAGGTATTCATCCTACGAACGACATTGGTTCATTTGGAACACTATCAGTTCAATGAAGAACGACTATCAGTTCACTTGGAACACTATCCGTTCAATGAAGAACGACTATCAGTTTGCTTGGAATATTATCAGTTCAATGAAGAACGACTATCAGTTCACTTGGAACACTATCAGTTCAATGAAGAACGACTATCAGTTCGCTTGGAACACTATCAGTTCGATGAAGAACGACTATCAGTTCACTTGGAACACTATCAGTTCAATGAAGAACGACTATCAGTTCGCTTGGAACACTATCAGTTCAATGAAGAATGACTATCAGTTCGCTTGGAACACTATCAGTTCAATGAAGAACGATTCTCAGTGGGAATAATATCAGTTCAATGAAGAATGACCATCGGTTCACTTAGAACACTATCAGTTCGATGAAGAACGAATATCAGTTCACTTGGGAACACTATCAGTTCGATGAAGAACGACTATCAGTTCACATGGAACACTATCAGTTCAATGAAGAACGACTATCAGTTCACATGGAACACTATCAGTTCAATGAAGAACGAGGACTATTATATAGAGTTGGATTTTTTCTATGAACGGTTTCAGGATTATCCCCTTATCCTGAACGGGGATAGAAATTGGATGACCCGAAGGTCGAAATTGACATAATTAATATTGAACTTGAATTCTGATGAAAGGTCAGCGTGAAGACTGCACCTAAGAGATCGAATAACGCGACCAATGGGCAAGACACCAACACGAGTGTTAGATTTTTAAAGGGTACCAGTACGAGCACTGGATTTTGAAAACGTACCAGTACAAGCATTATGTTTTGAAAGATTACCAGTACGAATACTGGGTTTTGGAAGATTACCAGTACTAGCGCTGGATTTTGGGAGATTACCAATACGAGCACTGGATTTTGAGAGATTACCAATACGAGCACTGGATTTAGAAGAATTTACCAGCACGAACCTTGGATTTTGAAAATCTTACCAGCACGAACACTGGATTTTTGAAAATTTACCAGCACGAACACTGGATTTAGAAAATTTTTACCAGCACGAACACTAGATTTAGAAAATTTTTACCAGCACGAACCTTGGATTTTGAAAATCTTTCCAGCACGAACACTGGATTTTTGAGAATTTACTAATTGATTTTGATAGAAGATTTTCAGTCTTCACCCTCACGACGACTTGGACAACTGTCGGGGTCTCAGGATTTATCCCTTAACCTGAAGGGGAAGTTCAGGTTTATCCCTTAACCTGAAGGGGAAATGAATTTGATGCAAATGAATGTAAATGGATGCAAATGAATGCATGTAAATGTAAATGAATGCAAATGTATGCAAAATGATGTAAATGAATGCACATGTATGCAAAATGAGAGATTTGTTTGATCCTACCTGCATGCATAATGTTTTGAAGACAAATTTTAAAATAATGCCCCAGTGTAACTGGGAAAGAAGGATTTGACCATTATTGAGGAAAATATATTGAGGAATTACAAAGGATGGAATAGAGGATTTAAGTATAGAAAATTTTCAAATGTTAATCATTGATGGGGTCTAATAATTCCACACCATCGGCATTGATGAGCAGATATGAATTGCAGAGTAATGCTTCCTCAACAACATAGGGACCTTCCCAATTCGGCGACCATTTGCCACCCAGACGGTGCTTGAGATAGGCCGTTGATCTGAGCACTAGATCATTGACTCAAGATTTTCTTTGAATGACAAATTTTGCATATTGTTTGGCTATCCTCTGACGATATGATTGAGCATGCTCTGTTGCTCTGAGTCTTCTTTCATTGAGCAAATCAAGTTGTACCAGTCGCTGCTGCTAATACTGATCAAGCGATAACTCCAGCAGTGATGCGAACTTCAAGGCAGGTTTCTGAACATGTAGAGGCAGTACTACTTCAGTTCCGTAGACAAGTTCTGACGGAGTAGCATTAGTTGGAGTACAAATGGTGATTCCGTATGCTCACAATGCATCATGGATCTTCTCATGCCAGTCACAAACTGTTTTTAAAGTTCGCTCCAAGATTCTAATAAGAATCTTACTGGTGGCCTCTGCTTGACCATTCCCTTGAGGATAATAAAGAGCGAAGAAATGATGATGGATTCTGAATTTTGAGCAGAATGTCCTCATTCTCTCATTCTTGAAATAACTGCCATTGTCTGACACAATATCATGTGGTATGCCGAAATGACATAGGATATTCTTATGGATGAATGAGACCATATGTCGACCTTCTACTGTGCGTAGAGTGACTGCTTCTACCCATTTAGTAAAATATTCTGTTGCGGCAAGAAAATATTTGTAGTCGTTTGAAGCAGGGAGTGGTGGGGCCCACAACATCAAAGATCCACATAGAAAATGGCCATGGAGAGATAACAGATTGCAAATATGTTGTTGATGCATGAACGAAAGGTGCATGTATCTGGAATAGAGCACACTTCTTCACAAAATGGTAACAATCTTGTAGCATAGTCTTCCAATAATATCCCGCCCAGATGATTTGCTTGATAAGAGTTTGGTAGCCGACGTGACCACCGCAAATGCCTTCGTGTACCTCCTGCACAACTTCTTTGGCTTCATCTTCGTCTACGCATTTGAAATATTCAGAACTGAATCCACGATGATAGAGGACATCGGCGAGAATAAAATATCGAGCAGACATGCACTGAATCGCTCGTTGCTCTTACCAATGATACTCTGAGAGAAGGAGACTGATGTCTTCTCCTTGATGGGAGCCTTTCTGAGACTGTCTTCAGCTTGCTCAGACATCATCCTAACCATCATTTTCTTCAACATTTGATATGTAGCAGGATCAATGTCATCCCTATCATTCGGATTCTGTCTTCTGGCAGATCTTGGAGAATCTATTTCTTCTTGCCTGCTTCTAAAATCACTGATGCACTGACACAATGGTGTCTTCTTGCTTGATCTGATCTGAACCACTTGGGAATATTGATGCTCTCTACAGAATGAGATAGATGATTAAATTTTGATGATGAAGATTTAGGATAGAAATGAATATAAGAAGAATATTTGATGAGAATTTGATAGATAATTAAAAGAACATCCCATTACTAGGGATTGGGTCGCCGCTGGAGTCACGATAATTATGTTGTCATTCTTTGCAAGGAGAACGAACAACTGCAAATATGCCTTGTCACCTAGGCGAGGTCGTCAAACCATGATAGAATGAAAATTGAAGGATTTTTTTTTTATTGAAGTAAAAATATGATTGCATCAATAGTGGACTTTGGGAAAGAGGGGGCGGACAGACAATTTGCCACCACTCCTTATAACTGGCAGAGACACGAGGACCGAGAAAAAGTGGAAGAGTAACAAAAGAGTCCTAGCCATATCTGGCAGAATGGTATGCTCCAGACCACTGTGCTGATGTAAGGTTGAACTCTGGCATAACCCTTATAGTAGTTGCATTTCTATGCACTTCTGCCTCTGCGAAAACGGTTGAACATACCGCTCTGGATGATAGTAGGCGCAGAAGAATGGACCAAGCAGCTTGAATCTCTTGTCATATGCATAGGTGTATCTGGAAGACAATAATTCTCGATCAAAATAGTCTCACACCTCTTCTTCTTCCTGCAGATAATCGATCATGAATCGGTAGCGCGCAACTGGAAGAAGTTCCTTGCCGTTGTTTCTGAACGAACTAGCTTTGGTCAGCACAGGCTTAAGGAACCAAGACTGAAGAGCATAGGTACATCCCTCGACTAGGATGGACTCTCCAAGTGTGAAGCGGGTCAGTCCTCTGTATAGAAAAGTAAGCGCGGCCATGGCTATCAAGAGATGGCTGGTCTGTCGACTTCCCCATCCTCTCAAAAACTGCACTATTCTGACATCCACATAATTCTGTCCATCTGGAAAGAAAGCAAGTCCCACAGTACACAAAACCATCGCATGTTGAATTCTCTCTTGAGCTGTCCTGGACAACGAGCTGACTTCTGCGAATTCTCCATACTACCGGTAGATCTCGATTAGGCTCACGTACTTATTCTCGTTTTCTTCAATCAGTGGCAAAGACTTGCCCCCTGTCATGCGAGCTATGACATCTTTGGGGTCCAGACCCTTGACATTGATCAGAAATTGCTGCTCTAATGGATCTCCAGGCTGACCGACTGGCTCGGGCAGTCCCATAATCTCTGAAAATTCATCCATCAATAGTGTTATCTCGCCCCACGGGAACCAGAACGTGCAAGTGCGCGGATTCCACCGCTCTGCCAGTGCATGAATCAGATTGCCGTTGACTGTCAACTTTCCCACTGCAGATGTCAATTCCAACCTGCAATCGCTCAAGTGGTCCAGAAACATACGAGAGAAGTTTTTGAACCAGACATAGTACCACCGGAGGAAGAAGGGTCTGGTGCTAAGAGATCGATGCTCAGGAAGACTTTGTCGCACCTCGTAGGAGATGTGACCCTCGGGAAAAATAGAATTGAGCTGACTAGATGCCATTGGATTTAGGGACAAGAAGACTGGAATTAGACTTTGGAAAAATACAAGAATTTTGAAAATTGCAGGCAGGATAAAATGAAAGCTGGAAATTCGAAGTCCAGAGGAACGAAAGAATGGAAAATCTCCTGGAGTTTTGAAGAAAAGGTGGATAATTTAGAAAAATCATCCAGGGTTTTTGAGAAAAAGGAGATATTTCACAAAAGATGGAAAATGAGGTATTTTGGAAAATTGTTCGGTATTTTGGAAAAATTGAAAAAAAATATGAAAAAATAAGGCGAAAGTGACTATCATACATTCAATTACAAACAATTATGCACATACAGCATTCCCTAAGAAGCTGACTCTAAATGCATCAATTTTGAAAGAGCTTTAGGACCCTAATCCTGACTCTAGGCTCAGATCAACTGTGTCCAATCATGCTATGCCGATATACTCGAACCGAGGCTCGATGTACGTGGCATAAAAATTCATCTCCGGGACTAGGCTTGTGTTTTCCCAACATCCTTGAGCGCCTGCCGATATACGTTGGACTATGGCCCTTGGTACGTGGCAGGGGGCGTTAGCCCAAATAAGTGGCCCAATTGTGAGGCTCTGTCCCGAACTATGGTTCTGGAAGAGAGCCCAGCAACGTGAAGACCGGGTAGACATAGGTGGGGTGGTTTTTGAAATATGATCACATGCAGGCAAACAGAGGGCTCTAAGTCCTAAAGAGATAGAATTTTGAAAACTTTTGAAGAAGCAAACATTGTTTTCATACAAGTCCTAGATTGAGGAGTGTTGTATTTCAGACCTAAGTCTAAGTGAGCATGCATAATTCTCCTCAATATGGTCCTACCCAACCATGCCTAGTCTACATGCAATCCATGTCAGCTGGGTTCAAGTCTAGGCTCCTAGGTTCACATGATATCAGAAAATAAAGCTGACATTTTGTAGAGCATGATTTTGATAATTGAACTAAGTTAAAGAACAAAATTGATCAGACAAAGACAGGTCCCATCACGGTCGCCAAACCTGTTATCATCGCAAAATTGTTCCCCTCCCTTGCGAGAGAGAAACGAATTTCGCGAGTCAAACTCGACCAAAGTTTTGAAAATGATTTTTGAAAATTTACTCGCCTCCGTTTTGAAAATTTGCGGGAAAATTCCATAGAATGGGATCCGCCTGTCGGTACGAGGTTCAACCGTTCCTGGCGCCTTTACCAGGGGTAATTAAACCAAGGACCAATTATGTGCTTTAACTCGACTCAAATATCTAAATTATGCTCTATTTTTCCTAGAATGCACAAAGAATGAGGCTTGTGCTATGGAATTTTTAAAAAATGCAAGTTTGAGAAAATATGATGTTTGCTTTGGAAAATTGAAATACATTTGGAAAATGATTGGAAAAGTGCTTGAAATTGGAGTTTTTGGGAAAATCATTGAATTTCATGGGAAATCAGAAATTTGCATTGAAAAGTGATTTCTCAGGAAAACTTGAAAATCTGAGAAAATTGGTTTTGAGATTGGAAACTTGGAATTGCTTTTATGAGAAAATGGATTTGAGAATCTTGAGAAAATCTAAGAAATTTATTGGAAAATGACTTTTGACATGGAAAATGAATTCTCAAGAAAACTGGAAAATATGAGAAAATGAATTTCTGAAAACTTGGGATTTTGAAATTTGAGAATTCGAAAACATAGGAAAATCTTGATTTGAACTTGGGAAATGCTTTGAAATGTCATTTGAAAACTTAGGATTTTGAGAAAATCAGATCCTGAGAAAGACTTGGAGATTCTTGAGAAAATTGAATTTTCTGAAATTGAAATTGGAAAATGAGTTTGAAAATAATGCAATTTGAATGATATGAATGAATGAGTATGAATTTGAAAAGGGAATTTCATTGAGAAATTGGGAAATCCTTTTGAAACTTTGAAAAATGCAGTGCATTTTTGAAGTTAGCCTAAGAGTGTAGGCTGAATGTGGCTGATATAAAGATCATAAATCTTGGTTTTCTTCGTATTCTGACTATGGCCATAAATACAAATCCCACCGAGTTTATAAACTCCATAAAAGCTTGTGCACGTGCCATTCGTGTAAACCATAGTGGATTTGAAATAAATGCACATGAATCATACATCAAATATTGAAATTTGCATAAATTAAACTATATGCAATGCAACACTATTCTAAGCAGAAAATGTAACTCTTATTCCAAATATTACATTGATTTTTACATTGAATTGAAATAAAAAAAAAAAAAGCTAAGTCTTCTTCTTGAATTTTCCTGCAAAACTAGAAAACAAGGTTAGCACAAAAATGTAGGTTTTTCTGAATTTATCCGAAAATATGGAAAATTATCGGATATTATTCATATATAAACCCCAAATCATACCCCCTTTGATATAAACATAATAAATAATGAATAAATTTTGAAAATAAACTTGAAAATTCGAAATTGGGGTCAAAATGACCAAAATACCCCTAATGACCTTGAAATCAGGGTTTTCTGAAAGAATTTTTATAAATTTTGAAAATCAAATGAAATAAATCAAACATAATATGATAAAATATGATGATATGCATGAAATTTTGGATAATTAGAAATTGAAATTTCGAAATTTAGGTCAAAATGACCAAAGTACCCTCGATAACAAGACTGGCCTTGAAACCAGGGTTTTCTAAAATAAATTTTCCAAAAATGAAAAATGTGAAATGCAAATGACATTGAAATTAACCCTAAAATAATTCTATATGCTCATGTACATGATAAAAACCCTAAAATGGCGAAAATATCATAAATATCAAATTTAACCTGATTTTCGCTTCTGAATTTAAAGATAAACTAACACAAGAAGCAAATGAACTTGTAATTAAACCAAATTTGGCATGGACACCTAAAATAACCCTAGAAACATAATGGAGCTCGAAAATCTATTTTTTTTGTATTTTGATATATCGAAATTCAAATAAAAACCCTAAATTTTGTGATTTTTGCCTAAAATGTTGATTCTAAAGTGAATTTAGGATATCAAATTTCCATAAAAATTTCCCAAATTTTATGGGGTGACAGAGGACAGTAAGGCAAGGATTTTTTCCTTTAACACTTTCTGGTTTTGATCTATGGTAGGAGCTGTACCACTCCGGAAAGTCGGATCGGAATCTGGCGACTCTAGGATTTTGGGGAAACAGACAGGTTTCGGTAGAAAACATGGGAAAAATAGTAGACAGATGGGAAAAAGTCTTAAATTGTGGGAAAATGTCCCTGATAAACAGAGTAAGATTTCCTATTTTTATATAATTGGGATTCGGGTTACGGTTTGGAAAAGGGCATGCTGTTATCAGAGACCCGAATCTCTGGAATTTTGGGATATTGAAATCTGTCAGACAGATATGCAAATTTCGGGAAAAATAATGAAACAGTTCAAAAAATTCCCAAATTTTGGGAAATGACAGGAAAACATATTAGAAACAACTTTCATGTTGAAAGTTTTTGCAGAAGAACTATGGATTGGGTGGACTTGGTGAATTAGGGTCTGTCTATACCCTGACGAAGGAAAATCAAGATTTTCCCAAGGGTCTGAGAAATCCGATTTTTTACAGAGGTCAAAACTAAATGGAAAAACCTCAAAATTTCCAGATCATCAGTAGATTCGATTATGAATCCACTGTGATTTTTGGATAACAATTAGAATATTCCACAGGGGGCGATTTTATGGGTTTTGTCTGCTAAAGCAGAAATTGGAAGTTCAGAGAAACAGAAAACCCGGTTTAGGGTTTTATTTTTAAAATGAAGTTATATACATTAAATCAATTCGAATTTTTGTTAGAAGATTGCAGACAAATAGAGGCATTCATAACAAAAATTTTAGAATTTGTTGACAAAAAATCAAGCATAAAATAATAACTGGACTTCATGCATAAAATCAAAACTTATAGTTCTCTAGGTAAACATTAATGAGACCAATGAAACACGCATAAAGCAATAAAATAAAATAAATGTAATGCCTACAAATGTATAATCAACATGAAAATAAACAGAAAATGAAATAAAAGTTGAGAGGATACGATGCTTATTTTGATATTGGCTACAAGTGAGACGGATCCGATCCATCCATCGGATGGATCCTCTCACCTAGATAGCCTTGACATAAAAGATAAAAAAAAAATCATAAACTTCATCAAACAAGCACTAACGATGCGAGGATCTTACCTTGGGTCGGTTGAAGCAAAAGACCAAAGAGGGTCTCCTTGAGAGTTTGGCTGCGGATAATGGAGAAATAACAACAATGGAGGTGTGAGCTCCTTTGGAATAAGCTTGATGCTTATTGCTGCACCGACTGAAGCAAATGATCGCCGGTTGGAGTGATGGCTTGTGCTTGTTGGAGCTGATGTGCTGCACCAACGGATGGACTTGAGGTGGAGAAGCTGCTAGGGATGGTGACTGTTGTGATGATTGAAGTGGCTGCTGGGAAGTGCTGCCGGAATCCAGACCACAATCAACGGTTGGCTGCTACCAAAAGGGGGCTGAAGAAGGTTGATGCTGAACCTGGACTTGAAGGAGGCTGTTGCTATGCTGCTGGCTGGAGTTATGGCTTGAGGAAGTGGTTGCCGGCTGGTGTGGAATCGATTGAAGAGTTGGGGCTGTAGGAAGATGGTGCTGCTACAATGGTGAAATCTGGAGATTGCTGCAAGGTTGAAGGTGAGCACCGGCTGTGGTAGAGAGGTTTGCTGCTACAGTTGGTGGTGCTGCTGGAGATGACTTAAGATGAAGGAGAAGCTGCATGGCTGCTGCTGGGCGTGGGGGATGAAGGAGAGGCTGGACGATCCTTGTGTGGTGGCTGTATGGTGGCTGTTATAAGGTTGGTAGCTATTGAAGAGGAGGCTGTGGCTGATTAAAGAAGGGATGGAGCTTGAAGGGATGGAAAATGGCAGCCAAAGAGGAGAGAAAGAGAGAGTTCAAGGGAGAGAGAGAGAGAGATGAGATGTGCGTTGGATGAAAGATGCTTGAGAGAGGAAGCAGGGTGCAGCCGTATGGCCCCCTGAATCCATGAGAGGGAGTCCCCATGAAAAAGGGAATTATGGGCCACCCGTATGATGTTGGGGAATCTAAAGGGAAAGGAAAGTTGTCAATAATCATGCCCAGCCGTGTAAAATGCTCCCTCAATTAAAACCTAAAACTTAGGTTTTAATTGAGGATGGAGTTAAGTTTTTAGAGGGCTAATGAAAAGATGCGTGAATGAGAGGAGAGATGGGAGGCAGCCGTTCCTCTTGTTTTGGTTGGTAACTTAGGAAAGATGAAATCTTTCCCTAAGTTTTTATTGATTAATGAAAAAGGGCTGTAACATGAATGGCTGTAGCCATACGGCTGTGGAGGGAAAATAGAAAGGGAAGAAGGAAGGGAAGAAGGAAGAGAAGAAGGAAAGAGAGAAGGGAGAAAGAAAAGGAAAGAAAGGGGGAAGAAAGGAGAGGGAAAGAGGAAAGAGAAGGGGGGCTGGATTATCATACGTGAGTGGAGAGGGAGGAAAGAAAGGAGGAAATAAAGAAAGAAAGAAAAAAAAAGAAAAAGGAAGAAGAAAGAAAGAAAAGAAAAAAAGAAGGAAAGAAAAGAAATAAAAAAAAAATGGAGGAAAAAGAAGAAAGGAACTGGGCTGGAGGTTTGGGCGACCCCCTCATGGGTCCCACCTCACAAAATAAAATAATAAATAAAAATAAATAAATAAACACCAACAAATAAAAAGAAATTTGAAAAGAAACACAATTTTTTTTTTTTTAATAAAAGAGAATTGTAAATGAATGGGCCATCTCAGAGCGGGTCCAAATTCTACTTTTGAAATTTATTTTGACGATTAGAGGGGTAAAATAGTCTTTTCAGAAAATTTCCACACGAAACGAGCTATTTTTGGCAGTTTTTGAAACGAGCTCAGATTTTGAAGTTCAATACCTCGTTGCGAAGCAAATCCAGTGTAGAATTTGAAAATTTGATTTTGAAAGAAATCCAGATTGTTTTTCTTGAGAAAATATTTCCAAACGAAACGAGCTATTTTTGGTAGTTTTTGAAACGAGCTCAGATTTTGAAGTTCAATACCTCGTTGCGAAGCAAATCCAGTGTAGAATTTAAAAAATTGAGTTTGAAATAAATCCAGATTGTTTTTTCTTAAGAAAATATTTCCAAATTTAGAATCCCGGGGGGAAAAATCTCAATTTTGGAAACCCGAGGTTTGAAATTGATTTCTGAAAACTTTTAAAACTCAATCTGGATTGAAATTTATAAAACTGGAGTTCTGGACTTCAAAAATGGAATGAAATGTGATGAAATGTTATGAAATGCTGAGAAATGATATGAAATGATGAGAAATGACATGAAATGCTATGCGAAATGCTAACCTTGAATCAAGAATTTTGGATGTCAGACCCCGATTGTCACTTGTATCAGTTCTAAAAGCATTAAAATTGATAAAATTTGCAAAATAGCTCAAGAAATGGTTTTCGGGACTCTACTGGGTCAGAGTGACACTAAAAATTGGGGTTCGAGCTGGATTGAACTGAGATGAGCTAGATTGAGCTGGGTTTTAGAGTTTCAGAACTCAAATGAACTGACCAGGCACTGACTCAACTGACCTTTCCGACTGAATTTTCAAGAAAAGTTGTCATTTTTAGAGAAATGGTACGGAATGATTACTGGAGTGAAGTGAATTACGAACCTGAGCTAGGTTTGAGCTAGAACAAAGGTCAATGATACTGACATGAACTAAAATCAAAGCTTGAACACTAGCTCAATTGACTAAACTCAACTCAATTTCAGTTGAAAGAGCTAAAATGGGCTCCTAGACATTTAGAAATGGTTTTGAACTGAAATTGGAGCACTTGAACTCCTGGTGAGCTCAAGTTAGACTCTGGGGAACATGACTGACTGGGAATGACTGACTTGGAGACAATTGGCTTGGATTCGAGTGAGAAATGAGCTCATTTTTGAAGAAATGATCCCATTTTGGCAGGAATGGTCAGAAATGAAAATGGTATGTTCATTGTGAGCTCAGATGAGCTTGAGATGACTAATATTTTAACTGTCCTGAACTGACCAATGAGCTTAGTTGACTCCGACTGACTAGGGTCCGGGATGACCTAGGGTAAAATGGTAATTTTCCTAATGAAAATGGGTAAAATGTTGATTTTTTGAAACTGACTCGGGGTTTGACTCCTACACTGACCTACAGGGTTGGCACTACACGAGGAGGGATTTTTAAGAATAGATGAGGAAAATTTGGGGTGTTTACAGTTTGTCAATGGGAGACTAATCGTGTTAAAGGAATGGTGCTGCTCCTTTGATTTGGAAAAGCCCTTCCTTCCATCTGTCCCAATCTGGGTGAAACTTCGCTAAAACAGTAAAGGTTTGGGGCTCCGGGGAAATTCTATGCTCAGCAGAATTGCTAGCCAACTAGGAAAACCTTTGTGGTGTGACTCAGCAAACTCCTATGCTGCTCGCTACGTTCCCTCCGCTCGCTGCTCTCAGCTACGAGCTACGCTTGTAGAAGCGAGTAGCAGCAAACGTTAGTCGTCGCTAACGCGCCCTGTAGTTTTGAAGCTTATTCGGATAGCTCGCCCGGTGCAGTCTCCTTCCCCAGGAGCCATAGCCCAGCTACACTACCACTACCCGTGAGATGGAAGTAGGGCACTTCACTCACCTCAGAGCGAGTGAGATGATCCAAGTAGTGTAGGGGAGTTCGGATACAATCATACCACCAGAGATAAAAATCTTTCTAGGGGTCAGTGGCGGAGACCACTCTTCTAATAAATGATCTATCTATCGGCCGCTTTCCGAGCGAAGACCTCCTTGGTCACCGAGCATGGCAATGCTCAACAATGAGATGATACGAGCTTTCCTCCTGTCGCTTTTGGACGTTTAGCTTGGACCCTCACCACATTATTTCGCGTCACCTACCGCCTAGTCGTAGTCCCGGTCATCATTTCACTCGGGGCTCCCATGCTTCGCATCACATCCGTCTCTGGAGGCATCCAGACCATCACTTGTGATTCATCATTCTGATTGGACCCAATAATGTCGTCATTGGTAAAGTATATTTCTGATTTATCATGAACGGGCCCTCTCCCTCTTTGGTTATGGTTGGCCTTCCCTGATCGGGGTGTGCTAACCTGCTACGAAGTGGGGATGGGTTGAGGGTGGCTCCTTAATGCGCTTGTCCTCCTCCTTATTGATACTATTTTCAAATAGAGGAGTATGATTAGTATTGGGGAGGGTGCGACTGGCTGGCAGAGGAATGGGTGGTTAAGTCTTCGTACCTTAGGATTCTCCAAAAAAAAAGGCGTTGGACTATGGGACTCCATGGGAAGTCCTTCTCTGGCTTCCTATCGTACGAGTTCCATTTGCTCAATATGAACTTTCTTCGAAGATACGGCGTTCTATTTCAGTGTGATGATCGGTTGCGCCGCGGCCCCTTTGGCTCTGGGTGAGCTAGGGGATACTGGTCAAAAACACTTCCTTTATGCTTGATCTTCTTTTCTTTGGGAGGATAGTAGACGCACTGTCCTTTGGCTATAAAAAGAAGGCAACCTTATTTTGACTTGTGTACTATAAAGTACTCTTTCTCCTTCCCGTCCCGCAAGGGAGCCGTGAAATCTTATCTCTTTCCCACTTTGTTCTTTTTTTATGTTTTTTTTCTTGTGTGTGTGCGCGCCTACTACTATTAAGGTGGTGGTGGTGGTCTATGCGTCTATAGGAAAAAGTATTGCTGTACTGATTGATTGACGCCTGTCTGTTCTCTCAGCTAAGCTTGAAGGCAAGGGTATAGATCGGCTAGGCCAGAGAGACAGGCCGGTTCTCGTCACTCACATGATAGCGAAGCGCCACTTCCTAAATCAAGTCATTGAAGGCTCGAAGGATCTTAAAAGCAGAAAGTCTTTCCGGAAACGGAGAAATTCTGCTTTTAAGAAAGCATTACCATTCTGAAAGGCAAAGTGTTTTGACGCGACAAGCATATCAAGCAAGCATCAAGCTCAAGCGCTCAAGCTCGTCAAGCGAGGAGTCAATGAGGAGCATATCTCTAGATCTTGATCTAAGGGAAAGCAGCCAGTTGGTTCGGGCTGTTAGTCAAGTCAGGTCCTACCCGGCAAGCCATCCAAGCGAGTTGGTCTGACGTCTGTGATGAAAAAAAAGGCCAGTAGCGCGGGACCTACTAGGTGGGCCTGCCGATTATTGATATGCTGACTTGACCAACTACTAAACTCTACGAGAAAGTCAGATAAAGATCTATCCGATCAGCCATTGCTCCCGAACTGCGGCACAACCAATAAGCCTTTACTGATGGCTAGGCTAAAGCTCTATATACGATTGAGCTCTAGATGAATAGTTATCGGGTCATTCGTGTGTTGCAAGCTGATCGGCACAACCAAGATCTCTGTTTCTCGTCAAGCACAAGAGGTGGTATCTCGAACTTTCCTGCATGAGCTAATCTGTCTGCTCTAGTTCAGTAAGGAGGGAGGTTTCTCGAATCTCGTCAAGCTAGAGAGTTTCTCATCCCGCAAAGCCCGTTGGATTGGATAGTCTCATTGGTCTGTTGGGTCGGAAGGTCTAACGCGAACGTCTAACGAATGTCAAGCGAAGGTCTAGCGAACAAGCAAGGAAGGAGCAAGGTAAGACGGCCGATAGAGCGAAGGGTTCTTTTTTTCATCTATCTCTTTTCCCTGGCTCTTAGGCCTTTGACGGCTAGGCAACAAGTCCAGTCCGTCTTTCTTGTAGCTCGTGCTTGTGCCTCGACGTCTGCCTTCCTGGGGCTCTCGCTCCTGCAATCAATATCTCTTTCCGTTCGGTCTGTTCTTTCTCTCCGACGGTCAGCAAGAGTTTTTTAGTCTGTACCTTTCTCTTAGGTCTAGGGGGCGGCGACGCCTTTAGGCTCCTTATCCTGTACTTAGCCGTTGACTATCCGGGGCTTTCCATCTACCTTTCTTCATTGCAGGAGTTTGTTTTAAAATAGCTCTTTCTCTCCGTAGGTTCAGGAGCAGGTTAAGTTCCGAAAGCAGAAGAAGTAGCAAGAAGGCAAGAGTAGACAACAGTATCCGCTTCTGCTCCCGCTCCGAAAATCTAGGTTCCCGCGTTCAGGCAACAGGAAACAAAAGCAAGACAGAGGAAGAAGATAGAGCGCCGGTACAGGGGTCGTAGTCAGGCTAGAGAAGACAGAAGGAAAGAAGGCGAAAGAAGAAGCAAGAGTATAAGGCAGGACAGGGGAACCTTTGATTGGGAACCTTCTTTTCCTGCTTGCCGGGTGGAAAGGATAGCGAGACTCGGTTTGGATCGGGTGCAATTGCTCCTTCCCCAGTGCTGTCCTGGGCCCTTGTGTCCGATTGGTAACCAGAAACGACGAAGAAGCCATTTCTTTCTTGTTTTTCCGTCCGTCTTTTGTTTGGGTGCCTTGAAATGAGGATTCCTTTCCGCATCGATGGAACCATCGATCCCGAGTGCCCGAAACGTTCCACCCTGAGTTACGGCTTTTTAATGTGTAGGCAGGAGAGCAATCAAAAAGTCATTTGCCTATCTATTCTAACGAACGAAGGTGGATTATAGAACACTCTACGCTCGCAGTAGGAAAGAGTGGTCTAGTCCGTTCTGTACATTCACCTACTTCTAAATCGAATTGGTGTAAATTGTTATTCATCAGGACAGGCGACATGGGGCTTCCTTGCGGAAAACCAATGTGTGTCTTGTGGAGCCTTTTTTTCAAGAAATTCCGACTAAGCAACGTGGGAAAAAGTCCCTCATAGGAGATTCTGTAAAAGCAACTGATGCGCCGGGACTCCCTCATCAACCTTCCCCCTATGTTACTTGTGCGAAGAAAGATGGAGTCCCGCGCCCTTTCTTGAACCCGTGAGAGACCATTTCCCATTTCATGAAAGATTTGTTGTCTTTTTTTCCCGACGAACTAATCTGTGTCTTCCATGGTGGAAACGTGGACTGGGCCGACCTGTTAGGCGACGTGATCCTTGCTGTCAGGCTTCGCCCACATTCCTCCCTCGTCCTTTAAAAGCTTCTAGCCGGATAGAGGCCTTTCTTAGGCATATGGGCAATACGCCGGCATAGGCCAGGCCGGCTTTGCCGGATTGAACGAATGCGACCGAAAAAACACGGTCCTACCGTGAAGCGAAGACCGAAACGGAAGATATGTACCTGGGCAGTGGTGCTCTGAGGGAAGAGGAGCTGGAGAAGACTTCCGAAGCAGGTGGACTCCCTTGATAAGATGATTCAATTTCGAGGAAAGGTAGCAAGGGCCCTCGGAGTTGGAGTGGCGTCTGAATACGTAATACGGGACTCGCCGGAAAAAGTCAATTTTCTTTCTGACGGAGGGAGGGGCTATAGGTTCTAGCTTTTTTCTTTCGACAGGAGAGGAGAAAGATAATGGTTTTTTGCTACTCTCCTACTTTGGAAGTGAGGGATTGCTCCCATGGAAGAGCAAGCCCGATCGATGGAGCAAATGCAGCATCATGTGTTTCAACTGTTCGAGTGAAACCGGTTTATGGAATTGTCTTCTTTGACTTGTAGCTCGAATGGAAGCAAGGGAGGTGGGGTCGGGTGACCCAACCGACTGATCAGGCAAGGATGCATGTTTTGTTTTGAGTTGGTTGCTTCGAGTTCTTTCTTCTTGTTTGTTGAGGAAAGACGAGAGGCCTCAGACTGTTAGGCAACCTGAAAGAAGCACTGACTCGGGCTGGTTGCTTTCCTCCGGTCGAAGGAGCAAGAAGCAGGAGCTCCAATGTAATTGTTGTACCAGCTCAGGAAAGAGCTTTAGGGAACACTCAGGCAACAGGTTGTAGCTCTCAGGTAGCAGGGAACTGTTCCAATTCACGTTCCTTTGCCTCGCTCGTGTACTTGAGCTCGCGCTATTCGATACTGGAAACATTATTCAACTTGTCTAATAATCAATCCCGCCACCAATGGCTTACGCCACTTTCGTGAAGCGCTGAGAATACACACAGTGTTGGGCGAATCTACTAGTTAGTTGGTCCTCCCTGTTGATCAAATCCCATCCTTCGAAGCTCTTGTGCGTTGGGGGACTGGCTTGGGCCTTGATCCTTTTTGGCGTTTAAAAAAAACAGTCAAGTTGTCTCGTACGGCTATAGGTAGATAGCGGTTCTCTCCTTCGGACTGGGCGCTCCGCGTTGTTGTTCCAATTCCACAGCTTCCTTCGTTGGTCTGGATGGGCCTACGTCGTATGCAGGTAGAAAGAGTGCTTCCCGCTCTCCTTCGTCAACCACCGTATTGATTCTCTTTTGGTTTAATGCGCAGTTTTCTCCTAGGCTCCAGGTCTGATTCTCGCTTCACTCGAACTCGTTTCGATTATAAAATAAAGATTGCTTTGCTCCTTTTGAGTGCGAGTATAATTCCTTTTGGAGATATTGTTTTCTTTCTGTCGACTTCTTTTGGTTTTTGGATTTGCACCTTGAATCTGAAAGGAAAAAGGTTCCAACGAGGAACTGATATCTTTCCCAGCCCCGTCTCCCTAGGTTTGTCCCACTAATCGATCGGGTTCGTCTTCACTTGGAGTCTTCCTATTGGCTGGTACGTTTTGACTAGAAAGTTCTGAGGTTGGTTTGGTTCAGTTTAGGACAGCCTCAACTTGCTAGGAAGTTCGCACAATCACGTCCCTTTGCCTGTCTCTCTTCCGGGCTTTCCGCTATAGGAGTAGATTGACGTAACTAGCTTTTTGATTCGTTTCTTCTTAGCTATCAGATCGCCCGGAGCTTTTCTAAAGGATGTAGTCTTCTTCGATCACCTTCGTTTACATAATTGGTTATTTCATTTCGTTCTTCTTCCATTATGTAAGAAAGTTTGATTCTTAGTCGCTTATCCTTGCCGCTAGCTGTGGCTCTGTTATTGTAGATTGACATTTCATTGTTTTTCTTCTACAACGCTGGCATCCGATTAGATTCTCGTTGTAAACTAACGTCAAGGGCTTGGTCATCGCCTACCAATCACCATAAGTCTGCCTCCCCCCAAGAAATACACTTTAGAATGACGGAACATGTGAGCCTACTTCCGCACTCCTTCTCCTCGCATTCATATCAAATGCTTGCTAACAAGAAAACTAACAAGAAAAGAAGACTCAGATAGGAACTGCTAGTTTTAGTACTGCTAGCCCCTAACTCCCCGACCTGAGAGCTCACTCGCTTCAATAAGGAACTCATTTGTCTGCTTGAAAACTGGCTTGAACTGTAACCTGGTATGAAAACTAACTTCCCAAGAGAGTGAAAGCTAAAGCTCTTGTGAAGAGATCACAAGCTTAACACATATTTACAGACTTTACCATATTTACCATATAGTACTTCCCCCCTTACACGTTTACCCGCTTACCAGATGGAACAAAACTCCCAAGGCGGAGGCTTACAACTGGAATGGCTGGCCTTTGAGGGCTACTCTAGTGGGCGGCTCGAGAGCAAGAAACCCAAGAGGGACTGAAACTGGCTTGTTTTGAACAGGGGTTGGTACAACTGATAGGCTCCTGACCCTTTCTCCTGCTTCTATCAAAGCAGCTCTCTTCAAATCTCCTGCTCAAAGCAAAGGGAGTTAGTCTATCCAGCAAGCAATGAAGGTATCCTACCCATCAACATAAAGGAAAGACTCTTAAATTGAATCCCTCTCTTCATCTGAAGTAGTCAAAAGATCTTAACTGGAAAAGTCCGGGAAATGCCTTACAGGGAGCTCCTTCTCAAACCGACCGCTGGGAGCTGGGAAGAGATAAGGCCAGCAACTCCATCTGAAATCGA
Organism: Nuphar pumila; assembly: GCF_984573655.1. Taxonomy (NCBI): domain Eukaryota; kingdom Viridiplantae; phylum Streptophyta; class Magnoliopsida; order Nymphaeales; family Nymphaeaceae; genus Nuphar; species Nuphar pumila. The sequence goes on from NC_143256.1 coordinate 55,644,998, forward strand.
AGGAAACTGGCTTGTTCACACTCACAGAACAAAGATTCTTTTCGACTGACTTTGACTTGCTGGATATCCTTAGCTTTCTATTTCATCCCGCTTTTCTTTTCCTTTCTCGCCGCCAGCTGGATTGCTTGCCTTAAGTCACCATAAACTGTTTGAACTGACTTCTCCTTGAGCACTTTTGAAGTGAGGGACGAAATGACTCGCGTTCCTTCCCGTGTTTAGAAAACGAAGAGGCCAACACACATCTGAGATGAGAGAGGATAGGATCATGCACTTACTCAATTACTTGAAAAAGGCACTTCTTGTTCACCACTTACCTGATTGATAACTTGTTTTCGTAAGATCAATATCCCTAGCTTTCCTAAGAAACTACAGGAAACAGGACAGCTTAAAGGATAGGATTGAAAACTCACTGAAATAGGCAGGCTGGAACTAGTCTAGGTAATAATACGGGTTTGCTTGTGATACTCCTGCTCTAGCCGCCCTTTACCCCTATAGATATATCTTTCAACTGAGCTGGCACTCGATGAAATGAAAGTAGATGGAAGAGTTTAGCTTTTTTCTGCATGGCATGCAATAGGAAGAGAAAAAGCAAGGAAACCCCCGGTAATTGTAAGCTCCACCCCTGTATGTATATTTCCTCCTTTCAAACTAGCTTGCCCCTTAGACAAAGGATGAACTTGGGCTACGAAAGCTTATTTTTACTAGCTCACAGGCTTGACTTGCTTGCAGAAACTGCTAATATCCTGTCTTAAACAAGGAAGAGGTCCCTCCACCATATTTCCTGTTTAGTGAGCAGGCCAAGAGCCAGATGAGAGGGGATAGGCTCAGGGGAATATTATTTAAGCGGTTCCTTTCTCACACTCGACACAGCAGACTTATACACAACTCTCTGTAAACTTACCTAGACCTAAAGGGGGTACATTCCTTGCCATATCCAGAGCAAGTTTCCTTGCCTGATCTTATATGTCTTACCCTTTCCCCGCTGGATCTTACACAGGTTTTCCTAAACCTGCTGGATTGAAAAAGTTTCTTTCACTGGGTTTCAGAGTTACTGCCCCTTATACAAGAGAGGCTTACCTTTTTTATCCAACTAGATGGCTGGTAAGGGCTTATGCAATTGGATGGCCTGGAAAAGGATTCTATTATTACTGGCTTGGAACTGAATATATCCCACTTGCTGTAAGGGAACTTACACTCGCAGGAAAATAGTCCTGGAAATATGCCAGGTAATGGGAAACATGCTATATATTCTTTCTACTTTCAGTACTTTCACTGGCTGGCATAGACCCTCATCCAACTCGAGAAAGAAGGCCCGCTATCCCGACGCTGTTGCGGGCCCAACTCGCTTACTAAAAGCAGAAAGAAAGAGAAGAGAATATGTGCGAAATTCCAGCAGAGGGGGTACAAGACTTTCTTGAATGGAGTTTACTCATTCAAATATGATAGCACTCGCAGCGGCGGCTATTATTAATTAATAGCATTTTCATATGCGTTAGGGCGTTATTGAAATTGGGGAAGACTCGAATTCGTGAAGCAAACCTAGCCCGACAAAGCCTCGGAAGAGAACAGCATCACAAGACTGGCAGAGCTTATACTTAACACAGAAGTGGAAGAGAAGAAGATCTTAACGCTAGCAGAGTGAAGAACAAATGAAAAAATGGAAAACAACAACAGCTCCCGATCTTGACCGTGGTAGAGATCTTGGAAAGGCCTATGTGGGGCGATCTGGAGGAAGAGGATAGGATCGGCCCTATCCCCGGAAAACAAGATCATTGGCTATAGCAGGAAGGCAGGTTAGTTGGTCATCTCCTTCCTGCACGACAGCCAAACCCACACAAATCATCTCATAAGGGCAGGATCTGGTATTTGGATGTTCTCCCAAAATCCAATCTGGTGGTTTGCATCAAAGTTCACTTTCACTGGAGACCTATTAATGAAGATGAGCTAGAACCCTTCACTTGTCCTCTCTGCAAATCAGAATCGGAAACTAGACTCCATCTCTTCTTCGGCTGTACATGGAGTACGGAATTTTTTTCGCCCCAACGAATTTCAATAACGCCCTAACGCTTCGCTTTGCGAGTGCTGCTATTAAAAGGCCAAGATCTAAATCAAATAAGAAAGAACCTTACTGCTGAACAAGTGGATCGACCTTGCGCGGAGGGGCTCCAAAGAAAGTACGCTGGCAAAAAAAAGAGGTTGGGCAGCGCTACCGGCAATAGTCATACGGTATAATGAGTATAATTCATATATCTTTTCCTTCAATTTCTGGATGGTTGTTGTGTATTTTTACATTTGATTAACGTATGCCTCCAGTTTTGATAGCCTGTTCAGCAGCACTTGACTTACCCAATAAGCTCCAGGTTCGTATACCCATGTCTTTCGTTTGATTGTTTATCTCATTTATTAACCCATTTGTTATATTTTATCGTCTTATCTACCATGTGTTCGTTGCATTATCAATCATGCTATTGTCTAGTATTATCCCCTTTCCTGCAAAGTCATCAGCCTTGGTGGTTTATGTTGCAAATGTGAATCATAAATTTTATTTAGCTTAAAAACTGAAAAATGACACGAAGATCTGATATTTTTGTCTGTCATTTAGCAATATTGCTACCATTATTGTTCTCTTTTACCATGGTTTTGATTAGCAATAGTCTCTGTATTGGTTTTCAAAAGCATTGTCACCATTGGTTTCCTGCTACTCAACAAAGTTCTAGTTATCAGCTATAACTCTCATTTTTCCTACTATATCTTCTTGTTAAAAACTCATGAACTCCCAGCTCACTGCTATCTTCATAGCAATACACCTAGTTGCATACTATTATGACTTCACTTACCTTCAGCCATGTCTGAAATTCTACTAGAGGGGGGTGAATAGTGAAATATGATAAAGATCGATAAAATAAAATAATCAGGCAATAAGGCACAACACATAAAACACATGATTTATACTGGTTCGGTCAGTACCCAGACCTACATCCAGTCCCCAAGCAAACCACTTGAGCTTTCCACTATAACATCCGAGTCACCGGATAAATAGTACAACACCCTCTTCCTCAGAGGTCTTCTTCTCTCAACAGAGAAGGGGCACACCCTCTTCCACAGAGGTCTTCTTCTCTCAACAGAGAAGGACAACACCCTCTTTCTCAGAGGTCTACTTTTTTCAACAAAGAAGGAATATAGTGAATAACAGAAAGTTATAATACTTCCTATAGAACCTTCAGAATGATATGAATGCACGAATGAAGGATTCTCAGAATGTTCTGTTTGTCACTCAGAGGATACTCTTTGTCAAAGAGTTGGACTTGACTTTTTCTCTTTTCTTTCTTTTCTTTTTCTCTTTCTTTTTCAAGGCTCTCTTTTCAAATAATGAATAGAATTTTTCTCATTGTAAGCTCACACGTCTATTCCATTCCATGTTGAATAGTTTATTTGAGTGTGTTTATATAGCTTTTAAAAAAGTAGTCGTTACATTTTGAAATCGTAGCCTTTTTGAAATGTGAAATGTTATGTCATTTCAAAAATATCTTTTAGAGAAATTCGAGAATGCCTTTTTCCATAAAAGTAAAATATAGGGTACACTAGTCGTTGTAATATTTTAGGTAATACATATTTTATGTAAAAAGTCTATTTCTTACAATAGTACATTGAACGTTGGATTGTAGTTTTGTCTTTATTCTAATTAATGATTTGAGGTACATAAGTACTTCTTTACTTTAAATGAGTATAAGTACAATGAGTGCTTTGAGATATTTATTTGTACATAGTCATGTCAAGTGTTTTCTTTATGTTGTGTTTTTCAAAGTCTTCAGAGAGAATGAGGACTACAAGAAAGTCGACATTCTTGAGAAGGATATTTAACAAGGATTTTTTTTACAGGAGGTATTTAATGCTTGTACAAAGAGAATGATGACTTCAAGTAAGTCGACATTCTATGGGTTTGTAAAAAGGTAACTAGAGTCTTTTCAAAAAACCTTTATTATATTTGTTTTCTTTGTGTAGCCGATTTTCATGTTTTGTCTTTTACCCATATTTGAAATCATTTCTTTAAAAAAGGTAACTAGAGTCTTTTCAAAAACATATTGTATTTGTTTTCTTTGTGTAGCCGATTTTCATGTTTTGTCTTTTACCCATATTTGAAATCATTTCTTTAAAGAAAGTAACTAGAGTCTTTTCAAAAACATATTATATTTGTTTTTCTCTATGTAGCCGATTTCATGTTTTGTCTTTTTCCTACATTTCTTTTCATGTTGTCTTGTATATAATGTAAGGTACAATTATTACATGTGAAAATATCTTTTTCATAAAGGGTTGTAAGAAGGTACAATTATTAGTTTTCAAAATGGAGCTTTTTGAAACTATTGTATACTTTTATGATATAGTTTTTATGAATGAGTATGTAATATGCAATATGCATGTTCCTGAAGGTTTTGTTACATATGACTCTACAGAAGAAAAAAATCTCCATCTTGAGGTAGCCGATCTCTTCAGTTGAACTTTAGGAATGCATGGCTCATCAAGCTTTTTCTTCAAGGAGTATGATTGCACTAGTTGTACTTGAACAGGAAGTCTCCATCCTTTTTGGGTGAGATATCCTTGCATCAAATACTCGTTAGATTTATGGCAAAACATATTCATTCATAATATAACATTTTTCAAGAGGACATATTATCATATCATATGCAATCAAATACGACAGTGTATTATATTATATGACATCAAAACAGAGTTTCTCAACATTCTCTCCCTTTTTGATGATGACAAAATATGCTCCTCCTGTCAAAAAGACATTATGCATAGAAATAATAATATGATAAAATATTGAAAAATGTTTAAAGAGAGTATTTCTCCAATAATGGAGATAGGATTTCTCCCCCTTTGTCATAGACAAAAAGGAAGGGATCAGAGTAATAGAGTTATTACAGACCAAAAGTAATTAAAAGTTATTACAGACCAAAAAAAATAAGTTTATCCCGAAGGTGGAGGATGTTGATGTGTTTGGTTGACTTGATCCGACTGGAGGGTTCGTAGAGTTTGCTGCAACGAGGCTTGACGGCGAAGAATACGATCCTGAGAGCGCTGTACATCTATCAGAGCAGGGAAGTAATTGAAGGTGGATGTTGGATCTTCTTCATCAGAGCCAGGCATGTGCAGGGACCTTAGATTGAAGGTGGTAGCATCGAGGACCTGAGAGGGATGGAGGATAACTTCGTTGTGAAGGGATACTTTGAAGTATTTGAGAATGAGAGTTATGAAACACCCAAAAAGAAGAGGCTTGAATTTCTGATAACGAATAAAAAGGTTGAAAAGAATGGAGGACCAGTTTATCGGAGTAGAAGAAAAAATTGCGTAGATAAGAAGAGAGATTTTTCGTGGAACTAATCCCTTGCGGGGAAGCTTGTGATAGATGTTGTGGAGAAGAATCTGGGCAAGTAATTGAGCATGAGGTTGGAGATTCCTCATGTGCCAGGGAAGTGGGTAGCAGTTGGTGCAGAGAAGAATTTTTCGAAGTACCGATCGTTCGATTGGTACTATGGTATTGAGGTCTGTGCCGGTGGAAGGTAGGTTTAGATATCTACCTAGTGAGGAAGCATGAAAGAACATCAGTTGTCCGCGTACTTTGGTGGTGATAGTAGTTTGTTCATGATCAGTAGAAAAGTTTGTATAGAATAGTCGAACTAGTTCAGGATAATAGGCAGCGTGGGATGAAGATCCTAGTAGATGTTTGAGTTCGGGGAGATAGTTGTCTAGGTCAAATAGCATGAAGTCTTCATAGTGAACTAATTTTCCTTCATGAATGGGTCGAGAGCAAAGTAGGTTGTAGTCATGAAAAAGATCGGGATACCTTAGATCTGCGGCAGTGATTGCAGAGTTGGAGGAAGAAGCCATTGCAAAAGGATGTTGAGATGGATGAGTTTGAAGATAGTGAGCTACGAGTGGTATTGGTGAGGAATGAACCAATCGATTAAATAGAAAAGAGAAAATAATTGTGACAATAATTTGAATGACAATGGAAGTGAATGATTTTTGGATTGTAGTTTGAATGAGGAAATTCGTGAGTTGTAAGTTAAGGGGCTTGTGAATGACAAATCAAATCAATGGTGGAAGATAGTGTATCATATTGGTATGTAAGTTAAGAGGGACATAGATTTGAACAAATAAACTATGGGAGAGTGTATCGAGTAGTGAGAAAAGTTATGAATGTAGTATGGAGTGACATATTGAAGAGAGTGAAGAAAATAATGGCCTAATAAAACAAACAACTTTTTCTACATGATGTTACTTGATGTGGAAGCATTCCAAATTCGTGAAGAGTGATTTTGGAATAAGACAAACAGAAAAGAGAGTGAGAGGCAATAATGTGTTAATTAATAAGTATACATTTTGATATGTGTGAAAAAAGAATGAGTAGACGTAAAGTTATAATTGATATGTATTATTGTTTATTTGATAAACATATTTTTAAAGAAACTCGATATGAGGAAGTTCATAGAGAATAGAGTTAAGTTTTAAATGAGTCACAAGCTTGGTTTGACAAGAATGGAGAATCAATTTGTATAAGAGAGAGAAAGTACTAAAGGTACTTAAGAGAATAAAAGTAAAGGACACGGTTTTAATGAGTCTCTATTGGAGGGAGATATAGGATGAGAGAGTGATGGTCACAGATGAAAAGGAGCTTCGTATAATATAGAGAGAGCGAGAGAGAAAAATGATACGAATATGTAGAGAAATGAGAAAGGACAACTATCACTTGATTTAGATATGACATAAAGTGGAGTTAGGATAGACAAGAAGTAAAGTTTTGCTTGAGGACAAGACTTTAATGAGTCTCGATTTTAGAGAGAGATAAAATATATGAGAGAGTCATAGTCATGGATGGAAGGTCACGTCATATGAGATAAATAGAGAAGGAGGTAATAAAAAGGTGGTGCAAGTAGTATTAAACAATAATAGAGGACAGGTTGTCGAAAAAGGAGAGTGACTAGTATTATTTCATAAAAGATGTGAAGGATGATAATAGATTATACTTAAGCTATGAAATAACCGATGATATAGTAAAAAAAATTTACGTGAAATATAATCACTAAAAAATACTCACTTTAAATTTTTTTTTTATAAAAGGTTTTGAAAGGGAATATATCACATGAATATAATCAATGAAGGATAATAATTAAAGTTATGAGGAATATAATATCATGGTTGGAGGTCGGCTAGCTTATCGTATGAGAGGTTGTCACAAGAAGACAAAAGAGATGAAAGATGTGAACAATGTTATGATAGCTTTTAATATAATTAGTTTTTATGGATATGAGTGAAAGGAGATAGGACAAGAAGTCATTATGAGAGTGTACTTAAAAGATGACAAGTTGAAAGACATAAAGAAAGTGTCATGATGAATGTGTTTCTATGAGTATTGAGAGTATACAAAAATATGGAAACATAGTTTGACTTTGAATAACAAAAAATCGATAAGAGGAAAATCCTTTTAAAACAAGATTTTAACAAAACTTATAAGGAGTAATAATCTTAATAAGTGTGATTAATTTATAAGTCACTTAGTTTGCATATTCCGAGTTCTCTTCTAATTCGTGTAAAGTCTTCATGTTTTATTGGTTTAGTGAATATGTCTGCTAACTGTTGATTAGTGGGTATGAATTCGAGTTTAATAATGTTGTTTAAGACTTGTTCTCTTAAAAAGTGATGTCTTATTTGAATGTGCTTAGTTTGTGAGTGTAGAATAGGATTTTTAGATAAGTTTATAGCACTAGTATTATCACAGAAGATAGTTGTATTTTCAAAATTTAAACCAAAATCTTTTAAGGTTTGTTTCATCCAGATAACTTGTGTACAGGCTAGGCTAGCAGCAATATATTCGGCTTCAGTAGTTGATAAGGATACACAGTTTTGTTTCTTACTGGACCATGATACAAGTAAGTGCCCTAGCATATGACATGTTCCACTTGTGCTTTTTCTATCAGATTTACTTCCAGCAAAGTCAGCATCGCTGTATGAGATTAGATCAAATGTAGAGGATTTTGAATAGAATAATCCAAAATCAACTGTGTCTTTTAAATATCTCATTATTCTTTTTACAGCTTTAAGATGTGATTCTTTTGGATTTGACTGAAATCTAGCACACAAGCAAACACTGAACATAATATTTGGACGGCTAGCAGTTAAATATAGAAGTGATCCTATCATACCTCGGTATACTTTTGTATCAACAGACTTACCATCTTCATCTTTGTCCAAAACAGTAGTAGTGCTCATAGGAGTAGATTTTGAAGCAGTTGAGTTCATGTTGAACCTCTTCAGAAGTTCACGAGCATACTTAGATTGATTGATGAAAACTCCATCCTTGGTTTGCTTAATATGCAGTCCAAGAAAGTAGGTGAGTTCTCCCATCATACTCATTTCAAATTCTTTCTGCATTGACTTAGAAAATTCTTCACAAAGAGTGCTGTTAGAAGATCCAAAGATGATATCGTCTACATATATTTGAACAATTAGGGTATGATTATTCACTATTTTAACAAATAATGTAGTCTGTTTTGCCTACAGAAAAACCAGTTTTTAACAAAAAGGTTTTAAGTCTATCATACCAAGCACGAGGTGCTTGTTTTAAACCATACAAAGCACGTTTGAGTTTGAAAACATGATCTGGATATTGTTCATTTTCAAATCCTGGAGGTTGTTTTACATAAACTTCTTCATTTATAAATCCATTTAGAAAAGCACTTTTAACATCCATTTGATATAATTTGAAATCCATATAGCTTGCATATGCTAAAAACATTCTAATAGATTCAAGTCTAGCAACAGGAGCAAATGTTTCATCAAAATCAATACCTTCCTCCTGGTTGTATCCTTGAGCTACTAGTCTGGCCTTGTTTCTTATAACATTACCTGTTTCGTCTAGCTTGTTTCTGAAGATCCATCTTGTCTCAATGATTGGATGATCCTTTGGTCTTGGTACAAGATCCCAAACTTCATTCCTTTGGAATTGATTCAGTTCTTCAGTCATGGCTAGCATCCAGAACTCATCAATGATGGCTTCATTAATCTTCTTTGGTTCAAGTTGAGAAATGAAAGCCATGTTTGTAATTCGTTCTAGCTGAGCTCTAGTTTGAACCCCCTTTGTCAGGTCTCCCAAAATCTGCTTTTGAGGATGATCTTTGATATTGACGTATGTTCTTTGATGATCATCTTCATTAGACTTAGCTGTGTTATCTAACAATAAATCTGTACTTTCAACATCATCATCGTTAGTTTGCTTATGAACAGATTGATCTATAGATTCACAAAAGCTAACATGCAAAGATTCTTTAATAGTATTAGAACTCTTATTGAAAACCCTATATGCTTTACTATGACTTGAATATCCTAAAAATATGCCTTCAATAGATTTAGCATCAAATTTATCTAGGCTATCTTTTGTGTTTAGGATAAAGCATTTACAACCAAAGACATTGAAATAGTCTATTCTTGGAGTTCTGTCATAGAATAGTTCATAAGGAGTTTTATTTAATAAGGGTCTAATGAGAACTCTATTTGTTATGTAGCATGCAGTGTTAACAGCTTCTGCCCAAAAGGATTTAGCAAGATTATTGTGTTGGAGCATAGTTCTAGCAGATTCCTGAAGGGTTCTATTCTTTCTTTCTACTACACCATTTTGAGGTGCAGCTCTAGGAAAGGCAAAGTTATGAGAAATACCATGCAAGTTACAAAAATTTTCAAAAAGTTCATTTTCAAATTCTCCTCCATGGTCACTACGGATTTTAACAATAGAACAAGATTTTTTATTTTGTAATTTTTTACATAAGATTTTAAATTGACAAAACGTGTCACTTTTGTTTTTCAAAAATGTTACCCAAGTAAATCTTGAGTAGTCATCTACAATAACAAAAACGTATTTATTGTGATTATGACTAGCTACTCTAGAAGGACCAAAAAGATCCAGGTGGAGAAGTTCTAAAGGTCTTTTACTTGAAATGATATTTTTTTATTTGAAAGATGATTTGGACAGTTTTCCTAATTGACATGCATCACAAAAATAATCCTTTTTAAAAGATATTTTGGGTAACCCACGTACTAACTTATCTTTAGCTAATTTAGACATGTATTTAGAATTGACATGACCCATTCTCATGTGCCATAGATGTTGAGTGTCATTATTAGCTATGAGGCAATGTTCTGTGATGTTTTCTAGGTATAGTTCATATATCTTATTCTTTCTTATACCTTTTAAGATGATGTTTTCGTTGGTGTCTGTTATGAGGCATGCATCATGATTAAAGCTAACATTATAACCTGTGTCACACATTTGACTGATACTTAGTAGGTTATGTTTTAAGCCTTTAACAAGGAGAACGTCTTTGATAAGAGGTTTATCTATGTTACCAATATTACCAATACCAATTATCAAACCTTTGTTGTTATCTCCAAAGGTGACGGTTCCTCCTTCTTTATGATGAAGAACAACAAAAAGGTCTGGATGTCCTGTCATGTGCTTTGAACATCCACTATCTAGTATCCATCTGTTCTTCTTCTTTGGAGCCTGCAAAACATTAAGTAAATCTCTTTTTTGATACCCAATCGGGTCCTTTTTTGTTAGACTTTGGAACCCATATCCATTTGGATTTGGGTTTGTCTACATCTTTAGAGGAGTTAAAAAAATTACCATTATAATACTCCTTATTTGGTTCAGACGAACCTTTCACAAACGTGGTCTTTTGATTTATACAAGAAGGCTTGTTGAAATGAGAGTAGCCAATGCCATTCTTGTAGAAAGAGACTTTTTGAGAAGATGGGAGTTTATCCAAGTTCTCTTTTCCTTTAGTAAACTTGAAAACCGTTTTCATAAGGTTTTCAGTTTTACTTTTTAATTCTGAAATTTCTACTTGCAGATTTTTAGTCTTGAAGCTGGTAGAAGAGATTTCAGAGGTAATAAGAAGATTTTTCTTTTTCACTTCACAGTTTTCACTGCTGAGTTTTTCATTTTTCTGGGAAAGCTCTAAATTTTCGAATTTTAAAGTTTTATTTTTGAAGCTTAATTTTCTAGATTCTTCAAATAGTTCTTGAAAAGCATCTAGAAGTTCTTCAAAGGAAAAATCAGAAATTTCACTTACAGAGCTTTCGTTTGCCATGAAGCACATGTTTGCAGTTTCGGCTTCATCATCACTTGACTCTTCACTGGTGGATGGTTCTGAGTCATCTCATTGAGCATGCAAAGCCTTTTTCTTGAAGAACCTCTTCTTTGGTTCCTCAGTCTTGGACTTTCTTTTGAGAAGGGGACAGTCACGCCTCAAGTGACCTGGCTTATTACACTGATAGCACATGGGATCCTCCTTAGGATCTTTTCTTTCCTTGTGCTTGTTTGGAAGCCGGTTCCTTCTCATGAAGCGCTGGAATTTTCTGGTTAGTAGCGTAATTTCAGATTCTTTATCTGAGTCTTCATTCTCAGATAAAGCTGGGAAGGCTAGAGTTTTCTTTGTTGGTAGTTCTTCTTCCCTTCTTTCTTTCATGTGAACTTCATAGGCCATAAGATTGCCTATTAAGTCGTCCAGAGTAAGCTTAGATAAATCTTGAGCTTCTTCAATAGCTGTAGTCTTTTTCTCCCAATCAGTTGTGAGAGATCTCAAGATTTTCTTCACCTTGTCTGTCTGGGAATATGTTACACCCAGAGATTTCAGATCGTTGGTGATGTTGGTGAATCTGGTAAACATCTCTGTGATGGGTTCATCTTTGTTCATTTTGAACAACTCATATTTTCTGATAAGAGATGAGATTTTGGCTTCTTTCATTTTGTTGGTTCCTTCATGAATAACTTCTAAAGAATGCCAAATATCATATGCAGATTCACATATAGATATTCTGTTGAATTCATTCTGATCAATGGCACAATATAAGGCATTCATAGCCTTTGCATTTAGGTTTGCCATTTTCTTTTCTTCATCAGACCATAAGTTATAGTCTGCGGAAGGACATGTGTATGGATGTTCAACAATTTTCCATACAGCAAAATCTATGGACTTGAGAAATATAGCCATTCTACACTTCCAGTATCCATAGTTGGAGCCGTTGAAGAAAGGAGGACGACATGCGTGTTGACCTTCAATATCACGAGCATAAGAGGTAGATGCCATTTGTGCTGGAAGACTTGTTATGTCGAAACCAGCAAACCTGCTCTGATACCAAATAAAATTCCACTAGAGGGGGGTGAATAGTGAAATATGATAAAGATCGATAAAATAAAATAATCAGGCAATAAGGCACAACACATAAAACACAGAATTTATACTGGTTCGGTCAGTACCCAGACCTACATCCAGTCCCCAAGCAAACCACTTGAGCTTTCCACTATAACATCTGAGTCACCAGATAAATAGTACAACACCCTCTTCCTCAGAGGTCTTCTTCTCTCAACAGAGAAGGGGCACACCCTCTTCCACAGAGGTCTTCTTCTCTCAACAGAGAAGGACAACACCCTCTTTCTCAGAGGTCTACTTCTTTCAACAAAGAAGGAATACAGTGAATAACAGAAAGTTACAATATTGCCTATAGAACCTTCAGAATGATATGAATGCACTAATGAAGGATTCTCAGAATGTTCTGTTTGTCACTCAGAGGATACTCTTTGTCAAAGAGCTGGACTTGACTTTTTCTCTTTTCTTTTTTTTCTTTTTCTCTTTCTTTTTCAAGGCTCTTTTTTCAAATAATGAATAGAATTTTTCTCATTGTAAGCTCACACGTCTATTCCATTCCATGTTTTATAGTTTATTTGAGTGTGTTTATATAGCTTTTAAAAAAGTAGTCGTTACATTTTGAAATCGTAGCCTTTTTGAAATATGAAATGTTATGTTATTTCAAAAATATCTTTTAGAGAAATTAGAGAATGCCTTTTTCCATAAAAGTAAAATATAGGGTACACTAGTCGTTGTAATATTTTAGGTAATACATATTTTATGTTAAAAGTCTATTTCTTACAATAGTACATTGAACGTTGGATTGTAGTTTTGTCTTTATTCTAATTAATGATTTGAGGTACATAAGTACTTCTTTACTTTAAATGAGTATAAGTACAATGAGTGCTTTGAGATATTTATTTGTACATAGTCATGTCAAGTGTTTTCTTTATGTTGTGTTTTTCAAAGTCTTCAGAGAGAATGAGGACTACAAGAAAGTCGACATTCTTGAGAAGGATATTTAACAAGGATTTTTTTTACAGGAGGTATTTAATGCTTGTACAAAGAGAATGATGACTTCAAGTAAGTCGACATTCTATGGGTTTGTAAAAAGGTAACTAGAGTCTTTTCAAAAAACCTTTATTATATTTATTTTCTTTGTGTAGCCGATTTTCATGTTTTGTCTTTTACCCATATTTGAAATCATTTCATTAAAAAAGGTAACTAGAGTCTTTTCAAAAACATATTATATTTATTTTCTTTGTGTAGCCGATTTTCATGTTTTGTCTTTTACCCATATTTGAAATCATTTCTTTAAAGAAGGTAACTAGAGTCTTTTCATAAACATATTATATTTGTTTTTCTCTATGTAGCCGATTTCATGTTTTGTCTTTTTCCTACATTTCTTTTCATGTTGTCTTGTATATAATGTAAGGTACAATTATTACATGTGAAAATATCTTTTTCATAAAGGGTTGTAAGAAGGTACAATTATTAGTTTTCAAAAAAGAGCTTTTTGAAACTATCGTATACTTTTATGATATAGTTTTTATGAATAAGTATGTAATATGCAATATGCATGTTCCTGAAGGTTCTGTTACATATGACTCTAAAGAAGAAAAAAATCTTCATCTTGAGGTAGCCGATCTCTTCAGTTGAACTTTAGGAATGCATGGCTCATCAAGCTTTTTCTTCAAGGAGTATGATTGCACTAGTTGTACTTGAACAGGAAGTCTCCATCCTTTTTGGGTGAGATATCCTTGCATCAAATACCCGTTAGATTTATGGCAAAACATATTCAGTCATAATATAACATTTTTCAAGAGGACATATTATCATATCATATACAATCAAATACGACAGTGTATCATATTATGTGACATGAAAACAGAGTTTCTCAACAATGTCTACACAGCAGTCTCAGTAGCACCAACTGCTACCCATTACCCACAATCTCTCCAGCACCCGATTTCTCCATCTTCACAGCTTGCTGATAGGAAACAGGTTTTGTGTCATGGCATTTGTTATTATGAAAATCCCCTTTTGTACCTGTAAACACCCCAATTTTTCACTCACCTCCCCGACATTTTCACCAAATATCATCATTCAGCCTTTGAAATTGCCAGAGGGCAAAATGGTCATTTTCTGAGTTCGAACCTTGTAAAAGTCCAAATTTCATCTGGAACTCTCAAAGTCTCCCTATTTTAGCTCAGATGTTCAAAATTTTATTCCTGACAGTAGACAGGCATCTCCAAGTCTTGATTCAAGATTGCATTTCATAAGACATGACATTGCATATCATTGCATGAGCATTTCAAATCACTGCACTGCACAGCATGTCATTTCGAGGTCCAGAACTCTCGATTTCAAAATTTTCAATCCATATTAGAATTTCAACTCCTTTCAAAATTGATTTCAAAACCCTGGGTCTTCAAAATCATCAATTTTTCCCATTTTACCCCAGGACTCTGAATTTTAAAATATTTCCTCAGGAAAATGATCTGGATAGTTTTAATATGGATTTCAGCCACCTTATCTCAGATTTTGCCCTTTTGACAATTTCAAATATCTTCCTTTTACAAAATTGCCCTACAGGGGCCAACTCTTTCCAAAAATTCCTGTTTTGCCAATTAGCCCAGATTTTATGAAAATTCCAAAAAGAGGTTGTTGTCTTGTTCTTATTTCAATAAAGAAGCAATGTGAGACCCACACTGAGGTGGTGTCACATAGACTTTTCTTTTGAAAAACCTGAACTTTAAAAAACCCAAAAAAATAGGAACCTTGTCCCCTAGATTGGTGCCACTTGTCCTTTCTCTCTCCTCCCATTTACCTGCCATGTGTCAGCATAGGGTTCACCTAGAGTTGGCGCCACATGTCACCTTCTCTCTTCTGCCACCCTTTGACACGTGTCAGTGTGGGACCACCTTAAGATGCCACCACATGTCATTAGTCATCCTCTTTATTTTATGCCACGTGTCAATGTCTACCATCTTCACCCTGTGCCAAGTGTCATTCCAAGGTCACCATGAGATGCCACGTGTCATGTGTTGTCCTGTTCAGAAAAAGTAGAACTTGTCTCCCCTGAGGTGGCACCATTTGAATTATGTCTCCTGCAGGTGACATATGTCACTCTCTCCTTTCCTCAGGAAAAGCAAGCGACACGTGTCAATCTCTGCTCCTTTCAGGAAAAGCAGAGGACACATGTCTCCCTCCTATTTTTCTCAGAAAAGTAGATGACACATGTCATCTCCAGCTTCCTTTAGAAAAAGTAGAAGACACATGTCACTCCTTGCTTTTCTCAGAAAAAGCAAGTGACACATGTCACCCTCTGCTCTTCTCAGAAAAAGCAAGGGACACGTGTCTCTCTCTGCTTTCTTCAGAAAAAGCAAGTGACACATGTCACTTTCTGCCTCCTTCAGAGAAAGCTAGAATTCAAATGTTCAAACTCCAGTCTGAGGTGGCGCAAATCCTGAACTTCACCTTTTCTATTTTGTGTGAGATGGTGCCACGTGTCCCTTTTCCTCCCTCTTGCCACATGTCATTGTAGGAGCCACCCTGAGGTGGTGCCACATGTCAGTCTCTCCTTTCATCAGAAAAAGTAGAATTCAAACCCCTCTGAGGTGGCGTCTTCTGCTTCCTCTGCTCCTACCTTCTGACACATGGCAATGTGGATGCTCTGAGATGGCGCCACATGGAAGTCTCTCCTCCTTCCAGAATAAAGCAGAATTTGAATTTTAAACTCCAAGACAACACCCTCTGAGATGGCGCCATATGGAGGGCTCAGATTAAGCTTCTTTGAATTTCTAAATTTTCCAAAAATCTCTATAAATACAAGACCCCATGCCCAGCCTAGGGGAGCTTCTTTTGGATTTAGCATTTTCACTCTGAGAGCCCTGTTTGAGAATTGAACTTCAGAATTCCATTTTCATTCTTTCTTGGTTTCCTCTGGATTCACGCCCCTCTAGAGCCCATTATCAAGGTAGCCACTCATTTTGGGAGTTCCAAAACCGCTGGAGAATACAAGGTAAGCCTCCATTCCTATTGATTTCACTATGATAATTCTTTTGGTTTGATTCGTGTTGTCGTTTGAAGAAAGAGCTCATCCGAGGGATGGATTGAGCTATTCTCATAAAACGACATATATAAAAATACATAATTATACTTCCTTGATGATTTTTAACATGCATGTAGTTAGCTAGATTTAATTTGCATTTTATTTCATTCATTTAGTACATCTCATGAATTAATTAGGATTAATTTAGCATTTATTTCAATTCTGCTTATTTTCAGTAGGTGTCTGTTTTTGTCAGTCAGTCCACATGTCATTTCATGCATTTATTTTTTATTAAAAATCTCAAACAAATCATGAAATGCTCCCTTAGGTGTCCCTAAAATTTTGCCAAAAATTCGGAGGCATTTGAATTTGTTTACTATGGTAAACATTCAAAATGGCAAGTCGGGTTTTGTCACCCGGGATGCGTTTTGAAAATCATTTGCCGACTTTTAAAATCGAGATCTCCCTCATGGGAGATCCGATTTTCGATCCGAAAAATGTTATGCATTCCGAAGAATGGCTAGTTTTTAATATTATTTTTTAAGATTTTTCTGATGTTTTTTATTGTCTGACAAAAATCCGAGAGTTCGGGACACGTGTCAGAGCCTAATTTGAGCCTCTGAGATCTTGGATCGACTTAGGGCTATGGTTTCTTATTGTGTGTTGCTCTAAATCCAAAACTATAAAAAGTGAAAATTGTGTCCGAGATGTTCTTTGTTTGCATCTAAAAGCCTGTGATTTTTAAAATAGTGTTGATACCTGCTTCAGATTTTTTTTGTCAGTCCCCTGTTTTGCTACATTTGTCTGTTCTATTAGTTTAGGCAGGAATAGTTATATTTTTATCTGTGTTTCTGTTGATCAAATGCCAAAGTCATAAACATGAAAGTTGTTTATGTAGGTGTCGTGCATAGCTCTGATTAATTTCATAAATTTCCATGGCTGTTTGATATTTGTTTGTCATTTTACATCAGATTAGGGTGATTTTTACCTCTGTCAGAACTAAATCCCTGTTATTGAACTCACCATGGCTCAAATCCCGAGGCTGTAAAAACCAAAAATGTTACATTTCGGGTCTTTTAGCAGTCTGCAAAATATCAGAAGTTTTTATGGTGTAAATCTTGCATTATCATGTTAAGCATTGCATTTGGTTCGGATCCATAGGCAAAATCCACCATTTTAGGACTTTCTTTGAATTGTAGCATTTAAATCATATCATTTCATGATTTTTAGCATTCTAAGCTATTTATCAGAGTAAGTAGATGCTTCATACCGAATTTGGTGCAATTTGGAATCCATTTGAGGTTCGGATTAGCCACAATACCAAAATAGGGTCCCGCAGGACCCGGATCCAAGTGAAAAACAAGCGAAATTCGTTATTTTGAGTAAATTGCAAAATGCCAAATTCTGATTTTACAGTCCTAATGTGTTTAGCAGCATGTCATACTGCATTTCATCATCATTGAATTCAATTTGAATTTCAAAATCCCAATTTTACTAAGTTTTCCTTCAAAAAACCTTGATTTTAAAGGTGTAACTTTAATTTTAGGGGTATTTTGGTCATTTTGACCCCAATTCCGAATTTCAAACTGTTTTCCACTGAATTCCCTGCATTTACATCATTTCAAATATCAAGGAAGCATGATCATAGGGTTTATATCCAATTAAATCCAATAATTTCATAATATTATTGGAAAATTTTGGAAAAACCCACATATTTGAGCTAACCTTATTTCAAGTTTGGCAGGGACATTCAAAAGAAGGAGCTGAAGTCTGCAAATTTCTTTTATTTCCTTTAATTAGTGATGTAATAATGTAAATTTTGGAATAAGAGAGTTAATTTCCTGCTTAGACTAGGATGCATATCATATAGTTTGAATTTATGCAATATCCTGCTTATATGATTCATGCATTTTATTTCAAAAGCACTATGGATGTTCACGAATGGCACGTGCACCAACTCTTAGGGAGTTGATGAACTCGGTGGAATCCATATTTACGGCCCTAGTCGAAATATGGACGAAACCCAGATCCATCATCTTTCTACTAGTCACATTCAGCCTACACTCTTAGGCTATCTTGAAAATGCACATCATATTTCCAATGTTTTCAAAATCTTGTGCATTAAATCAATTAAACTCGGAACATATTCATGGCCACAGTCAGAATATGTGAAGGATTTATCTTGACTTAATGCACATTTTTCCAACAAATTTCTTAGAAAATCTTTCAAAGTGCATTCATTCACTCATATCATTTGCATCATGAAATCATTGGTTTTCTTATGATTTTCTTAAGAAAATTTCATTCTCAAGAAATCGATTTCTCAAGAAACTCTAAGAATCTTTCAAAATCGGTTTTCCCAAGTCAATTTCCCCATAGTTTTCCCTGGAAAATGTTATTTTCTTAAGAGCTTCAAAAGAGTTTTCCAATCTTTTTCCAAGATCAAAATCGATTTCCAAGTATTTCAAGGGTAAAATTCCCAGGATTTCAATTTCCCAAGTTTTGAATTTCCTTCTCCAATGAGCTTTCCTATGAATTTCCATCATTTTCCTAAGAAAACTCTCAAAGTCCAAGTTTTCCTAAGAAGTGTTTCCCTTTTCAAAGGTTCACCTTTTTCTCAAGAATCACTTCTATTTTCCCAAGATTTTCAACTATTTCTGATTTTTCCACACCTTCATGAACTTTCTTGTGATTTCAAAACCCCTTTCATTTGAGTTTCCTGAGAAATCGATTTTCACCTTTTCCCAAGAAATGCTTTTCAACTCCAAAAGTTTTCCTATGAATTTTCAATCCTCTTTCCAAATAAAATTTTCAGAGCTGGAGTTTTCCTGACAAGCATTTCCCTTCAAATGTTCACACTTTTCCTAAGAATTACTCACATTTTCTCAGGACTTCCAATCATTCATGATTTTCCCAAGTCTTTATAAACTTTCTCAAGATTTCAAATCTTTTCATCTGAGTTTCCTGAGAAATTTACTCTTTTCCTGAGAAATCTTTTCAACTTCAAATATTTTCCAAGCATACATCATGTTTTCCCAAGTTGCATTTTCCAAATCTCATAGCACATGCCTAAATTCTCTGTGCATTTAGGATAGAACATGATTTTGATGATTTAACTAAGTCAAGCACAATTTTGGTCCTTGGTTCGATTACCCCTGTTAAAGGCGGCAGGAACGGTCGAACCTCGTACCGACAGGTCGAGCCCCATCCCATGGATTTTCCCGCAATTTTCAAAAACGGAGGCGAGTATTTCAAAAACATTTTCCAAAATCCGGTCAAGTTTGAAGCGCGAAAGCGTTTCCTCTTTCTCTCTTTCGCAAGGAAGGGAAGACGGGAAAAAATTTCGCGACGAGAACAGTACCTTATCACAATCTAGCTCCAGTGACCTGCAGCCCCATCAACCCCCCACTTGTGGTAACCTGTCACATATTTAGAGCAGTACCTAGCACTGCTGTAACCATTTGCATATCCATAGCAGTGCCCATGCACTGCTATGATTCATGCATCCACCACCGAGGCCCAGACCTCTTCTCTAATGCTTGCACATCTGCTAATTTTTCACATTTACTGAATCACTATGTGTGTGCATGGTATGCCATTCACTACACAGTAAACAATCTGTGTAAAAATATATTTTCTAATTTACTTCAAGGCAAAATTCTGAATGTCTTTTTCATATGTAGTTTCTCATTTGATGCTCTGTATTCATATACAAATATATATACATATATATGCCCATACCCACATGTGTATACATATATATGTATATATATATACATATATATATACATATATATCTATGTATACCCCTATATTTTCCCAAGCTATTGATATATATACATCTACCTATACATATATACACCCATATATATATATATATATATATATATATATATATATATATATATATATATATACACACGTATGTATTTACATATATATGCCATTTTCCATCCTTTTCATCATACATATCTTAACATATGACCCTTTTCACTATTTGATTTCTATATGATATATGTGATTTTCCTTCTCTTTTCATTACTAACCCGGTTGTTTTGCAGGAAATATGTGGATAAAGTCATTATTTGGAGTTGTAAATTCAATTTTATGTGTTGTAATAAGTTAGGCCTTAATGAGAAATTTACATTCACTGTTTTAGATAGAATGAATGAGCATTGTAAATATCATGAATTGCTTGTTTTCATGCATTTTTGCCTTTATTTCTCAAATTCTCACAAATGGCAACACGAATGGCACGTGCACCATTTCGTAAGAGATAGTTAATCCTAAGTTGATGATTTACATCAATGGCCATAGTCAGGATGTAAACAAAACTTAGGATTTTTATCTTTTATAAAATAACACTGGATCCACACTGGATTCTTTTCAAAATCATCATATTTTCTTTAAAATATTTTTCTCTTCTATCAGAATTTAATCTAAAATTAACTCAATATATATACCAATGGCCATAGTCAGGGTATATTGAGAGTTAATTTCATTTTAAATTCTATAAAAGCACCAAAAATGTATTTTATTCTTCACTTGAATTTAAATGTGGTTATTATATAATATATTCAATGACCATAGTCAGGGATATATTATATCTTCAACCTCATTCTTAATTCATTTAAAGAATGGAATAGGTGTTTCAAAATCCAATTTTCAAAATTATTCAAATTCATTCATCATTTAGGGTAAAATTGCATCATATTTTCAAAATTCTTTTCAAAAACCCAAGTGATTGTCTTTTTTTTTTCAATTGCCCTTTCAAATTCATCAATTCTATCTCATCTTCAAAGTCCAAATTTTGACTTTGAAACCAAATTCAAAGTTCAATTTAACTTTGAAACTCTTGATTCATTTTCTAAATTCAAAATTCAAGTTTCAAATTCAAAGTCCAATTTGACTTTGAAATTCATTCTCAAATCAATTTTGAAATCCCAAATCCATCTTAGGATCCAAAGTCCAACTCTATCTTGGATCTCAGATTAAGATCCAAAACCCATTTTTAGGATCCAGAATCCAATTCCATTTTTGATCTCAGACTTCAGATCCAAATCTATCTTAGGATCCAGAACCCAATTCTACTTTGGATCTCAGACCTCAGATCCAAATCTATCTTAGGATCCAAAACCCAATTCTACTTTGGATCTCAGATTTTAGATCCAAAATCCATTTAGGATCCAGAATCCAATTCCACTTTGGATCTCAGACTTAAGATCCAAAATCCATCCAGAATCCAATCCCATCTTGGATCTCAGACTTCAGATCCAATTCCATTTAGGATATGATATCCAATTCCATCTCGGATCTCAAAAGTCAGATTCAACTCCCATTTCGGATTCTAAATCCAGAGTTCAAATTTAAATCTCAACTCTATTTAGCATCCAGACTTTCAATTCAAATTCCATCTTGAAATTTCATATTTCAAATCAACTTCTATTCTCAATTCCAAATCTGAAATTCAATTCCATTTCAAATATTCATTTTCTTTCCTAGACCCAAGTTTAAAATCCAAATTCAAAGTCGATTTCTGACTTTGAAACCTCATTTTCTTTCATTTTCAGTTTCAAATCATTCTTTCTCAAAATCAAGATTTATTTCCCCAACTTTGATTTACTTCAAAAACTTAGAACTTCTCTGATCTATCTCAAAGTTCTAAGTTAGATTTTACCATTCCGAAATCAAATTCTTTACTCCATCATCAAGCTTATCTCAGAAAACTTGAAGATTTCCAAAATCATTTTTCAAAAGTAGCATACATCTTTGCTTTGCACAAGCATGATTTTTTTTGCATCTCTTAGACTTAGAATAAATTCTTAGATAATATTTAGGCAAAGCAAAAGGCATAGATTCAATCCTTGGTTTGATTACCTCTGGTAAAGGCGCTAGGAACGGTCAAACCTCGTACCGATGAGCGAATCCCGTCTCTCCATTTTTTCCGCAATATTTTCAAAACGGAGGCGAGTTAAATTTCTAAATATTTTCAAATTAAGGTCAAGTGAGACCCCGCAAAAGAGTTCCTCTTCTCTTTCTTTCTTTCTTTTCTCTTCTCTCTTCTTTTCTGTCTTTTTATTTTTCTCCCTTCAAAAAGGAGGAAATAAAGGTCAGAAAGGAAAGAGAAGGAAGAGAGAGAAACCACAAGAGAGGAAAAATTTTGCGATGATCACATTCCCTTGCGGCCACCAGCAACCCGAGCAGCTGCCGATCGTGCCTCCGACCTCTGCACTGTCTCCCCTTCAGCCGCTGATGACTCGCTGTCGGCCATCGTTTCTTCCTCTTTGCCTCCCCGTCGCCAGTAGTTGCAGCCGACGACAGCCTTTGAGCTTCGGCAGTGCCACCACCATCGTCGTTGTCCCCCCCCCCCCCCCCCTTTTGCCGCGGTTCCCGACGATCGCTATCTCTTCTTCCCTCCGGGAGCCTTTTCTCCTGTCTTTGTCCAGTGGCGGCAGGGCGTCGACAGCGATAGTCGCCGGCCACCACTGTCTCTCCTTCGCCTCTCCCCCTTCGTTAGAGGATGCGCCAGGGACCTCGAGCACGCCGTCAGCCTCTACTTCCGTTCGGGGTGCTGCAGCCGCCACCGTTCGTCGCCATCGACCGCCTTTCTTTCCCCTCGTTGCGGTCTTCCGAGGTATAAACCTCTTCTCCCCTTTCCTTCTTTTCGGTGTTGGTTTGGTCGACAGGGGGGGTGAGCCCTTGTCGACACCTTTTATCGGTAGGGTGTTAAACCCTCACTGCCTTCCTTTTGGGGTTGATCGACATGGTGCTAAGCCCCCTGTCATCACCTCTTGTCGGCAGGGGGTTAACCCCCCTGCCTTCCTTTTTGAGGGTCTGTCGGCATGGGGCTTTACCACCCCTGCCTTTTTCTGTCTTGGCAGGGGGCTCTGTCCCCTTGTCCTTGTGCTTGCTCGGCAAGGGGCGAAGCCCCCATGTCTTTGCTCTTGTTTTTCGGCAAGGGGCTTAACCCCCATGCCTTATGTTGTTGTCCCGGCAGGGGGCGGAAGCCCCCCTGCTTGCCTGTTGTTTCTCGGTAGAGGGCGAGGTCTCTCTGCCTTTGTGTTGCTTCTCGGCAAGGGCTTCGCCCCCCCTGCCTTCTTTTGTTGCCGGCAGGGGGCAAGTCCCCACTGCCTTTTGTTGTTTTCCTTGTAGGGGGCGGAAACCCCCCCTGCATCCTCTGTTGCTCCTCGGCAAGGGGTTCTGTCCCCCTGCCTCCTGCATTGTGCCAGTAGGGGGCGAAGCCCCTCTACTTTCCTGTTTTGAGCGGGGGCTTGCCCCCTGCATTTCATTGTTCTCCGGCAAAGGGCTTTGCCCCCTTGCCTTGTTCTTGCTGCCGACAGGGGGCCACTCCCCTGTCTCGTGTTCTGACAAGGGGTGTTCCCCCATGCCTTGTTGTGGCAGGTGTGGTAGGGAGCTTCTGCTCCCTCCCCTGCCTTTCTTTGTGCTAGCAGACAGAGAGCTCCTGCTACCTGCCTCTGCTGTTGTTGCCAAGCAGGGCTGAGGCCCTTGCCTATGGCACCCTTGTCTGCAGGATGCAGAGTTCCTACATCTGCCTCCTGCAGGTAGGAGGCCTTGCTATGTTTGTTGCTTGTTTATTTTACGGCATATACTAACGATATAAGCTCTTCAGGTTGAACGGTGGATCTAGCTCACCCTCTGTGGCTCGAGCACTTGCTTGCCTACGTTGCGTGCGTACGAGGACCCGCAACCCCTTAAGGTAGGGGATTCTTGCGTGAAAGGACAATGAACTGATAAATGCTAAAATAAGGAAGATAACTAAAAGAGGATGATATATGTATACATATAATATATATATATGTATGTCTTTACCTTCAAGGACGCGGTTTCGCGATCCTTGTCATCTTTACTTTCTCGTACTTTCTTTTCTATCGCCGCTGCGCTATATGTGCCTAGGCTTTTCTTTCCTGTCTTTACATTCCATGTCTTTTAACTCAAGGACACGGTTTCGCGATCCTTGTCCTCCTTTACGTTCTTGCACTTTACTTCCTGCATTTACTTGTTGCCCCATGCTTTATGCGCCTTGGCCTTGCTACTTGCTTTACTCTCCGTACTTTACTTTCCTGTGCTGTCGTGCTTGCTCTTGCACTTACCTTTTGTATGTATTCGTCTTTACCTTGTTGCCGCACTTCTTGCATATGCTTTGTTCATGCATGTATCCTATCTTTGTCGCATGCTTCTTTTCTTGCTTACGCTTATCTTTTAATCGAGGTGCAACCCTATGCCTCGTGAGTCATCCTTTACACTTGCGTAGTCAGTACAAGATCTCATACCTCATGAGTTGCTTACGTAGTTGTCTGCTTGTGTGTTACGATGATCGAGGTATGATCTCATACCTCGCGTGTAGCTCTAGCATTCTACCCTCGCGGTGCGGCTTTGCCCATCGAGTCTTGCCCCTCGATTTGCCATTGTATTGGTATGTGCATGGGTTTGTCCCTTGTCAGCTTGCACTCTCTGAATGCAGCTTCGATTGTATAGTGTATCTCGTTTCACTTGTCTTACAAGCCACGACACACACTTATGAACTTCGGTTCTCCAAAGACATCGTCTTAGGTGCAAACCTATTTTCAAGATGTATAGCTTGTAAAGCAATGATAGCGGCCGGATCTCCCAAATCGATGTATTTGGGATATGTGTGTTACAACCTCAATTCGCCTATTTGATACGACCCAGATAGCCTTGTTTAGAAGTTTGTGCACGAGTAGGGCGGGGATCCTAGCGAGGTACTTGCGCCATCGCTAGATCGGTGTTACCTCGCCTCTGATGCGAGACCTAGTTTCTAGGCTTTCTGGTTCAACCAAGATTGTAGCGCCTTCCTTCCTTCGTGAAGGTATTGTTGGATCTCTTACGAGGGATCCATGTTTCTCCTCTTGTAGTTCTACCCTTTGTCATGTACGATATGTTTAGACTACGAAGAACAGGATGAAAGGTCTATAGTAACCTTTACGCGTGTATTGACACATTAAACTAATCTTGTTATATTGATTTCGCCTAATTAGCCGATTGCTCGTGATTGTCTAAAGGACCCGAGCACGATCAGTTGGAACTGGAATGAGTTCACTGTGGGCTTCTGTAAAGCAGAAGTGTTGGGATTTTCTGCGAGAGATCCATACCCCTCTCATCGTGGTTGTACTTTTGAACAGGTACGTTGCGTACTACGATGAGTAGGATGAGAGGTCTATGTCTACCTCGAACATGCAATGGCATGTGTTTGAGATCACAAGAGTGATGTTTCTACCCTCACTATGGATTGACCCCTTTCATCATTTGAATAGGTATGTTGCGTACTGCGGTGAGTAGGTTGAGAAGTGTGTGGTTGCCTTGAACGCACAATGGCGCGTATAACTCACCTAAATAATAATCATGCGCCTTCACAGGCAAGATGCTCGATTGGGTTGAAAGACCAGATCATGTAGAATGGGACGGCGGTTAAGAAACCCTCCGTCGTGCTCATTCGGGACGGTTCATCAAGAGAGAGGATGGATGGTACAAAACTCTGATGGACAGTCATTAATGGCAATCTCGGGCAAAGATCCGACCTTCCCCAGTCATCGGAGGTTAGGGGAAATCCTTTGGGCCACTTCTGCAGAAGTACGAATACGCATCCATTGGGCCTTTGTTTGCCTTTGGGAATTTACTCTCTTGGTCACTGGCCGTCCCCTTAGGAAGCGGACTCAGTCAGTCATTCGAGGTATAATAAAATACATAGCATAATAGACCCCCAAATCGAACTCGGTTGTTTCTACGTTTTGCCTTGTGCGTACCCACAACGGCCTGCTCAATAATGAGACAAGATATAACTTATACACATGATCATGAGATACGCATGTTGTGACGTACATTGCTTGCTTGCTTGTTAGCTCGGTAGTTAGGTATGCTACTCGTTGAGCTAGGTACGCCTATCGAGGCGTTACCCTTTTTGGTTAAACTGCTTACGTAGTTCTGCTAAGTAATAACTAGATTCTCATAATAGTCAATTACTTATAATACTAGCATTATGCTAGTTGTTGCATGTTGTGATATAATTGCTACATGATTGTTTATCATAGCTACTTGCCGATAGACAGAACCATATAATGGTACTTGTGTGTATTACGAGTGTTGTTATGAATACTTGTCTTATGCAATTGCTTTGCTTGGCTAGTGGATAGAGTTAGTTGCTCTCCACCTATAGTATCTGTGGATTTGCTATAGTTGCTTGTTTGGCACTATGATCCTTCTTGCTCTTGTATGTAGTTGTTTGCTTTACCAGAGCTTTGCTCACTTCACAGTACATTTGGTTAGATCTGCTAGTCTTGCTTGTTCCTGCTTGAGCTAGCATTTATCCTAGTTATTGCAGCTTTTGTTCTTTCTTGTCATTTGCACCCCTAGCTTGCGATGGCACGATGACGCGATGCATTCAAGGCAATGCCCTTTCCTAACGTTGTGCTCCTGGGGATACTTTTGATAGATGTGGTATGAAGTTTCTTGAAAGCATCTCTTTTGATTTAAACTCTGGATTTCTAAAACTATATTACCAAAACGTGGTTCTTCTTTTCATTTCAATAAAATATATACTTGAACTGCAAATCGGTTTGTTAAGGGGGAATCTACTTTTGGTTGTAATGCGCCCAAGGTCTAGGGACTTGTTGTTTTGAACCTGATCTTCCGCTGAACTTCTGTTTTAAACTCTGATAAATGATTGATTTCAAAGCTTTCAACATTTTTCATAAAAGGTTTCAAGTCCACGATTTTGGGGCGTTACATCCACCTTTGCCGGGGAAGAGGAAGGAGAAAAGCTGGGTGATGGTAGAAAATGTGATGGTCTTTTTTTTACTAATGATCGATCCTCTTCCCCCTTCTTGAGGTTTGTTTATATAGAGGGGGGGGGGAAGAATCATTGAGAAGGGTGGAAGTTACAGATCGATGGTTAACGGAGGGGAATAGGATTTGAGGGTCAGAGAGTAGGCGATGAAGGGTTGAGAAAAGGAGGTCGGCAGGGTTGTTGCAGATGAAGGGCAGATGAGGGGGTGCGGCAAGCCATTGATGATGGGCGGTGGCTATGGAGAAGCTCGTGGAGGATCGGTGATGGAGGGTGGATGGCATAGTGAAGCTTCTAGAGATGGCGGTTTTTTGCAAAAGGAGAGTGCTATTGATGGGTTGAAGATGGGGAGAAGCTTCTGGAGGAGGGGAGAAAGTGTTCGGCCCCCGACCCCTTGCGAGAAAACCCTAACAAAGTGTTCGATACATCATATTTTTTATGTAATTTCCAAAAAGAAGGCTCCTTTACCGAATTTTTCTAAGAAAGGTTTTTCCTAAAAAGGATATTTTCAGAAAGAGGTTTTCAAAAACCAATTTAGACATTTTTTTTTCATTGCATTTTCTATGTATATTTTTTTTCTTTTGGTATTTTCGGAATGAAACCTTAGAATTTACGAGAAAACGAGGATTTAAACTAATTTTTTGTATTTTTTTGGGAGATATTTACAAAGGAAGATTTTCAAGGTTATTTTTGAGAAAAATTCTTCAGAAAATGGGTTTGGACCCAAATTTTGAAAAAATGTTCGAGTTTTGAAACTCGAATCGAGAAATACAATGTGATGGATCCAAACGGATACCGGACGAAGTGTCTGAGCCCTATAAAAAGGTTATTTTGGTAATTTTGAAAATTTGATTCAAAAATTGGACAACGAGTGTAACGCCCCGGATTTCCAAAACAAAGCTAAGTTAAAATTTTCATGAATTTCTTTTTTTTTTCTTTGCAGCAGAACTTAGAAAAAGCTTTTAGCAGCGGAATAAGACGATAATGAGTCGTCGGTTTTAGAAAACTCCGAGCACGTTGCAGGTATGTGGCCCAGCAACTCATTGACCACCAAAGTGTTCCATTTTATCGAAAGCACATGTTTATTACAACACTACTGCTTAGAAAAGCAGTGAAGGTTCAATAAAAGGAAGCAGTACAACTCTGTCTAGAGAAACCCTGGAACTCGATGCCGCCCTGCTCCGCATATCGCCACGCAGGTTCAACACCTGAAATCCTCATTAAACGGGGTCAGAACCACTGATGGTCTGGTAAGTAGGCAAACACCTATCTATTCAACTCAAGTAAATGCATAGACCACTTAGGGTCGCAGTTCGTAATACGACGCTCAAGCCTCCATGACTTAGCGTATATCGCAAAAGCCTCATCAGGGCTATGAGTTGAACATCCACGCAAGTCTTCATGACTTCGCATAAGCCTCTTCAGAGCTGTGAGTTAGAATAACCGCTTAAGTCTCTACGACTTAGCCTTGACTTCCTCAGAGTCACAAATGAATGTCTAGCTCAAGCCTTTATGCTTGGCACATCCGTATCCTACGAATCTAAGGACAGCTCTCCGAGCTTCACTTAGTCGTACGAATATCAATGGGGTTCTTTCCCAATCGGTACAGTAGTATACCGACCATGACACCTTCACAAAGGTTATGCAGGACTGACTCAACAACGTCATCCACTCATACATTCAAAGTAGCGCTGTACCTAAGCTAATGCTTTATTTCGATAATTGCACCTCTCCCTGGGCTTAGGGGACTCATATCTGGGCGACAACGCGATGATCTGGGGGTTGATTATTCTATGTATTTTAGATACCCCAGAGGCCTGTTGACCCCATCCCCCTAGTAGGACGGTACAGCATACCGGAAGAGATCCTTACTAGGTATCTGAATGCATTCTGCTACTGCAGTAGTTGGGTTCAATCCTTAGATATTTAAGGATAACCACGACCTCCATACCTCTGAGTGACGAAGGCCATCAATGAACTCTATCAGGTTCGGGTGAAATATATGTCACTCAAGGTTGCGCCATCACCGTCTTCCTCGGTGAGAAATTCTAAAAGGGGCCTGCCGGTCTTACAATTACTTGACGAACATTGCATGCCTATAGGGCAGCCTTTGAGAAGTATGTACCCGACCCCAATCAACCACACGGTTTTCACCGTGGAACAAAGGTTTTATTCATATGCATGCTTAACTCTGCTCTCGGCACTTCGGCCTTGACGAGCACTTCACCTCTTTCGGTGGAAACAACACACTCCGGCTCAGCGGCCCTTACGAGTCTGGTTGTCTGATAATTCTCAATGAGCATGCACATGACTTGATCTCTACGGATCGGCTACTCGGCGTATTTTTACGCAACGAGCTCAGGACCTCATCAAGGTGCTACCACTACTTTGGCGCAACGGCTCTTACAAGTATGGTGCCCTTGCAGGTGCCAGGGAGACGAGTCACTCTGACATCGTTCCAACAAAGGACATCATTGTGCCACTTAACTGGTTCTTGCAGCTCTTCTGCCAACCATTTTGTCAACACCTTCTCTGCTCTACCGGCAGTGGTGCGACGAACCTTTCTACATCGTAGAAGGCGTTCCATAACTGAGTAGCACTTCTGCTACGTTCTTTCTGAGTCATTCTTAGCTCCTTCAGGAATTTCAGCAGCACTTCCTCTCTTTAACGGAGAAAGCGTGTGTTTTCTTTTATCCATTTCAGCGGCATCTCCCCTCTTTGGTGGGAAATCGCTATGCTTAACTCGGGAAATGGATGCGCACCGTTGTGCGTACTTTGCATCCATCAAGGTTGCAGGAACCTTGGGCCATAGCCAGGCCATACGTAATTGATTTTGTCTTTACGTAAAGAGCATTTTGCCAAAAGGCGAAGCCTTTCCAATAGGGGCTTCATTCGTAAAGCAGAATCTTGCACGAGGAGCGGTAAGGGAATCGCATTGGCGATTTGATCTCCATTTGAACGCTCACTTACGCGCCATATATGTAATATAAGCAGAAGCTTGTGCTTTATACAGCGGCGGCGTAAAGGAAATGCATATACTATTGTTCAGGGTGTGTAACTGAACAAAATATTCTTCATATATAACAAAACAGGAGCCTTGGCATCGTTCGACGCGACGGCGTAAGTAAATACATTGCAGAAAGCAGGAGCCTTGGCATCGTTCGACGCGACAGCGTAAGTAAATGCATAATCGGAAGTACAGAAAGCAGGGAGCCTTGGCATCATACGACGCGACGGCAAAGGTAAATTACATAGCCTATGCGATATAAGACGCGTCGGCAGAATCAGCAGATATACACATAGATCTGTATCCAACGATAGTTACGAGGCGAGCGAGTGAACACCGAAGTGTCCTAGAGGGCTCAACCAAGAACTAGGTTGAGATACTATTTTGAACAACGCATATACTGCGCATTCGAACATATATATATCCGACGATAGTTACGAGGCTGGCGCGTGAACACCGAAGCGTCCTAGAGGGCTCAACCAAGAACTAAAGCAAGATACTACTTCAGAAAGTATATGCTATATACAAACAATCAAATACTTGAGAGAGATGGTTTAATGAAGCGAACTTACTTCAAATTGCGGAAGAAATGGCTCCGATTGCTTCAAACGCTTCGAACGAGGCTCGACTTCGAAAAAGGATCAACTTTGAACTTCGGACGAAAAAGGACTTTGACTTTGACTTTGAACCAAACCAGGTTCAAGTCAAGTCAACTGGGTCTGGACTTAGGTCAAGTAGGTTCAGACCTAGGTCAGGTGGGTTAGGACAAGGTCAGGCAGGCTCAGACCAGGTCAAGCAGGCTCAGGCTAAGTCAGGCAGGCTCAGACCAGGTCAGGTGGGCTCAGGTGGGCTAGGCTAGGTAGGGGAGGTTTGGAAAAGGAGGAGAGAGAGAGGGGTTGGCGATTTTCTAAAGGAGGGGGGGTCCTCTATTTATAGGTTCTGAGACTTGGGCCCCAAGTTTCAGAATCCCCTCTTTACCCTTGGGCTTTTCTGAGAATCCCTTCTATGTTAGGTGCTGGAAGGAGCTGGAAGGTCCTGGAAGGTGCTAGAATATTCTAGAATATTCTAGAATATTCTAGAACATTTTTTGAGAAATATTTCAGTGGGTCCTACCAATATTTTCGTGGGTCCAGCAAGAATTTCGGGTTTTCGACAATTTTTTTCCGAAAAATTCTGAGTATGTCATTCCCTTCGTATTGACGTAACTATTAAAGTTGGCTCGCAGGAATCCTTTGATTTCGTTCAGGTAGGAAGTTATGGCTTTTAGAGTGTTTGAGCATATATTCGCGTTTCGACGAATATCCTAAGTGTAACTGGCTCGCAGGAATTGATTCGTTTCGCATTCTGAGAAAAATGCCATTTTTAGCGGTAAATGCCTCATGAATTTTATTCAGATATTTTCTTAAAAATTGTGGGTCTTACATCATTACCCCCTTAAAGGAATTTCGTCCGCGAAATTCAGCTAAGAGTACAAGGTGAAGAGTTTAGGATATTTATCCCGCATATCCGATTCGGGCTCCCAAGTGCAATCATCGACTCCGTGATGTTGCCATCTCACTTTGACAAGTGGAATGACCTTCGTCCTTAGCACTTGCTCCTGTCGGTCCATGATCTCTACTGGCCTTTCTTCCACCGTCATATCCTCTTGGATGTCAATATCTTCATGTTGGATGACGTGGGAAGGGTCGTGAACGTATTTTCTAAGCATTGACACATGAAATACGTTGTGTATCTATGTATACTGCGGTGGCAATGCTACTCTGTAGGCGGTCTCTCCTATCCGGCTCAAAACCTCGAAGGGACCAACGAATCTGGGGCTGAGCTTCCCCTTCTTTCCGAAACGAAACACACTCTTGGTTGGGGAGACCTTGATAAAAACCATATCTTCAACCGCAAAAGTGAGTTCCCTACGCCGCTGATCGGCATAGCTCTTCTGTCGACTTTGAGCAGTCAGTAGCTTCTTCCTGATCATGTGGACCTGCTCAGTATAATGCTGCAACACTATAGGCGAGTCCAAGGTTCGATCACCCACTTCACCCCAATGGATTGGTGATCGACAGGGTCGCCCGTACAAGGCTTCATACGGTGCCATCCCAATGCTAGCGTGCTGGCTATTATTATAAGCAAATTCAGCCAACGTTAGGTGGGAATCCCAATCACCTTTCCATTCTAGCATACAGGCTCTTAGCATATCTTCAAGAGTCTGTATGGTTCGTTCTGATTGCCCATCTGTTTGGGGATGGAATGCTGTACTGAACTTGAGTTTCGTCCCCAGGGCTCTCTGAAGCTGTTCCCAAAAGTGAGAGGTGAACTTCGGGTCACGATCGGATATGATCGAAATCGGCACTCCATGGAGTCTAACGATTTCCCGAATGTAGATCTCCGCCAATCGTTCAGTTGAGTATCGAGTGTTGATTGGCAGGAAGTGAGCAGACGTGGTGAGTCTGTCTACGATCACCCATATTGAGTCATGTTGTCTCTTGGACCGAGGCAATCCAACGATGAAATCCATCGTAATGCCCTCCCATTTCCATTCTGGAATCTCGATCCATTGCATTTTTCCACCAGGTCGTTGATGCTCGATTTTTACTTGCTGGCAGATCAAACACTTTGAGACAAATGTAGCCACATCACGTTTCATACCCCTCCACCAGTACTTTCTCTGTAAGTCCCGAAACATTTTTGTACCTCCAGGGTGAATGGTGTACTTGCTGTTATGAGCCTCCTAGAGTACTTCCTGTCTTAGCTCAGGGTTATTTGGAACCCAAATCCTTTCTTCCATCCATATTCCTTCATCTTCTTTCAAATGGAAGAAAGTTTCATCCTTTTCAGCGCGAGCTTTCAATTCCAAGTACTGGGGATCCTTAAACTGTTCGGCTACAATGCGATCGAGGATCTCGATATGGATTGTTAGGCATGACAATCGAATCTTTCCAGGATCAGCCAGAAATGGCTTCCAACTGACGAAATCCTCCATCAACTTCCATTGTCCGGTGAGGCTGGCCAGAGTGCCAAAAGTCTTGCGACTAAGGGCATCTGCTACAACATTCGCCTTTCCAGGGTGATAGGAAAGCGTGAATTCATAGTCTTTGAGGAATTCCAGCCATCGCCGTTGCCGCATATTAAGTTCTTTTTGAGAAAAGAGGTATTTTAGGCTTTTATGGTCTGACATGACCTCGAATTTCTCTCCATATAGGTAGTGTCACCAGATTTTAAGTGCGAACACTACCGCGACAAGCTCCAAGTCGTGGGTTGGATAGTTTTTCTCATGAATTCTTAACTGACGGGATGCATAGGCGATTACTTTGCCATGCTGCATCAATACACAACCCAGACCTGATCCTGAGGTATCGGTATAAGCCACAAAGCCTCCCTAACCAGCATGTAAGGTAAGGACAGGGGCAGTGGTAAGCCTCTGTTTGATAACCTCAAAGCACTCCTTACACTGGTCAGTCCATTCGAACTTGACTCCTATTTTCAACAATTTTGTCATCGGTACGGCGATTCGAGAGAAGTCTTGTATGAACTTCCGATAATATCCGACAAGTCCAAGGAAGCTGCGGACCTCAGTGATATTTTCTGGCTGCTTCCAGTCTATCACAGCTTCGACCTTCGCAGGATCTACTGCGATTCCATCTTTTGAGATCACATGGCCAAGGGACATTACTTTGTCTAGCCAGAATTCACATTTTGAAAACTTGGCATATAACTGATTATCTTGAAGGGTTTTCAAGACGATTCTAAAGTGCTCCTTGTGTTGTTCCTCATTCTCTGAATACACGAGAATGTCATCAATGAAGACGATGACAAAAGTGTCTAAGTATGGCTTGAACACTCGGTTCATCAGGTCCATAAAGACAGCAGGCGCATTAGTAAGTCCGAAGGGCATTACTACGAACTCATAATGGCCATATCTCGTTCTGAAGGCAGTCTTAGGTATATCCTCCTCCTTAACTCTGAGCTGATGGTATCCAGACCTGAGGTCGATCTTGGAGAACACTCTCGTTGTTCTGAGCTGATCAAATAAGTCCTTAATCCGAGGCAACGGGTACTTATTTTTAAC
Source organism: Nuphar pumila (assembly GCF_984573655.1). Lineage (NCBI taxonomy): Eukaryota > Viridiplantae > Streptophyta > Magnoliopsida > Nymphaeales > Nymphaeaceae > Nuphar > Nuphar pumila. Next base: position 55,679,126 of record NC_143256.1, read on the forward strand.
GGTTGCCTGGTTAAGCATCCGATAATCGATGCATAACCGAAGGGATCCATCCTTCTGCTTTACAAACAGTACCGGGGCTCCCCATGGTGACATACTTGATCGGATGAACCCTTGTTCCAACAGTTCTTCCAACTGACACTTCAACTCACTGAGTTCAGCTGGTGCCATACGATAAGGGGCTTTGGATATTGGCGTTGTTCCAGGTAAGGATTGAATTCCAAATTCAACCTCATGAAGTGGCGGAAGTCCTGGCAATTCCTCAGGAAACAGATCGGGAAACTCCTGCACTACTTCCAAACTCTCAAGGGGTTGGTTGTTGGATTTTTCCACCGAGAGACTCAACAGGAAGGCCACACAACCCTTCCTAAGGTATTTTTGTACCTTAAGTGTTGATATGAGCCTTTTTTGTGGAACTCGTTTGGATAACCGGTATTCCATCTTAGGCAATCCGGGTCGAGATAGAATCACTCTGCCCTCGCGGCACAGAATCTTGACATTATTCTGAGCCAACCAATTTATTCCCAGAATGGCATCGTACTGTATCATATCGATCAGGATGGCGTCAGTAGGCAAGTGTTGCCCTGCTATCTCAATATCCAACATTTTCACACACCGGATACATTTGGTGCGTGAACCCAACGAGTTATATACTTCGATCATTTTATCAATCGGTTGCACCGAGGCGTGGAGTTGTTCGGTGAAATCGTCAGAGATAAACGTATGAGTAGCACCACAATCAAATAAGACGTAAGCTGCATGTCCATTAACAGGAACAGTGCCTTCAATGAGGTCACCGGTTTCGACTTGTTCAGTCGTTACAGCGTATACACGACCTGCAGCAGGCCTTTGTTCTACTCTAGGTGGGGGTCGTTGGACTTGTGTTCGTTGTGGTATTTGTTGAGAGGGTCTGGCAGATCCGGCATTCCTCTTTTGCTCATCAGCAAGCTTCTTCCTGCACTTTCTTGCAATGTGGCCCATTTTGCCACAGTAGAAGCATCCACCTGTGTCACGTGGACATGGTCCTCTTGCGTGATTTACATGGCATTTTGGGCAGTTTGGGTTGGACTGCAGGTTGTTTGAAGTCATTTCTTGCCTTGGCCTTACAACTTGTTGAGTGTTGTTCCCACCTTGGAACCTTTTCTTTTGAAAGGGTTGTCGTGAACCCTGGCCACTTGGAAACATTCTCTTCTTGTTTCCACCATCAACTACGGGCCTTTTTGCTATGATCACTTTGGATCGCTCCCAATCCACTTGTATTTTTGAAGTTGCTGCCACAGCAGTTTGAAAAGTTTTGGGCATGTTGGTGATAACCCGTGACCTTAGCCCTTCTCGCAGTCCGTTGATGTACTTGTCGGCCCTTTCTTGGTCGGTCTCAAATAACCGGGAGCAGTACCGTTCAAGATTTTGAAATTTGGTGGTATAGTCAATCAGACTCATGCCACCCTGCTTCAATTCCAGAAACTCCATCTTCTTCTTGTTTCTGGAGTGTAATGGAAAGTAATTATCCATGAAAGCTCTCCGGAAGTCAGTCCAAGGAATGACTTCAACTTTTGAGAACTGGATAATCTTAGTGGTATCCCACCACTTCCGTGCATTGTCTTTCAGCCTGTACGTGCCAAAGTTGGTCTTCTTTTCTTATGGTACTCCCAGTACCAGAAAGGCACGTTCGGTCTCTTCGACCCAACTCTCTACCATTTCAAGATCGGCTCTACCAGCGAAGACTGGTGGATCGAGCTTGAGGAATTTTTCATAGGTTATTCCTTCAAGGTTTTCGCTTCGAGGTGCGACTGATTCTGGCCTTGTTTCTCGAATGGCAGTAACCAAATTGTTGAGCGTTTCCAGCAGGAATCCTTGAGTATGGGACTCCTCGCTTGGCATGGTTCTCCTCGTCGTAGGAGCCATTTATCTACCACATACAAGCAACGTGTTTTAGTTTCACAATGTATATATCGAAGCAAAGTTCTATTTACTTAATATACATCACATTTACACAAGCATTGCCTTAAACAAAACGTCATGCCGCACTGGCAGACTTTTAGGCGTTGAGAAACTGTGTACATGAGTCTATTGACTCCAAAACACTACCAGTCTCTTCTAGGAACTGGATTTCTTTCTTGACCCAAAGAACCCGAAGTATCGTTTACTTCCACATTGCCTTGGTGCAGGCACTACTAGTTTTGGCTTGGGCGGCACTTCCGCACTCTCAAGCGACTCTTGTGGATAGATCAGTGATGCCGGTCCACTTGCCCATTCAGTGGCATCATGGCTCGGGGAATCCGAGACCATAACGGGATGATATAGGTTGTATCCCTCTCCTTGGCCATTCAGGTTCGGCGTTGGTGAAGCCGCTCTGTTCCCCCATATAATCATACTATGATTCGAGGAATCCGAAATCATAATGGGATTATAGAAGGAGTTGTTGCATCCCTCCCCCCGACTGTGCAAGCTAGGCGTACATGATGCCTGTTGATAGCCTTGCGATTGACCAAATCCCTCAAGGAAGTTCAAGTCAAATCCTACCAGAGATGGTAGTTCATCAGAAGTCGCTGGGGTAGGGCTACTCCCTCTACTGGAGTAATGTGGCCCACTAACACGCGAGGTCTCATCCCTAAGACCAAGCGATCCCCGCCGACCCATATCGGCGGTATGCTTCATTTGGCATTCGTTGGCGGAATGCCCTTCTTCGCCACAATACTTGCAGTCTTGGACTTCATATGGGCATACCCACTCATTGTGCATGATCCCGCAACGATAGCAGTATCCTTGTGAGTCGTGCGTTGCCATCTATACAAAGATGCACCCAGATCAGAACAAGAAGTATAAAATATACTTACAGTGCGATATGGTGGACAAGACGGATCTCGAACTAGGTTTCTCAGACTCTTGCTTTGATACCAATTCTGTAACGCCCCGGATTTTCAAAACAAAGCTAAGTTAAAATTTTCATGAATTTCTTTTTTTTTTCTTTGCAGCAGAACTTAGAAAAAGCTTTTAGCAGCGGAATAAGACGATAATGAGTCGTCGGTTTTAGAAAACTCCGAGCACGTTGCAGATATGTGGCCCAGCAACTCATTGACCACCAAAGTGTTCCATTTTATCGAAAGCACATGTTTATTACAACACTACTGCTTAGAAAAGCAGTGAAGGTTCAATAAAAGGAAGCAGTACAACTCTGTCTAGAGAAACCCTGGAACTCGATGCCGCCTTGCTCCGCATATCGCCACGCAGGTTCAACACCTGAAATCCCCATTAAACGGGGTCAGAACCACTGATGGTCTGGTAAGTAGGCAAACACCTATCTATTCAACTCAAGTAAATGCATAGACCACTTAGGGTCGCAGTTCGTAATACGACGCTCAAGCCTCCATGACTTAGCGTATATCGCAAAAGCCTCATGAGGGCTATGAGTTGAACATCCACGCAAGTCTTCATGACTTCGCATAAGCCTCTTCAGGGCTGTGAGTTAGAATAACCGCTTAAGTCTCTACGACTTAGCCTTGACTTCCTCAGAGTCACGAATGGATGTCTAGCTCAAGCCTTTATGCTTGGCACATCCGTATCCTACGAATCTAAGGACAGCTCTTCGAGCTTCACTTAGTCGTACGGATATCAATGGGGTTTTTTCCCAATCGGTACAGTAGTATACCGACCATGACACCTTCACAAAGGTTATGCAGGACTGACTCAACAACGTCATCCACTCATACATTCAAAGTAGCGCTGTACCTAAGCTAATGCTTTGTTTCGATAATTGCACCTCCCCCTGGGCTTAGGGGACTCATATCTGGGCGACAACGAGACAATCTGGGGGTTGATTATTCTATGCATTTTAGATATCCCAGAGGCCTGTTGACCCCATCCCCCTAGTAGGACGGTATAGCATACCGGAAGAGATCCTTACTAGGTATCCGAATGCACTCTGCTACTACAGTAGTTGGGTTCAATCCTTAGATATTTAAGGATAACCACGACCTCCATACCTCTGAGTGACGAAGGCCATCAATGAACTCTATCAGGTTCGGGTGAAATATATGTCACTCAAGGCTGCGCCATCACCGTCTTCCTCGGTGATAAATTCTGAAAGGGGCCTGCCGGTCTTACAATTACTTGACGAACATTGCATGCCTATAGGGCAGCCTTTGAGAAGTATGTATCCAACCCCAATCAACCACACGGTTTTCACCGTGGAACAAAGGTTTTATTCATATGCATGCTTAACTCTGCTCTCGGCACTACGGCCTTGACGAGCACTTCACCTCTTTCGGTGGAAACAACACACTCCGGCTCAGCGGCCCTTACGAGTCTGGTTGTCTGATAATTCTTAATGAGCATGCACATGACTCGATCTCTACGGATCGGCTACTCGGCGTATTTTTACGCAACGAGCTCAGGACCTCGTCAAGGTGCTACCACTACTTTGGCGCAATCGCTCTTACAAGTATGGTGCCCTTGCAGGTGCCAAGGAGACGAGTCACTCTGACATCGTTCCAACAAAGGACATCATTGTGCCACTTAACTAGTTCTGGCAGCTCTTCTGCCAACCATTCTGTCAACACCTTCTCTGCTCTACCGGCAGTGGTGCGACGAACCTTTCTACATCGTAGAAGGCGTTCCATAACTGGGTAGCACTTCTGCTACGTTCTTTCTGAGCCATTCTTAGCTCCTTCAGGAATTTCAGCAGCACTTTCTCTCTTTAACGGAGAAAGTGTGCGTTTTCTTTTATCCATTTCAGCGGCATCTCCCCTCTTTGGTGGGAAATCGCTATGCTTAACTCGGGAAATGGATGCACACCGTTGTGCATACTTTGCATCCGTCAAGGTTGCAGGAACCTTGGGCCATAGCCAGGCCATACGTAATTGATTTTTTCTTTACGTAAAGAGCATTTTGCCAAAAGGCGAAGCCTTTCCAACAGGGGCTTCATTCGTCAAGCAAAATCTTGCACGAGGAGCGGTAAGGGAATCACATTGGCGATTTGATCTCCATTTGAACGCTCACTTATGCGCCATATATGTAATATAAGCAGAAGCCTATGCTTTATACAGCGGCGGCGTAAAGGAAATGCATATACTATTGTTCAGGGTGTGTAACTGAACGAAATATTCAACATATATAACAAAACAGGAGCCTTGGCATCGTTCGACGTGACAGCGTAAGTAAATACATTGCAGAAAGCAGGAGCCTTGGCATCGTTCGACGCGACGGCGTAAGTAAATGCATAATCGAAAGTGCTTTAATCGGAAGTACAGAAAGCAGGGAGCCTTGGCATCATACGACGCGACGGCAAAGGTAAATTACATAGCCTGTGCCATATAAGACGCGTCGGCAGAATCAGCAGATATACACCTAGATCTGTATCCAACGATAGTTACGAGGCGAGCGAGTGAACACCGAAGTGTCCTAGAGGGCTCAACCAAGAACTAGGGTGAGATACTATTTTGAAGAACGCATATACTGCGCATTCGAACATATATATATCCGATGATAGTTACGAGGCAAGCGCGTGAACACCGAAGCGTCCTAGAGGGCTCAACCAAGAACTAAAGCAAGATACTACTTCAGAAAGTATATGCTATATACAAACAATCAAATACTTGAGAGAGATGGTTTAATGAAGCAAACTTACTTCAAATTGCGGAAGAAACGGCTCCGGTTGCTTCAAACGCTTCGAACGAGGCTTGACTTCGAAAAAGGATCAACTTCAAACTTCGGACGAAAAAGGACTTGGACTTTGACTTTGAACCAAACCAGGTTCAAGTCAAGTCAACTGGGTCTGGACTTAGGTCAAGTAGGTTCAGACCTAGGTCAGGTGGGTTAGGACCAGGTCAGGCAGGCTCAGACCAGGTCAAGCAGGCTCAGACCAGGTTAAGCAGGCTCAGGCTAAGTCAGGCAGGCTCAGACCAGGTCAGGTGGGCTCAGGTGGGCTAGGCTAGGTAGGGGAGGTTTGGAAAAGGAGGAGAGAGAGAGGGGTTGGCGATTTTCTAAAGGAGGGGGGGTCCTCTATTTATAGGTTCTGAAACTTGGGCCCCAAGTTTCAGAATCCCCTCTTTACCCTTGGGCTTTTCTGAGAATCCCTTCTATGTTTGGTGCTGGAAGGAGCTGGAAGGTCCTGGAAGATGCTGGAAGGTGCTAGAATATTCTAGAATATTCTAGAACATTTTTTGAGAAATATTTCAGTGGGTCCCACCAATATTTTTGTGGGTCCCGCAAGAATTTCGGGTTTTCGGCGATTTTTTTCCAAAAAATTCTGAGTACGCCATTCCCTTCGTATTGACGTAACTAAGAAAGTTGGCTCGTAGGAATCCTTTGATTTCGTTCAGGTAGGAAGTTATGGCTTCTAGAGTGTTTGAGCATATATTTGCGTTTCGACGAATATCCTAAGTGTAACTGGCTCGCAGGAATTGATTTGTTTCGCATTCTGAGAAAAATGTCATTTTTAGCGGTAAATGCCTCATGAATTTTATTCAGATATTTTTTGAAAAATTGCGGGTCTTACAACGAGGCTCAGATTTGGATCTTTTATCTGGATCCGGATCCGAAATTGAGTCAGATGTATAAAATGAATTTAATTTCAGAAAAAATTGAGAAAATAAACTGGAATTTAGATTTAAAAGTGACTCAATTGCCCAGAAAGTGAAATCAGGGGCAAAAAGGGGATATTTAAAAGATTTTGAAAAATTTGGGGTGTTCACAAGGAGTCTCAGGTATATTTAGTGACATGGTATGCCCCAGACCACTGATCCGACTGCAGGTTGAATTCTGGCATGTTGTCTCTCAAGAAGCGGGTGTTGGCACGAACCTGCCGCTGCGAAAACTGTCTGAGACATCGTTCTGGCTGATAATCAACACAAAAGAAGGGCCAAGCAATATGTAGCGCTTGCTGCGAGTATAGGTGTAATGAGGAACTGTCTCTTTTCTGTCGAAGAAGTCCCAAACAATCTCCTCCTGATGCAGTTTCTCAATCAAGGCTCGATATTGCATGGCCGACTTCGGCTGCTTACTGCTGAATCTGAAAGAACTGGCCTTCGATGGAACATGTCGCAGGAACCACGACTACAGGGCGTAAGTGCATCCTTCTACCAGAATGGTCTCTCCGAGGGCAAATCGAGCCAAGCCTCTGTAAAGAAAAGCCAAGGCTGCCATAGAAACTGATAGCTGACGGGTCTGCTTGCTTCCCTATCTTCGAAAGAGTTGGGCAACTCTGATATCTATGAAATTCTAACCATCTTGGAAGAAAGCTAGTCCCACTGTGCATAGGATCATGGCATGCTGAATTCTGTCTTTTGCTGCTCGAGACAAAGTGTCAACCTTCTCGTAGGCTCCATACTTGCGATAGAGTCCGAACAGGTCAATGAATTGATTCCCATCAATCTTAGTGAGAGGCCAGGATCTGCTCCCTGTTGCTCTGGCCAAAGCTTCTCGAACATCTACCCCTTTGATGTTGATTAGGAACTGTTGCTCGACAGGATCATCTGGCTGACCAGCTGGTTCAGGCAATCTCATGATATCATTGAATTCATCCATTAGTAGAGTCATCTCTCCCCATGGAAGCCAGAATGTGCAGGTACGTGGATTCCACCATTCTGTCATAGCCTAAATCAGAGCTCCATTGATGGTTCGCTTGCCTGCTGTTGATGCCATCTCCTACCCACAGTCATCCAAGTGGTCTGGGAACATATGCGAGAAGGTGGCGAACCAAGAATAATACCACTGAGGGAAGAAAGGACGAGACTGGATGACCCGATGATCTGGGGATCCATCTTGAATCTGATAGAAGACATGGTCTCTTGGAAAGACAACATCGAGAGAATTGGACGCCATTTGGAATAATACTGGGACAAAGAAGAGATGAGGAGAATTAGATAGAATGCAGGACTTACGGATAGACTCTTGAAGATACAAACCTGGAAATTTTTGAAAGATCGAGGAAATCTTTAAAGGAATTTTCTAGGGTATTCGAAGAAAATTTGATCTAAAAAGAAAAAGAAATGTAGGTAGAAGAAAATATACACCTGGGGTTTCTGAAAGTAAGGGTGAGTTTTTGAAGTACGCACAGGGTTTTCGAAAAAGTTTGATACATATATATGAGAAAATAAGAGAAATATCATACAACCAAAGTTGCACAAACAAGGATGCGCACACAGCATTCCCTAAATGCTGACTCTAAATGCAATATTTTGAAATGGCTTGTAGGACCTTAATCCTAACTCTAGGGTTCAGATCATTTGTTTTCAATCAAGATACGCCGATATACTCAAGCCGAAGCTCGAAGTACGTGGCATAGAAATATTTCTCTGGTTCTAAGGTAATGGCTTCCCGACATCCTTGAGCACCTACCGATATACCTCGGACTACGGCCCTTAGGTACGTGGTAGGGGGGCGCAAACCCAAATAAGTGATCCAGTTGTGAGGCTTACTCTCAAACTATGGTTCAGTGAGACAGCCCAACAACGTGAATACCGGGACAGTATAGGTAAGGGATGTTTTCGAAAACATGTTCAGCATGCAAGAAATCAGATGGCTCTAATGCAAGTCCTAAAGAGATAGATTAAAGATGAAAGAGGCATACACTTGCATACATTGTTTGCATTCAATCCCTAGAATTGAGTAGAGTTGTATTTCAGACCTAAGTCTAATGTGAGCATGGAATAATCTCCTCAATATGGTCCTACCAAACCATACTTAAATCCTATATGCAATGATGTCAGCTTAGGACAGGGTGTAAACACCCCAAATTTTCACCCTCATCCAGTGTTTGTCCATTTCATAAGTCACTACAGATCATTGCATGTCATTGCATGTATTCTGCATAGCATTGCATGTCATTGCATAGCATTGCATGTCATTGCATCTCATTTTCGAGATCCAACACTCTTGTTTTCAAAACATTCAATCCAGATTTGAATTTTAAAGCTTTATTTCAAAATCAATTTCAAAATCTGGGTTTTTATTCAGTACTCTGTCATTTTCCAACCCCAGGACTTTATATTTCGAAATATTTTCTCAAGGAAACAATCTGGATTCATTTCAAATTCAAATTTTAATCGATTTCAATTCACAGATGAGACCCATTGTGGTGGTGTCGCTTCTGAATTCCTCTATTTATTAAATTTCTCAAATTTTTGAAAGTTTCAGTCCGATTAGGACTCTGTCTCAGAGTCCTAATCCAGTCAGGAGTCTGTTTTGAAGTCTGTTTTACTTCCATTTTTAATCTTTTTCGTTTGTTTTCGAAATTTAGGTCATTTTACAGAGTCCAGTTAGTTCAGGATTCTATTTTAGAGTTCGGTCGAGTTAGGAATCTAACCCTGACTGTGTTTTCTGACTTATTTCATCATTTCTTGATAAAATCTTTTGAAAATTCTTTCATTTGGATGTTAAAATTTAAAATTTCAGAGTCCTAAGAGTTCAGGACTCTAACCCGGAGTTCCAGTTCGCATGAGACCCTATTTTCTAAAAATCTTGAATTTCAAATGTCAATTTTAACCCTTTTTTTAAAGCCATTTTCGGTGTTTATTTCAAAAATGTTCAAAATTCGATGTGGGCCCACTCAGTTGGCACCATATCCAGAGGAATTCTAACTCAGTTAGGACCTTATGCCATTTCAAAAATCCTAATTTTAAGTTTACTTTTGAAAATCTTTTGAAAACTCCTTCAATTTCAAGTTTTAAAATCACTTTTTGAAAAACTCAAGTAGGGCCCACTCCGGGTGGCGCCATATTCGAGTAAGTCAGGGCTAGACTAGGGTTAGTTGATGTCTTGGTTAGTGTTAGAGGTTTAGAAGAGTCAAAACCATTTTGAAAACTCATTTTGAAAATTAGTTTTTAAAACTAGTGTTTTTAAATGTTTTTAAAGGTGTTTTAAAAACCCAAATGTGAAAGATGCCAAGTGGCATCACATTTAGGGGTTTTCTAGGTTTAGTTAGGGGCTAATTAGGGATTAATTAGAGTCCCACCTAGGTTAGAAAACCACAAAAATCGTTGCCTTTAGTGGATTTATTAGAAAGAGTCCTAAAAAAATGAAAAACCTCTTAATTAACCCTAATTAAGTGACTTTTTGAAAAACTATAAAAAGGGACCTAAGGGGGGCCAAAAGGAGGGCTCTTTTCTCTCAAATTTTCGTGGCCTCTCTCTCCTCTCCAGCACCTCCACCTTCCTCCATTACAGCTGCAAGCACCAAGGTAATATTTTTAATATTTTTTAGTTTTATTTAATACTTTTTCATGTTTTAAATCAATTTTAGCCATTGGTGTCATCCCCTTCATGGATTAAACCATGGATTCAACCTCAAGAACCATCAAGAATCAGCAAGAACGATCCAAGATGGTGATCTAACCCTGTTTTGGGTGATTTACAGGGATTTTAATCCATTAGAATTGATTTTAATATGGTTCTTTATATTATTAACCAATAAAATATATGATTTACCCTTTTTAATGGGTTAAATCTATGTTTTAAAGATGATATCAAATTCCAGCCATTGATTCCCTGTTTTTAATTTATTTTCATGGTTTATTCATGTTTGTTTTACGTTCTACAACATAAAAATAATTTTTATTTACTGTTTTATGGTTTATTTTATTTATTTACATTAGTTAATGCATGGTTTTTCAAGTTTCTTAAATTTCTGTGTGTTCTAGGTTTAGAACAGTAAAGATGATGTTATTTCGGATGGAAGCACTCATTGTTTATTTCTGATTTTTTTATATGTAGTGCATGCATGAGTTATTGAGTTACTGTAGAAAAATCAGAGGTTTTGGATCTCGGTAACCCTGTCAAAAAAATCAGACATCAAATCGGGTTTTTAAAGCTTTAAAATCGTGGTTAAAATCAAGAAGGTAACTTGCTGTGATGATATTTCTCTCATTTTATATTCGATTTTAGATATGTAAAGTGCTATGGATTCACATTGAGTAGATCTGTCTGATGTGAAATTTTAGGATTTTTTGATCACTGTTTAGTATTTTTCCCTTTTCAGAGAATCTGTTTTTAAATTTAAAGCTCGTTAGGGTTTACCAAAACCCTAATCAGACTTGTGTTAGTCATAAATCCCAAACCACAGATCCGATTTTAGATCTGTAAAAAGTGAGTATTGTTATTTTTATGTCTACTGTCCACCACTAAAATTTCAGAGATTTTTGTTTAGGTTTTCTATTTATTCCTGTATTTTCAATCTGAAGTAGCCGTTTTAATCCCTGTTAATAGTGAAATATGTTAGCTCAGATTGCCGGAAGGGTTTCTCCCTAACCGGAGATGATTTTTCCGATATGTAAATTGGGAAATCTTTGTTTTTATTCTTAGTTAGTCTCTGTAAAATTTCATAAATTTCTATGGAGATTTGACCCCTGATTCAGGTCTTGGATTGAAACTGGTTTGTGAATTAGGTCAAAAATAGCATATTTTTAGGGTTTAATGCAATTTTCGGATTACTTTAATGTCAAAAAATTATTTTTATAATTCCAATTCGAAATTATGGTTATAACAAGTGCAGGTACCAATTTTTATGGATTTTGGAATCCATTTGATGGCTGAATTAAGCAAATTGCAAAACCGGGTTCCTGAAAGATCCAAAAAACACTGCAAAAATCACAAAATTTGTGATATTATTGGATTTTCGTGCATAAGCATATATTTTTAGGGTTTAATCATGTTCATAATCATATTAGGATGCTTTAGGTTTAATTTTGTGCTCATTTGATTTCATTTAGTGCATAAAACCTAAGTTTTTACCAAAATCTATTTCTAAAAACCCTGATTTCAAGGCCATAGTCTTGCTATCGGGGGCAATTTGGTCATTTGACCTAAATTTCGAAATCCCTAACCCTAATTTCATATTTTTAATCATGTCATAGTATATTTGGTTTGAGTTTATTCCATTCAAATTTCAAAATTTGCATTTTATCAAAATATCTTTCTAAAAACCCTAATTTCCAGGCCATAGTCTTGTATTAGGGGTATTTTGGTCATTTTGACCCCAATTTCGAAATTCCATATCTTCTCTTTTATATTTATTCCATTTTATTTCATACTTTATCATTTTTTTTAAGGGAATCAAGGAAAAGGCTTATATCTAGCAAAATCCAGTAATTTCTAGATATTACTGGATAAATCTAGAAAAGCCAACATATTTTCATTAACCAAGTTTTCTAGTTTTGCAGGTACATTGAAGACTTTATTTTTCATGTATTTAAATTTCAATAGTGATGTAAACTAAATTAAACTTTGGAATAAGAATTTACATTTCCTGCTTAGCTTAGGTTGCATTGCATATAGCTTATTTTTATAATTTTAATATGTGATGGATGATGATTCATGCATATTTTTGCAAATTCACCATGGTCTACACGAATGGCACATGCACTAGCTTCTATGAAGTTTATAAACTTGGTGGAATTCATATTTATGGCCATAGTCAGAATATGAATGATACTCAGGTTTATAATCTTCACATTAGCCACATTCAGCCTACACTCCTAGGCTAATTTCAAAATGCACTGCATTTCTCAAAAATACAAAGAGTTTTTCCCAATTCCTCAAAATCATATTCATTCATTTCATGAATTTTCCAATTCCAATTCCAATTCAAATTCCAAGTCAAAGGAATCAAATTCTTCAAAATTTCCTAAGTCTTATAGCAAAATCAATTTTCCCAAAAGCATTGAATTTCAAAGAATATTTCAAGTATTTCCCAAGTTCCAAATTCAAATTTTCTAAGTTAGAATTTCAATTTCCAAGTTTGAATTCAGAGAAACCAAGTCTCTCAGAATCAATTTTCACCAAATGTCAAGGATTCCTCAAAATCGATTTTTATTTCTCTCAGAAGTATATTTCAAATCCCAATTCACGATTTCTCATGTGATATCATTTCCAAGATTTACATTTTCTGAATATTTCAATCATTCAAAGCAAACATCATGTTTTCAAATGTGCATTTTCTGAAAATTCATAGCACATGTCTGATTCTATGTGCATTTAGAAATTAAAATATGATTTAGACAAGTTGAATAGAATAGAGCATAAGATTGATCCTTGGTTCAATTACCCCTATTAAAGGTGGCAGGAACGGTTGAACCTCGTACCGACAGGCGAGTCCCATTCTACGGAATTTTCCCGCATTTTAAAACGGAGGCGAGTTATTTTCAAAATCTTTTTCAAAGGTCAGTTTGATTTGCAAAAGTTAAAATTTTTGCGATGATAACAGGTTTGGCGACCGTGATGGGACCTGTCTTTGCCTGATCAATCTAATGCTCTACTTAGTTCAAATTGTCAAAATCGATTTCCATGGAATGTCAGCTTTGCTTTATGATATCATGTGAACCTAGGAGCCTAGACTTGAACCCAGCTGACATGGAATGCATATAGACTAGGTATGGTTTGGTAGGACCATATTGAGGAGAATTATGCATGCTCACATAGACTTAGGTCTAATACAACCCTCCTCAATCTAGGCTTGATTGAAAACAATGTTTGCTCCTTCAAAATTTTCAAAATCTCTATCTCTTTAGGTTTTAGAGCCTTCTGATTTGATTGCATGTGCTCATGTTTTCAAAAACCACCCCACCTATATTGTCCCGGTCTTCACGTTGCTGGGCTCTCTTCCAGAACCATAGTTCGGGACAGAGCCTCACAACTGGGCCACCTATTTGGGTGAAAACCCCCCTGCCACGTACCAAGGGCCATAGTCCAACGTATATCGGCAGGTGCTCAAGGATGTTGGAAAACTTGAACCTAGAACCGGAGAATTTGATTTTATGCCACGTACATCGAGCCTTGGCTTGAGTATATAGGCATAACTGGATTGAATACAGTTGATCTGAACCTTAGAGTTAGGATTAAGGTCCTACAACCATTTCAAAATTTGTGCATCTAGAGTCAGCTTTTAGGGAATGCTGTATGTGCATACTTGTTTATGCAGAATTTGATTGAATATGTTATTTCCTTTTTATTTTTCATATTTTCTAAAAATACTGGACGATTTTTCAAAATTCCCCAGTCCATGTCCATGTATTGTCCATGTTTTAAATCCTGGACGATTTTCAAAATACTTCATTTTATAAAGTACTTCCTTATATTTCATTAAACCCTGGACGATTTTCATAAAGTTCCTCCATTTCCTTCAAAACTCCAGGTGATTTCCCATCTTTCCTGTCTTCTGGATCTCGAATTTCCTGCTTTATTCTGCCTGCATTTTCCTCAAAATTCCTGTATTTTCCAAGTCTTATTCCAATTTCCATGTCTTCCAGTTCGATGGCATCCAGTCAGCTTGATTCAGTCTTCCCTGAGGGTCACATCTCCTACGAGGTGCGACAAAGTCTTCCCGAACATCGAGTCCTCAGCACCAGATCTTTCTTTCCCCGGTGGTATTATTCATGGTTCAAGAACTTCTCTCGTATGTTTCCGGACCATCTGGACGAGTGTGGATTGGAACTGGCGTCCCCAATGGGAAAGCAGACAGTCAACGGCAACTTGATCCATGCACTAGCAGAGCGGTGGAATCCGAGCACTTCTACCTTCTGGTTCCCGTGGGGCGAGATGACAATACTGATGGATGAATTTTCAGAGATTATGGGATTACCCGAGCCAGCCGGTCAGCCTGGAGATCCATTGGAGAAACAGTTCCTGATTAATGTTAAGGGTCTGGACCCTAAGGATGCATTAGCTCGCATGACAGGACGCAAGTCTTGGCCATTGATTGAAGAAGATGGAAATGAATATGTGGATCTGCTGGAAATCTACAGACAGCATGGGGCATTTGTGGAAGTCAGTTCGTTGTCTAGGACAGCTCAAGAGAGAATTCAGCACGCGATGGTTCTGTGCACGGTGGGATTAGCTTTCTTTTCTGACGGACGGAATTACATGGATATCAGAATAGTTCAGCTTATGAGGAAATGGGGAAGTCGACAGACCAGCCGCCTCTCGATAGCCATGGCCGCACTCGCTTTTCTATACCGAGGGTTGACTCATTTCGCACTCGGAGAATCGATTCTAGTCGAAGGGTGCACCTATGCCTTGCAATCTTGGTTCCTCCGGCATGTGCCAGTTCGAGCCAGTTCATTCAGATACAATGGAGAGAAGCTTCTTCCAATTGCACGATACCGGTTCTTGATCGACAACCTTCAGGAGGAAGAGGTCGTATGGGACTACTTTGATCGCCAGGAATCACCTCCCAGATATACTTATGCATACGGCAAGCGATTCAGGCTACTTGGCCCATTTTTCTGCGCATATTATCATCCAGAGCGGTGTGTCAGGCAGTTCTCTCAGAGGCAGAAGCGCATAGAGATTCGTCCACTAGTCGGGGTTCTGCCAGAATTCGACCTCGCATCAGATCAGTGGTCCGGAGCATACCATTCTGCCAGACATGGCTGGGATTCTTTTGTCAGTCTTACTATTTTTCCTGGTCCTCGTGTATCTTCTGATTATCTGGAGTGGTGGAAAATTGTTTGTCCCCCTCCCCTCTGTCAAGTGTATTATTGATAAAATCATGTTTTTCCTCTCTATAAAAATTCTTTTATTTTACATTGGTTTGACGACCTCGCCTAGGTAACAAGGCATATTTTCAGTTGTTTATCTTGCAAAGAATAGCAACGCAATTGTCGTAATCCCAGCGACGACTCAATCCCTAGTAATGGGATATTATTTCAATTGTCTACCAAAATTCTCAACAATTATTTTCCTCCAAACCAAATTTCCTTCAGAAGCCTAACCATCAGTTCTGCCCTGCAGAGAGCATCAACAACACCCAAGAGAACATTTGCGATACCTGATGGTTGATACAAGATCCAGAAAAAAAGCCGCATCAGTTGAAGGCGTCGCGTACTCAGTCGCTTCAGAAGAGGAAATGGACTCACCCCGTAGTCAGGGTCAGCAAGCAGAGGATGACGTGGATCCCCAGATGTACGTCATGTTTAAGAAAATGATGACCAAGATGCTGGCAGAGCAAGCTGAAGCCAGTGCTGAACAGACTCAGATCAAACAGAAAGATAAGGGTCATGCCGTCAAGAATGTGAAGATCAGTAAAAAGCAGAATCGTCATGAGGAAATGTCTGATGAGTCAGAATCAGCAGATGATACTGACAAAGAGTATGAAAACAAGCAAGAATTCAAAAGGTCGACTCAGGGACAGGGGTCGGCCTACAAATCCAAGAATCAGTCTGTTGACGACCCTACGCAGTCACAACTCAAAGATGTGATGAAAATAGTTAAGGATCTTCAAACTCGTGACAAGGGCAAAAGAGTCTTTACAAGTGAAGACTTCTATGATGGACTGAATGGGGATGATGATCTTGATAATCTCCCCAAGAAATTTATCAAGTTTGATGGTTCGGGTGACCCAAAAGCACATCTCGCCCTATTCTTCGCAGAATGTTCCAGGTTCAAGAGGAACAATCGTGCCTTATTTCTCTGATTCCCTCGCAGCTTGGAGGGTATTGCGGCAAAGTGGTTTGCAGAGCATATCAACCCGATAGAGCTGAAAGAGTTCGATAAAGTGGTCAATTTATTTATTGAGCGCTTTCTATTCAATGCTGAAGCACTCCCGACTCTCAGTCATCTTTGCGGCCTCAAGCAGAAAGAAAACGAGAAGGCCCGAGATTTTATCCACCGATGGAGGTCAGCTTGCAATAAGATGAGAGACCCGATATCAGAAGGGCATGCATTGTCACTAATCTTGAATAATTTTTCACAACCCTTGAAAGGTCTCATTTCCATGGCACCGTCAAAAACCTTCATCGAACTGACAGAAGGAGCCGAGTGGCTTGAGCTAAGCATGGAAAATGGAGTTTATGAAGGCTTCATCTTTACACAAGGTAACAATCAGAGTGAGCAGAAGAAGAAGGCTCACTTCACTCTTTCTGCCAATGATAGCAAAAGCAACAAGAAAAATCATGATCACTATTCAGAGGGATCCAAGGGCCAAAAAGGAAAGTTCTCCAACAATGATAGGCCTCTTCAATCTAGTCCTCAGCATAAAGAGAAAGATCAAGAAAAGCCAAAGCGCAAGGATTGGAGTACGGATCGAAAGTTCACCCCTCTGGACCAAACACTAGAGAGTGTTCTGGAATACATGCTTGCAAAAGATATGATCCGTTTACCTAAAGCAGCTGATCCCGCAACAATCATGGGTAGATTCAAAGAAAGATTTTGCAAATTTCATCCGGCAGTAGGGCATGACATTGAGAATTGTTTCATCTTGAAAAATATCATTCAAGATTGCATCGACAAGAATATCCTTATTGAAGATGAGGAAAATACCAGTCGACCATCCTGAGCAAGTTTTCTAAAAATTGATAATGTCGAGACTATGTCACTTTCATTATTTTGTCATTTTGAAGCAACAATGTAGTCTCAGTTCTTCTATCAATTTGTTATTTCCTTCTTCAATGCATTAATAAATTTGTCAATCTTCCTTATGGCCTGGCGTCATCTTTTATATTCTTCATTTGCAAATGTTTAAATGTCTTCTTATAAGGGGTAACCTTTTTCAAACTGCCTCTCTGATCAACCAAGAAGCTCATTGTCACTTTTACCTCGTTATCCTCAGAGAATTCTCATCAAATATCAATTACTTATCCTTTCTTATGCCCCCATTACACTGAGGCATTACTTTGGAAATTGTCTTCAAAACATCCTGTATGCAGGCAGGATCAAACAAATCTCTCATTTTGCACGCATGTGCACCCATTTATATCATTTTACATACATTTGCATTTGCAGGCATTCATTCGCATTCATCTGCATTTGCATCAAGCTTCCTCGCTCAAGAGAAGGGGTTAATCCTGAAAACAGGCTTTGAAAAGCTAACTATGATGGTCTATTCAAATCATGAACCAAGAATTTTTATTTTCCAAATTCAAAACCCATAAGTTGAACCCTTCCTTCTTAAATTGTGATCCTTAGGTTAAATCCCTATGGAATTGATAGTTCGTAGGTCGAACCCCTGCAGAGTCAATGTGATTTGTAGGTTGAACGCTTGTCAAACCAATACGGCTCATAGGTTGAACCCCTTTCGAACCAATCTCGTTCTCAAAAATTTCGATCTGTAGGTTAAAGTCCTCCTGATCCAATATTCTTTACAGTCCTTAGGTCAAACTCCTTTTGGATTGGTATTTTTTAGATATATGATTTGTAGGTTGAAGTCCTCCTGATCCACGTTCTTAGGCTGAATCCCTATAGAACCCATGTTGTTCCCAGTGAACCAATGTCGTTCTCAATTGAACCAATGTCGTTCTTAGGCTGAATTCCTACAGAACCCATGTCGTTCCCAGTGAACCAATGTTGTTCTTAATTGAACCCATGTCGTTCCTAGTGAACCAATGTCGTTCTCAATTGAACCAATGTCGTTCTTAGGCTGAATCCCTATTGAACCCATGTCGTTCCCAGTGAACCAATGTCATTCTTAATTGAACCAATGTCGTTCTTAGGCTGAATCCCTATTGAACCCATGTCGTTCCCAGTGAACCAATGCCGTTCTCAATTGAACCAATGTCGTTCTTAGGCTGAATCCCTATTGAACCCATGTTGTTCCCAGTGAACCAATGTCGTTCTCAATTGAACCAATGTCGTTTTTAGGCTGAATCCCTATTGAACCCATGTCGTTCCCAGTGAACCAATGCCGTTCTCAATTGAACCAATGTCGTTCTTAGGCTGAATCCCTATTGAACCCATGTTGTTCCCAGTGAACCAATGTCGTTCTCAATTGAACCAATGTCGTTTTTAGGCTGAATCCCTATTGAACCCATGTCGTTCCCAGTGAACCAATGTCGTTCTCAATTGAACCAATGTCGTTCTTAGGCTGAATCCCTATTGAACCCATGTTGTTCCCAGTGAACCAATGTCGTTCTCAATTGAACCAATGTCGTTCTTAGGCTGAATTCCTACAGAACCCATGTCGTTCCCAGTGAACCAATGCCGTTCTAAATTGAACCAATGTCGTTCGTAGGCTGAATACCTACAGAACCCATGTCGTTCCCAATGAACCAATGTCGTTCTTAGGCTGAATTCCTACAGAACCCATGTCGTTCTCAGTGAACCAATGTCGTTCTCAATTGAACCAATGTCGTTCTTAGGCTGAATACCTATCGAACTCATGTTGTTCCCAGTGAACCAATGTCATTCTCAATTGAACCAATGTCATTCTTAGGATGAATCCCTAAAGAACCCATGTCGTTCCCAGTGAACCAATGTCGTTCTCAATTGAACCAATGTCGTTCTTAGGCTGAATCCCTATTGAACCCATGTTGTTCCCAGTGAGCCAATGTCGTTGTCAATTGAACCAATGTCGTTTTTAGGCTGAATCCCTATTGAACCCATGTCGTTCCCAGTGAACCAATGCCGTTCTCAATTGAACCAATGTCGTTCTTAGGCTGAATCCCTATTGAACCCATGTTGTTCCCAGTGAACCAATGCCGTTCTCAATTGAACCAATGTCGTTCTTAGGCTGAATTCCTACAGAACCCATGTTGTTCCCAGTGAACCAATGCCGTTCTAAATTGAACCAATGTCGTTCGTAGGCTGAATACCTACAGAACCCATGTCGTTCCCAGTGAACCAATGTCGTTCCCAGTGAACCAATGTCGTTCTTAGGCTGAATTCCTACAGAACCCATGTCGTTCCCAGTGAACCAATGTCGTTCTCAATTGAACCAATGTCGTTCTTAGGCTGAATACCTATCAAACTCATGTTGTTCCCAGTGAACCAATGTCATTCTCAATTGAACCAATGTCATTCTTAGGATGAATCCCTACAGAACCCATGTCGTTCCCAGTGAACCAATGTCGTTCTCAATTGAACCAATGTCGTTCTTAGGCTGAATACCTATCGAACTCATGTTGTTCCCAGTGAACCAATGTCATTCTCAATCGAACCAATGTCATTCTTAGGATGAATCCCTACAGAACCCATGTCGCTTCCAGTAGACCAAATCACAATTTTGATCTTCAGGTCATCCAATATCCTATTTCCAATTTCTGAGTCTCTCCTTTGGGGAAAGGAGAGAAGAATCTAGCCACGGATGTGTCATTTAGATCTCAAGTGATTTCTTTCACCAAGGATTTCAGGAATATTTTGTCATGAAAAATAGTTGTTGATCTCAAAATCTTTACTGCATAAAATTGTACCTCAGAATACCTTTAGTATTACTTCCGAAAGGACAAAGCTTTTGTGAAAAAGGGTTCAAAATTCAAAATCTTTCTATTGGCCAACCAAAAGGATGAAGAATAAATCCGCGATATGGCCAGCAAAGAAAATTCAATGTCATTGCAAAGCCAGAAGTGATTGATATTGATCGCAGTCAATGACATATATTTAAAGACCATTCTTGGAAAATAAGCAGTCAAAATATCCAGGGTGATACAGAAAAATCCACTCAATCTCCATATCTCCTCAATCACCTAAGCTGCAATTAAATATTTGCAAAAGGGATCTCTCAACTGTCGTCAAGATGAAGGCGAATTAGACGAGTCGACCCTCGGGGCTAAAGAAGATTTGGATCATCTCCAAGATGACGGAGTTTGTGACGGATCCTTCCAGGGAAAGTTCAGATCACCGTCGAGATGAAGGCGAGTGTGATGAGCCTACCGACAAACCCTAAAAGATATTTAATTTTTGCTATCATCAAGAGATTCCCAACCAATGAGCTAATAACCGTCAATATAATCCCTGAAAGAGAAGAAGGATCGAAACATCTCTGAGATGAAGGAGTTTGTGACGTACCCTTCCAAAAAAAATAAAGAGAGAAAAGCCAGGACATCTCCAAAATGAAGGATGATGTAATTCCCAAAAAATCCAAGAGAGCTCCAATTCTGTCAAAAAAGAGTGCAGAAAGATCATCATGAGAAAAGAATCCCAGCATATCAGACTGCCGAATCTATCAAGAATCTTCTTTAATTTTGTGAAATTCTTTTATCAATATCCTTTCGCTAATAGCTCTCGCAATATCAAGAATACATTCTTTTCCGTCCATATCAATGAAATTGATAACCTCCTTGAAGGAAAGTCAATTGCAAGTAATTTGAATTCGAATCTTGATTCTATGGAGTTAAGCCCAGTCGGAGGTAATACTTCAGGTAGAAAAGAGGGAATATTTTTCATATACATATGTGCTTATCATTCTTAAATTAACTACAAATTTTTTTATCTTATTGGCAATCTTTTTAAATTATCCTGACATGAAGTGAGAACTTGATGTTTATTTTGATGTATCCAGGCGTTGTTGTTATCCCTTTTAGGATCGGATGATGGGAGTTGTCCAAGATCCTTCCCTTCTTGTTTTGATCTGAGTGCCTGGGCTCTCAGATTCGCACACTTCCCTGTGCTCCCCACTGTCCCACCATAGACAGTTCCCGTTCAGGTTAAGGGTTAAACCTGAATTTTCCGCAAAAGGTCATCTGTCTTAAAAGCCATTCAGTCTTAGCAATGAGACGTCCAAGATCAATCCCTTTTCAAGCTTTAGGGAACCCCCTTTCTTCCTTTTGCAAACCCCTCTCGGATTTATTGTGCAGAATTCGAAGGTCCCATCATGGTTTCTTCATTCGAGGACTCCGTATATCGTCCCCTTTCAGGTTAAGGGTTAAGCCTGAGCCTCGTTTTTCCATGAGGTATCGTCCCCTTTCAGGTTAAGGGTTAAGCCTTAGCCTCATTTTTCCACGAGGTATCGTCCCCTTTCAGGTTAAGGGTTAAGCCTGAGCCTCATTTTTCCACGAGGTATCGTCCCCTTTCAGGTTGAGGGTTAAGCCTGAGCCTCGTTTTTCCACGAGGTATCGTCCCCTTTCAGGTTAAGGGTTAAGCCTGAGCTTCGTTCCAGACGAGGTATTTCCTGTCCCATCCAGGTTAAGGGCAAAACCTGAATCTCACTTCTTTTTGAAATAAAATTTTCTCCTTATTCTTCATTTCATATCTATCATCATCATTTGAACTAATTCTTTCATACCCAGTCAGATTCATCTAACTGGGGCATTTTTATAGTCCAAATTTGGTGTGTTTTCTTTGCCACTAAGCTCGGCTTTCAACCGGCTTAGCAGCAAAGAGGGGCATCTGTAAACACCCCAAATTTTCACCCTCATCCAGTGTTTGTCCATTTCATAAGTCACTACAGATCATTGCATGTCATTGCATGTATTCTGCATAGCATTGCATGTCATTGCATAGCATTGTATGTCATTGCATCTCATTTTCGAGATCCAACACTCTTGTTTTCAAAACATTCAATCCAGATTTGAATTTTAAAGCTTTATTTCAAAATCAATTTCAAAATCTGGGTTTTTATTCAATACTCTGTCATTTTCCAACCCCAGGACTTTATATTTCGAAATATTTTCTCAAGGAAACAATCTGGATTCATTTCAAATTCAAATTTTAATCGATTTCAATTCACAGATGAGACCCATTGTGGTGGTGTCGCTTCTGAATTCCTCTATTTATTAAATTTCTCAAATTTTTGAAAGTTTCAGTCCGATTAGGACTCTGTCTCAGAGTCCTAATCCAGTCAGGAGTCTGTTTTGAAGTCTGTTTTACTTCCATTTTTAATCTTTTTCGTTTGTTTTCGAAATTTAGGTCATTTTACAGAGTCCAGTTAGTTCAGGATTCTATTTTAGAGTTCGGTCGAGTTAGGAATCTAACCCTGACTGTGTTTTCTGACTTATTTCATCATTTCTTGATAAAATCTTTTGAAAATTCTTTAATTTGGCTTTTAAAATCTAAAATCTCAGAGTCCTAAGGGTTCAGGACTCTAACCTGGAGTTCCAGTTCGCTTGAGACCCTATTTTCAAAGATCTTGAATTTCAAATGTCAATTTTAACCCCTTTTCAAAGCCATTTTCAGTGTTTATTTCAAAAATGTTCAAAATTCGATGTGGGCCCACTCAGTTGGCACCATATCCAGAGGAATTCTAACTCAGTTAGGACCTTATGCCATTTCAAAAATCCTAATTTTAAGTTTACTTTTGAAAATCTTTTGAAAACTCCTTCAATTTCAAGTTTTAAAATCACTTTTTGAAAAACTCAAGTAGGGCCCACTCGGGGTGGCGCCATATTCGAGTAAGTCAGGGCTAGACTAGGGTTAGTTGATGTCTTGGTTAGTGTCAGAGGTTTAGAAGAGTCAAAACCATTTTGAAAACTCATTTTGAAAATTAGTTTTTAAAACTAGTGTTTTTAAATGTTTTTAAAGGTGTTTTAAAAACCCAAATGTGAAAGATGCCAAGTGGCATCACATTTGGGGGTTTTCTAGGTTTAGTTAGGGGCTAATTAGGGATTAATTAGAGTCCCACCTAGGTTAGAAAACCACAAAAAATCATTGCCTTTAGTGGATTTATTAGAAAGAGTCCTAAAAAAATGAAAAACCTCTTAATTAACCCTAATTAAGTGACTTTTTGAAAAACTATAAAAAGGGACCTAAGGGGGGCCAAAAGGAGGGCTCTTTTCTCTCAAATTTTCGTGGCCTCTCTCTCCTCTCCAGCACCTCCACCTTCCTCCATTGCAGCTGCAAGCACGAAGGTAATATTTTTAATATTTTTTAGTTTTATTTAATACTTTTTCATGTTTTAAATCAATTTTAGCCATTGGTGTCATCCCCTTCATGGATTAAACCATGGATTCAACCTCAAGAACCATCAAGAATCAGCAAGAACGATCCAAGAAGGTGATCTAACCCTGTTTTGGGTGATTTACAGGGATTTTAATCCATTAGAATTGATTTTAATATGGTTCTTTATATTATTAACCAATAAAATATATGATTTACCATTTTTAATGGGTTAAATCTATGTTTTAAAAGTGATATCAAATTCCAGCCATTGATTCCCTATTTTTAATTTATTTTCATGGTTTATTTATGTTTGTTTTACGTTCTACAGCATAAAAATAATTTTTATTTACTGTTTTATGGTTTATTTTATTTATTTACATTAGTTAATGCATGGTTTTTCAAGTTTCTTAAATTTCTGTGTGTTTTAGATTTAGAACAGTAAAGATGATGTTATTTCGGATGGAAGCACTCATTGTTTATTTTTGGCTTTTTTATATGTGGTGCATGCATGAGTTATTGAGTTACTGTAGAAAAATCAGAGGTTTTGGATCTCGGGAACCCTGTCAAAAAAATCAGACATCAAATCGAGTTTTTAAAGCTTTAAAATCGTGGTTAAAATCAAGAAGGTAACTTGCTGTGATGATATTTCTCTCATTTTATATCTGATTTTAAATATGTAAAGTGCTATGGATTCACATTGAGTAGATCTGCCTGATGTGAAATTTTAGGATTTTTTGATCACTGTTTAGTATTTTTCCCTTTTCAGAGAATCTATTTTTAAATTTAAAGCTCGTTAGGGTTTACCAAAACCCTAATCAGACTTGTGTTAGTCATAAATCCCAAACCACAGATCCGATTTTAGATCTGTAAAAAGTGAGTATTGTTATTTTTCTGTGTACTATTCACCACTAAAATTTCAGAGATTTTTGTTTAGGTTTTCTATTTATTTCTGTATTTTCAATCTGAAGTAGCCGTTTTAATCCCTGTTAATAGTGAAATATGTTAGCTCAGATTGCCGGAAGGGTTTCTCCCTAACCGGAGATGATTTTTACGATATGTAAATTGGGAAATCTCTGCTTTTCTTCTTAGTTAGTCTCTGTAAAATTTCATAAATTTCCATGGAGATTTGTCCCCTGATTCAGGTCTTGGATTGAAACTGGTTGGTGAATTAGGTCAAAAATAGCATATTTTTAGGGTTTAATGCAATTTTCGGATTACTTTAATGTCAAAAAATTATTTTTATAATTCCAATTCGACATTATGGTTATAACAAGTACAGGTACCAATTTGTATGGATTTTGGAATCCATTTGATGGCTGAATTAAGCAAATTGCAAAACCGGGTTCCTGAAAGATCCAAAAAACACTGCAAAAATCACAAAATTTGTGATATTATTGGATTTTCGTGCATAAGCATATATTTTTAGGGTTTAATCATGTTCATAATCATATTAGGATGCTTTAGGTTTAATTTTGTGCTCATTTGATTTCATTTAGTGCATAAAACCTAAGTTTTTACCAAAATCTATTTCTAAAAACCCTGATTTCAAGGCCATAGTCTTGCTATCGGGGGCAATTTGGTCATTTGACCTAAATTTCGAAATCCCTAACCCTAATTTCATATTTTTAATCATGTCATAGTATATTTGGTTTGAGTTTATTCCATTCAAATTTCAAAATTTGCATTTTATCAAAATATCTTTCTAAAAACCCTAATTTCAAGGCCATAGTCTTGTATTAGGGGTATTTTGGTCATTTTGACCCCAATTTCGAAATTCCATATCTTCTCTTTTATATTTATTCCATTTTATTTCATACTTTATCATTTTTTTTTAAGGGAATCAAGGAAAAGGCTTATATCTAGCAAAATCCAGTAATTTCTAGATATTACTGGATAAATCTAGAAAAGCCAACATATTTTCATTAACCAAGTTTTCTAGTTTTGCAGGTACATTGAAGACTTTATTTTTCATGTATTTAAATTTCAATAGTGATGTAAACTAAATTAAACTTTGGAATAAGAATTTACATTTCCTGCTTAGCTTAGGTTGCATTGCATATAGCTTATTTTTATAATTTTAATATGTGATGGATGATGATTCATGCATATTTTTGCAAATTCACCATGGTCTACACGAATGGCATATGCACTAGCTTCTATGAAGTTTATAAACTTGGTGGAATTCATATTTATGGCCATAGTCAGAATATGAATGATACTCAGATTTATAATCTTCACATTAGCCACATTCAGCCTACACTCCTAGGCTAATTTCAAAATGCACTGCATTTCTCAAAAATACAAAGAGTTTTTCCCAATTCCTCAAAATCATATTCATTCATTTCATGAATTTTCCAATTCCAATTCCAATTCAAATTCCAAGTCAAAGGAATCAAATTCTTCAAAATTTCCCAAGTCTTATAGCAAAATCGATTTTCCCAAAAGCATTGAATTTCAAAGAATATTTCAAGTATTTCCCAAGTTCCAAATTCAAATTTTCTAAGTTAGAATTTCAATTTCCAAGTTTGAATTCAGAGAAACCAAGTCTCTCAGAATCGATTTTCACCAAATGTCAAGGATTCCTCAAAATCGATTTTTATTTCTCTCAGAAGTATATTTCAAATCCCAATTCACGATTTCTCATGTGATATCATTTCCAAGATTTACATTTTCTGAATATTTCAATCATTCAAAGCAAACATCATGTTTTCAAATGTGCGTTTTCTGAAAATTCATAGCACATGTCTGATTCTATGTGCATTTAGAAATTAAAATATGATTTAGACAAGTTGAATAGAATAGAGCATAAGATTGATCCTTGGTTCAATTACCCCTGTTAAAGGTGGCAGGAACGGTTGAACCTCGTACCGACAGGCGAGTCCCATTCTACGGAATTTTCCCGCATTTTAAAACGGAGGCGAGTTATTTTCAAAATCTTTTTCAAAGGTCAGTTTGATTTGCAAAAGTTAAAATTTTTGCGATGATAACACAGGGTCTAGGCTCCTAAGGTTTGCATGAAAATATAGCTGACATTTGAAGAATAAAGACTTAGATAATATTAAAGCAAAAAGAAAAGGCATTAAATTCGACCGGACGAAGACGGGTCCCATCACGGTCGCCAAAACTATGATCATCGCAAATTTTTTCCTCTCGTAATATTCTCTCTCTTCCACCTCTTTTCCTTTCCAACCTTTATTTCCTCCTTTTTGAAGGGAGAAAATAAAAGATAGAAAGAAAGAGAGAAGAGAAAAGAAAAGAAAAAGAAGAGAAGGGGAACTCTTTTGCGGGGTCTCACTTGACCTTAATTTTGAAGATATTTAAGAAAATAACTCACCTCCATTTTTGAAATATTTGCGGAAAAACTGGGAGACGGGATTCGCTCGTCAGTACGAGGTTCGACCGTTCCTGGCGCCTTTACCAGGGGTAATCGAACCAAGGGTCGAATTTATGCCTTTTTGCTTTGCTCAAAGATTGTCTAAGAATTTATCCTAAGTCTAAATGCACAAAGAATCATGCTTGTGCAAATGCAAGGATGTATGCTCTTTCAAAAAATGATTTTGGAAATTTCTGAGTGCTTCTGATGAATAGAGTGAAGAAATGGTTTCTAACTTGGAACTTAAGATTTAAAGTTCTAAGTTTTTGGAATAATCAGAGTTTGGGAAAATAAATCTGAACTTCGAAGGGAATGTTTTGAAGTTTGAGATAAAAGGAGATGAAAGGAAAGTTCAAAGTCATAAATGGACCTTGAATTAGGATTTTGAATCAGGGTAGAGATGGAATGTGATTTGAATTTCAGTTTTAAAGTTTGAAATCAAAGTAAGATTTGAGAAATCAAAAAATAGAATTGAGAGATGGAATTGGTTTTTGGAATTTTGAGAATCAAGATGGACTTGGATTTTTGAAGTTTGGAAAAAAAATGGAATTGGATTTAAGAATTGGAATTGAGAATAGAAGTTGATTTGAAATCTGAAATTCAAGATGGGATTTGAATCCAAAGTCTGGATTCTAAATAGAGTTGAGATTCAGAATTGAATTCTGGGTTTAGAATCTTACATGGGAATTGGATCTAAAATCTAAGATCCAATGATGGAATTGGATCCGAAATTTTAGAATGGAATCTGGATCTGAAGTCCAAGATCCAAGATGGAGTTGGACTCTGGATTCTAACATGGGTTTTGGATCTGGAACTTGAGATCAAAGATGAGGTTGGATTGTGGATCTAGGATTCTAACTGAGGATTGAATTTGAAGTCTGAGATCCAAGATGAAATTGGATTCTGGATCCTAAAGGGAATTTGGATTTGAGGTCCGAGATCCAATGATGGAATTGGATCCTAGATCCTTAATGGATTTTGGATCTGAAGTCTGAGATCCAAGGTGAAATTTGATTCTTGATCCTAAATGGATTTTGGATCTGAGATCCAAGGTGGAATTGGATTCTGGATCCTAAATGGATTGTAGATCTTGAAAGTCCAAATGGGACTTTTGAATATGGTTTTGGGTTTTGAAAACCCAGATCAAATTTAAAATTTAAGAAGGATCAAGTTTTGGGATTCAGAATCAATCTCAAACTTTGGTTTTTAATTTAAAGATGAGAAAAATGAACTTGATTTTGAAACACAAGATGACTTCAAAGTTAAATTGAACTTTGATGTTTGGATTTTGATTTGAAAATTGGCATTTGAAATATAAAATGCTTTTGAAATTCCAAAGTCAAATGGGACTTTGAAATTAAATTTTTGAAATGAAATAAAATTGAATTTGAATTTATAAATAAGATTTGATCTGAGAAATGAAGAAAAAGAATCATTGGAATTTCCTTCGCTCAAAATCCCATCACGATTTCCTCATTTCTATCTATTCAGTCATGTCATTTTCAAGGATTTCGTCTCCCTTAAGCCATTCAAGGATAAAGTTTTAAACCTGAAAAACCATGTCTTTCAAATAAATTCTTCCACACCCGGTTCAGATCTGCTCACTGGGGCATTTTCAAAATTTGGAGTGTTATCTTTGCCACTAAGCTCGGCTTTCGACCGGCTTAGTAGCAAAGAGGGGCATCTGTGAACACCCCAATTTTTTCAAAAGCTTTTAAATATTCCCTTTTTGCCCCTGACATCATTTTCTGAGCAATTGAGCCACTTTTAAATCTAAATTCCAGTTCGTTACTCAAGTTTTACTGAAATTAAATTCATTTTATATGTTTAAATTGATTTCGGATCTGGATCCATTGTCCATATCCAAATCTGAGTCTCATTGTCCAAATTTTAAAATTAAATTATTGAAAATACCAAAAATAGTTTTAAAATAGCTCGGACAGTCCCTCCGACATCCGTTTGGATCCATCACGTTGTATTTCTCGATTTGAGTTTCAAAACTCAAAACATTTTCTCAAAACTTGGGTCCAAACCCATTCTTCTGAAGAATTTTTCCCCAAATGGCCTGAAATTCTCGGAAAAACATTTTTTGTAATTATTTCTTAGAAAAATACAAAAATTTAGTGTTTAAAACTTTGTTTTTCATAAAATCTTAGTTTTTTATTACAAAAATACAAAAAAAAAATGGGAAAATGATACAAAAATAAAAAAATTGAGGAAAGCAAATGGTTTTTAAACTTGAAAAAATTGAATTTTGCTAAAAACCTCATTTTAAACCATTTTATGAAATTTTTTCTTAAAAGGGGCCTCCTTTTTTAAAAAAGGAAATTTCAAAACAGTCTCTCCCGCGCAACAAGGCCCTTCATCACTCTCCCACCATTGATTTTCAACAAAACCATCTCCTGGGTTTTCCTCGCTCCATCTTCAACCACCTCCCTCTCTCGATCTCTCCTTTTGATCTTTAAAAGGGGAGCACGCAGGAGGGAGAAGGGATCCGTCTCCTACCTCTCCACTGTCATCCGTTCTTTACCACTCTTTTTCTGTCGTTACATCGACAACCCGAGGCCCCTCCTCCTGAAATTAATCTACAACTTATTGCTAGAAGTTTTCATCAACGTCTCCTTTCCTCTTTTTCCTTTAGAACCTCTGCAAATCAGGTAAGTTTTCTTCTCCTTCTTCAGATTTTCCCCTATATTTGCCTATTGTGGATCTGCCATTGATGCATTATTGATGTTGTCGGTCCGCTTATCGCACTGCCGACACACCAAATGCTACAGCCACAAGAATCAAGTGATTCTAACATTTTTTTTGTTTCATGTTTTTATTTTGTTGTCTGAGTTATTTTCATTAACCTATTCGATGTTATATCTTATAGAGTTTTTGATTTCTGTATGATTTTGTTTTGAATTATGCCCTGCTCCCTGTTTGGAAGCTTGTTCTGATGCCCTATTTTCATTCTCCTGTTCCACCATTGTTATCAATATCATCTTTTCGTTCCCTTTTCAGTATAAGCATTCTACCATTGTCTGCTTCAGTCACTAGTATCAACGGCATTATATCGATAGTTACTAATGTTTCCTGAGGACTTTTTTTTTTTATATCTTCAGTATCTCTCCATTATGATTTCTCTAGTTTTTTCACTTATTTTCTCCGATTGTAAAGCCAAATGGATAGAATCGACCTGCATGATAGCAGGACCGACCCATCCATGGCGACAGCACTGGGATCCTTGTGTTCCAACATCGTTTCTTGGCTTTGTTTTGTCTTCCCTTTCGTTCTTTTCCTTTGTTTGCATTGGGTTTCTTCAGTTTATATGAATCTAAATGAGTATTTAATAATCTGATGATCTCTTGTATCTTATTTGAATATATCCCTCTACTAATATGTTTTGGTCATTTCTTTTACTTTTATTTGATCTTTATTCGATGTTTTCCTTCTGCCTTTTGTTTAAATATTTTGTGGAATACCTTTGTTCCTCTTCTTTGCATTTCATGGTCTATTAGATTTCCCCATTTAATCATCCTTTGCTTCACTACATTTTGTGGTGCTTTCTCTCACTTAATTTATTATGTTGTTTCATTTAGATTTCTGGTTACCCTAGTAGTTTATTTGTATCATCAAGCTGATCGACACCATTCATACCGATCGTTTCCTGGTGGGTGTTAAATCTTCACCGGTAAACAAAGAAATCAGAAGCCAGATGGGATTATCTGAAATAAATCAAGGTCGCATCAGTGTGTCAATAAAGATCTTGGCTAAAGTTTTTAGATAAATAAGCTATTGATGTCTTTTTGCAATCGTTGTAATTTTTGAAAAGATTTTTATATGTAAAACATGTGAAAACCAGACATCAAAAAATAAAAACCGGTTCTCACTAGTGGATGATACTGGGTCCAACTCAGGGAGCGAGAATATTTCGTATTAAAACATGTAAATCTAAACTAATCTTTATTGTCGTATTATTAAAATGTAAAATGTTCAAGAAAGGTAAAAACAACTAACTATTACAACAAATGAATACCCTTCGCAGAGGGCGTAAAAAATGATATTTACAAACCCAATTAAATGCCTAAATTCTAAAATAAAAGAAAAACATCTTCTATTCTTGCAATTCCGTGTCACGTATGCACTTCAGCTCCACTTCAGTGCTATCCTGCACAATTCAAACGAACACGAGCAGTACAAAATAAAAGAATAAAACTATACTAAAGAATTATAAAATCTAAATGACACTTCAAATTAAAAAATGATTACTAACTACTAATTGACCTAAAATAAAATGCTAATCATTACAAAGATGCTAATTAAATCTAACTACTAACTAATTGATTAATCTAATTATTAACTATTAATGAACTAACAACTAACTATTGGTTGATTAAACTAAACAACTACAAGCTAATGAACTAATACTCTTTAAAACAAAGCATTAACAATTAAAACTCACAATTCTCAATGAAACTCAAATTTGCTCCAGCTAACACTTAATAAAAACATGCAATGACACTCATTGAAAATCATCACTGAAGTTCATAGGAAATACACTGTGAAACTTAGCATTTCATGCATTTGATATGTACTGGATTTACTCAACATATCATTCACTGATATTTCAAACATCTACCGAAGTTTTTACTTCAATCACAACACTTTTCAATCAATACACTCTTGCCACAAATTATTTTCACAATTGCCAAATTTCACTCAACTTCATCTGCCGAAAGACTTTTGCCAGAAAACATTGATCATCAGTAAAGTTCAGAAATTTTGGCTGTAAATCACGATTAACATAGAGGAATCACGATTCCTCTGTGTTAATCATGGCTGAAACTCTCGATTTTTACAGCTTATGCAGAGAATCACTGGAGATGCAGTTCTTAGACACAATGTCAAGTTACCGGATTAATCAGGCGATCTATTGCCGGTAAAACAGAGATACTGGAAAACATTAAAAACACATTGTTCAAAAATTGGAAATAAAACTCATCTATTGCTGGTAAAACTCATCGATTTTCATCTTAATCAATTGAAGACATCTCAACCAGCTGATTCCATTCGATCAAGCAATACTCACGCAGGCTGGAATCAATTGGGAATCAACTGGACATTTGCCAGAATTCCCTTGATCGATGATCAGACTTACCGAGAAAACAATCACTTGCCAATATTCCAAACAGCAACAGAGATCAAATATTCAGTCACTTTAACGGATGGCGATCAGAGATCGGTAACAGCCATCAAAAATCAGTAAAACACATCATTCAATCAAATTTCAAACAATCTATCACCGAGAAAAACAATAGTAGCTACTTGAAGTAGCAATCGTGAAATGAATTTCAGGGTGGATCAAGAATGAAACCACTGGATTCACATCTTCACGATAATCGTGAAGTTATTTGTAAGACCCATAATTTTTCAGTATCTTTCTGAAGAAATTCACGAGGCATTTTCAAGTAAAAATAGCATCTGAACTCGAAATACGAATCAGATCGATTTGTACGAGCCAGTTATACTTAGGATATTCGTCGAATTGCGAATATATGCTCAAACACTCTGGAAGCCATAACTTTCTAACTAAACGAAATCAATAGATTCGTACGAGCCAACTTTCTTAGTTACGTCAATACGAAGAAAATGGCGTACTCAGAATTTTTCGGAAAAAATCGCCGGAAACCCAAAATTCTTGCGGGACCCACGGAAATATTGGTGGGACCCACAAAAATATTCCTCAGAAAATATCTTGTGGGACCCACAAAATATCCTATGGAAATATCTTGTGGGCCCCACCTCAAAAGGAACCTCCAGGAATTAAAATATAGCTCAGGGGTAAAAGGGGCATGGAAAAACCCAAGAGGAGGTGGGCTTGGGCTATAAATAGCCCTCCCCACTCTCTCTCTTCTCATAATTTCGACCCCCCCTCTCTCTCTTGCCTTCTCTCTCTCCTAAACCTCCCCTAGTGAGCCCAAGTGAGTCTGAGCCCACCTGACCTGGCCTGAACCCACCTGACCTGGTCTGAGCCTACCTGACCTGGTCCTAGCTCACCTGACCTGGGTCTGAACCCACTTGACCTAGTCCTAACCTAGTTGACTTGACTTGAACCTAGTTGGGTTTAAAGTCAAAGTCAAAGTCCCTTTTTGTCCAGATTCCGGTTTGGATTTCTGAACCCAGACTTAGCCTACTTGAGCTGAGTTCGAACCTGCTGAACCCAATTGACTTGGATCGAACCCTGTTTGGTTCAAACCACTTAGGTTGAGTAGCTTGACCTACTCTACCTCTTTCTCAACTAAGTCAGCTTCATCTGACTTAGTCTGACCTTTCGAAGGAAGGCTCGAAGCCAAAGAAGCAACCCAGAGCCGTTTCTTCCACGATTTGAAGTAAGTTCGCTTCGTTGATCCATCTCTCTCAAGTATTTGACTGTTTGTATATAGAATATACTTTCTGAAGTAGTATCTTGCTTTAGTTCTTGATTGAGCCCTTTTTGGACACTTCGGTGTTCACCCGCTCGTCTCGTAACTATCGTCGGATATATCTATGTTCAAACACGCAGTATTTGCGTTCTTCAAAATGGTATCTCGCTTTAGTTCTTGGTTGAGCCCTTTAGGACACTTCGGTGTTCACCCGCTCGCCTCGTAACTATCGTTGGATGCCCTTTAGGACACTTCTAGGTGTATATCTGCTGATTCTGCCGACGCGTCTTATATCGCACAGGCTATGTAATTTACCTTTGCCGTCGCGTCGTATGATGCCAAGGCTCCTGCTTTCTGCAATGTATTTACTTACGCCGTCGCGTCGAACGATGCCAAGGCTTCTGCTTTGTTATATATGTAGAATATTTTGTTCAGTTACACACCCTGAACAATAGTATATGCATTTCTTTACGCCGCCGCTGTATAAAGCACAGGCTTCTGCTTATACTACATATATAGCGCATAAATGAGCGTTCAAATGGAGATCAAACTCCAAATCGCCCATGCGATTCCTTGACCGCTCCTCGTTCAAGATTCTGCTTGACGAATGAAGCCCCTATTGGAAAGGCTTCGGTTTTTGGCAAAATGCTCTTTACGTAATGACTAAGTCAATTTCGTATGGCCTGGCTATGGCCAAGGGTTCCTGCAACCTTGATGGATGCAAAGTACGCACAACGGTGCGCATCCATTTCCCGAATTAAGCGTGGCGATTTCCTACCAAAGAGGGGAGATGCCGCTGAAATGGATAAAAGAAACGCATGCTTTCTCCGTAAAAGAGAGGAAGTGCTGCTGAAATTTCTGAAGAAGCTATAAATAGCTCAGAAAGAACGTAGCAGGATACTCTGACATATAGCAGAGTGCTACCCAGTTCATGGTTTGCCCTCTACAACGTAGAAGGGTTCGTCGCACCACTGCCGGTAGAGCAGGGGAGGTGCTGACGAAATGGTTGGCAGAAGAGCTGCCGGAACCAATGGAACGGCATAATGATGTCCGTTGATGGAACGATGCCAGATCGGCTCGTATCCTTGTGCCTGCAAGGGCACCTTGCTCGTAAGGGCCGCTGAGCCGGAGTAGAGGTTGCGCCTTGGCTAGGTTTGGACTCGTTGCGTAAAAATACGCCCAGTAGCCGATCTATTTAGATCGAGTCATATGCATGCTCATTGAGAACGGTTACACAACCAGACTCGTAAGGGCCGAAGAGCCAGAGTGTGTTGTTTCCACCCAAAGAGGTGTGATGCTCGTGGTGGCCGAAGTGCCAAAGAGCGGTGTTCTGCATGCATATGAATAAGACTTAAGGTCGCACATAACCCGCGGTTGAAAATCGTGTTAGGGGTACCCCCTCAGTAATGACTGTGTTGGGGCAGACTGAATGGGGTCGGGTACATACTCCTGTAGTGCTGAAAGCACGGGCTGCCTAAATGGCATGCAGATTCTGTCCAAGTAATTGTAAGACTGGCAGACCCCTTCAGGAATTATGCTCACTGTGGAATGACAGTGATGGTACAGCCTTGAGTGACATGTATTTTACTTTGGACCTGATAGAGTCCACGATGGCCTCAGTCACTCATGGGTTTTGGGGTCGTGGTTATCCTTAAGATCTAAGGATTGAACCCAACTACTGCAAGTAGAGGATGCATCCGAATATGGGCCTAGTAGGATTCTCCCAGTTGAAACACACTGCCCTACTATGGATAGGGTCAACAGGCCTCTGGGGTATCTAAAATACATAGAATAATCAACCCCCAGAACGTCGCGTTGATGCCCGGACAATAGCTCTACCTGCGTACCAAAGGCAGGAGCGGTTAATTATCAAACAATGCATTAGTTCTAGGTACAGCGATGCTTTGAATGTATGAGTGGATGACGTGTTGAGTCAGTCCTGCATAACCTTTGTGAAGGTGTCATGTTCGGTATACTACTGGACCGACTGGGCGAAGACCCGTGTTGTATCCGCACGACTAAGCGAAACTCGAGGAGTTGTCCTTAGATGCGTGGGATACGGATGTGCCAAGTATGAAGACTTGAGCTAGACATCACTTTGAGACCCGAAAGAGGTCATGGCTAAGTCGTGGAGACTTATGCGGCTATTCAAATCACAGCCCTGAAAAGGCTTGCTCTAAGTCATGAGGACTTGAGCGGATGCTCAACTCATAGCCCCGAGGAGGCTCTTGCGAAATACGCTAAGTCTTGGAGGCTTGAGCGTCATTATTGCGCATTGCGACCCTGAGTGGTCATTATTGTATTTGAGTTGAATGGATGTATGACTGCATGCTTACCAGACCATCAGTGGCTCTGACCCCGTTTTATGGGGATTTCAGGTGTTGGACCTGCGTGACGATATGCGGAGCAAGGCGGCATCGAGTTCCAGGGTTTCTCTAGATAGATTTTGTACTGCTTCCTTTTATTGAACCTATACTGCTTTTCTAAGCAGTAGTGTTGTAATAAACATGTGGTTTTCGATAAAATGGAACACTTTGGTGGTCAATGAGTTGCTTGGCCACATACCTGCAACGTGCTCGGAGCTTTCTAAAACCGACGACTCATTATCGTCTTATTCCGCTGCAAAGAAAAAAAAAAGAAATTCATGAAAATTTTAACTTAGCTTTGTTTTGGAAATCCGGGGCGTTACATTATTCCCGCTAAAGCAGGAGATTCCGATCAGCATCTCCGGCAGATCCAGAGGTTTCAAGCAACTGAACATTGTATCTGTATTCCGGCAGGTTCTTTACGACAGTCCAAAGCTCTGATCAGTACCAGAACTCTCTTTGAAGAAGCTTTGAAAAAAAAATTGATCACCGAAAAAAAAACAGAAATCGATCCAGATGATCGATTGAATTTTTTTGTAAAAATTTGTTAATTGATCCAGATCCAGACGATCTGGATGCTCCGGTGACAAATTTAGATCACTGTAAACTGAAGTTTACAGATCATACTATCGACAACTTTGAATCGGATTAAAAAAATTCAAATCAGTTTAAAAATTTAGATCAAAGTATCGACATATCAAATCTCTGATATTTTTTTTTTCTGTTTTTATTTTTATTTTATTTTATTTTTAATGCAGAAACAAATGCATATGAACTACAAACTAAAATTTATTCTAAAAATTTCTGAAAAAAAAAAAAATCAGATCAAATTTCTTTTAACATGAGTTATGAATGCTTAACAGAAAATAAAATGAAAATTCAGAAAGAAGAAGAAGAAGAAGAAGAAGAAGAACTCACCGTAACTGCAGGGATTAGAAGAGAGGTTGGAATCCTCTCTCTTGATTTAGCCGTTGTCAGAATTCTCCACCGGAAAGAGGATGAGAAAAAGAGGGGAAAATAGGGAGAAGGAGAAGAAGAGGTAAGAAGAGGTGGAGAGGAAGGGGAAGAAGAGAGGGCTTGGGCAAAAGAGAGAAGACAAGCCTCTCTTCCCCCTACGTATGATATTTAAAGATTTGAACTTTTGTCCATAAGTCCCTTTTCTTTTTAAAATTACATTTCAAAACCTCTCTTTAAAAAGTTATTTACAAAACAACTCAAAATGACTATGTTTTAGAAAATACAAAACTAAGTCTATTTTAACTCTAATTTTTTATGATTTTCAAAAACTAAAAAAATACAATTATGTCAAATACTAAAATATGGATTAAAATGTAAAATAACACTATTTTTCATGCATTTTCTATTCTTATATTATTTTAGCACATTTACTCGAAACTAACATAAAATTGGGTTTTTAAATCATTTTCTCATGAAATCATGCATATTTTTATATAAAATATCCCTAAAATATATGCATGATCAAATACCCCCATGCTTATGTTTTGCTAGTCCTCGAGCGAACTAGACAAATGCACGAAATCAAAACTATCAACTAACTCACTTTCGTAGGAATCACGGTTGCATTTAGCTCATGCAACAAGCCCTTTCAACCCCTGGTTTACCCCAGTGGACGAGTAAGGTCTCGTGAGGATTTGCAGTGATGCTACCCACAAACATCTCTGTCATGTATGCATAATATTACACATCCTCATAAGCAGTAGGTAATTAAAGACTTTGTTTTCACAAATATTTCGTGTTACAAAAAAAATCAAAACATAATTAGAGTCTTTTATATACCACCACAGAAAAAGAATTTCTTTCACTTTTCTAAATATCACAATTATTTATGTTTTATTCTTAGAAAATCCAATAAAAACAAGTTATTATTTACTTATCCTTACTCATATATTTTCTGCACAGGTTTTCTCAATCATACTTCTAAGCACTGAACTTTTCTTTCTTTTTAAGCTCTTTTCTTGATTTTTTTCATTTTTCACGCTTTTTCTTTTTGCGTATTCATTCTTCTCTTATAGCTTGCGTATGGTCTGCTTTTATGCCTTGTGCAATGTCAATATCTTCTATACTTTTTCAATGCATACCAAAAGATATTAACTAAGACATAAAAGTGACTTCCTTCATTCACCCTTATAACATGAGAGTCAAACATTTCAACTGGTATCTGTTCTCAGCTACTTAGGATCACGAAGTTTTCCACTCTCCTTTTCGAAATGGAATCCAAAAGTTTCAACTTGCATCTAAATCCCATCTACTAAGGATTGTGGAATTATCCAAACAACCTAATGCATGCTCTTTTTTTCTCTTTTGAGCTCATTTTACGCTTTTGTTCATTTGCTTAGTTTTTCAAAAATACAACTGTGCATATTCATATTTGTGATTCAAAATAAATTCTAACATGTATTTATCATCATTTCTTCGAAATCCGCATAAACAACCATAATTTTTAGATCTATGTCAGAAAAAATTTTCGTGGGGCTTAAAAATCCTCTAAAAACATCAGATTTGAAATAACATTCATATAAGTTCAAACTCTTTCTTTAAAAACGTACTTTTCATGAGAGATGTGTAAACATGTGCAAGAACGTAAACAAAAATATCAAGGTGTGCAAACTACACCCTCCCCCATGCTTGAATGACATTGTCCCAGTGGCACTCCCCCATGCTTATATGAAACTAAGTGAATGCACATGAGAAGAAATAAATGAGGGAAAAGAGTAGAATGACCTGACATGAATTAAAAATGCATGTTCTATGAATGTAATGAATGCAATGTATACATGACAAAACATGAAACTCATAGAAAGAGATAGAAAATGAAAAATAAAACCAAAGAAAATCTACAAATCCTAACAACAAAAGTAATATTGTACAAAATATGGGTTGCCTCCCATAAAGCGCTAAGTTTCACGTCCCCAGCAAGACGGATCCCTGGAAAAACCTTCATCGTCCATGAGATCAATGGACATGAAGTGAGGTTCAACCGTGCTCTATGTAGAAAAGAGTGTCATCTGTGACACTGCGCACTGTGTTTCCATCTCATCTACTTCTAAATGTAGTATCATGACTCTCTTGACATGAAGAACGGAGATTAGTCTCATCTCAGAGACTGGTCAGGAAATGAGAGTCTAGGACCGACCGACTA
Organism: Nuphar pumila; assembly: GCF_984573655.1. Classification (NCBI taxonomy): domain Eukaryota; kingdom Viridiplantae; phylum Streptophyta; class Magnoliopsida; order Nymphaeales; family Nymphaeaceae; genus Nuphar; species Nuphar pumila. Next base: position 55,717,945 of record NC_143256.1, read on the forward strand.
TCAATGAATGCAACTTCAGACAAGTGGTGAATAAGATCTAGCTTGACTTGGTCAAGCATCTTCTGCATCTGTACTTCATGCTTACTAAAAATCGATGATCCTAAAGGCTCAGAAAATGGGGCTTTATGTGAAGATTGTAACAACTGAGGGCCTTTCCCCTTCTGCTGAGGTATCATGAAAATCGACTCGTCAGTAGAAGTGATATGGGGCTCATGAGTCGATTCCTGAATGGGATGATACACCTTCCCGCTCTGAAGGGATGTATCAGATTTGACTTGCTCATGATGTGAAGCAGTGGGATGCAAGTCAAATGACATGGAATCCTCTCCCTTGGATGTGACAACAGACTGACTATGAAGGTTCCCCTGGCTTTGCCTACTGAAGGTCTTAACCAACTGTCCCATTTGAGTCTCTAGCTTGGCTATTGACTGCGTATGGTAGCAAAGAGTGGCCTTGATATCAGAAAAGGCTTCTAACATCTTCTCCTGAAATGATGAAGTTGGAATGGGCTCCTGAAGAGAAGGTAGACTAGATTGGGGATGAACCTGTGGAAAAATGGGATGCGAGTAACCTTGTGAAGGGTTACTGGGTCTATACTGTGTCTGGGAGGGCTGATGGGATAGGGAAATGGACTGGTTTCGCCAACCTGGGTTATATGATGGTGTAAATGAATCAGGCAAGGGTTTAGCGAAACCTTGGGCAGCATTCACCTGCTCCTGAACGAATTCAGGATATAATGATGCTGACGAACAATCCGAAACACAATGTGCAGGGCTAGCACATAGCTCGCACACTCTTTCTACTGGATTTCTCGAGGAATTGGCTAGGAATTGATCTAACTTCCTAGTCAACTGGTCAACCTTGGTACGCAATTCTAACTCAGACCCTACTTCGGAAATCCCTATTTTCCTAGGACCACTAGACAAAGATGTAGTCCTATCGAGCCGTGAAGACAAGGTATGATGCATCGTGTTTTCACTCAAGGTCTCAAATAGAGACCACGCCTCGTCCTCACTCTTGAGCATAAAAGTGCCCCCACAAGACGAATCAACCATTTGACGGTGCTTCTCAGTAAGCCCGTCATAGAAATACAGCACCAACTGCCAACGAGGCACCTGGTGATGGGGACACTTGCGGAGAAGATCTTTCAATCTCTCCCAAGACTCGTGAAACTGTTCTCCCTCAATTTGAAAAAAACTGGTTATAGCTTTACAAAACTGATTCGTTTTACCAATTGAGAAGTACTTTTTGAGAAATTCGCGCTGCATTCCTTCCCAAGTAGTAATACGAACCGTCTCAAGAGATTTTAGCCAATGCTTGGCTTTATCTTTGAGAGAGAACGGAAACAAAGTCAACCTCATAGCGTCCCCTCCAAAATTATTGATTCGCACAGTCGAGCAAATCTCAAGGAATTCGTCGAGATGACGATATGGGTCCTCATTACTAAGGCCATAAAACGAGGGTAGCATTTGAATCACACTGGCCTTAATCTCAAAATGGCTCGCTCCTACATCAGGTCTCATGATGCAAGAGGCGGGAGTATACGTATTTGGCATGAAGTACTCTCTCAAAGGACGGATCAATTGATGATCGCCAGCCATTGCGTACACCTTGGAGTAGACTGGTGTAGCACACGTCCTAATTTGGGTTTTCTACCTAACTAACGCACTAAGCGGCCAAACCACGCAAACCACAAAGCGAGTAAACTAAAAACAACAAAAACTAAACAAACACCACGCAGTTACACATAACAGAGATTATGCAAAAGAAATATGAAATCTATGTGTACGGTACCAATCGTACACAGTCACCTCTAAGGGGATCCTAGTAGGTGGGTTGTGCAGAAAAGTAAGCTCGTCTCTAAGATATGCACATACGTGGTTCTAAACCTAAATGAAAACAAACACTAGGCAATAAAGTGAATACTAGTATTACGTTGTTCCCCGGCAACCGCACCAAAAATTTGATGTCTTTTTGCAATCGTTGTAATTTTTGAAAAGATTTTTATATGTAAAACATGTGAAAACCAGACATCAAATAATAAAAACCGGTTCTCACTAGTGGATGAGACCGGGTCGAACTGAGGGAACGAGAATATTTCGTATTCAAACACGCAAATCTAAACTAATCTTTATTGTCGTATTATTAAAATGTAAAATGTTCAAGAAAGGTAAAAACAACTAACTATTACAACAAATGAATACCCTTCGTAGAGGGCGTAAAAAACGATATTTACAAACCCAATTAAATGCCTAAATTCTAAAATAAAAGAAAAACATCTTCTATTCTTGCACTTTCGTGTCACATATGCACTTCAGCTCCATGCCGGTGCTATCCTGCACAATTCAAACGAACACGAGCAGTACAAAATAAAAGATTAAAACTATACTAAAGAATTATAAAATCTAAATGACACTTCAAATTAAAAAACGATTACTAACTACTAATTGACCTAAAATAAAATGCTAAACATTACAAAGATGCTAATTAAATCTAACAACTAACTAATTGATTAATCTAATTATTAACTATTAATGAACTAACAACTAACTATTGGTAGATTAAACTAAACAACTACAAGCTAATGAACTAATACTCTTTAAAACGAAGCATCAATAAATAAAACTCACAATTCTCAACGAAACTCAAATTTGCTCCAGCTAACACTTAATAAAAACATACAATGACACTCATTGAAAATCATCAGTGAAGTTCATAGGAAATACACTATGAAACTTAGCATTTCATGCATTTGATATGTATTGGATTTAGTCAACATATCATTCACTGGTATTTCAAACATCTACCGAAGTTTTTACTTCAATCACAACACTTTTCAATCAATACACTCTTGCCACAAATTATTTTCATAATTGCCAAATTTCACTCAACTTCATCTGCCGAAAGACTTTTGCTAGAAAACATTGATCATCAGTAAAGTTCAAAATTTTCAGCTGTAAATCACGATTAACATAGAGGAATCACGATTCCTCTGTGTTAATCATGGCTGAAACTCTCGATTTTACAGCTTATGCAGGGAATCACTGGAGATGCAGTTCTTAGACACAATGTCAAGTCACCGGATTAATCAAGCGATCTATTGCTGGTAAAATAGAGATACCGGAAAACATTAAAAACACATTGTTCAAAAATTCGAAATAAAACTCATCTATTGCTGGTAAAACTCATTGATTTGCATCTTAATCGATTGAAGACATCTCAACCAGCTGATTCCATTCGATCAAGCAATACTCAGGCAGGCTGGAATCAATTGGGAATCAACTGGACATTTGCCAGAATTCCCTTGATCGATGATCAGACTTACCGGGAAAACAATCACTTGCCAATATTCCAAACAGCAACAGAGATCAAATATTTAGTCACTTTAACGGATGGCGATCAGAGATCGGTAACAGCCATCAGAAATCAGTAAAACACATCATTCAATCAAATTTCAAACAATCTATCACCGAGAAAAACAATAGTATCAACTTGAAGTAGCAATCGTGAAATGAATTTCATGGTGGATCAAGAATGAAACCACGGGATTCACATCTTCACGATAATAGTGATGTTATTCCGGCTAAAGCAGGGGATTCTGATCAGCATCTCCGGCAGATCCAGAGGTTTCAAGCAACTGAACATTGTATTCGTATTCCGGCAGGTTCTTTACAACAGTCCAAAGCTCTGATCAGTACCAGAACTCTCTTTCAAGAAGCTTTGAAAGAAAAAATTGATCATCGAAAAAAAAACAGAAATCGAACCAGATGATCGATTGAATTTTTTTGTAAAAATTTGTTAATTGATCGAGATCCAGACGATCTGGATGCTCCGGTGACAAATTTAGATCACTGTAAACTAAAGTTTCCAAATCATACTATCGACAACTTTGAATCAGATTAAAAAAATTCAAATCAGTTTAAAAATTTAGACCAAAGTATCGACATATCAAATCTTTGATATTTTTTTTTCTGTTTTTATTTATTTATTTATTTATTTTAATGCAGAAACAAATGCATATGAACTACAAACTAAAATTTATTCTAAAAATTTCTGAAACAAAAAAAATAAATCAGATCAAATTTCTTTTAACATGAGTTATGAATGCTTAACAGAAAATAAAATGAAAATTCAGAAAGAAGAAGAAGAAGAAGAAGAAGAACTCACCGTAACTGGAGGGATTAGAAGAGAGGTTGGAATCCTCTCTCTTGATTTAGCTGTTGTCGGAATTCTCCACCGGAAAGAGGATGAGAAAAAGAGGGGAAAATAGGGAGAAGGAGAAGAAGAGGTAAGAAGAGGTGGAGAGGAAGGGGAAGAAGAGAGGGCTTGGGCAAAAGAGAGAAGAAAAGCCTCTCTTCCCCCTACGTATCATATTTAAAGATTTGAACTTTTGTCCATAAGTCCCTCTTCTTTTTAAAATTGTATTTTAAAACCTCTCTTCAAAAAGTTATTTACAAAACAACTCAAAATGACTATGTTTTAGAAAATACAAAACTAAGTCTATTTTAACTCTAATTTTTTATGATTTTCAAAAACTAAACTACTACAATTATGTCAAATACTAAAATATGCATTAAAATGTAAAATAACACTATTTTTCATGCATTTTCCATTCTTATATTATTTTAGCACATTTGCTCGAAACTAACATAAAATTGGGTTTTTAAATCATTTTCTCATGAAATCATGCATATTTTTATATAAAATATCCCTAAAATATATGCATGATCAGCTATAATGTGGAGTATCTGTCCTATCGATAAAACACCCTTGTAATATCCCCTGTGCTTCTTATGTGCTTTAGCATTAGGTTCACATCATCAACCTCATGCATGTTCCACTTGCTATTTTTTTTTTTTTTACATCTCACATCACGACATAGAATTCGTTGAGTTCAGGAGTTCAGTGAGAGGAAATCATCTCTCATCTGTCATTAAAGGCCCAGCATCACTTCACCTCTTGAGGATGAGCTTTTTCGGCTATAGATAATGCCTGTGATTGAATTGCAGAAAATTTTGGATTTACGGAGGAGCTCATGATCTCTAGAAAATGGGGGCATTGAGAAATCTGCCTCAATTTTTGGTAATAATGTGTCCCCTTCATCATTCTAGATTCCCGAAAGAAGCACAGGGGAGGGTTGATCTCCCATTATCTTGAGAATATTTCAATTCAAGTGTATTGCTGTTAAGTCTAATGTTTCTCTTGAATAAGCAAACACCTCATCACGCCTCTCCCAGCAGACCCATTGCAGGGTTATTGCTGAATTACCTTTCAAAATTACAAGGTCATAGGTGTTGTGGCCTTAAAAGCTATTGATGTTTACCAGGCAGTGATATGGGGGTTAAAAACATTTAGGGTCATGGATAAAGCTCTGAAGATGACCAGGCAACGCCATACAGGTCGATCTGAAAGGTCAGGTATAACCAAGGTAACGCTCAGTGGTTCAAGGTCATTTCTATGTTTTATGTTATTAATGGTCATCCCCTTTACATATCTAATTGAATTAATACCAATGTAAGTCTGGCTGAGACCTAATAGATGCTCTAATTGACAGAACAATAAGTCTACAGATGGATATTTTTATGATATCCACTTGTTTCAGGCTGCCTCATTGTCGTGTGGATACCAAATAACCATCCTAAGCCTCTCGTTGGAAGTTTCCTGCCTCTGCAAGTGATGCCAAGACGGTGGAAAAGGGTAAAGAACCTACTGGATCAGCTACAACCAGTTTGCAGGAATCAATCCGCTGCTAATTGTAAGCCCCACTGTTTTTCTAGAGGATTTTAGTTGGAATATATTTTCATTGTTGGAAAATTCCTTGTTCGGCACGAGCATTGCTCATGAATCTGGAAAAATTATCGCCTTTTGAGGTTCTGAATCGCGTAGACTCGCTCTACGAGGCGATTCAGGGCAAATCGCGGTGAGTCAAATCTCAATACTTGTAGAGTCGATTTATATTATATTCGTTTGGGTTCGTTTCGAATTTGGAACCTAAACGAGAAAAATTTCTCGTTATTTCTTTGAAATTGCTGAAAAAGGGTATATCGGTAATTTTGAGTTATACCGAGGCCCAATTTCATTGAAATTGGGAAATTAAACATACTTTATTATAATTTAAACTTTAATTCATGAGATGTAATTTAAAATTTTGGTTTTTAAATTAATTTAATCATGTTCATTTAAATAATGAAGTGAATTGGGTTTTTCATAAAGCGAATTGCAATTTTCGTAAAATCTAAAAGTATATTGTAAAACATAAAAGTGGGTTTTCAAAATATTTTGTATGGAGGATTGTTTTAGGCATTTTTAAAAGTGGTTGGCATGGGCTCCACCTCAGCCCATGCCATTTTGAGGAGTTATGAAAATAAAATTACAAAAAAACTCCTTTCATAAGGCAATTTTGAAAAGTTTGTAAAAAAACAAAACTTGAGGCCTTGTTTTGGGATTTCAAAAAGTAGGTGGACATAGGTCCACGACTTTTTAGGCTGGAGATAGCCCCTAACCCCTCCCATTTAATGATTTTCAAAAAAAAAATATATAATATGTATAAAAGAAACTTGGAAAAATCGGATTCTTCTTTTGGGGGTTGGCTTTGAAAAGTCAAAGCCAACCACTCCCCTTGAATCAAGGGGAGTGGTTGGTGGTTGGGGGCCAGCCCTTGACCCCCTTTGACCCTCTTTGCTGGAATTAGGGAGGGGATTGAGGAGGATCCTCCATCTCCCCTCCTTTACTCCTCACCCCTCATCTCCCTCAACTCTCTTTTAAGAGGAAAGAAAGGGAAGAGAGAGGGTCGACACTCTCTCCCTTCTCCTCTCTCCCTTCTTCTCTCTCCCTTCTTCACTCTCCAGCAGCTGCTTCAGCTGGGCCAACCCCAGCACAAGGTGAGCCTCACCCCCCCCCCCCTATGCTTTTCATTTTTTTTCATTCATGTATTACTTATGTTGTTCGGTTTGGGCCTTGGGCCCAACCCACTCCGTTGCACACATGGTGCAGTGGGTTCACGGGTGGGTTAAACCCACAAGGTGATGGGGAAACCTCTGGTTTCCCCATTCTTGTTTGATCCCATAAAAAAAAAAAAAAGAAAAAAAAAAACGTTATTTCTTTCCTCGTTTTTCTGAGTTCTCAGAGTACCCTCCGGTAAAACAAGTGTATCTCCCTGGATACACGTCGAAACAGAGAATTCTTGGACATTTCGGAAAACTCAGACATAGCACCACAATTTTTTAGTTTTTCGTTTCTGCTGATTCGGCTTTCAGAGCTGACAAAAATCAGCATCTTGGTCTGACACATTTTTCCCGTCAGCAACCCAGAAACGTCTTGAGTGACGCCTGGTTTTCCGGCGTTATCTCCTGAACCGTACGTCCATTTTCAGATTTCTTGAATGCTGTAGAAAGATGACGAAACCCTCTACGACTTTCGTTTTTTGCACTTTGGCCGGAGCAGCCTGTACACTGCCGGAAAATGGCATCCTTTCAGCTGCAATTTTTGAAGTATATAAATATATATACATAAGTATATAGTTGCAAATTTTTTTTTGTAACGCCCCCTTGAGGGGGCTTCTCTTCATTGGGTGGCTGGGCTGGACTCCTTCGCAGCCAGCTCAGACCCTGGTGGGGTTTCGTTGGGCCCCATGGCCCCGTGGTTGCTGCAGCTAAGCCCCGGACTGACCGTTGACTGGTCAGTCCAGGCTTGTTTGGGACGCACCCACCTTGGTGGTGCGTCGGGCCCTAGCATGGCCTGGTCTGGACCCAAATGTGGGTCAGACCAAAGGGTTCAGACCCCCAGTTTGAGGCCTTCTGACCTAGCCTGGTCTGGACCCACTGGGTCCAGACCGTGACCCCTTGGGCGGCGTCCCTTGATGCGGGCGCTGGCGCACCCTTGGTGCGGGTGTGAGCCTAGCCGGCGCCCTGGTCTGAGCCCACCCTAGGGACAGAACAGGGACTATGGCTGGGCACACTTTTGTGTGCCCCAGCCCGCCTTAGCCCAGCTGGGCCTAGACCCGCAGGGTCTGGGCCAAGCCCCTTGGCTTTTGGGCTAGCCGCACCACATGTGGGCGTCGGCTAAGCCCTGCCCGTTGGACTGAACACATTAGGGTGCAGACCAGGGGCTCCCTAGTGACCCTAGTGGGTCTGATCCTCGTTGGATCAGACCTGCTAGGAGGTCTGGGTCTGGTCCCTTTTGGGCCTGGTGTCGCCGAGTCGCTAAGGTGCTCCCTTGGCGGCTAGCCGGGTGCGGGTGCACTCGGGCGTGCTCGGCATCGTGGTGGCCAATGCTGCAGCCTAGCAGCGCATGGTCTGCACGTAGTGTGCAGACCATGGTGGCTATGGGACCAGGTGGCCGTAGGCTGCGGGTCCCACAAGGGCCGTGCCTTGGTTTTCTTTGGCGCCAAGCTTGGCACCGGGCGCTAAGGCACCCATTAGCCTTGGCATCGTTGGGCAGTCACGAGCGGGACCCCCAGCTCGTGGTCTGCACCATTAGCAGACTCAGATGGGTCATTATGATACCCATTGAGTTTCCACGGATGTCCTTGGGGGGGGGGGCGGCAATTGTCCCTCTCGTCGCCAAGCGGGTTTGGCCCGGTTAGCGACAATGTTTGTTTTGAGCAACAATGTCGTTGCAACCGCGGATTAGAGTGCTTATACCCCGCTGACCACCCTGGCAGCAAGATGTTTGTGTCGTGACTTATGTCACAGTACACGTTTGCGTGTACTTCGCTTGTTTTCGTCGGACGCTTGCAGCGATTGGCGCGTTGTGCCCCGATTTCGCGGGCAGAGTGCAACTATACTCTGGTAGCGGCGATGTGATTTTTCCATCCGGATGGGACTATGTTGATCTCGCTCTCGACTCACTTGGGTGTCGACTCTGCGATGATCCTGCGCCGATGGCCTCGCCATGCGAGTTTTGCCGCAGTGTGAGGGTTGAAATACGCATATTGGGAAATACGTATTTCAAGCCTTGGTCGCTCCTCGCTCATACAGTGAGCATCGTATATGTATTTTGAGCCTTGTGCCGCTCAGAATTTGTAGTTGCGACACTGTACTAATTTGTTGGCGTATCGTTGCTCACGGCACGATACTTGTGCGGGATTATAATTTTGTGGGTTTTCGTGTTTCGCGCGTACACGTTGGCACATCTCGCCACGTATGTCACGGGATTTTGATTGTCGAGTTTACATTTGGTTGGTTCCCCTTTCGTATATCGATGGTTATGTGCTGCACCAGAGGGTGCTTTAGACTCGACATGTCACGCACTTGAAAAGAACTGAAAACACTGTAGGGTTCGACACCTTAAACCTGTTGAGGTTTTGAGACTCGGTTGGAGTCTACGGGCAATGGCCCGGGTTCGTGAGAATGTGCTCATATGTTCGTGTCACCCTAGGCATAAAATAAAATGGTATAATATCGTCTTCACAGGCGGTGTGCTCGTGGTGGCCGTGTGAGGCTGAGCACGTGAATGGGCAGGCCAAGTCCTCGTTTGCGTACCCCGCGGGGACCACGAGGCACGACTACCTCGAGAGGAGGTATGACTTGAAGTTGAGCCTAAATAAGATAAACCTGCCGCGCCCCATTCACAATTTGGTCACCCAAGGAGAGGGTGAATGGTACATCCCCGAGTGACGTGTCGTTACTACGACTTGTTCTTTAGAGGAGCCGATATGCCCTCGGACCTCCAGTCACTCGGAGTTAGGGAGGTCAAGGTACCCTCTGCAGGGACCTTTACTACTGCAGTAGTACTGATTGCAATCCTTTACCCCTGCGAAAGGTTTCTCTTGGTTGCGTGTCGCCCGCAGGTGGTTTTCTCGTTCTGTAGCATCCCCGGTTACCACATTAGAAATTGAATAACCGACGCCGGGTGTATGTCTCACAGAACTCGAGAACTCGAGGGTTTTTCCTTCGCGTACCCGGAGGAGGTAATAAGAAGAACATAAGGACTAACCAAACAGACTGACTTACTGTAGTTGTTACTCTAGAGCAGTATAGACTTTTGTTTCAGTTGCTACACTCTGTTGTTTATTCCTGTTTCGTTACTCCAGTTGTTGCACTGTTACTCACTGGTAGTTTTATAGTCTTGTGGCACGTGCACTTACCTGTCACGCACTTGTACTTTTATGTAAATGTTTCTTATAGTTCCATCATGTTAGTTATAGTCTGGTACTTAGCGCACTTGTAGCATGCTGCTTACTTTCTGCTTTTCCAAAAAAAAAAAAAATGATATGCATGGATGGTTTGTCTCACCAGCTCGCAAGAGTATTGACCCCGTTTTATGGGGATGCAGGTGACGAATAGACGCAGCGCGATGCGACGGCGCACAGCAGGAGCCTTGAGACCCACACTTTGCAGCAGATTCTGGCTTCTTCTGGTTTTGGGGTTTGAGGAGTTGTACCTCTCCTTTTTGGGAGACTGTTCCTTTTTGTACCCAGTCTCGTTTTTGTATCATTGTAACTATTGTGGAAATGAAGAATACTTTATTTGTCTACTGTGGTTTGGTTTTCTCACTGTGGCTCGCTCAGACTTGCGACCCTTGCTTTACCCCCTTGTTTTCCCTCCTTTACTTCCGCTAGTGGTTTTTCCCTCTGTATATCCTTCAAAAAAAAAATTTTTTTGCTCAAAAACTCATGGTTTTTACAAGGTCGGGGTTTGGGGCGTCACACTAATAATCCATCTCAATCTCCAAGGGGCTCCCATTGGTAGGAATTGATTATGGCGATCAATCCACTTGGGACTAATTCAATTATATAAGTTTCCCTCTGTTTCCTGCATACACACCCATAATATCACCTTCATCTTTAGTATATTTAATCCATGTTTCCTAGATACAACCTCCCATCTCTGATTTGCTTCCAGTACACATTACAGCCCTTTTTTTTTATCTCCTTTCACCTGATGTAGCTACCACAGTAGCTATTATACTTTCATAACCATTTCAGACCCCTTATCTACAAAACACCATTATATTGCAGCAACTTTCCACTTTGCACTGTATATATATATATATATATATATATATATATATATATATATATATATATATATATATATATATACATTTTTACTGCTCACCACTCTCACAACAAAGTACGTTTTGCTATCCCTGCATATTATTTTTTTTATTTTTTATTTTTACCTATGTTTTGTTGCGCTAACTCCCTATCATTACTCCATCACGACAGCCATGTACCTACGACCCACTGCTACATGCCCATGCTACATTACACATTTACAGTCATACCACAGCCACACTGCTGCATCCTATTACACTTCTATTATGCATTTCCCATATTTTGCACAGGTAACCCCTATATCATCCACACCAATTTTCCCTGCTATATAGCCACCCTTCACACCATTGTCATGTGTACTCCAGTGCATTTCCAGCTACCCTTCTTCAACCTATATATTCAATTTCACAAGCTGCCAGCACATGCTACATAATCCACCTGCCAATTTCCACCCGCTGCACAGCAGTCCTCACACTGGTGGTACTTATCCACCCATTCATGGTATCCATTATAGCATATTTCCTTTTACAATCCACCAATGTCCTATTATCATCACCTTGATATCCTGCACTTACCTCATCTTCATTCACCATGATACCTTACTGATCACCAGCATGCATCTTTCATCTTCTACATTACACCCTACTTCCCCAGCTTTCACCATTGCTGCACATATGCCATATAGTGATCACTGTTGTACCCTACCTATAGTAGTGTCTAGGAATTGCATCTCTTAAGTGTATTTCATTGTATTGCTATCAGCACTAGCATCTACTTTCTTCATGACACCATCATGCATGCATATATCTTATTAGTTGTATACCTGTAAATTTTCTTTTAAATTCTTATCTCAATGAGCATGCTTGAGCGTTTCATTAGTTAGGCTCAATGTGATTTAAACTGCTTTCTATATGCATCTTTTATTGTACTAATCCTGTTTTGCAGAAAATATACAATGCTACCCTCCTGACATTAGAAGTTTTTCAATCCTTGTAATAGATAGATCTTAATGAGAATCTACATTTCCAGCTCTTAGGTAGAATGAATGAGCATTGTAAATATTATAAATTACTTATCTTTCATACTTTTTGCCTCTATTTTTCAAAATCTCACAATGGTGAAACACAAATGGCACGTGAACCATTTTCTAAGAGGTAATTAAATCCTAAGTTGATGATTTACATCAATGGTCATAGTCAGGATGTAAACAAAACTTAGGATTTTTATCTTCTATGAAATAATACTGGATCCACACTGGATCCATTTTCAAAATTCATCATATTTTCCTTACATATTTTCTTCTTTTATCAGAATTTAACTTAAAATTAACTCAAAATATATACCAATGGCCATAGTCATGGTATATTGAGAGTTAATTTCATCTTAAATTCTATAAAAGCACCCCAAAATGTATTTTATTCTTCACTTGAATTTAAATGTGGTTATTATGTAATATATTCAATGACCATAGTCAGGGATATATCATATCTTCAACCTCATTCTTAATTCATTTAAAGAATGAAATAGCTTTTCAAAAACCAATTTCAAATTCTTTAAATTCATTCATCATTCAGAATAGAATTGCATCATATTTCCAAAAATTCTATTTTAAAAAACCCAAGTGATGTTAATATCTTCTTTAATCAATCTTCAAATTCTTGTAAAATCCAATTCATCTTTTCATTTTCAATTCTATTCCATTTTCAATCTCAAAAGTCCAAATTAAACTTTGAGATTTCAAAGTTCATTTTATATTCAAAATTTCCAATTCAAAACAGATTTCAAAGTTCAATTTGACTTTGAAATTCCAGATTCATTTTATATTCAAAACTCCAATCAAATTCAAAGTTCAATCTAACTTTGAGATTCTTGATTCATTTTCTAAATTCCAAATTCAAAGCTCCAAAAATCAAAGTCTAATTTGACTTTGAAATTCATTTATTCTCAAGTCAAGTCTGGAATTCCAAATTTAGATCCAAATTATATCTTGGATTCCAGATTTTGGATCCAATTCCCATTTAGGATTTTAAATCAAGAATCTAACTTCACATTGGATCTTAAACTCAAGATCCGAGTCTATCTTAGGATCCAGGATTCAACTCCCACTTTGGATCTCAGACTTTAGATCCAAAATCCATCTTATGATCCAGAGCTCAAACTTCCACCTTGGATCTCAGATTCAGATCCAAAAACCCATTCTAGGATCCAAAAACCAATTTCACTTTGGATCTCAGACTTCAGATCCAATTCTATTTTCAAGATCCAGAATCCAATTCTATCTTGGATCTCATATTTCAGATCCAAAATCCATCTTAGGGTCCAGAGTCCAACTGTATTTTTGATCTCAGACTTCAGATTCACTCCATTCTAGGATCCAGAACCCAATTCTACTTTGGATCGCAGACTTCAGATCCAAATCCATCTTAGGATCCAGAATTCAATTCCATTTCCAATTCTAGATTTCAAATCCAATTCCATCTACATATCACATCTGAATTTCTTAAATTCATCTCTATTTTTAAACACCATTTGGATTTCTCAGATCCATTCTAAATTTCAAACTTCAAAATCTAAATTCAATTCCATCTCAAGTATTCATTTCCTTTCCTAAATTCAAAGTTCAAATTCGAAGTCCATTTCCAACTTTAAAACTTCATTTCCTTTCATTTTTTAAAGCCTCAAGTCATTCTTTTTCAAAAACAAGATTTATTCTTCCAACTCTGATTTACTTCAAAGACTTAGAAATTCTCTGATCTATCTCAAGTTCTAAGTCAAATTCAATCATTTTTTCACTCCCTTACCAATGTCACAGGCCTATTTCCTTCAATGGGCCAGCGCGGCGCGACGGTCCTTCCTTACCGCCGCAAGCCTACTCGTCAGCTCGCTTGCCGGTCGCGGAAGCTTATGATCAGAGTGCAAGAGAGCAAGAGAGAATAGAGGGAGAGAAGTTGCAATCACAAGAAGCAATCACAACGAGGGTGAACAAAAGAAAGCTCAACGCATTTAATTCATTCACAATTTTGCCCGCAGGCTATTACAGTTCAAGTATACGGGCTGCCCCTTCGGGGTATTAATTCACCTGAACCGGGCAGCTTACATCAGACTCAACAAAAGCAAAACAGACTCTAGCGCAACTGTACACTGTAAGTCGCAAGAGAACATGCTCCCCCCTTCAAATCATGCGCCGTCCTCGGCGCCATCTGTTTCGTGGTAAGCCCTGACTTCAGCCGGGTAGCGGCTGTTCATTCGAAATGCAGGCTCCCACGTTGGTTCCGCTGTTTCCTCCCACTGCACCAAGTATTTCTTCGCTTGTCCCAAGTAGTTGACCTTGTGGCGAAGGATCTGACTGAGGTGCTTCTCGGCCCGTTGTGCTGCCGGGGCCCTCTGCATGATGGGAGCGCGTTGCGGCACATTGCGTTCCGGGTCTCCATCATCTGGATGGAACTGCTTGAGGTTGCACACGTGGAACACCGGGTGCACCTTGAAGTCTGGGGGCAACTCCAGCTTATATGCCAGCTTGCCCACCTTCTTTGTGATGGTGAAGGGTCCCTCATACTTTCTGAGTAGTCCGCGGTGCCGCCCGCGGAAGATGCCTGTGCGACCAGGATATAACTTCACCAACACTTGGTCCCCAACTTGGAACTCTGCGGGCTGACGGTGTTTGTCCGCCCACTTCTTCATTCTCTTCGCCGCTTTGTGTAAGAATGCCTTCGCCAACTCATTCTGCTCGTGCCAGTCGCGAACAAACTGATAGGCGAAGGATGGCCTTCCTTTTTCTTGTGCGGCAAGAGTGTGCGGGGTCAGTGGCTGCTGCCCCGTGGCTATCTCAAACGGGCTGTGGCCTGAAGATTCGCTCTTCTGCAGATTATAACAAAACTGTGCCACATCAAGGAGCTTCACCCAATTTTTCTGATTGGCACTAACAAAGTGCCTAAGGTACTGCTCCAGTATCCCGTTGATGCGCTCTGTCTGCCCATCTGTCTGCGGATGGAAGCTTGTTGAAAACACCAAATCAGAGCCAAGTAACCGAAATACTTCACGCCAGAACTTCCCCGTGAAGCGAGCATCGCGATCGCTCACAATGCTCTTTGGTATGCCCCAGTGCTTCACCACATGCTTTACGAACAACTCTGCAGTCTTCTCTGCAGGGCACTCCTTGGAAGCTGAGATGAAGGTGGCATACTTTGAGAAACGATCCACCACGACTAAAATAGAACTGAGGCCCTCTACCTTTGGCAGACTAACGATGAAGTCCATAGAGATGCTTTCCCAAGGACGTTCTGGAATTGGTAGAGGCTCAAGGAGACCGGCAGCCTTCTGGTTTGTCCCCTTATCTTGCTGGCAGATGAGGCATGTCCGCACATACCCCTCAACATCGTCTCTCATCTGCGGCCAATAGTAGCCGCGCTCAAGGAGTGCTAAGGTCCGCTCCTGACCAAGAAGGCTTCCCCACCGTGGTACAAAGATGCGTCCCCCTTTTGTTACCAGGATGCCATCCTGTAGCCAAAATCGTCGAGTCTTCCCTGCCTGCGCCAGAGAAACAAGGTGTTGTGCGGTCGGATCCTGCTGTGTACCCTCGCGGATGCGAATCAGCAATGCACCCTCCAAATGCACTTCAGAAGGCTCTGCGCGCGCAGCAGCTAATTCAGCCCTACGGCTCAAAGCATCCGCCACAACATTGGTTTTTCCAACCTTGTACTCTAAGGCAAAGTCGAACTCAGCCAAAAACATCTGCCATCGAGCTTGCTTGGGCGTCAACTTCTTTTGCGTCTGAAAATAGCTCGTGGCCACATTGTCCGTCTTGACGACGAACTCGGCACCCAAAAGGTAGTGCCGCCAGGTCCTGAGGCAATACACAATGGCGGTCATCTCACGTTCGTGCACTGTGTACCGCCTCTCTGCATCCTTCAGCTTACGACTCTCATATGCGATCGGATGCCCGTCTTGCATAATAACCCCGCCAATGGCAAAGTCTGAGGCATCAGTGTGGACTTCGAAGGGTCTCGAATGATCAGGCAGTCGCAGCACTGGCTCTCTCACTAAGGCTTTCTTCAAGCCCTCGAAGGCATCTTGGCACGCTCCTGTCCAGAGCCATACCCGATTCTTCTTCAACAAATCTGTGAGGGGCGCAGCAATGAGGGAATAACCTTCGATGAAACGCCGATAATAATTTGCCAAGCTGAGGAATGACCGCAATTCTGGCACTTTGCTTGGCGGAACCCATTCCTAGATGGCCCTTATCTTCTGCCCATCCATACGCAGCACACCACGCCCCACAACGTGGCCAAGGAAGCTGATCTCCTCCTGCCCGAAGAGACACTTCTCTCATTTAACACAGAGGTCATTCTCCTTCAGCACCTGAAACACTGTTCGCAAGTGCCCGACATGTTCCTCCATGTTACTGCTGTAGATCACGATATCATCCAGATAGACTACCACAAACTTGTCTAAGTAAGGGTAGAAAATCTGGTTCATTAAAGTCGTGAACGTGGCTGGAGCATTTGTCAACCCGAATGGCATTACTAGAAATTCGTAAGCACCATAGCGGGTGACACAAGTTGTTTTTGGCTCATCACCTTCGGCAATCCTCACCTGCCAGTAACCCGATCGCAGATCTAGCTTGGAAAAGATACGGGCACTGCCTAGCTGATCGAACAAGTCTGCTATCAATGGCAATGGGTACTTGTTCTTCACCGTGACCTTGTTCAAGGCCCGGTAATCCACATATAACCGTTTAGAGCCATCATGTTTCATCTGAAAAAGGACCGGGGCACCAAATGGGGCTTTTGATGGACGAACAATGCCTGCGTCCAACATCTCGTCTAGCTGCCTGCGCAGCTCCTTCAACCTTGCTGGCCCCATACGGTATGGAACCATTGCGGGAGGCTTTGCTCCCGGGGTCAACTCAATCTTGTGGTCGACCTCGCGTCTTGGCGGAAGACGCTTTGGCAATTCCGGAGGCATCACCCCCCGAAACTCCTCCAATAGAGGGGCTAGGGTCGGCGGCACTGCTGCTTCTACCTTCCCTTCATCTGCACGCACTGCAACTAAGAATGTCTGCTCCCCATGCTTGACACCCTTCTTCAGTTGCATTGCTGATAACACTGAAGACTTGCCTTTCTGCGTAAGGCACTGCACTGTGTGGGACAGGTCCGATCCCATGATCGTCAACGTGTTAAACTTTGGCAGCATCATCACATTCTGGCTTCGTAGAAACTCCATACCCAAAATCACCTTGAAATCGTCCAGGGGCACCACAGAGAAGTTGGCTTTGCCGACCCAACTCCCCACTTGAGTAGCCACATCTCTTGCTTCACCAAGAATGGGCTTGGCCTCAGAGTTTACTGTTTTGATAGTCCTCTGCTTTCGCCCTGTTTTCAAGCCCAACCGCTCTGCCTCTTCCCGCGAGACAAAGTTGTGTGTGGCCCTGGAATCTACCATTGCCGAAGTAGACTTTCCATTCATAATGACTTCTACGTACATAAGTTCCTTACTGACCTGCATGTTCTTAGCTGCGCAACTTCTAGCTGCGTTAATCGATCGCATGGCGCCCATCCTCGGTTGCATGGTCTCAGTGTCACTGCCTTCAGTATCGCTGCATTCTTCCTGTGCAGCATTGGCTTGCCCGTCGTCCTTTACAAGGCGCTTTGGGCATTGCCGGGCGATATGTCTATCACCACAGAACCAACATGTCACAACCGCACCCTTGTTGCTGTTGTTATGCTTTGTGTAGTTCTGTTTCTTTTCGGATTGATGGCGTGTCGACGCCTCACCTTTATCGTTGCGCTGCTCATCCTTCTTGCCTCCGTGGTCAGGCTTCTTCCCAACTTTGGTTGATGGGGTGAAAGGTTTGCGCTGAGTATCAACTAAGCGCTCAGCCACCACGTATGCATCTTCCAAAATACGGGGGTTGCTCCTTTCCACTTCGGACTGTGCCTATGGTTGAAGTCCCACAATGAACCAGTTGAGCATGTCGTCTTCTGGCATGTTAGGTATCTCCAGCATAAGCTTCTGGAACGTTCGGACATAGTCCTGCAACGAACCAGTATGTTTGAGTTCACGAACCATTCGGTAAGTCTGTCTCTGCGCATTTCTTGGCATGAAGTAGTTGCGCAACTCTACTTTGAAGTCGTCGAAGGTGTCTATCACACATTGACCCCTCTCCATGTCATTGCGCTTCCGCCTCCACCAAGCGATAGCATCACCATCAAGTAAGGCCGCTGCAGCCTTGATCCTCAGATCTTCAAGGGTCACATTTTGGATGTCCAAGTAGTCTTCTACTTGGAACAAGAAGTTCTCAATGGCCTTGCTGTCGCGAGAACCATTGAATTTTGCGGGTCTAGGTACATCAATCCTTGATGGTCTCTCACCATTTCCGCCATTCAGGGTCACCGTCCGCTGCAACGTACGGTTCCTCAACTCAAGATCGGTCACTGTAGTCGTCAACGAAGTGACCTGCCCCATTAGTAAGTTCACCTGCTCTTGCAGGCTCGCCACCACATCATTCAATCCATTGAATGATTCACATGCGCGTGAAATCACTTCATCATGCGAAGTCACATCTTCCACCAACTTGTTAACAGTTGCAGCCAACTCTTCTTGGCCCCGAGGTGAACCCATCTCCTCAGCTTCGGCAACTGCCTTGCCTCTGGTGTTGCGCAAGTGTTGATAAGGCGCCACGATGTCTTGCTCACAAATCGCAGCCTGTCGGCGTGTCTGTCGACACCGACTCCGGAGTCCCTTCCCCAGCACGAGAACGGGCTCTGGTACCACTTGTCACGGGCCTATTTCCTTCAATGGGCCAGCGCGGCGCGACGGTCCTTCCTTACCGCCGCAAGCCTACTCGTCAGCTCGCTTGCCGGTCGCGGAAGCTTATGATCAGAGTGCAAGAGAGCAAGAGAGAATAGAGGGAGAGAAGTTGCAATCACAAGAAGCAATCACAACGAGGGTGAACAAAAGAAAGCTCAACGCATTTAATTCATTCACAATTTTGCCCGCAGGCTATTACAGTTCAAGTATACGGGCTGCCCCTTCGGGGTATTAATTCACCTGAACCGGGCAGCTTACATCAGACTCAACAAAAGCAAAACAGACTCTAGCGCAACTGTACACTGTAAGTCGCAAGGGAACAACCAAGTTCATCTCAGATAACTTGGAAATTTTCAAAACATTTTTTCAAAAAGAGCATACATCCTTGCATTGCACAAGCATGATTCTTCGTGCATTTAGATCCTTAGAATACATTTTTAGATAATATTTAGGCAAAGCAAAAGGCATAAATTCGATCCTTGGTTCGATTACCTCTGGTAAAGGCGCTAGGAACGGTTGAACCTCGTACCGACGAGCGAATCCCGTCTCTCCATTTTCCCGCAATATATTTCAAAACGGAGGCGAGTTATTTGCTAAATATTTTTAAATCAAGGTCAAGTGAAAACCCGCAAAAGAGTTCCTCTTCTCGCTTTCTTTCTTTCTTTTCTCTTCTCTTTCTTTTCTGTCTTTTATTTTTCTCCCTTCAAAAAGGAGGAAAATAGAGGTTAGAAAAGGAAAAGAGAAGGAAGAGAGAGAAACCACAAGAGAGGAAAAATTTTGCGATGAACACAGTTTTGGCGACCGTGATGGGACACGTCTCCGTCCGGTTGAATTTTTGCCTTTTGCTTTGCTTTGATATTATCTAAGTCTTTATTCTTCACATGTCAGCTATATTTCCATGCAAACCTTAGGAGCCTACACTCTGTCCTAAGCTGACATCATTGCATATAGGATTTAAGTAGGGTTTGGTAGGACCATATTAGGGAGATTATTCCATGTTCACATTAGATTTAGGTTGAAATACAACTCTCCTCAATTCTAGGGATTGAATGCAAACAATGTATGCAAGTGTATGCTTTCATTCATTTAAAATTCTCAACAAATATCTTTCTTCCAGTCAAAAGCTCTTTCGAAAGCTTAACCCTCAATTTTGCCCTGCAGAGAGCATTCGTGACATTCAATGGTTCAGACAAGGTCAGGAAAGAAAACTGCATCAGTTGAAGGCATCGCATATTCAACAGCTTCGAACGAAGAAATGGATTCCCCGCGCTCAGGCAAAAATCAGGGGCAACAGGTTGAGGATGACATTGATCCTCAAATGTATGCCATGTTTAAGAAGATGATGACTAAGATGCTGGCAGAACAAGCTGAAGCCAGTACAGAGAAAGCACAGGTGAAGCAAAAGACAAAAGGCCGGGCAGTCAAGAAAGCCTTGAAGATATCTAAGAAGCCCGCCGCCCAGCATGTTGATGCAACTGATGAAGAGGAATCAGCGGAAGATTCAGATGAAGAGTTTGAGACCCATCAGGCATTTCGCAAGTCTACCCAGGGGCAGGGGTCAGCCCACAAATTCAAAGAGCAGTCTGTCAATGACTCTGACCAGCCGCAGTTCAAAGATGTGGTAAGAATGCTTCGAGACCTGCAGGCCCGTGACAAGGGCAAGAAAGTCTTCACCAGCGAAGACTTCTATGATGGTTTGGATGGGGACGACAATCTCGAGAATCTCCCCAGAAAGTTTATCAAATTCGATGGTTCTGGCGATCCTAAAGCTCATCTCGCCATGTTCTTCGCTGAATGCTCCAGATTCAAGCGAGACAACCGTGCACTTTTTCTATGTTTCCCTCGCAGTCTAGAGGGAACCGCAGCTAAATGGTACTCGGAGCATGTAAATCCAATTGAGTTGAAAGAATTTGACAAAGTGGTAAACATGTTCATTGAGCGATTTCTCTTCAATGCTGAGGCACTTCCCACCCTCAGCCATCTTTGCGGCCTTAAACAGAGAGAAAATGAGAAGGCCAGAGATTTTATCCACCGATGGAGGTCAGCTTGCAACAAGATGAGGGACCCCATATCAGAGGGACATGCTTTGTCCCTAATTCTGAGTAACTTCTCACAGCCTCTAAGAGGCCTCATCTCTACTGCACCATCAAGGACATTCATTGAACTGACAGAGCGAGCCGAATGGCTCGAGTTGAGCATGGAAAATGGTTTCTACGAAGGCTTCACTTTCACCAAGAACAACGGCCAGAATGAGCAGAAGAAGAAGACTCACTTCACTCATTCTGTCAGAAATAATAATTGGAACCACTGTAAGGGGCAGAACAAAGATTTCTGTTATGGGGCAGGAAGTTTCAACAAGAACGATCAGAAAGGCAAGTCAGTCCCTCAATTCAATAAGCCACTTCAATTAGAACAGGGACCGAAGCCCCGAGAAAAAGTAAAGCATGAAGGGTGGAGTTATGACAGGAAATTCACTCCACTAGACCAATCCCTCGAGACTGTGCTCGAGTATATGTTGACCAAGGAGATGGTCAAACTGCCTAGGTTGGTTGATCCCCCTATTCCCATGGGAAAATTCAAAGATCAATTTTGTAAATTTCACAGAACAGTGGGGCACAATACTGAGAACTGCTTCGTTCTCAAGAATATTGTTCAGGATCTCATCGATAAGAATCTTCTGGTAGAGGGTGTCGAAGATGAAAATATGGATATTCTGAAGAAACCCTTTCCCCATCATTCTACAACGGTCATTTCTGAACAGCCTTTTCAGCCACAGGAGCATATCAGGCCATGCTCTAAAAAGGATATACAAGTCCAACATCAGGTCCTTGTGCTGCAGCAGGCTCAGTACAAAGCTCAGAAGATGGACCTCATTGCAGCCTTTAGAAAAATGAAAGTATCTGACAAATCCGCTGGGGTATCTCCTGAGGTGGCTAAAAAAATGCCATGGCTCCCCAAACACTTTATTAAGCCCGCCCCGGAGAAAAATGAGACATCCACACCACAGCCGATAACTGCATTATCCAATGTCTCAATTTTGGACTTAGCTCAAGCCTCCACCAAACACCAGCAGGTGTTGAATGATCTGTTGCAGAAAATCAAAGTAAAACCGAGCATAACTCCTGAAGACATGGCCCAGATAGTCAATCAGGCCATGACAAATGCTCCAATCACTTTCTCAAATGAAGATCTTTCTAAGCCGCATGTGTTTCACAACAACGCTTTGTATGTTGTGATTCGAGCCAGAGGAATGACCGTTCCTCATGTGCTGATAGATGGAGGCAGCAACCTCAATATATGCCCAGAAATGACAGCCAAAGCTTTGGGCATCAGAGAAGAGGAATATATCCCGGACCCGATCACCATCTACGGGTTTGATAATCATGGCCAGACAGCTAAAGGGAAAATTTTCTTGGAAATTTTCATTGACTACTTGGTCCACTCTGTCCTCTTTCATGTGGTCAATGTACCCCCAACGTATAATCTGTTGTTGGGACGACCGTGGATTCACAACACGAATGCGGTGCCGTCTACTTTGCATCAGTGTGTCAAGTGGTCAAAAGGTGGAATGATCACAACAGTCTTGGGCGAGGATCCGGAGAAGAGGCTTGCACAACCTATGGTTCCTAGGCCCACTTTCACTACTGATATCCCTAGCATTAGGGGCATTGATGAGGTCAGCTTTGAAGAAAATTCGGGAATACTGCAGACGGCTGAACAACCAGCACATACAGTGGCCATGACTCGATGGAGAGGCCCACAGTTTTTCAAGATTGGAGGACGAATTGACTATAGTACATTCAAAGATCATCCACTGTTCTCCCAATTTATGAAGGCCAAAAAGGGATTTGATCTGTTAGTAAAGCATGGTTATCAGCCTTTTCAAGGCCTGGGAAAAAATGGGAATGGTCGTCTCGAGCCAGTAATTCCTCAGCACTATCCTCAGAGGGCCGGATTGGGCTTTAGTGGCAGAAGATCTCAGAAGGGCACTATCTTTATCAAAGGGACGCACTAAGGGCATCTGCTTGTCTTTCATTTCTATTCTTTTGTTTTCACATTTAGGATGATATCCCGTTTCATTTCAATCATTGTCCTCAATTCAATCTTTCAATAAAGTTGCAAATTTCCTTTGTCTATCTGGATGCCATTTGTCTCTTTACTTCTCGTTATCAAATCTTTGAAAATTTGCCATTATTCTTCTCTTTTATCTTTCAAATTATTTTCTTAACAAAAGTAATTTGTTTTATGATAGGAGATTTTCCTGAATCGATTTATTCTCCAATTTTCAGAATGTCTTCCCAATCTATCAAGAAGCTCGTTCTTAATCCAGAGGCCTTTTCAAAGCCAACAGTGATTCATCAGGTTAAAATAAGAGCAGAATGTAGTCAGATTACAAAGCAGTCAGAAGAACCTGCAAAATTTGATTCAGCTCTTCAAGAATTACCAGAATTTGCAGCAATTCAGAAACAAGATGAGCCATCATCCTTAGTTCAGGATCCGACTGAGGATATCAATATTGGATCAGAAGACGATCCTAAAATTCTCAAGATTGGCAGCAGTTTGAGCCCGGAAGAGAAAGGAAGGCTCACCCGTTTTCTCAAGCAACATGAAGAAGTGTTCGCGTGGACGTATGAGGACATTCCAGGTCTAGATACCAAATTGGTTGAGCATCGTCTCATCCTAAAACCAAATGTCAAGCCGGTTAAGCAGAAACTGAGAAAGATGGATCCTCGAGTGGAACAACAAGTTAAGGAAGGTCTAGAAGACCTACTCAAAGCAGGGTTCATTCGAACCATTGACTATCCAGATTGGCTAGCAAATATTGTTGCTGTTCCCAAGAAAAATGGTAAAGTTCGAATTTGCATTGACTTCAGAGATCTCAATAAAGCGACTCCTAAGGATGATTATCCACTTCCTAATATTGATCTTTTGATTGATAGCACAGCAGGTCACGCTATGTTCTCTTTTATGGATGGATATTCCAGATATAATCAGATCAAGTTGGCCACTCGTGATCAGTCCAAGACATCTTTCACTACTCCTTGGGGCACTTTTTGTTATACAGTCATGCCATTTGGGCTTAAGAATGCTGGAGCCACTTATCAGCGTGCTATGGCCGTCATTTTCCATGATCAGATGCACAAAATCATGGATGCCTATGTCGATGATATTTTGGTAAAATCCAAAGAAGAGGAAGATCACATCGAAACTCTCAATCAAGTTTTCAAGCGGCTCATTCTTTACAAGCTAAGACTCAATCCACAAAAATGTGTTTTTGGAGTCGAATCTGGCAAATTGTTAGGCTTTCTAGTCAGCAAAAAGGGGATAGAAGTTGATCCCTCTAAGGCCAAAGCTATCATTGACATGTCTCCTTCGACTAATTTGAAAGAATTGTGTAGCCTTCAGGGACGTATGCAATCAATTCAGCGATTCATATCCAATTTGGCCATGAGATGTGAGCCTTTCAATCATTTGCTCAGAAAAGGAGTGAAATTCGAATGGAGACCAGAGTGTCAGCAATCGTTCGAACGCATCAAGAAATATTTGCTCAATCCTCCTGTGTTAAAGTCGCCAGAATTAGGGAAACCCCTACTGCTATACATTTCAGTTAATCAAGTGGCTTGTGGCAGATTCTTGGCGCAATACAAAGAAGGCAGTCTGATAGAGCATGCCATTTACTATGTGAGCAAAACCTTCATTGATTATGAGAAGAAATACTCTCAGATAGAGAAGACATGTCTAGCTCTGGTTTGGATGTGTCAGAAATTGAGACACTATCTGTTGACATCTGAAGTCAAGATCCTATCCAAATTAAATCCTCTCAAGTATATTCTAGAGCAACCCTTCCTCAGTGGACGGATTGCCAAATGGCAGGTTTTATTGATGCAATACGATTTGGAATATGTCTCTCAGCAATCTATCAACGGCCAAGCAATTGCAGATCAATTAGTAGATTTTCCTTTAGCAGAGGATGTTAAAGTCGAGGATGATTTCCCCGATGAGCGGATCTGCAATATTCAACAATCCCCAATTTGGAATTTATTCTTTGACGGTTCCAAGAATATGGCAGGCATAGGAATCGGGATTCTGTTGATCACACCTGAGAAAGAGATGATCCCCTTTTCTCTCAAATTAGATTTTCAGTGCACTCATAATATGGCCGAGTATGAAGCTTTGATACAAGGTCTGAAAATTCTACAAGACTTCAATGTCAAAAGAGTGCATGCTTATGGCGACTCTTTGCTCGTCGTCAATCAAGTCTTAGCTGAATGGCAAGTGAAGGATCAGAAGTTACTTCCTTATCAGAAGATCGTCTCAGCTCTTGTTAGCAATTTCGAAGAATTCCAACTTTTCCATGTCAAGAGAGACTTCAATCAAATTGCAGACAGTTTAGCCAATCTGGGATCCATCATGTCTTTCAGGAACGAAGAATCTTGTCGCTCCTTTGAAATTGGCAGACTTGATCAACCTACTTTCATCTCAGTAGAGCAGGTAAACCAGGCTGAGCAAAAGAAGAAGCCCTGGTATCATGACATCAAGAATTTCATTGAAACTGGCGAATTTCCTCCAGAACTCTCAAAGAAAGAGCGGCGAGCAATTCAGCGCATGTCTGCTCGATATTTTATTCTTGCTGACGTCCTTTATCGTCATGGATTCAGCTCTGAATATTCCAGATGTTTGGACGAAGAAGAAGCCAAAGAAGTTGTGCAAGAAGCATATGAAGGTATCTGCGGTGGTCATGTTGGCTACCAAACTCTTGTCAAACAAATCATCCGAGCAGGCTATTACTGGAGAACTATGCAACAAGATTGTTATCGTTTTGTGAAGAGTGCGTTCAATGCCAGATGCATGCACCTTCCATTCATGCGCCAGTGACATATTTGCAATCTGTCGTCTCGCCATGGCCATTTTCTATGTGGGCTTTTGATGTTGTTGGCCCCATTACTCCTTCTGCTTCAAATGGCCATAAATATTTTCTTGCTGCAACAGAATATTTTACTAAATGGGTAGAAGTAGTCACTCTACGCACAGTAGAAGGTCGACATATGGTCTCATTCATCCATAAGAATATCCTATGTCGTTTCGGCATACCACATGATATTGTGTCAGATAATGGCAGTCATTTCAAGAATGAGAGAATGAGGACTTTTTGTTTGAAGTTCAAAATTCATCATCATTTCTCCGCTCCTTATTATCCTCAAGGAAATGGCCAAGCAGAGGCCACCAATAAGATTTTGATTCGAATCCTGGAGAGAACTTTCAAAACAGGCCGTGACTGGCATGAGAAGATTCATGATGCATTGTGGGCGTATCGAACCACCATTCGAACTCCAACTAATGCTACTCCGTCAGAACTTGTCTACGGAACCGAAGTAGTATTGCCTCTACATGTTCAGAAACCTGCTCTGAAATTTGCATCACTTCTCGAATTACCTCTTGATCAGTATCAGCAACAGCGGCTAGTACAGCTTGATTTGCTAGATGAAAGAAGACTCAGAGCAGCAGAGTACGCTCAATCATATCGTCAGAGGATAGCCAGACAATATGCAAAATCAGTCATTGAAAGAAAATTTCGTGTCAATGATCTAGTGCTCAGATCAACGGCTTATCTCAAGCACCGCCCAGGTGGCAAGTGGTCACCAAATTGGGAAGGTCCCTATGTTGTCAAAGAGGCATTACCTCGTAATTCATATCGGCTCATAAATGTCGACGGAGTGGAATTACCAGATCCCATCAATGCTCGGCATTTGAAAAAATTCTATACTTAAACCATGTCTTATTCTTTGTAATTCCTCCAAATTTTGTTCAATAATGGTTAAATTCTCCTTTCCCAGTTATACTGGGGCATTTTTTTTTAAATTTTGTTTTTATCTACAAATATCCTGTATGCAGGCAGGATAAACAAATCTCTCATTTTGCACGCATGTGCATTCATTTATATCATTTTCATATTTGCATACATCTGCATTCATTGGCATGCATTTGCATCAAGTTCGCTACCCATTCAGGATAAGGGATAATCCTGAGACCTCGACAATCATTCTCGTTACAATTCCCAAATACTTTAAGAGCATAGGTCTCTTTTAAAAATTCAAATTTCAAATTAAAAACAAGGTATATTTTCAAAACTCAGTGCTTGAACTGGTACAATTTTGAAATCCAGTGCTCAAACTGGTACACTTCCAAAATCCAGTGCTCGAACTGATATATTTTTAAAATCCAATGTCTATGTTGACATTTTTTGAAAACCCGGTATTCATGCTGGTGTTCTTTCAAGATTGAGCACTTGTGTTAGTGTCTCACTGGTGGATCGTATCAGTCAACCTCTCGGGTTCAGTCTTTGTGTTGATCATTCATCAAAGTTCAAATTCCAATTACCAATTCGGCCCTCGAGCCACCCAATTTCCATATTTCCAATTTCGACCTCTGGGTCAACCAATTTTCAAATTCGATCTTCGGGTCACTCAATTTCCAATTTTGACCTTCGGGCCAAGCAATTTCCAAAATTTCCAATTTCGACCTTCGGGTCAATCAATTTCCCAATTTCCAATTTTTAAATTCCAAATTTCCAATTTCGACTTTTGGGTCAACCAATTTTGACCTTCGAGTCAATCAATTTCTAGTTTCCAAATATCAATTTCCAAATTTCCAATTTCAAATTCCAAATTTCAAATTTTCCAAATTCCAATTTCATACCAATTCCAATCATTTCCTCTTGCGAGAGACCCTTTGTACAGGGAGAGTTCAAGGGAGCTCGTTCTTTTCGCATGCTATCCTTTGTTCACCTAGCCCCTTTTCAGGGAGAGTTTGAAGGGACTCGTGTCTATGTGAACCATTTGCAAAACAAATTTCCAATTTCATACAAGGAACCCTTAATTCAGGGAGAGCTTCGATGGAAGCTCGCTTTCCTTGTGACCACAATTTCAAACTAGGCCATTTCATCATGAAGGACCCTCTTCTCAGGGAGAGTGTGATGGACTCGTTCCTTCATGACCAATTCACCGACCTCATCATTACCGGGCCCCTTTCCATAAGAGAAGCCTAATGTTAGGAAGTTTTGACGAAAACTTAATTTCTCTTCGAAAGTTCGTTTTGCAAACACCTCCTCTTCAAGGAAGAGAGGAGTAATTCCTATTTCCAATTTCTGAATCTTCTCCTTTGGGGAAAGGAGAAGAAAAATTTTGTCATGGGTGCGTTGCGTTGTGCTTCAGATGCTTGCTCTCACCAAGGATTTCAAGAACATTTTGCCAATTTGTCATTAAATATTTGTTGATTTCAAAATTTTTATTGTACAAAAACATTACTTCAGAATACCTTCAGTATTACTTTCGAAAGGACAAAGCTTTCGCGAAGAAGGATTCAAAATTCAAAATTTTTCTATTGGCCAACCAAAAGGATGAAGAATAAATCCCCGATATGGCCAGCAAAGGAAATTCAATATTGTTGCAAAGCCATAAGTGATCGGTATTGATCGCAGTCAATGGCACATTTTTAAAGATCATTCTTGGAAAATAAAGCAGTCGAAATATTCTGGGTGATACAGAAAAATCCATTCAATCCCTATATCTCCTCAATCACCTAAAGCTGCAATTAAATATCTGCAAAAGGGATCTCTCAACTGTCGTCAAGATGAAGGCGAATTAGGCGAGTAGACCCCCGGGGCCAAAGAAGATTCGAATCATCTCCAAGATGACGGAGTTTGTGACGGATCCTTCCAGGGAAAGTTCAGAGCACCGTCAAGATGAAGGTGACTGCGATGGGCCTCCCGACAAACCCTAAAGGATATTTAGTTTCTGCTATCATCAAGAGATTTCCAACCAAAGAGCCAATAACCGTCAATATAATCCCTGAGAGAAAAGAAGGATCGGAGCATCTCTGAGATGAAGGAGTTTGTGACATACCCTTCTAAAAAAAAGAGAGAGAGAAAAGTCAGGACATCTCCAAAATGAAGGATGATGTAATAAAATCCCCAAAAGCCTAAGAGAGCTCTAATTCTGTCAAAAAAAAAAAAGTGGGCAGAAAGATCATCATGAGAAAAGAATCCCAGGATATCAGACTGCCGAATCTGTCAAGAATCTTCTTTAAAATTTGTGAAATTCTATTATCAATATTCCTTCACCAATTGCTTTCACAATATCAAGAATACTCTCTTTTCTATTCATATCAAGGAAATTGATAGCCTCCTTGAAAGAAAGTCGATTGCAAGAAATTTGAATTCGAATCTGGATTCTACGAAGTTACGCCCAGTCAGAGGTAATACTTCAGGTAGAAAAGAGGGAATATTTTCAAAACAATGTGCATCATTTTAAATTATTTTGAATCAACAATAATTTTTAATATTTTGACAATATTTTCTAGCTATCCTTGTAAGACCCGCAATTTTTCAGAAAATATCTGAATAAAATTCATGAGGCATTTACCGGTAAAAATAGCATTTTTTCTCAGAATGCGAAACGAATTAATTCCTGCGAGCCAGTTATACTTAGGATATTCGTCGAATCGCGAATATATGCTCAAACACTTTGGAAGCCATAACTTCCTATCTGAACAAAATCAAAGGATTCCTGCGAGCCAACTTTCTTAGTGGCATCAATACGAAGATAATGGCGTACTCAGAATTTTTTCGGAAAAAAATCGCCGAAAACCCGAAATTCTTGCGGGACCCACAGAAATATGGGTGGGACCCACAGAAATATTTCTGAGAAAATATTCTAGAATATTCTAGAATATTCCAGCACCTTCCAGCATCTTCCAGAGCCTTCCAGCTCCTTCCAGCACCTTCCATGGAAGGGATTTCTGAAAAGCCAAGGGGTAAAGAGGGGATTCTGAAACTTGGGGCTCAAGTTTCAGAACCTATAAATAGAGGAGCCCCCCTCTCTTTAAAAATCGCCAACCCCTCTCTCTCTCCTCCTTTTCCCAAACCTCCCCTACCTAGCCTAGCCCACCTGAGCCCACCTGACCTGGTCTGAGCCTGCCTGACTTAGCCTGAGCCTGCTTGACCTGGTCTGAGCCTGCCTGACTTAGCCTGAGCCTGCTTGACCTGGTCTGAGCCTGCCTGACCTGGTCCTAACCCACCTGACCTAGGTCTGAACCTACTTGACCTAAGTCTGAACCCAGTTGACTTGACTTGAACCTGGTTTGGTTCAAAGTCAAAGTCCAAGTCCTATTTCGTCCAAAGTTCGAAGTTGATCCTTTTTCGAAGTCGAGCCTCGTTCGAAGCGTTTGAAGCAATCAGAGTCGTTTCTTCCTCAAATTGAAGTAAGTTCGCTTCATTAAACCATCTCTCTCAAGTATTTTATTGTTTGTATATAGCATATATTTTCTGAAGTAGTATCTTGCTTTAGTTATTGGTTCAGCCCTCTAGGACGCTTCGGTGTTCACGCGCTCGCCTCGTAACTATCGTCGGATATATATGTTCGAATACGCAGTATATGCGTACTTCAAAATAGTATCTCACCCTAGTTCTTGGTTGAGCCCTCTAGGACACTTCGGTGTTCACTCGCTCGTCTCGTAACTATCGTTGGATACACATCTAGGTGTATATCTGCTGATACTGCCGACGCGTCTTATATCGCACAGGCCATGTAATTTACCTTTGCCGTCGCGTCGTATGATGCCAAGGCTCCTGCTTTCTGCAATTTACGATTACTGCACTTCCGATTATGCATTTATTTACGCCGTCGCGTCGAACGATGCCAAGGCTCCTGCTTTCTGCAATGTATTTACTTACGCCGTCGCGTCGAACGATGCCAAGGCTTCTGCTTTGTTATATATGTAGAATATTTCGTTCAGTTACACACACTGAACAATAGTATATGCATTTCCTTTACGCCGCCGCTGTATAAAGCACAGGCTTCTGCTTATATTACATATATGGCGCGTAAGTGAGCGTTCAAATGGAGATCAACTCCAAAATCGTCCATGCGATTCCCTTACCGCTCCTCGTGCAAGATTCTGCTTGACGAATGAAGCCCCTATTGGAAAGGCTTCGCCTTTTGGCAAAATGCTCTTTACGTAAAGACTAAATCAATTACGTATGGCCTGGCTATGGCCCAAGGTTCCTGCAACCTTGATGGATACAAAGTACGCACAACGGTGCACATCCATTTCCCGCGTTAAGCGTAGCGATTTCCCACCAAAGAGGGGAGATGCCGCTGAAATGGATAAAAGAAAACACACGCTTTCTCCGTTAAAGAGAGGAAGTGCTGCTGAAATTCCTGAAGGAGCTAAGAATGGCTCAGAAAGAACGTAGCAAAAGTGCTACCCGGTTATGGAACGCCTTCTACGATGTAGAAAGGTTCGTCGCACCACTGCCGGTAGAGCAGAGAAGGTGTTGACAGAATGGTTGGCAGAAGAGCTGCCAGAACCCGTTAAGTGGCACAATGATGTCCTTTGTTGGAACGATGTCAGAAGGACTCGTCTCCCTGGCACCTGCAAGGGCACCATACTTGTAAGGGCCGTTGCGCCAAAGTAGTGGTAGCGCCTTGACAAGGTCCTGAGCTCGTTGCGTAAAAATACGCCGAGTAGCCGATCCGTAGAGATCAAGTCATGTGCATGCTCATTGAGAATTATCAGACAACCAGACTCGTAAGGGCCGCTGAGCCGGAGTGTGTTGTTTCCACCGAAAGAGGTGAAGTGCTCGTCAAGGCCGAAGTGCCGAGAGCAGAGTTAAGCATGCATATGAATAAAACCTTTGTTCCACGGTGAAAACCGTGTGGTTGATTGGGGTCGGGTACATACTTCTCAAAGGCTGCCCTATAGGAATGCAATGTTCATCAAGTAATTGTAAGACCGGCAGGCCCCTTTCAGAATTTCTCACCGAGGAAGACGGTGATGGCGCAGCCTTGAGTGACATATATTTCACCCGAACCTGATAGAGTTCATTGATGGCCTTCGTCACTCAGAGGTATGGAGGTCGTGGTTATCCTTAAATATCTAAGGATTGAACCCAACTACTGCAGTAGCAGAATGCATTCGGATACCTAGTAAGGATCTCTTCCGGTATGCTGTACCGTCCTACTAGGGGGATGGGGTCAACAGGCCTCTGGGGTATCTAAAATACATAGAATAATCAACCCCCAGATCGTCGCGTTGTCGCCCAGATATGAGTCCCCTAAGCCCAGGGGGAGGTGCAATTATCGAAACAAAGCATTAGCTTAGGTACAGCGCTACTTTGAATATATGAGTGGATGACGTTGTTGAGTTAGTCCTGCATAACCTTTGTGAAGGTGTCATGGTCGGTATACTACTGTACCGATTGGGAAAGAACCCCATTGATATCCGTACGACTAAGTGAAGCTCGGAGAGCTGTCCTTAGATTCGTAGGATACGGATGTGCCAAGCATAAAGGCTTGAGCTAGACATCCATTCGTGACTCTGTGGAAGTCAAGGCTAAGTCGTAGAGACTTAAGCGGTTATTCTAACTCACAGCCCTGAAGAGGCTTATGCGAAGTCATGAAGACTTGCGTGGATGTTCAACTCATAGCCCTGATGAGGCTTTTGCGATATACGCTAAGTCATGGAGGCTTGAGCGTCGTATTACGAACTGCGTCCCTGAGTGGTCTATGCATTTACTTGAGTTGAATAGATAGGTGTTTGCCTACTTACCAGACCATTAGTGGTTCTGACCCCGTTTAATGGGGATTTCAGGTGTTGAACCTGCGTGGCGATATGCGGAGCAAGGCGGCATCGAGTTCCAGTGTAAGACCCGCAATTTTTCAGAAAATATCTGAATAAAATTCATGAGGCATTTACCGGTAAAAATAGCATTTCTTCTCAGAATGCGAAACGAATCAATTCCTGCGAGCCAGTTATACTTAGGATATTCGTCGAATTGCGAATATATGCTCAAACACTCTGGAAGCCATAACTTCCTAACTAAACGAAATCAATAGATTCGTACAAGCCAACTTTCTTAGTTACGTCAATACGAAGAAAATGGCGTACTCAGATTTTTTCGGAAAAAAATTGCCGGAAACCCGAAATTCTTGCGGGACCCACAGAAATATTGGTGGGACCCACAGAAATATTCCTCAGAAAATATCTTGTGGGACCCACAAAATAACCTATGGAAATATCTTGTGGGCCCCACCTCAAAAGGAACCTCCAGGAATTTAAAAGAAGCCAAGGGGTAAAAGGGGCATGGAAAAACCCAAGAGGAGGTGGGCTTGGGCTATAAATAGCCCTCCCCACTCTCTCTCTTCTCATAATTTCGACCCCCCCTCTCTCTCTTACCTTCTCTCTCTCTCCTAAACCTCCCCTACCTAGCCTAGCCCACCTGAGCCCACCTGACCTGGTCTGAGCCTGCCTGACTTAGCCTGAGCCTGCCTGACCTGGTCCTAACCCACCTGACCTGGGTCTGAACCCACTTGACCTGGTCCAAACCCAGTTGACTTGACTTGAACCTAGTTGGGTTTAAAGTCAAAGTCAAAGTCCTTTTTGGTCCAGATTCCGGTTTGGATTTCTGAACCCAAACCTAGCCTACTTGAGCTGAGTTCGAACCTGCTGAACCCAGTTGACTTGGATCGAACCCTGTTTGGTTCAAACCACTTAGGTTGAGTAGCTTGACCTACTCTACCTCTTTCTCAACTAAGTCAGCTTCATCTGACTTAGTCTGACCTCTCGAAGGAAGGCTAGAAGCTAAAGAAGCAACCCGGAGCCGTTTCTTCCACGATTTGAAGTAAGTTCGCTTCGTTGATCCATCTCTCTCAAGTATTTGATTGTTTGTATATAGAATATACTTTCTGAAGTAGTATCTTGCTTTAGTTCTTGATTGAGCCCTTTTTGGACACTTTGGTGTTCACCCGCTCGTCTCGTAACTATCGTCGGATATATCTATGTTCAAACACGCAGTATATGCGTTCTTTAAAATGGTATCTCGCTTTAGTTCTTGGTTGAGCCCTTTAGGACACTTCGGTGTTCACCCGCTCGCCTCGTAACTATCGTTGGATGCGGATCTAGGTGTATATCTGCTGATTCTGCCGACGCGTCTTATATCGCACAGGCTATGTAATTTACCTTTGCCGTCGCGTCGTATGATGCCAAGGCTCCCTGTTTTCTGCACTTCCGATTACTGCACTTCCGATTATGCATTTACTTACGCCGTCGCGTCGAACGATGCCAAGGCTCCTGCTTTCTGCAATGTATTTACTTACGCCATCGCGTCGAATGATGCCAAGGCTTCTGCTTTGTTATATATGTAGAATATTTCGTTCAGTTACACACCCTGAACAATAGTATATGCATTTCTTTACGCCGCCGCTGTATAAAGCACAGGCTTCTGCTTATACTACATATATAACGCATAAATGAGCGTTCAAATGGAGATCAACTCCAAATCGCCCATGCGATTCCTTGACCGCTCCTCGTTCAAGATTCTGCTTGACGAATGAAGCCCCTATTGGAAAGGCTTCGCTTTTTGGCAAAATGCTCTTTACGTAAAGACTAAGTTAATTATGTATGGCCTGGCTATGGCCCAGGGTTCCTGCAACCTTGTTGGATGCAAAGTACGCACAACGGTGCGCATCCATTTCCCCGAATTAAGCGTGGCGATTTCCTACCAAAGAGGGGAGATGCCGCTGAAATGGATAAAAGAAACGCACGCTTTTCTCCGTAAAAGAGAGGAAGTGCTGCTGAAATTTCTGAAGAAGCTAAGAATAGCTCAGAAAGAACGTAGCAGGATACTCTGACATATAGCAGAGTGCTACCCAGTTCATGGTTTGCCCTCTACAATATAGAAGGGTTCGTCGCACCACTGCCGGTAGAGCAGGGGAGGTGCTGACGAAATGGTTGGCAGAAGAGCTGCCGGAACCAATGGAACGGCATAATGATGTCCGTTGATGGAACGATGCCAGATCGGCTCGTATCCTTGTGCCTGCAAGGGCACCTTGCTCGTAAGGGCCGCTGAGCCGGAGTAGAGGTTGCGCCTTGGCTAGGTTTGGACTCGTTGCGTAAAAATACGCCGAGTAGCCGATCTATTTAGATCGAGTCATATGAATTCTCATTGAGAACGGTTACACAACCAGACTCGTAAGGGCTGATGAGCCAGAGTGTGTTGTTTCCACCCAAAGAGGTGTGATGCTCGTGGTGGCCGAAGTGCCAAAGAGCGGTGTTCTGCATGCATATGAATAAGACTTAAGGTCGCACATACCCCGCGGTTGAAGATCGTGTTAGGGGTACCCCCTCAGTAATGACTGTGTTGGGGAAGACTGAATGGGGTCGGGTACATACTCCCGTAGTGCTGAAAGCACGGGCTGCCTAAATGGCATGCAGATTCTGTCCAAGTAATTGTAAGACTGGCAGACCCCTTCAGGAATTATGCTCACTGTGGAATGACAGTGATGGTACAGCCTTGAGTGACATGTATTTTACTTTGGACCTGATAGAGTCCACGATGGCCTCAGTCACTCATGGATTTTGGGGTCGTGGTTATCCTTAAGATCTAAGGATTTAACCCAACTACTGCAAGTAGAGGATGCATCCGAATATGGGCCTAGTAGGATTCTCCCAGTTGAAACACACTGCCCTACTATGGATAGGGTCAACAGGCCTCTGGGGTATCTAAAATACATAGAATAATCAACCCCCAGAACGTCGCGTTGATGCCCGGACAATAGCTCTACCTGCGTACCAAAGGCGGGAGCGGTTAATTATCAAACAATGCATTAGTTCTAGGTACAGTGATGTTTTGAATGTATGAGTGGATGACGTGTTGAGTCAGTCCTGCATAACCTTTGTGAAGGTGTCATGTTCGGTATACTACTGGACCGACTGGGCAAAGACCCGTGTTGTATCCGCACGACTAAGCGAAGCTCGAGGAGTTGTCCTTAGATGCATGGGATACGGATGTGCCAAGTATGAAGACTTGAGCTAGACATCACTTTGAGACCCAGAAGAGGTCATGGCTAAGTCGTAGAGACTTAAGCGGCTATTCAAATCACAGCCCTGAAAAGGCTTGCTCTAAGTCATGAAGACTTGAGCGGATGTTCAACTCATAGCCCTGAGGAGGCTCCTGCGATATACGCTAAGTCTTGGAGGCTTGAGCGTCGTTATTGCGCATTGCGACCCTGAGTGGTCATTATTGTATTTAAGTTGAATGGATGTATGACTGCATGCTTACCAGACCATCAGTGGTTCTGACCCCGTTTCATGGGGATTTCAGGTGTTGTACCTGCGTGGCGATATGCGGAGCAAGGCGACATCGAGTTCCAGGGTTTCTCTAGACAGAGTTGTACTGCTTCCTTTTATTGAACCTACACTGCTTTTCTAAGCAGTAGTGTTGTAATAAACATGAGTTTTCGATAAAATGGAACACCTTGGTGGTCAATGAATTGCTTGGCCACATACCTGCAACGTGCTCGGAGTTTTTTAAAACCGACGACTCATTATCGTCTTATTCCGCTGCTAAAAGCTTTTCTAAGTTCCGCTGCAAAGAAAAAAAAAAGAAATTCACGAAAATTTTAACTTAGCTTTGTTTTGGAAATCCGGGGCGTTACAGAATTGGTATCAGAGCATGTGTCTGAGAAACCTGGTTCAAGATCCGTCATGGTCCCGATATCGCACTATAAGTATATGTTTTTATACTTTTGTTCTGATCTGGGTGCATCTTTGTATAGATGGCAACTCATGACTCGCGTGGATACTGCTATCGCTGCAAGGTCATGCACGATGAGTGGATATGCCCGTATGAAGTCCAAGACTGCCAATACTGTGGCGAAGATGGGCATTCCGCCAATGAATGACAAAGGAAATATACCACCGATATGGGT
This sequence comes from Nuphar pumila, assembly GCF_984573655.1. Lineage (NCBI taxonomy): Eukaryota > Viridiplantae > Streptophyta > Magnoliopsida > Nymphaeales > Nymphaeaceae > Nuphar > Nuphar pumila. Next base: position 55,754,521 of record NC_143256.1, read on the forward strand.
CGGCGGGCTTCAAAGGGTCTCAGGGATGAGACTTCGCGTGTCAGTGGACCGCATCACTCTAGTGTTGGGAGCAACCATACCCCAACATCTTTTGATGAATTACCAAGGCTGAGGGATTTTGATTTGAACTTCCCTGCGGAGGTCTATCACTCGCCAAGCTACCATCCGGCATCACATATGCCGAGCTTAAATGGTAGGAACAAAAGAGGGGATTCTTTCTGTTCGCCGATCATTATTCCAGACTCCCAGAGTCTTGATCTTGCTGACTGGGAAAGTGGACTGGAGTCTCTCATATATCCCCAGTATTCGCTTGCTAGTGCGGAAGTGCCGCCCAAGCCAAAGCTAGTAGTGTCTGCACAAAGGCCATGTGGCAATAGATGGACCTTTTGGAGTTCGTCTTCATCAAAGAAATCCAAGTCTTAAAAAGACTGGTGATGTTTTGGAGTCAGTAGACTCATGTATATAGTTTCTCAACGCCTAAAGTCTGCCAGTGCGGCATGACGTTTTGTTTAAGGCGATGCTTGTGTAAATGTGATGTATATTAAGTAAATAAAGCTTTTACTTCCATATATACATTAAGAAACTAAAAATAAGTGCTTGTGTGTGCATAGATAAATGGCTCCTACGACGAGGAGAACCATACCAAGCGAGGAGTCTCATACGCAAGGATTCCTGTTAGAGACACTCAACAACCTGGTTACCGCCATCCGTGAAACGAGGCCAGAACCAGTCGCACCACGAAACGAGCACTTGGGAGGAGTGACTTATGAGAAGTTCCTCAAGCTTGACCCGCCAGTTTTCATTGGCAGAGCCGATCCTGAGCTCGCGGAGAGTTGGATCGAAGAGACAGAACGTGCCTTCTCAGTACTGGGAGTACCAAAAGAGAAAAAGACCAACTTTGGCACGTATCGATTAAAAGATAATGCACGGAAGTGGTGGGATACCACTAAACTTATCCAGTTCTCACAAGTCGAAGTCATTCCTTGAACTGACTTTCGGAGGACTTTTATGGATAACTACTTCCCGTTGCATTCCAGAAACAAGAAAAAGATGGAGTTTCTGGAGTTGGAACAGGGCGGTATGAGTCTAATGGACTATACCACCAAATTTCAGAATCTAGAGCGCTACTGCTCTCGATTGTTCGAAACAGACCAAGAAAGGGCCGACAAATATGTGAATGGTCTGCGCGAAGGGCTGCGATCTCGAGTGATAACAAGCATGCCTTCGACTTTTCAGGCTGCGGTAGCAGCAGCTTCAAAAATCCAAGAGGACTGGGCACGATCTAAAGTGATCGTAGCAAAAAAGCCCATAGTGAATGGTGGGAATCGTAAAAGGACGTTCCCAAGTGGCCAGGGTTCACGACAACCCTTTCAAAAGAAGAAGTTCCAAGGAGGGAACAACACTCAGCAAGTCGTGAGGCCAAGACAGAACCCAATTCTGAATGGTCAGCAGTCCAACTTCAGCTGCCCAAGGTGTCGTATGAACCACCCTGGAAAGCCATGTCCTCGTGACATTGATGGGTGCTTGTATTGTGGCAAGATGGGCCACTTTATAAGGGATTGCGCCAAGAAGGCTGCAGATGAACAGAGGAGTAATGCTGGATCTGCCGGACCCTCTCGACCAGCACCACAACGTTCTCAGTTTCAACGACCTCCACCTAGAGTAGAACAAAGGCCTGCTGCAGGTCGTGTATACGCTGTAACGACTGAACAAGTCGAAACCGGTGACCTCATTGAAGGCACCGTACCTGTTAATGGACATACAGCTTACGTCTTGTTTGATTGTGGTGCTACTCATACGTTTATCTCTGACGATTTCACCGAACAACTCCACGCCTCGGTGCAACCGATTGATAAAATGATCAAAGTATATAACCCGTTGGGTTCACGCACCAAATGTATCCGGTGTGTGAAAAATTTGGATATTGAGATAGCAGGGCAACACTTGCCTACTGACGCCGTCCTGATCGATATGATACAGTACGATGTCATTCTGGGAATGAATTGGTTGGCTCAGAATAATGCCAAGATTTTGTGCCGCGAGGGCAGAGTAATTCTATCTCGACCCGGATTGCCTAAGATGGAATACCGGTTATCCAAGCCTGTTCCACAGAAAAGGCTCATATCAGCACTTAAGGTACAAAAATACCTTAGGAAGGGTTGTGTGGCCTTCCTGTTGAGTCTCTCGGTGGAAAAATCCAATGACCAACCCCTTAAGAGTTTGGAAGTGGTACGGGAGTTTCCCAATGTATTTCCTGAGGAATTGCCAGGACTTCCGCCACTTCGTGAGGTTGAATTTGGAATTCAATCCTTACCTGGAACAGCGCCGATATCCAAAGCCCCGTATCGAATGGCGCCAGCTGAACTCAGTGATTTGAAGTGTCAGTTGGAAGAACTGATGGAACAAGGGTTCATCCGACCGAGTGTGTCACCGTGGGGAGCCCCGGTACTATTTGTAAAGAAGAAGGATGGATCCCTTCGGTTATGCATCGATTATCGGATGCTTATCCAGGCAACTGTTAAAAATAAGTATCCGTTGCCTCGGATTGAGGACTTATTCGATCAGCTCAGAACAGCGAGGGTGTTCTCCAAGATCGACCTCAGGTCAGGATACCATCAACTCAGAGTAAAGGACGAGGATATACCTAAGACTGCCTTCAGAACGAGATATGGCCATTATGAGTTCGTAGTAATGCCCTTCGGACTCACTAATGCGCCTGCTGCCTTTATGGATCTAATGAACCGGATATTCAGACCATATTTGGATAGCTTTGTCATCGTCTTTATTGATGACATTCTCGTATATTCTGAGAACAAGGAACAACACATGGAGCACTTGAAAATCGTCTTGAAAACCCTTCAAGATAACCAACTCTATGCTAAGTTTTCAAAATGTGAATTCTGGCTAGACAAAGTGATGTTCCTTGGTCATGTGATCTCAAAAGATGGAATCGCAGTGGATCCTGCGAAGGTGGAAGCTGTGATGGACTTGAAGCAGCCAGAAAATTTCACTGAGGTTCGTAGCTTCCTTGGACTTGCCGGATATTATCGGAATTTCATACAGGACTTCTCCCGAATCGCAGTACCGATGACGAAATTACTAAAAAAGGGAGTCAAGTTTGAATGGACTGACCAGTGTAAGGAGTGCTTTGAGGTTCTCAAACAGAGGCTTACCACTGCCCCTGTCCTTACCTTAACTTCTGGTCAGGGAGGCTTCGTTGCTTATACCGATGCCTCGGGAACAGGTCTGGGTTGTGTGTTGATGCAGCATGGCAAAGTAATCGCCTATGCGTCACGACAGTTGAAAGTCCATGAGAAAAATTATCCAACCCACGATCTTGAGCTTGCCGCGGTAGTGTTCGCACTTAAAATTTGGCGACACTACCTTTATGGAGAGAAATTTGAGGTCATGTCGGACCATAAAAGCCTAAAATACCTCTTTTCTCAAAAAGAACTCAATATGCGGCAACGGCGATGGCTGGAATTCCTCAAAGACTATGAATTCACGCTTTCCTATCACCCTGGAAAGGCGAATGTTGTAGCAGATGCCCTTAGTCGCAAGACTGTTGGCACTCTGGCCAGCCTAACCGGACAATGGAAGTTGATGGAGGATTTCGTCAACTGGAGGCCATTTTTGGCTGATTCTGGCCGAATCCAAATGTCATGTTTAACGATCCACATTGAGTTCCTCGATCGCATCGTAGCCGAACAGTTCAAGGATCCCCAGTACTTGGAATTGAAAGCTCGTGTTGAAAAAGATGACACTTTCTTCCATTTGAAAGAAGATGGAGGAATATGGATGGAAGAAAGGATTTGGGTTCCAAATAACCCTGAGCTAAGACAGAAAGTACTCCAGGAGGCTCATAATAGCAAGTACACCATTCACCCTGGAGGTACGAAGATGTTCCGAGATTTGCAGAGGAAGTACTGGTGGAAGGGTATGAAGCGTGATGTGGCTACGTTTGTCTCGAAGTGTTTGATCTGCCAGCAAGTTAAGATCGAACATCAGCGACCTGGTGGAAAGATGCAACGGATCGAGATTCCAGAATGGAAATGGGAAGGCATTATGATGGATTTCATCGTTGGATTGCCTCGATCCAAGAGACAACACGATTCGATATGGGTGATCGTGGACAGACTCACCAAGTCTGTTCACTTCCTGCCAATCAACACTCGATACTCAACTGAACGATTGGCGGAGATCTACATTCGGGAAATCGTTAGACTCCATGGAGTGCCGATTTCGATCATATCTGATCGTGACCCGAAGTTCACCTCTCACTTTTGGGAGCAGCTTCAGAGAGCCCTGGGGACGAAACTCAAGTTCAGTACAGCATTCCATCCCCAAACAGATGGGCAATCAGAACGAACCATACCGACTCTTGAAGATATGCTAAGAGCCTGTATGCTGGAATGGAAAGGTGATTGGGATTCCCACCTAGCGTTGGCTGAATTTGCTTATAATAATAGCCACCACGCTAGCATTGGGATGGCACCGTATGAAGCCTTGTATGGACGACCCTGTAGATCACCAATCCATTGGGGTGAAATGGGTGAGCGAACCTTGGACTCGCCCATTGTGTTGCAGCATTATACTGAGCAGGTCTGTGACGCCCCAAACCCCGACCTTGTAAAAACCTTTGGTTTTTGAGGAAATTTTTTTTTTTGAAGGATATACAGAGTGAAAAACAACTAGCGGAAGTAAAGGAGGGAAACAGGGGTAAAGCAAGAGTCGCAAGTCTGAGCGAGCCACAGTGAGAAAACCAAACCACAGTAGACAAGTAAAGTATTCTTTATTTCCACAATAATCACAATGATACAAAAACGAGACTGGGTACAAAAAGGGACAGTCTCACAAAAAGGAGAGGTACAACCCCTCAAACCCCAAAACCAGAAGAAGCCAGAATCTGCTGCGAAGTGTGGGTCTCAAGGCTCCTGCTGTGCGCCATCGCATCGCGCTGCATCTACTCGTCACCTGTATCCCCATAAAACGGGGTCAGTACTCTTGCGAGTTGGTGAGACAAACCATCCATACATTATCATTTTTTATGAAAAGCAGAAGGTAAGCAACATGCTACAAGTGTGCTAAGTACAAGACTATAACTAGCATGATGGAACAGTTAGAAGCACTTGAATAAAAGTACCAGTGCGTGTCAGGTAGGTGCACGTGCCACAAGACTGTACAACTACAAGTAAGTAACAGTGCAACTACTAAAGTAACAAAACAGAAACTGAACAACAGAAGTAGCAGCTAAAGTAACAGAGTAGGAACCAACCAACAGAGGGTAGCAACTGAACAGAAGTGTGTACGGCTCTAAAGTAGAAACTACAGTAAGTCAGTTTGTTTGGTTAGTCTTTATGTTCATCTTTTAACCTCCTTCGGGTACGCGAAGGAAAACCCTCAAGTTCTGTGAGACATGCACCCGACGTCTGTTATTTAATTTCTAATGTGGTAACCGGGGATGCTACAAAACGAGAAAACCACCTGCGGGCGACACGCAGCCAGGAGAAACCTTTCGCAGGGGCAAAGGATTGCAATCCGTACTACTGCAGTAGTAGAGGTCCCTGTAGAGGGCGACCTTGACCTCCCTAACTCCGAGTGACTGGAGGTCAGAGGGCACATCGGCTCCTCAAAAGAACAAGTCGTAGTAACGACATGTCACTCGGGGCTGTACCATTCACCCTCTCCCTGGGTGACCAAATTGTGAATGGGGCGCGGCAGGTTTATCTTATTTAGGCTCACACTTCAAGTCATACCTCCTCTCGAGGTAGTCGTGCCTCGTGGTCCCCGCGGGGTACGCAAACGAGGACTTGGCCTGCCCATTCACGTGCTCAGCCTTACACGGCCACCACGAGCACACCGCCTGTGAAGACGATAATATACCATTTTATTTTATGCATGGGGTGACACGAATATGTGAGCACCTTCTCACGAACCCGGGCCATTGCCCGTAGACTCCAACCGAGTCGCAAAACCTCGAAAGGTCAAAAGTGTCGAACCCTATATTGTGTTCTGTTCCTTCCAAGTGTATGTCATGTCGAGTGTAAAGCACGCCCCTGGTGCAGCGTATATCCATCGATATACGAATGGGAAACAAACAAGAAGACACTCGACAACTGAGCTAGTGCCACACGTGTTAGGACGTGCCATCTTGCATGTTCAAAACAAGAAGAACCCCCAAAGGTAGAACTTTGCGTGAGTATCGTGCTGTGAGCAACGATACGTTGACAGGCAGGTAACGTACCCCTAACTACAAATTTTGAGCGGCACAAGGCTCAAAATGCATATTCGACGCTCTCTGTATGATCGAGGAGCGACTAGGGCTTGAAATACGTATTTTCCCAATACGCATATTTCATCCCTCACACTGCGGCCAAAACCCACGTAGAGAGGCCATCGGCGTAGAATCATCACAAAAATCGACACCCAAGCGTGTCGAGAGCGAGGTCAAAACAATCCCATCCGGATGGAAAATACATCGCCGCTATCGGAGTATAGTCGCGCTGCCCGCGCAACCGGAGCACAAAGCCCAATCATCGCAAGCGTTCGAAGAGAACAAGCGAAGTACACACAAACGTGTACCGTGACATAAGTCACGACGCAAACACCTTACTGCCAAGGTTGTCAGTGGGGTGTGAGCATGCGAAGCATGCGACCGCCACGACAATAAACATTATCCCCTTAACAAACTAGTTTCGCTTGGCGGCGACGCGAGAAACGGGTGCTGCCATCGGACCTTCGCGGGAACTTCATGGGTGACACGGGCACCCATACCGAGTCTGCTAACAACTCCGAACAGGAGCCCGGGTCCAGCTCAAGGCTGCCCAAAGGTAGCGAAGCTAGCGATTGCCTTAGCGCTTGACGCCGGTCTTGGCACCAAGGGAAAAAGAGGCAAGGCCTATGTAGGGCCTGCCACTGACGGGCCACTGGGCCCACAACCGTCTTGGTCTGCACCCTACGTGCAGACCAAGTGCTGCTGGGCTGCGGCACTGGTTTCGCAGGTACTGAGCTCACCCGGGTGCTCCCGCACCCGGCGAAACAACAAGGGAGTCCCACAGTGGCTCCGGCGATGCTAGGCCCAAAAGGGCTGGGCCTAGTCCACCCTGTAGGTCTAGTCCAACAAGGACCAGACCCAGCTAGGTTAACAAGAGGGCCCCTGGTTTGAACCCAGGGGGTTCGGACCAGGGTGCTGGGCTAAGCCCACACCCGCGTGGGGTGTGGCCTAGCCCAGAACACCCGACTAGGCGGGCCAACAAGGGGGCGGGGTCTGGGCCCTATGGGACCAGTCCCTACCGAACCCAAGAAGGGGCAGGGCAGCACACTGGGCGTGTGCTGAGCCCAGGCTCTTGGTTGGTCTCCTAGAAGAGTCCAGACCAGGCTGCACCCGCACCCAAAGGTGCGCCAATGGTGCTGTCACCCTGCAGGTCGGTGCCAACCAGCCTTCATGGTCTGGACCATGCAGGTCCAGACTGTACAAGGCCACAGACTAATGGCCAGCCACAGACCCTACCGTGGGTCCAGACCAGGCCATACATTGGCCGGCACCCCACCAAGTGGGTGCGCCAAGGAGAAAAAAAAAACCCGGGTGCCAAGGGCACCCAGTTCCGTGCTGCCATTTGGCGGACCAAGGAAGGGGGAAAGAACGGGCTACGCAGCCCCCTGGTTCGAGTCTTGTAGAGATTCGAACCAGGGCTGTAGCCCTTCCCACGCAACCCGAACACCCCAAAATATATACTTATATATATATATAACTATATATATTCCAAAATGTGCAGCCGAAAGGCTGCCGGTTTCCGGCAGTCTACAGGCTGCTCCGGCCAAAATGCTAAACACGGAACTCATAGAGAGTTTTGTCAGCTCTCAATATCAACCAAGATATCCCCGTTCCGATATACGGTCCAGGAGATATCGCCGAAGAACCAGGCATCCCTCGGGACGTTCCTGGGTTGCTGACGCAGAAACCTGTCAGCTAAAGACGAGGTTTTTCGTCAGCCCTCCATGACGAATCATCCAAAGTAGACAACTACAAAGTGGTGCATCTTTGTCTGAGCTTTCCGAAATGCCCAAGAACTTTCCGATCCGACGCATATCCAGGGAGATATGCTTGTTTTACCGGAGGGTTCCCTGTCAACCCAAAAAAAACGAGAACAAGTAGCGTTTTTTTTTTTTTGCAACAAAATGTAATTCAGGCCTAATAGAACGTGTATAACATCAAATAGAAACATGGAAACTCGTGCTTTTCCGTCGAGCATACAATGGCTTGAAGCCATGACGATCCGGTATGCACTTTGCAAGTGCATCCCGGTTCGTCCAAGGGCATGTAACCCATGCTCAAACAATTAGAAACGAAATGTAAAGAGTAAAGTTTTTTACTCACCTTGGGAAGGAGGAGCTGCTTCTCAGCTGGAGGGGAGCCACCAGTCTGCTACGTGAGGGAGGAAGGGAGAAGAGAGGAAGGGAAGAAAGAGAGAGGGAAAGAGAAAGGGGTCAGCTCTTTCTCTCTCCTCTCTTTCTCTTGGTTAAATAGAAAGAGGGTGGGGTAGGTAGAGATGGAGGGTGGGGAGAGGAAAAAGGGGGATGGAGGGTCCTCCATAATACCCTCTCTAGATCCTATGGGGTCAAATGGGAGGGTCAAGGGGCTGGCCCCCAACCACTCCCCTTGAATCAAGGGGAGTGGTTGGCTTTGACTTTTCAAAGCCAACCCTCAAGCCAAAATATACGTTTTTTTCAACTTCAAAACTTTTTTTTTTTTTTAAATAAATGGGGGGGGGGGGGGTTAGGGGCTACCCCCTAGGGGGATTCCAGCCCAAAAAGTCGTGGGCCTATGCCCACCCACTTTTTGAAATCCCAAAACAAGGCCTCAACTTTTGGTTTTTTACAAACTTTTCAAAATTGCCTATTAAAAGGAGTTTTTTTTTGTAAATTTATTTTCATAACTCCTCAAAATGGCATGGGCTGAGGTGGAGCCCATGCCAACCACTTTTAAAAATGTTCAAGACAATCCTCCATACAAAATATTTTGAAAACCCACTTTTATGTTTTACAATATACTTTTAGATTTTACGAAAATTGCAATTCGCTTTATGAAAAACCCAATTCACTTCATTATTTAAATGAACATGATTAAATTAATTTAAAAACCAAAATTTTAAATTACATCTCATGAATTAAAGTTTAAATTATAATAAAGTATGTTTAATTTCCCAATTTCAATGAAATTGGGCCTCGGTATAACTCAAAATTACCGATATACCCTTTTTCAGCAATTTCAAAGAAATAACGAGAAATTTTTCTCGTTTAGGCTCCAAATTTGGAGCGAACCCAAATGAATATAATATAAGTCAAATCTACAAATATTGGGGTTTGATTCCTCGCGGTTTGCCCCGAATCGCCTCGTAGAGCGAATCTACGCGATTCAGAGCCTCAGAAGGCGATAATTTGCCAGATTCATGGGCAATGCTCGTGCCGAACAAGGAATTTTCCAACAATGAAGTATATATCATTTAAAATTCTTCAGAAAAAAATAGTGGGGCTTACATCCTTCCCTCCTAAAAAGGGATTTCGTCCGCAAAATCACGAACGCTAGGCTACAAAAAGATCAGGGTATTTCTCCCTCATGCTGGACTCTGGCTCCCATGTGCATTCTTCAATGCCATGGTGTTGCCACCGTACCTTAACCAGCGGAATGGTCTTGGTACGCAGAACTTGGTCGCGATGATCGACGATCTCAACAGGTCTCTCAGCCATAGTTAAGTCCTCTTGCACTTCGACTTCTTCGTATCGGATAACGTGCGATGGGTCCGGAACATACTTCCTCAGCATCGACACGTGAAAAACATTATGAATTTGAGCATACTGCTGTGGTAGCTCAATCCGATAGGCTGCTCCACCGATCCTCTCAAGGATCCTGAACGGCCCAACGTATCTAGGACTCAACTTTCCTTTCTTTCCGAAACGAAAGACGCTCTTCGTCGGGGATACCTTCACAAAAACCATGTCATCGACATCAAACTGTAACTCTCGCCGCCTCTTATCGGCGTAACTCTTCTGTCTGTCCTGGGCTGCCTTCAGACGTTCTCGAATCTTCTGCACTTGCTGAGTGTAGTGCTGAAGAACAATCGGTGATTCGCTGGATCGATCGCTGATATCGTCCCAATATGAAGGTGATCGGCAAGGTCTCCCATACAAAGCCTCGTACGGGGCCATACCGATACTAGCATGATAACTATTGTTGTAGGCAAATTCGACCAAACACAAGTGTGAATCCCATTCACCCTTCCAGTCGAGCATACAAGCCCGCAACATATCTTCTAACGTCTGAATCGTTCTCTCTGACTGGCCATCAGTCTGAGGGTGAAAGGCGGTACTGAACTTCAACTTCGTTCCCAAGGCTGACTGCAATTGTCCCCACAATCGCGACGTGAATCTGGGATCACGGTCTGAAATGATGGACGTAGGTACACCATGTAGCCGTACAATCTCTCGGATATACAAGTCTGCTAAGCTCTCAAGCGGCTGACTGATCCGGATGGGTAAGAAGTGAGCAGACTTGGTGAGTCTGTCCACAATCACCCATATCGCATCGTGCTTTCGCCTGGTTCGCGGTAACCCTACCACGAAATCCATCGTGATATCCTCCCATTTCCACTGAGGAATCTCAATCCTCTGCATGGTGCCACCGGGACGTTGGTGCTCGATCTTGATTTGCTGACAAGTCAAACACCTCGATACATACGCCGCTACTTCACGCTTCATCCCGTTCCACCAATACCTTCGCTGAAGGTCCTTAAACATCTTAGTACCACCAGGATGGATGGTGTACTTCGACAGATGTGCCTCATCAAGAATCTCCTTTCTCAACTCGGGGTCATTTGGCACCCAAAGTCGATCCTTCATGCGGATACAACCGCTATCATCAACACGAAAGACTGAGCCCTCTTCACGAGCTCGGTCGACAAACTTCTGATATTGAGCGTTTCGCTTCTGTGCCTCGATAACCTTAGGCAAGAATTCTGATCGAATGGCCAACCCAGACAATCTGATCGATCCGCCTCCGATCGCGAATGGCTTCCAAGCCACGAAATCTTCGATCAACCTCTGGCTCCACACTAGACTAGCCAGAACACTGCTCGATTTGCGACTAAGCGCATCTGCAACGACGTTCGCCTTACCAGGGTGATAAGACAACGTAAACTCATAATCCTTGATAACCTCGAGCCAACGACGCTGTCTCATATTCAATTCCTTCTGGGAAAACAAATACTTGAGACTCTTGTGGTCAGAAAAGACCTCAAATGTATCTCCGTACAGATAGTGTCGCCAGGACTTCAAGGCGAACACTACCGCCGTCAACTCCAAGTCATGAGTCGGGTAATTTCTCTCGTGAATCTTCAGCTGCCGCGAAGCATACGCAATAACACGACCGTGCTGCATGAGCACGCATCCCAGTCCGGTACCCGAGGCGTCTGTGTACACCACAAAACCGCCTCTGCCAGAAGGTAAGGCTAACACCGGAGAGGTAGTCAGCTTCGTCTTCAGGATCTGAAAACTCTCTTCGCAAGAGTCAGTCCATTCGAACTTGACTCCCTTACGCAGAAGCTTCGTCAAAGGAAGCGCAATCCTGGAGAAGTCCTGTATGAAACGCCGGTAGTAACCAGCTAGCCCGAGAAAACTGCGGATATCTGTAACAGACTGAGGCTGCTTCCAGTCCAACACTGCTTCGACCTTCGCTGGATCAACTGACACACCATCACTGGATATCACATGACCCAAAAACATGACTCGTCGAAGCCAAAACTCGCACTTGGAGAACTTGGCGAACAATCTGTGCTCTCGAAGTACTCCCAACACAATACACAGATGCTCTCGGTGCTGCTCAGGGGTCTCTAAGTAGATCAAGATGTCATCGATGAATACGATCACGAACGTATCCACGAACGGACGGAAGATACGATTCATCAAATCCATGAATGCTGCTGGTGCATTCGTGAGCCCAAAAGGCATCACAACGAACTCGTACAACCCGTACCTAGTTCGAAAAGCTGTCTTCGAGACATCTTTCTCTCTGATCCGGAGTTGATGATAACCCGATCAGAGGTCGATCTTCGAGAATATCTTTGCTCTCTGCAACTGATCAAAGATATCTTCTATTCTCGGCAACGGATACTTGTTCTTAATCGTCGCTTGGTTGAGCATTCTGTAATCAATGCACAACCTCAGGGATCCGTCTTTCTTCTTTACGAACAAAACAGGTGCACCCCACGGCGATGCACTGTTTCTGATAAACCCTTGCTCCATCAACTCTTCCAACTGACGCTTCAGTTCCTCGAGTTCTGCCGAAGCCATATGATATGGTGCCTTCGAGATCGGAGTCGTTCCAGGTAACAACTCAATACAAAACTCGATCTCACGCTTCGGAGGTAATCCAGGCAGTTCCTCAGGAAACACATCGGGGAACTCCCGAACTACATCAAGATCCTCGATAGGGGTTAACACTGATTCAACTGGGGTGATACTGACCAAGAAAGCAGTACCCCCATTCCGCAGATATTTCTGAACTTTAAACGATGAAATCATACGACTGTCTCGAATAGGTCGAGCAAGGCTGATCTCCAAAACTGGACGATCAGGAGGGTATAACACCACCTTGCCTTCTCTGCAAAGGACTTGAGCATGATACTCAAACAACCAATCCATGCCTAGAATGACATCAAACTCTGTCATATCTAGTAGGATCAAGTCAGTTGGCAAGTTCTGACTTGCCACTGACACCTCCACGCTTGGAATGTACAAAGTACATAAAGACTGATCACCAGTCGGCGTACAAACTTTCAAAGGATAATTCAACAATACAGCAGATATAGGCAAAGAACTAGCAAATCTCGAAGCTATGAAAGAATGCGAAGCACCACAGTCAAACAAGGTAAAAGCTGCATGACCAGCGACTGGAATAGTACCTTGGACCAATTCTCCCTTGGTCACTTGCTCGATAGTGGCTGCGTAGGCACGCCCTGCCACCGTCTTCTGGTTACCCGTCTTCTGCTGGGAAGATTGCTGCGGCGTATACATCTGCTGCTGCTGCTGCGGAAGTCGCTGAGGTGCTGGCTGCGATGTTCCTGGTGTGTTCCTCCTCAGATCGTCGGACTGCTTCTTCCGACAGTCCTTAATGTAGTGGCCCATCTTGCCACAGTAGATGCATCCTCCGAGGTCTCGGGGACACGGTCGGCCAGGATGATCCATCCGACATTTTGGGCAACCCGATGTTGCCACCACCTGTCTCTGCTGCTGCTGGGGCTGACGATTCTGTCGTTGCCGGTTGTTGTTGTTGCGGTTCCTCTTTGCTGACGGGGCGGACTTCTTTCCACCCGAATTCGACTGAAACGAACGCTTCTTAGGCCAACTCTTTTGGCCTTGCTGCTGGTTTCCTTTGGACTGCGGGGTCTTCTGGGATTCAGTCCACTCCTGCTCCAAAAGTGTAGCCGTCTCCAGGGCTTCCTCTAGAGTAGAGGGAGCACGTGTGAACACTCTCAAGCGTAAGGCTAACTTCAATCCACGAGCGAACTTCATCGCTCGCTCCTTCTCGGTCACATACACATGAGGGCAGAAGCGCTCCAGGCTTCTGAACTTCGTGATATAGTCCGCCAAAGTAGAGTTCCCTTGCTGAAGGTCGAGGAACTCCTGCATCTTTCGGCTGCACTCGTGGGTCGGGAAATAGGCCGCGTAGAAGACCTCCACGAACTGCTCCCACGTAACTGGTCCACCTCCAAACTTGACATCCCAGGTGGTCGCCCACCACCTTTCGGCATCCTTCCGGAGCCGATATGAGCCAAAGTCCACTTTCCTGTCATCACTGACCTGCAGCACACAGAAGATCCGCTCGATCTCTCGTACCCAATCCTCGGCTGCCTCAGGTGAAGACTTTCCATCGAAGGAGGGAGGATTCATAGCCATGAACTGTTTGTAGGGCACGGCCGTCGCTGGAACTGGAGGGGGAGTAGGAACCGGAGTCTCTCGCTCCTGAGAGGTCCGCATGTTCTCTCCCATAGCACGCATGGCCTCAGCCTGCCTGCCCACAACCTCAGCTAGGTTGCTCACAGTGTCCATGATACGATCGCAACGCTCGCGCCAAGCCATCTTGTGCAAAAAGAAGATACGTGTAAGCGATGAGACAGGTCAAAGCATAACTTCATTACTTAAAAAGCAAATGCATACATATCATCAGTACAAGCCAAAATTACCCTCTATAACAGGGTTACCATACATAAACCTCCGCAACAAAAACACAAACAACGCAAGTCTACAAAATGAACACTGACTCAGTGTTCCAACCATACATGTTCACATATGAACAAACACAATCACCGCTGCCTACGAGTGTAGTAGTTGCGGTAGGTGTTCCGATTTCTGTATCGCCTCTGCATCGGACGAGGAGGAGAAGCAGGTGTGTACTCAGGAGGACTCACTGCCTGAGACCACGGAGGTGAAGCTGGCGTGTACTCGGGAGAGACAGAGCGTGAGTAGGAAGCTGGCGTGTACTCGGGAGAACCTGGTGCAACCGGTGCATCTCCCACTGGGTCAACTGCTGACTGTGCCCGACCGCCCTCAGAAGCCTCTTTCTCCTCGGTCTCAACGTTACCCATTATGAGTTCGTCGCCCAACTTGCGCTGACACTCGATCTCTATATGCCCCCTAAAGCCACAGTAGGGGCATATGCTCAAGGCACGAGGACAAATCTGTCCTGCGTGATACTCGTCACATCTCCCACAAGGAGGTGCCGGATGTGCAAGTATCCGGGCACTCCGCATGATTTGCTGAACCGCTTGATCGAGGGCCTCCGTGCCTCGAATCAAGTCGATAAGAGCTCCGAGCATTCGCTCATTTCTCGAATCAACAGGCATCTAACAGGTTATGCAACAAATCAAGCAAGCAAAGCTAAATACAACAAAAATCATTAAGGAATAAATAAAAGTAATAATCTAAAACATACTTACAGTGCGATGAACGTTGCACGCAGAAGTCTTGGACCACACTTATAAACTGTAGCTCTGATACCAATCTCTGTAACGCCCCAAACCCCGACCTTGTAAAAACCTTTGGTTTTTGAGGAAAATTTTTTTTTTGAAGGATATACAGAGTGAAAAACAACTAGCGGAAGTAAAGGAGGGAAACAGGGGTAAAGCAAGAGTCGCAAGTCTGAGCGAGCCACAGTGAGAAAACCAAACCACAGTAGACAAGTAAAGTATTCTTTATTTCCACAATAATCACAATGATACAAAAACGAGACTGGGTACAAAAAGGGAGAGTCTCACAAAAAGGAGAAGTACAACCCCTCAAACCCCAAAACCAGAAGAAGCCAGAATCTGCTGCGAAGTGTGGGTCTCAAGGCTCCTGCTGTGCGCCGTCGCATCGCGCTGCATCAACTCGTCACCTGTATCTTCATAAAACGGGGTCAGTACTCTTGCGAGTTGGTGAGACAAACCATCCATACATTATCATTTTTAAGGAAAAGCAGAAGGTAAGCAACATGCTACAAGTGTGCTAAGTACAAGACTATAACTAGCATGATGGAACAGTTAGAAGCACTTGAATAAAAGTACCAGTGCGTGTCAGGTAGGTGCACGTGCCACAAGACTGTACAACTACAAGTAAGTAACAGTGCAACTACTAAAGTAACAAAACAGAAACTGAACAACAGAAGTAGCAGCTAAAGTAACAGAGTAGGAACCAACCAACAGAGGGTAGCAACTGAACAGAAGTGTGTACGGCTCTAAAGTAGAAACTACAGTAAGTCAGTTTGTTTGGTTAGTCTTTATGTTCGTCTTTTAACCTCCTTCGGGTACGCGAAGGAAAACCCTCAAGTTCTGTGAGACATGCACCCGGCGTCTGTTATTTAATTTCTAATGTGGTAACCGGGGATGCTACAAAACGAGAAAACCACCTGCGGGCGACACGCAGCCAGGAGAAACCTTTCGCAGGGGCAAAGGATTGTAATCCGTACTACTGCAGTAGTAGAGGTCCCTGTAGAGGGCGACCTTGACCTCCCTAACTCCGAGTGACTGGAGGTCAGAGGGCACATCGGCTCCTCAAAAGAACAAGTCGTAGTAACGACACGTCACTCGGGGCTGTACCATTCACCCTCTCCCTGGGTGACCAAATTGTGAATGGGGCGCGGCAGGTTTATCTTATTTAGGCTCACACTTCAAGTCATACCTCCTCTCGAGGTAGTTGTGCCTCGTGGTCCCCGCGGGGTACGCAAACGAGGACTTGGCCTGCCCATTCACGTGCTCAGCCTTACACGGCCACCACGAGCACACCGCCTGTGAAGACGATA
This sequence comes from Nuphar pumila, assembly GCF_984573655.1. Taxonomy (NCBI): domain Eukaryota; kingdom Viridiplantae; phylum Streptophyta; class Magnoliopsida; order Nymphaeales; family Nymphaeaceae; genus Nuphar; species Nuphar pumila. The sequence continues at coordinate 55,770,851 of NC_143256.1, forward strand.
ATATACCATTTTATTTTATGCCAGGGGTGACACGAATATGTGAGCACCTTCTCACGAACCCGGGCCATTGCCCGTAGACTCCAACCGAGTCGCAAAACCTCGAAAGGTCAAAAGTGTCGAACCCTATAGTGTGTTCTGTTCCTTCCAAGTGTATGTCATGTCGAGTGTAAAGCACGCCCCTGGTGCAGCGTATATCCATCGATATACGAATGGGAAACAAACAAGAAGACACTCGACAACTGAGCTAGTGCCACACGTGTTAGGACGTGCCATCTTGCATGTTCAAAACAAGAAGAACCCCCAAAGGTAGAACTCTGCCTGAGTATCGTGCTGTGAGCAACGATACGTTGACAGGCAGGTAACGTACCCCTAACTACAAATTTTGAGCGGCACAAGGCTCAAAATGCATATTCGACGCTCTCTGTATGATCGAGGAGCGACCAGGGCTTGAAATACGTATTTTCCCAATACGCATATTTCATCCCTCACACTGCGGCCAAAACCCACGTAGAGAGGCCATCGGCGTAGAATCATCACAAAAATCGACACCCAAGCGTGTCGAGAGCGAGGTCAAAACAATCCCATCCGGATGGAAAATACATCGCCGCTATCGGAGTATAGTCGCGCTCTGCCCGCGCAACCGGAGCACAAAGCCCAATCATCGCAAGCGTTCGAAGAGAACAAGCGAAGTACACACAAACGTGTACCGTGACATAAGTCATGACGCAAACACCTTACTGCCGAGGTTGTCAGTGGGGTGTGAGCATGCGAAGCATGCGACCGCCACGACAATAAACATTATCCCCTTAACAAACTAGTTTCGCTTGGCGGCGACGCGAGAAACGGGTGCTGCCATTGGACCTTCGCGGGAACTTCATGGGTGACACGGGCACCCATACCGAGTCTGCTAACAACTCCGAACAGGAGCCCGGGTCCAGCTCAAGGCTGCCCAAAGGTAGCGAAACTACCGATTGCCTTAGCGCTTGACGCCGGTCTTGGCGCCAAGGGAAAAAGAGGCAAGGCCTATGTAGGGCCTGCCACTGACGGGCCACTGGGCCCACAACCGTCTTGGTCTGCACCCTACGTGCAGACCAAGTGCTGCTGGGCTGCGGCACTGGTTTCGCAGGTACTGAGCTCACCCGGGTGCTCCCGCACCCGGCGAAACAACAAGGGAGTCCCACAGTGGCTCCGGCGATGCTAGACCCAAAAGGGCTGGGCCTAGTCCACCCTGTAGGTCTAGTCCAACAAGGACCAGACCCAGCTAGGTTAACAGGAGGGCCCCTGGTTTGAACCCAGGGGGTTCGGACCAGGGTGCAGGGCTAAGCCCACACCCGCGTGGGGTGTGGCCTAGCCCAGAACACCCGACTAGGCGGGCCAACAAGGGGGCGGGGTCTGGGCCCTATGGGACCAGTCCCTACCGAACCCAAGAAGGGGCAGGGCAGCACACTGGGCGTGTGCTGAGCCCAGGCTCTTGGTTGGTCTCCTAGAAGAGTCCAGACCAGGCTGCACCCGCACCCAAAGGTGCGCCAATGGTGCTGTCACCCTGCAGGTCGGTGCCGACCAGCCTTCATGGTCTGGACCATGCAGGTCCAGACTGTACAAGGCCACAGACTAATGGCCAGCCACAGACCTAAGGTCTGTGGCTCCTGGTCTGACCCTACCGTGGGTCCAGACCAGGCCATACATTGGCCGGCACCCCACCAAGTGGGTGCGCCAAGGAGAAAAAAAAAACCCGGGTGCCAAGGGCACCCAGTTTCGTGCTGCCATTTGGCGGACCAAGGAAGGGGGAAAGAACGGGCTACGCAGCCCCCTGGTTCGAGTCTTGTAGAGATTCGAACCAGGGCTGTAGCCCTTCCCACGCAACCCGAACACCCCAAAATATATACTTATATATATATATATATAACTATATATATTCCAAAATGTGCAGCCGAAAGGCTGCCGGTTTCCGGCAGTCTACAGGCTGCTCCGGCCAAAATGCTAAACACGGAACTCATAGAGAGTTTTGTCAGCTCTCAATATCAACCAAGATATCCCCGTTCCGATATACGGTCCAGGAGATATCGCTGAAGAACCAGGCATCCCTCGGGACGTTCCTGGGTTGCTGACGCAGAAACCTGTCAGCTAAAGACGAGGTTTTTAGTCAGATCTCCGTGCCGAATCATCCAAAGTAAACAACTACAAAGTGGTGCAGCTTCGTCTGAGCTTTCCGAAATGCCCAAGAACTTTCCGATCCGACGCATATCCAGGGAGATATGCTCGTTTTACCGGAGGGTTTCCTGTCAACCCAAAAAAAACGAGAACAAGTAGCGTTTTTTTTTTTTGCAACAAAATGTAATTCAGGCCTAATAGAACGTGTATAACATCAAATAGAAACATGGAAACTCGTGCTTTTCCGTCGAGCATACAATGGCTCGAAGCCATGACGATCCGGTATGCACTTTGCAAGTGCATCCCGGTTCGTCCAAGGGCATGTAACCCATGCTCAAACAATTAGAAACGAAATGTAAAGAGTAAAGTTTTTTACTCACCTTGGGAAGGAGGAGCTGCTTCTCAGCTGGAGGGGAGCCACCAGTCTGCTACGTGAGGGAGGAAGGGAGAAGAGAGGAAGGGAAGAAAGAGAGAGGGAAAGAGAAAGGGGTCAGCTCTTTCTCTCTCCTCTCTTTCTCTTGGTTAAATAGAAAGAGGGTGGGGTAGGTAGAGATGGAGGGTGGGGAGAGGAAAAAGGGGGATGGAGGGTCCTCCATAATACCCTCTCTAGATCCTATGGGGTCAAATGGGAGGGTCAAGGGGCTGGCCCCCAACCACTCCCAACCACTCCCCTTGAATCAAGGGGAGTGGTTGGCTTTGACTTTTCAAAGCCAACCCTCAAGCCAAAATATACATTTTTTTCAAATTCAAAACTTTTTTTTTTTTTAAATAAATGGGGGGGGTTAGGGTCTACCCCCTAGGGGGATTCCAGCCCAAAAAGTCGTGGGCCTATGCCCACCCACTTTTTGAAATCCCAAAACAAGGCCTCAACTTTTGGTTTTTTACAAACTTTTCAAAATTGCCTATTAAAAGGAGTTTTTTTTTGTAAATTTATTTTCATAACTCCTCAAAATGGCATGGGCTGAGGTGGAGCCCATGCCAACCACTTTTAAAAATGCCCAAGACAATCCTCCATACAAAATATTTTGAAAACCCACTTTTATGTTTTACAATATACTTTTAGATTTTACGAAAATTGCAATTCGCTTTATGAAAAACCCAATTCACTTCATTATTTAAATGAACATGATTAAATTAATTTAAAAACCAAAATTTTAAATTACATCTCATGAATTAAAGTTTAAATTATAATAAAGTATGTTTAATTTCCCAATTTCAATGAAATTGGGCCTCGGTATAACTCAAAATTACCGATATACCCTTTTTCAGCAATTTCAAAGAAATAACGAGAAATTTTTCTCGTTTAGGCTCAAAATTTGGAGCGAACCCAAATGAATATAATATAAGTCAAATCTACAAATATTGGGGTTTGATTCCTCGCGGTTTGCCCCGAATCGCCTCGTAGAGCGAATCTACGCGATTCAGAGCCTCAGAAGGCGATAATTTGCCAGATTCATGGGCAATGCTTGTGCCGAACAAGGAATTTTCCAACAATGAAGTATATATCATTTAAAATTCTTCAGAAAAAAATAGTGGGGCTTACATCCTTCCCTCCTAAAAAGGGATTTCGTCCGCGAAATCACGAACGCTAGGCTACAAAAAGATCAGGGTATTTCTCCCTCATGCTGGACTCTGGCTCCCATGTGCATTCTTCAATGCCATGGTGTTGCCACCGTACCTTAACCAGCGGAATGGTCTTGGTACGCAGAACTTGGTCGCGACGATCGACGATCTCAACAGGTCTCTCGGCCATAGTTAAGTCCTCTTGCACTTCGACTTCTTCGTATCGGATAACGTGCGATGGGTCCGGAACATACTTCCTCAGCATCGACACGTGAAAAACATTATGAATTTGAGCATACTGCTGTGGTAGCTCAATCCGATAGGCTGCTCCACCGATCCTCTCAAGGATCTTGAACGGCCCAACGTATCTAGGACTCAACTTTCCTTTCTTTCCGAAACGAAAGACGCTCTTCGTCGGGGATACCTTCACAAAAACCATGTCATCGACATCAAACTGTAACTCTCGCCGCCTCTTATCGGCGTAACTCTTCTGTCTGTCCTGGGCTGCCTTCAGACGTTCTCGAATCTTCTGCACTTGCTGAGTGTAGTGCTGAAGAACAATCGGTGATTCGCTGGATCGATCGCTGATATCGTCCCAATATGAAGGTGATCGGCAAGGTCTCCCATACAAAGCCTCGTACGGGGCCATACCGATACTAGCATGATAACTATTGTTGTAGGCAAATTCGACCAAACACAAGTGTGAATCCCATTCACCCTTCCAGTCGAGCATACAAGCCCGCAACATATCTTCTAACGTCTGAATCGTTCTCTCTGACTGGCCATCAGTCTGAGGGTGAAAGGCGGTACTGAACTTCAACTTCGTTCCCAAGGCTGACTGCAATTGTCCCCACAATCGCGACGTGAATCTGGGATCACGGTCCGAAATGATGGACGTAGGTACACCATGTAGCCATACAATCTCTCGGATATACAAGTCTGCTAAGCTCTCAAGCGGCTGACTGATCCGGATGGGTAAGAAGTGAGCAGACTTGGTGAGTCTGTCCACAATCACCCATATCGCATCGTGCTTTCGCCTGGTTCGCGGTAACCCTACCACGAAATCCATCGTGATATCCTCCCATTTCCACTGAGGAATCTCAATCCTCTGCATGGTGCCACCGGGACGTTGGTGCTCGATCTTGATTTGCTGACAAGTCAAACACCTCGATACATACGCCGCTACTTCACGCTTCATCCCGTTCCACCAATACCTTCGCTGAAGGTCCTTAAACATCTTAGTACCACCAGGATGGACGGTGTACTTCGACAGATGTGCCTCATCAAGAATCTCCTTTCTCAACTCGGGGTCATTTGGCACCCAAAGTCGATCCTTCATGCGGATACAACCGCTATCATCAACACGAAAGACTGAGCCCTCTTCACGAGCTCGGTCGACAAACTTCTGATATTGAGCGTTTCGCTTTTGTGCCTCGATAACCTTAGGCAAGAATTCTGATCGAATGGCCAACCCAGACAATCTGATCGATCCGCCTCCGATCGCGAATGGCTTCCAAGCCACGAAATCTTCGATCAACCTCTGGCTCCACACTAGACTAGCCAGAACACTGCTCGATTTGCGACTAAGCGCATCTGCAACGACGTTCGCCTTACCAGGGTGATAAGACAACGTAAACTCATAATCCTTGATAACCTCGAGCCAACGACGCTGTCTCATATTCAATTCCTTCTGGGAAAACAAATACTTGAGACTCTTGTGGTCAGAAAAGACCTCAAATGTATCTCCGTACAAATAGTGTCGCCAGGACTTCAAGGCGAACACTACCGCCGTCAACTCCAAGTCATGAGTCGGGTAATTTCTCTCGTGAATCTTCAGCTGCCGCAAAGCATACGCAATAACACGACCGTGCTGCATGAGCACGCATCCCAGTCCGGTACCCGAGGCGTCTGTGTACACCACAAAACCGCCTCTGCCAGAAGGTAAGGCTAACACCGGAGAGGTAGTCAGCTTCGTCTTCAGGATCTGAAAACTCTCTTCGCAAGAGTCAGTCCATTCGAACTTGACTCCCTTACGCAGAAGCTTCGTCAAAGGAAGCGCAATCCTGGAGAAGTCCTGTATGAAACGCCGGTAGTAACCAGCTAGCCCGAGAAAACTGCGGATATCTGTAACAGACTGAGGCTGCTTCCAGTCCAACACTGCTTCGACCTTCGCTGGATCAACTGACACACCATCACTGGATATCACATGACCCAAAAACATGACTCGTCGAAGCCAAAACTCGCACTTGGAGAACTTGGCGAACAATCTGTGCTCTCGAAGTACTCCCAACACAATACGCAGATGCTCTCGGTGCTGCTCGGGGGTCTCTAAGTAGATCAAGATGTCATCGATGAATACGATCACGAACGTATCCACGAACGGACGGAAGATACGATTCATCAAATCCATGAATGCTGCTGGTGCATTCGTGAGCCCAAAAGGCATCACAACGAACTCGTACAACCCGTACCTAGTTCGAAAAGCTGTCTTCGAGACATCTTTCTCTCTGATCCGGAGTTGATGATAACCCGATCTGAGGTCGATCTTCGAGAATATCTTTGCTCTCTGCAACTGATCAAAGATATCTTCTATTCTCGGCAACGGATACTTGTTCTTAATCGTCGCTTGGTTGAGCATTCTGTAATCAATGCACAACCTCAGGGATCCGTCTTTCTTCTTTACGAACAAAACAGGTGCACCCCACGGCGATGCACTGTTTCTGATAAACCCTTGCTCCATCAACTCTTCCAACTGACGCTTCAGTTCCTCGAGTTCTGCCGGAGCCATATGATATGGTGCCTTCGAGATCGGAGTCGTTCCAGGTAACAACTCAATACAAAACTAGATCTCACGCTTCGGAGGTAATCCAGGCAGTTCCTCAGGAAACACATCGGGGAACTCCCGAACTACATCAAGATCCTCGATAGGGGTTAACACTGATTCAACTGGGGTGATACTGACCAAGAAAGCAGTACCCCCATTCCGCAGATATTTCTGAACTTTAAACGATGAAATCATACGACTGTCTCGAATAGGTCGAGCAAGGCTGATCTCCAAAACTGGACGATCAGGAGGGTATAACACCACCTTGCCTTCTCTGCAAAGGACTTGAGCATGATACTCAAACAACCAATCCATGCCTAGAATGACATCAAACTCTGTCATATCTAGTAGGATCAAGTCAGCTGGCAAGTTCTGACTTGCCACTGACACCTCCACGCTTGGAATGTACAAAGTACATAAAGACTGATCACCAGTCGGCGTACAAGCTTTCAAAGGATAATTCAACAATACAGCAGATATAGGCAAAGAACTAGCAAATCTCGAAGCTATGAAAGAATGCGAAGCACCACAGTCAAACAAGGTAAAAGCTGCATGACCAGCGACTGGAATAGTACCTTGGACCAATTCTCCCTTGGTCACTTGCTCGATAGTGGCTGCGTAGGCACGCCCTGCCACCGTCTTCTGGTTACCCGTCTTCTGCTGGGAAGATTGCTGCGGCGTATACATCTGCTGCTGCTGCTGCGGAAGTCGCTGAGGTGCTGGCTGCGATGTTCCTGGTGTGTTCCTCCTCAGATCGTCGGACTGCTTCTTTCGACAGTCCTTAATGTAGTGGCCCATCTTGCCACAGTAGATGCATCCTCCGAGGTCCCGGGGACACGGTCGGCCAGGATGATCCATCCGACATTTTGGGCAACCCGATGTTGCCACCACCTGTCTCTGCTGCTGCTGGGGCTGACGATTCTGTCGTTGCCGGTTGTTGTTGTTGCGGTTCCTCTTTGCTGACGGGGCGGACTTCTTTCCACCCGAATTCGACTGAAACGAACGCTTCTTAGGCCAACTCTTTTGGCCTTGCTGCTGGTTTCCTTTGGACTGCGGGGTCTTCTGGGATTCAGTCCACTCCTGCTCCAAAAGTGTAGCCGTCTCCAGGGCTTCCTCTAGAGTAGAGGGAGCACGTGTGAACACTCTCAAGCGTAAGGCTAACTTCAATCCATGAGCGAACTTCATCGCTCGCTCCTTCTCGGTCACATACACATGAGGGCAGAAGCGCTCCAGGCTTCTGAACTTCGTGATATAGTCCGCCAAAGTAGAGTTCCCTTGCTGAAGGTCGAGGAACTCCTGCATCTTTCGGCTGCACTCGTGGGTCGGGAAATAGGCCGCGTAGAAGACCTCCACGAACTGCTCCCACGTAACTGGTCCACCTCCAAACTTGACATCCCAGGTGGTCGCCCACCACCTTTCGGCATCCTTCCGGAGCCGATATGAGCCAAAGTCCACTTTCCTGTCATCACTGACCTGCAGCACACAGAAGATCCGCTCGATCTCTCGTACCCAATCCTCGGCTGCCTCAGGTGAAGACTTTCCATCGAAGGAGGGAGGATTCATAGCCATGAACTGTTTGTAGGGCACGGCCGTCGCTGGAACTGGAGGGGGAGTAGGAACCGGAGTCTCTCGCTCCTCAGAGGTCCGCATGTTCTCTCCCATAGCACGCATGGCCTCAGCCTGCCTGCCCACAACCTCAGCTAGGTTGCTCACAGTGTCCATGATACGATCGCAACGCTCGCGCCAAGCCATCTTGTGCAAAAAGAAGATACGTGTAAGCGATGAGACAGGTCAAAGCATAACTTCATTACTTAAAAAGCAAATGCATACATATCATCAGTACAAGCCAAAATTACCCTCTATAACAGGGTTACCATACATAAACCTCCGCAACAAAAACACAAACAACGCAAGTCTACAAAATGAACACTGACTCAGTGTTCCAACCATACATGTTCACATATGAACAAACACAATCACCGCTGCCTACGAGTGTAGTAGTTGCGGTAGGTGTTCCGATTTCCGTATCGCCTCTGCATCGGACGAGGAGGAGAAGCAGGTGTGTACTCAGGAGGACTCACTGCCTGAGACCACGGAGGTGAAGCTGGCGTGTACTCGGGAGAGACAGAGCGTGAGTAGGAAGCTGGCGTGTACTCGGGAGAACCTGGTGCAACCGGTGCATCTCCCACTGGGTCAACTGCTGACTGTGCCCGACCGCCCTCAGAAGCCTCTTTCTCCTCGGTCTCAACGTTACCCATTATGAGTTCGTCGCCCAACTTGCGCTGACACTCGATCTCTATATGCCCCCTAAAGCCACAGTAGGGGCATATGCTCAAGGCACGAGGACAAATCTGTCCTGCGTGATACTCGTCACATCTCCCACAAGGAGGTGCCGGATGTGCAAGTATCCGGGCACTCCGCATGATTTGCTGAACCGCTTGATCGAGGGCCTCCGTGCCTCGAATCAAGTCGATAAGAGCTCCGAGCATTCGCTCATTTCTCGAATCAACAGGCATCTAACAGGTTATGCAACAAATCAAGCAAGCAAAGCTAAATACAACAGAAATCATTAAGGAATAAATAAAAGTAATAATCTAAAACATACTTACAGTGCGATGAACGTTGCACGCAGAAGTCTTGGACCACACTTATAAACTGTAGCTCTGATACCAATCTCTGTAACGCCCCAAACCCCGACCTTGTAAAAACCTTTGGTTTTTGAGGAAAATTTTTTTTTTGAAGGATATACAGAGTGAAAAACAACTAGCGGAAGTAAAGGAGGGAAACAGGGGTAAAGCAAGATTCGCAAGTCTGAGCGAGCCACAGTGAGAAAACCAAACCACAGTAGACAAGTAAAGTATTCTTTATTTCCACAATAATCACAATGATACAAAAACGAGACTGGGTACAAAAAGGGACAGTCTCACAAAAAGGAGAAGTACAACCCCTCAAACCCCAAAACCAGAAGAAGCCAGAATCTGCTGCGAAGTGTGGGTCTCAAGGCTCCTGCTGTGCGCCGTCGCATCGCGCTGCATCAACTCGTCACCTGTATCTTCATAAAACGGGGTCAGTACTCTTGCGAGTTGGTGAGACAAACCATCCATACATTATCATTTTTAAGGAAAAGCAGAAGGTAAGCAACATGCTACAAGTGTGCTAAGTACAAGACTATAACTAGCATGATGGAACAGTTAGAAGCACTTGAATAAAAGTACCAGTGCGTGTCAGGTAGGTGCACGTGCCACAAGACTGTACAACTACAAGTAAGTAACAGTGCAACTACTAAAGTAACAAAACAGAAACTGAACAACAGAAGTAGCAGCTAAAGTAACAGAGTAGGAACCAACCAACAGAGGGTAGCAACTGAACAGAAGTGTGTACGGCTCTAAAGTAGAAACTACAGTAAGTCAGTCTGTTTGGTTAGTCTTTATGTTCATCTTTTAACCTCCTTCGGGTACGCGAAGGAAAACCCTCAAGTTCTGTGAGACATGCACCCGGCGTCTGTTATTTAATTTCTAATGTGGTAACCGGGGATGCTACAAAACGAGAAAACCACCTGCGGGCGACACGCAGCTAGGAGAAACCTTTCGCAGGGGCAAAGGATTGCAATCCGTACTACTGCAGTAGTAGAGGTCCCTGTAGAGGGCGACCTTGACCTCCCTAACTCCGAGTGACTGGAGGTCAGAGGGCACATCGGCTCCTCAAAAGAACAAGTCGTAGTAACGACACGTCACTCGGGGCTGTTCCATTCACCCTCTCCCTGGGTGACCAAATTGTGAATGGGGCGCGACAGGTTTATCTTATTTAGGCTCACACTTCAAGTCATACCTCCTCTCGAGGTAGTTGTGCCTCGTGGTCCCCGCGGGGTACGCAAACGAGGACTTGGCCTGCCCATTCACGTGCTCAGCCTTACACGGCCACCACGAGCACACCGCCTGTGAAGACGATAATATACCATTTTATTTTATGCCAGGGGTGACACGAATATGTGAGCACCTTCTCACGAACCCGGGCTGTAGCCCTTCCCACGCAACCCGAACACCCCAAAATATATACTTATATATATATATAACTATATATATTCCAAAATGTGCAGCCGAAAGGCTGCCGGTTTCCGGCAGTCTACAGGCTGCTCCGGCCAAAATGCTAAACACGGAACTCATAGAGAGTTTTGTCAGCTCTCAATATCAACCAAGATATCCCCATTCCGATATACGGTCCAGGAGATATCGCCGAAGAACCAGGCATCCCTCGGGACGTTCCTGGGTTGCTGACGCAGAAACCTGTCAGCTAAAGACGAGGTTTTTAGTCAGACCTCCATGCCGAATCATCCAAAGTAGACAACTACAAAGTGGTGCAGCTTCGTCTGAGCTTTCCGAAATGCCCAAGAACTTTCCGATCCGACGCATATCCAGGGAGATATGCTCGTTTTACCGGAGGGTTCCCTGTCAACCCAAAAAAAACGAGAACAAGTAGCGTTTTTTTTTTTTGCAACAAAATGTAATTCAGGCCTAATAGAACGTGTATAACATCAAATAGAAACATGGAAACTCGTGCTTTTCCGTCGAGCATACAATGGCTCGAAGCCATGACGATCCGGTATGCACTTTGCAAGTGCATCCCGGTTCGTCCAAGGGCATGTAACCCATGCTCAAACAATTAGAAACGAAATGTAAAGAGTAAAGTTTTTTACTCACCTTGGGAAGGAGGAGCTGCTTCTCAGCTGGAGGGGAGCCACCAGTCTGCTACGTGAGGGAGGAAGGGAGAAGAGAGGAAGGGAAGAAAGAGAGAGGGAAAGAGAAAGGGGTCAGCTCTTTCTCTCTCCTCTCTTTCTCTTGGTTAAATAGAAAGAGGGTGGGGTAGGTAGAGATGGAGGGTGGGGAGAGGAAAAAGGGGGATGGAGGGTCCTCCATAATACCCTCTCTAGATCCTATGGGGTCAAATGGGAGGGTCCTCCATAATACCCTCCATAATACATTTTTTTCAAATTCAAAACTTTTTTTTTTTTTAAATAAATGGGGGGGGTTAGGGTCTACCCCCTAGGGGGATTCCAGCCCAAAAAGTCGTGGGCCTATGCCCACCCACTTTTTGAAATCCCAAAACAAGGCCTCAACTTTTGTTTTTTTACAAACTTTTCAAAATTGCCTATTAAAAGGAGTTTTTTTTTGTAAATTTATTTTCATAACTCCTCAAAATGGCATGGGCTGAGGTGGAGCCCATGCCAACCACTTTTAAAAATGCCCAAGACAATCCTCCATACAAAATATTTTGAAAACCCACTTTTATGTTTTACAATATACTTTTAGATTTTACGAAAATTGCAATTCGCTTTATGAAAAACCCAATTCACTTCATTATTTAAATGAACATGATTAAATTAATTTAAAAACCAAAATTTTAAATTACATCTCATGAATTAAAGTTTAAATTATAATAAAGTATGTTTAATTTCCCAATTTCAATGAAATTGGGCCTCGGTATAACTCAAAATTATCGATATACCCTTTTTCAGCAATTTCAAAGAAATAACGAGAAATTTTTCTCGTTTAGGCTCCAAATTTGGAGCGAACCCAAATGAATATAATATAAGTCAAATCTACAAATATTGGGGTTTGATTCCTCGCGGTTTGCCCCGAATCGCCTCGTAGAGCGAATCTACGCGATTCAGAGCCTCAGAAGGCGATAATTTGCCAGATTCATGGGCAATGCTTGTGCCGAACAAGGAATTTTCCAACAATGAAGTATATATCATTTAAAATTCTTCAGAAAAAAATAGTGGGGCTTACAAGGTCCACATGATCAGAAAGAAGCTACTGACTGCTCAGAGTCGACAGAAGAGCTACGCCGATCAGCGGCGTAGGGAACTCGCTTTTGCGGTTGGAGATAAGGTTTTTATCAAGGTCTCTCCAACCAAGAGTGTGTTTCGTTTTGGAAAGAAGGGGAAGCTCAGCCCCAGATTCGTTGGTCCCTTTGAAGTTTTGAGCCGAATCGGAGAGACTGCCTATCGAGTAGCATTGCCACCACAATACGCGCAAATACATGATGTATTTCACGTATCAATGCTTCGTAAGTACGTTCATGATCCTTCTCACGTCATTCAACATGAAGACATTGACATCCGAGAAGATATGACGGTAGAAGAAAGTCCAGTGGAGATCATGGACCGACGGGAGCAAGTGCTAAGAACGAAGGTCATCCCACTTGTTAAAGTGAGGTGGCAGCATCATGGAATCGATGATTGCACTTGGGAGCCTGAATCGGATATGCGGGATAAATATCCTGAACTCTTCACCGTGTACTCTTAGCTGAATTTCGCGGACGAAATTCCTTTAAGGGGGTAATGATGTAAGACCCGCAATTTTTCAGAAAATATCTGAATAAAATTCATGAGGCATTTACCGGTAAAAATAGCATTTCTTCTCAGAATGCGAAACGAATCAATTCCTGCGAGCCAGTTATACTTAGGATATTCGTCGAATTGCGAATATATGCTCAAACACTCTGGAAGCCATAACTTCCTAACTAAACGAAATCAATAGATTCGTACGAGCCAACTTTCTTAGTTACGTCAATACGAAGAAAATGGCGTACTCAGAATTTTTCGGAAAAAAATCGCCGGAAACCCGAAATTCTTGCGGGACCCACAGAAATATTGGTGGGACCCACAGAAATATTCCTCAGAAAATATCTTGTGGGACCCACAAAATATCCTATGGAAATATCTTGTGGGCCCCACCTCAAAAGGAACCTCCAGGAATTTAAAAGAAGCCAAGGGGTAAAAGGGGCATGGAAAAACCCAAGAGGAGGTGGGCTTGGGCTATAAATAGCCCTCCCCACTCTCTCTCTTCTCATAATTTCGACCCCCCCTCTCTCTCTTACCTTCTCTCTCTCTCCTAAACCTCCCCTACCTAGCCTAGCCCACCTGAGCCCACCTGACCTGGTCTGAGCCTGCCTGACTTAGCCTGAGCCTGCCTGACCTGGTCCTAACCCACCTGACCTGGGTCTGAACCCACTTGACCTGGTCCAAACCCAGTTGACTTGACTTGAACCTAGTTGAGTTTAAAGTCAAAGTCAAAGTCCTTTTTGGTCCAGATTCCGGTTTGGATTTCTGAACCCAAACCTAGCCTACTTGAGCTGAGTTCGAACCTGCTGAACCCAGTTGACTTGGATCGAACCCTGTTTGGTTCAAACCACTTAGGTTGAGTAGCTTGACCTACTCTACCTCTTTCTCAACTAAGTCAGCTTCATCTGACTTAGTCTGACCTCTCGAAGGAAGGCTAGAAGCTAAAGAAGCAACCCGGAGCCGTTTCTTCCACGATTTGAAGTAAGTTCGCTTCGTTGATCCATCTCTCTCAAGTATTTAATTGTTTGTATATAGAATATACTTTCTGAAGTAGTATCTTGCTTTAGTTCTTGATTGAGCCCTTTTTGGACACTTCGGTGTTCACCCGCTCGTCTCGTAACTATCGTCGGATATATCTATGTTCAAACACGCAGTATATGCGTTCTTCAAAATGGTATCTCGCTTTAGTTCTTGGTGAGCCCTTTAGGACACTTCGGTGTTCACCCACTCGCCTCGTAACTATCGTTGGATGCGGATCTAGGTGTATATCTGCTGATTCTGCCGACGCGTCTTATATCGCACAGGCTATGTAATTTACCTTTGTCGTCGTGTCGTATGATGCCAAGGCTCCCTGTTTTCTGCACTTCCGATTACTGCACTTCCGATTATGCATTTACTTACGCCGTCGCGTCGAACGATGCCAAGGCTCCTGCTTTCTGCAATGTATTTACTTACGCCGTCGCGTCGAACGATGCCAAGGCTTCTGCTTTGTTATATATGTAGAATATTTCGTTTAGTTACACACCCTAAACAATAGTATATGCATTTGTTTACGCCGCCGCTGTATAAAGCACAGGCTTCTGCTTATACTACATATATAGCGCATAAATGAGCGTTCAAATGGAGATCAACTCCAAATCGCCCATGCGATTCCTTGACCGCTCCTCGTTCAAGATTCTGCTTGACGAATGAAGCCCCTATTGGAAAGGCTTCGCTTTTTGGCAAAATGCTCTTTACGTAAAGCCTAAGTTAATTACGTATGGCCTGGCTATGGCCCAGGGTTCCTGCAACCTTAATGGATGCAAAGTACGCACAACGGTGCGCATCCATTTCCCCGAATTAAGCGTGGCGATTTCCTACCAAAGAGGGGAGATGCCGCTGAAATGGATAAAAGAAACGCACGCTTTTCTCCGTAAAAGAGAGGAAGTGCTGCTGAAATTTCTGAAGAAGCTAAGAATAGCTCAGAAAGAACGTAGCAGGATACTCTGACATATAGCAGAGTGCTACCCAGTTCATGGTTTGCCCTCTACAACGTAGAAGGGTTCGTCGCACCACTGCCGGTAGAGCAGGGGAGGTGCTGACGAAATGGTTGGCAGAAGAGCTGCCGGAACCAATGGAACGGCATAATGATGTCCGTTGATGGAACGATGCCAGATCGGCTCGTATCCTTGTGCCTGCAAGGGCACCTTGCTCGTAAGGGCCGCTGAGCCGGAGTAGAGGTTGCGCCTTGGCTAGGTTTGGACTCGTTGCGTAAAAATACGCCGAGTAGCCGATCTATTTAGATCGAGTCATATGAATGCTCATTGAGAACGGTTACACAACCAGACTCGTAAGGGCTGATGAGCCAGAGTGTGTTGTTTCCACCCAAAGAGGTGTGATGCTCGTGGTGGCCGAAGTGCCAAAGAGCGGTGTTCTGCATGCATATGAATAAGACTTAAGGTCGCACATACCCCGCGGTTGAAGATCGTGTTAGGGGTACCCCCTCAGTAATGACTGTGTTGGGGAAGACTGAATGGGGTCGGGTACATACTCCCGTAGTGCTGAAAGCACGGGCTGCCTAAATGGCATGCAGATTCTGTCCAAGTAATTGTAAGACTGGCAGACCCCTTCAGGAATTATGCTCACTGTGGAATGACAGTGATGGTACAGCCTTGAGTGACATGTATTTTACTTTGGACCTGATAGAGTCCACGATGGCCTCAGTCACTCATGGGTTTTGGGGTCGTGGTTATCCTTAAGATCTAAGGATTTAACCCAACTACTGCAAGTAGAGGATGCATCCGAATATGGGCCTAGTAGGATTCTCCCAGTTGAAACACACTGCCCTACTATGGATAGGGTCAACAGGCCTCTAGGGTATCTAAAATACATAGAATAATCAACCCCCAGAACGTCGCGTTGATGCCCGGACAATAGCTCTACCTGCGTACCAAAGGCGGGAGCGGTTAATTATCAAACAATGCATTAGTTCTAGGTACAGCGATGTTTTGAATGTATGAGTGGATGACGTATTGAGTCAGTCCTGCATAACCTTTGTGAAGGTGTCATGTTCGGTATACTACTGGACCGACTGGGCAAAGACCCGTGTTGTATCCGCACGACTAAGCGAAGCTCGAGGAGTTGTCCTTAGATGCATGGGATACGAATGTGCCAAGTATGAAGACTTGAGCTAGACATCACTTTGAGACCCGGAAGAGGTCATGGCTAAGTCGTGGAGACTTAAGCGGCTATTCAAATCACAGCCTTGAAAAGGCTTGCTCTAAGTCATGAAGACTTGAGCGGATGTTCAACTCATAGCCCTGAGGAGGCTCCTGCGATATACGCTAAGTCTTGGAGGCTTGAGCGTCGTTATTGCGCATTGCGACCCTGAGTGGTCATTATTGTATTTGAGTTGAATGGATGTATGACTGCATGCTTACCAGACCATCAGTGGTTCTGACCCTGTTTCATGGGGATTTCAGGTGTTGTACCTGCGTGGCGATATGCGGAGCAAGGCGGCATCGAGTTCCAGGGTTTCTCTAGACAGAGTTATACTGCTTCCTTTTATTGAACCTACACTGCTTTTCTAAGCAGTAGTGTTGTAATAAACATGAGTTTTCGATAAAATGGAACACCTTGGTGGTCAATGAATTCCTTGGCCACATACCTGCAACGTGCTTGGAGTTTTCTAAAACCGACGACTCATTATCGTCTTATTCCGCTGCTAAAAGCTTTTCTAAGTTCCGCTGCAAAGAAAAAAAAAAGAAATTCACGAAAATTTTAACTTAGCTTTGTTTTGGAAATCCGGGGCGTTACATCCAGGGTTTCTCTAGACAGAGTTGTACTGCTTACTTTTTATTGAACCTTCATTGCTTTTCTAAGCAGTAGTGTTGTAATAAACATGTGCTTTCGATAAAATGGAATACTTTGGTGGTCAATGAGTTGCTTGGCCACATACCTGCAATGTGCTCGGAGTTTTCTAAAACCGACGACTCATTATCGTCTTATTCCGCTGCTAAAAGCTTTCTAAGTTCCGCTGTAAAGAAAAAAAAAAGAAATTCATGAAAATTTTAACTTAGCTTTGTTTTGGAAATCCGGGGCGTTACAGAATTGGTATCAGAGCAAGAGTCTGAGAAACCTGGTTCAAGATCCGTCTTGTCCACCATATCGCACTGTAAGTATATTTTGTACTTCTTGTTCTGATCTGGGTGCATCTTTGTATAGATGGCAACTCACGACTCCCAAGGGTACTGCTATCGTTGCAGAATCATGCACGATGAGTGGGTATGCCCATATGAAGTCCAAGACTGCCAGTATTGTGGCGAAGGAGGGCATTCCGCCAACGAATGTCAAATGAAACATACCGCCGATATGGGTCGGCGGGGATCGCTTGGCCTTAGGGATGAGACCTCGCATGTTAGTGGGCCACATTACTCCAGTAGAAGGAGTAGCCGTACTCCAGCAATTTCTAATGAACTACCGTCTCTGGTAGGATTTGACTTGAACTTCCTTGAGGGATTTGGTCAATCGCAAGGCTATCAACAGGCATCATGTATGGCTAGCTTGCACAGTTGGGAGGAGGGATGCAACAACTCCTTCTATAATCCCATTATGATTTCAGATTCCTCGAATCAAAGTACTATTATATGGGGGAACAGAGCGGCTTCACCAACGCCGAGTCTGAATGGCCAGGAAGAGGGATACAACCTATATCGTCCCGTTATGGTCTCGGATTCCCCGAGCCATGATGCCACTGAATGGACAAGTAGACCGGCATCACTGATCTATCCACAAGAGTCGCTTGAGAGTGCGGAAGTGCCGCCCAAGCCAAAGCTAGTTGTGCCTGCACCAAGGCAATGTGGAAGTAAACGATACTTCGGGTTCTTTTGGTCAAGAAAGAAATCCAGTTCCTAGAAGAGACTGGTAGTGTTTTGGAGTCAATAGACTCATGTACCTAGTTTCTCAACGCCTAAAAGTCTGCCAGTGCGGCATGACGATTTGTTTAAGGCGATGCTTGTGTAAACGTGATGTATATTAAGTAAATAAAACTTTGCTTCGATATATACATTGTGAAACTAAAACACGTTGTTTGTATGTGGTAGATAAATGGCTCCTACGACGAGGAGAACCATACCAAGCGAGGAGTCCCATACTCAAGGATTTCTGCTGGAAACACTCAACAATTTGGTTACTGCCATTCGAGAAACAAGGCCAGAACCAGTCGCACCTCGAAGCGAAAACCTTGGTGGAATAACCTATGAAAAATTTCTCAAGCTCGATCCACCAGTCTTCGCCGGTAGAGCCGATCCTGAACTGGCAGAAAGTTGGGTCGAAGAGACCGAACGTGCCTTCCTGGTGCTGGGAGTACCAGAAGAAAAGAAGACCAACTTTGGCACGTACAGGCTGAAAGACAACGCACGAAAGTGGTGGGATACCACTAAGATTATCCAGTTCTCGGAAGTTGAAGTCATTCCTTGGACTGACTTCCGGAGAGCTTTCATGGATAATTACTTTCCATTACACTCCAGAAACAAGAAGAAGATGGAGTTTCTGGAATTGGAGCAGGGTGGCATGAATCTGATTGACTATACCACCAAATTTCAAAATCTTGAACGGTATTGCTCTCGGTTATTTGAGACCGACCAAGAAAGGGCCGACAAGTACATCAATGGACTGCGAGAAGGGCTAAGGTCACGGGTTATCACCAGCATGCCCCAAACTTTTCAAACTGTTGTGGCAGCAGCTTCGAAAATACAAGTGGATTGGGAGCGATCAAAAGTGATCATAGCGAAAAGGCCCATAGTTGATGGTGGGAACAAGAAAAGAATGTTTCCAAGTGGCCAGGGTTCACGACAACCCTTTCAGAAGAAAAGGTTCCAAGGTGGGAACAACACTCAACAAGTTGTAAGGCTAAGACAGAACATGGCTCCAAACAACCTGCAGTCCAACCCAAACTGCCCAAAATGCCATGTTAATCACGCAAGAGGACCATGTCCACGTGACACAGGTGGATGCTTCTACTGTGGCAAAGTGGGCCACATTGCAAGACAATGCAGGAAGAAGCTTATTGATGAGCAGAGGAGGAATGCCGGATCTGCCGGACCCTCTCAACAAGTACCACAACGAACACTAGTCCAACGACCCCCACCTAGAGTAGAACAAAGGCCTGCTGCAAGTCGTGTATACGCTGTAACGACTGAACAAGTCGAAACCGGTGACCTCATTGAAGGCACCGTACCTGTTAATGGACATACAGCTTACTACTCATACGTTTATCTTCGACAATTTCACCGAACAACTCCACGCCTCGGTGCAACCGATTGATAAAATGATCGAAGTATATAACCCGTTGGGTTCACGCACCAAATGTATCCGGTGTGTGAAAAAATTGGATATTGAGATAGCAGGGCAACACTTGCCTACTGACGCCATCCTGATCGATATGATACAGTACGATGTCATTCTGGGAATGAATTGGTTGGCTCAGAATAATGCCAAGATTCTGTGCCGCGAGGGCAGAGTGATTCTATCTCGACCCGGATTACCTAAGATGGAATACCGGTTATCCAAACCAGTTCCACAAAAAAGGCTCATATCAGCACTTAAGGTACAAAAATACCTTAGGAAGGGTTGTGTGGCCTTCCTGTTGAGTCTCTCGGTGGAAAAATCCAACGACCAACCCCTTGAGAGTTTGGAAGTAGTGCGGGAGTTTCCTGATCTGTTTCCTGAGGAATTGCCAGGACTTCCGCCACTTCGTGAGGTTGAATTTGGAATTCAATCCTTACCTGGAACAGCGCCAATATCCAAAGCCCCTTATCGTATGGCACCAGCTGAACTCAGTGAGTTGAAATGTCAGTTAGAAGAACTGATGAAACAAGGGTTCATCCGACCAAGTATGTCACCATGGGGAGCCCCAGTGTTGTTTGTAAAGAAGAAGGATGGATCCCTTCGGTTATGCATCGATTATCGGATGCTTAACCAGGCAATCGTTAAAAATAAGTACCCGTTGCCTCGGATTGAGGACTTATTCGATCAGCTCAGAACAGCGAGAGTGTTCTCCAAGATCGACCTCAGGTCTGGATACCATCAGCTCAGAGTTAAGGAGGAGGATATACCTAAGACTGCCTTTAGAACGAGATATGGCCATTATGAGTTCGTAGTAATGCCCTTCGGACTTACTAATGCACCTGCTGTCTTTATGGACCTGATGAACCGAGTGTTCAAGCCATACTTAGACACTTTTGTCATCGTCTTCATTGATGACATTCTCGTGTATTCAGAGAATGAGGAACAACACAAGGAGCACTTGAGAATTGTCTTGAAAACCCTTCAAGATAATCAGTTATATGCCAAGTTTTCAAAATGTGAATTCTGGCTAGACAAAGTAATGTTCCTTGGCCATGTGATCTCCAAAGATGGAATTACAGTAGATCCTGCGAAGGTCGAAGCTGTGATAGACTGGAAGCAGCCAGAAAATATCACTGAGGTCCGCAGCTTCCTTGGACTTGCTGGATATTATCGGAAGTTCATACAGGACTTCTCCCGAATCGCCGTACCAATGACGAAATTACTAAAAAAGGGAGTCAAGTTTGAATGGACTGACCAGTGTAAGGAGTGCTTTGAGGTTCTCAAACAGAGGCTTACCATTACCCCTGTCCTTACCTTACCTTCTGGTTAGGGAGACTTTGTTGCTTATACCGATGCCTCGGGAATAGGTCTGGGTTGTGTATTGATGCAGCATGGCAAAGTAATCGCCTATGCATCCCGTCAGTTAAGAATTCATGAGAAAAACTATCCAACCCACGATCTTGAGCTTGCCGCGGTAGTGTTCGCACTTAAAATATGGCGACACTACCTTTATGGAGAGAAATTTGAGGTCATGTGGGACCATAAAAGCCTAAAATACCTCTTTTCTCAAAAGGAAATCAATATGCGGCAACGGCGATGGCTGGAATTCCTCAAAGACTATGAATTCACGCTTTCCTATCACCCTGGAAAAGCGAATGTTGTAGCAGATGTCCTTAGTCGCAAGACTGTTGGCACTCTGGCCAGCCTCACCGGACAATGGAAGCTGATGGAGGATTTTGTCGGTTGGAAGCCATTCCTGGCTGACCCAGGAAAGATTCGATTGTCATGCCTGACAATCCATATCGAGATCCTCGATCGCATTGTAGCCGAACAGTTCAAGGACCCCCAGTACTTGGAATTAAAAGCTCGTGCTGAAAGAGATGACACTTTCTTCCATTTAAAAGAAGATAGAGGAATATGGATGGAAGAAAGGATTTGGGTTCCAAATAACCCTGAGCTAAGACAGGAAGTACTCCAGGAGGCTTATAACAGCAAGTACACCATTCACCCTGGAGGTACGAAAATGTTTCGGGACTTACAGAGAAAGTACTGGTGGAGGGGTATGAAACGGGATGTGGCTACATTTGTCTCAAAGTGTTTGATCTGCCAGCAAGTAAAAATCAAGCATCAACGACCTGGTGGAAAGATGTAGCGGATCGAGATTCCAGAATGGAAATGGGAAGGCATTACGATGGATTTCATCGTTGGATTGCCTCGATCCAAGAGACAACACGATTCAATATGGGTGATCGTAGACAGACTCACCAAGTCTGCTCACTTCCTGCCAATCAACACTCGATACTCAACTGAACGATTGGCGGAGATCTACATTCGGGAAATCGTTAGACTCCATGGAGTGACGATTTCGATCATATCCGATCGTGACCCGAAGTTTACCTCTCACTTTTAGGAGCAGCTTCAAAGAGCCCTGGGGACGAAACTCAAGTTCAGTACAGCATTCCATCCCCAAACAGATGGGCAATCAGAACGAACCATACAGACTCTTGAAGATATGCTAAGAGCCTGTATGCTAGAATGGAAAGGTGATTGGGATTCCCACCTAGCGTTGACTGAATTTGCTTATAATAATAGCCACCACGCTAGCATTGGGATGGCACCGTATGAAGCCTTGTACGGGCGACCCTGTCGATCACCAATCCATTAGGGTGAAGTGGGTGAGCGAACCTTGGACTCGCCCATAGTGTTGCAGCATTATACTGAGCAGGTCCACATGATCAGGAAGAAGCTACTGACTGCTCAGAGTCGACAGAAGAGCTACGCTGATCAGCGGCGTAGGGAACTCACTTTTGCGGTTGGAGATAAGGTTTTTATCAAGGTCTCCCCAACCAAGAGTGTGTTTCGTTTCGAAAAGAAGGGGAAGCTCAGCCCCAGATTCCTTGGTCCCTTCGAGGTTTTGAGCCGGATAGGAGAGACCGCCTACAGAGTAGCATTGCCACCGCAGTATACACAGATACACATTGTATTTCACGTGTCAATGCTTAGAAAATACGTTCACGACCCTTCCCACGTCATCCAACATGAAGATATTGACATCCAGGAGGATATGACGGTGGAAGAAAGGCCAGTAGAGATCATGGACCGACGGGAGCAAGTGCTAAGGACGAAGGTCATTCCACTTGTCAAAGTGAGATGGCAACATCACGGAGTCGATGATTGCACTTGGGAGCCCGAATCGGATATGCGGGATAAATATCCTGAACTCTTCACCTTGTACTCTTAGCTGAATTTCGCGGACGAAATTCCTTTAAGGGGGTAATGATGTAAGACCCGCAATTTTTCAGAAAACATTTGAATAAAATTCATGAGGCATTTACCGGTAAAAATAGCATTTTTTCTCAGAATGCGAAACGAATCAATTCCTACGAGCCAGTTATACTTAGGATATTCATCGAATCGCGAATATATGCTCAAACACTCTGGAAGCCATAACTTCCTATCTGAACAAAATCAAAGGATTCCTGCGAGCCAACTTTCTTAGTGGCATCAATACGAAGATAATGGCGTACTCAGAATTTTTTCGGAAAAAAATCGCCGAAAACCCGAAATTCTTGCAGGACCCACAGAAATATGGGTGGGACCCACAGAAATATTTCTCAGAAAATATTCTAGAATATTCCAGCACCTTCCAGCATCTTCCAGAGCCTTCCAGCTCCTTCCAGCACCTTCCATGGAAGGGATTTCTGAAAAGCCAAGGGGTAAAGAGGGGATTCTGAAACTTGGGGCCCAAGTTTCAGAACCTATAAATAGAGGAGCCCCCCTCTCTTTAAAAATCGCCAACCCCTCTCTCTCTCCTCCTTTTTCCAAACCTCCCCTACCTAGCCTAGCCCACCTGAGCCCACCTGACCTGGTCTGAGCCTGCCTGACTTAGCCTGAGCCTGCTTGAACTGGTCTGAGCCTGCCTGACTTAGCCTGAGCCTGCTTGACCTGGTCTGAGCCTGCCTGACCTGGTCCTAACCCACCTGACCTAGGTCTGAACCTACTTGACCTAAGTCTGAACCCAGTTGACTTGACTTGAACCAGGTTTGGTTCAAAGTCAAAGTCCAAGTCCTATTTCGTCCAAAGTTCGAAGTTGATCCTTTTTCGAAGTCGAGCCTCGTTCGAAGCGTTTGAAGCAATCAGAGTCATTTCTTCCTCAAATTGAAGTAAGTTCGCTTCATTAAACCATCTCTCTCAAGTATTTTATTGTTTGTATATAGCATATATTTTCTGAAGTAGTATCTTGCTTTAGTTATTGGTTCAGCCCTCTAGGACGCTTCGGTGTTCACGCGCTCGCCTCGTAACTATCGTCGGATATATATGTTCGAATACGCAGTATATGCGTACTTCAAAATAGTATCTCACCCTAGTTCTTGGTTGAGCCCTCTATGACACTTCGGTGTTCACTCGCTCGCCTCGTAACTATCGTTGGATACAGATCTAGGTGTATATCTGCTGATACTGCCGACGCGTCTTATATCGCACAGACCATGTAATTTACCTTTGCCGTCGCGTCGTATGATGCCAAGGCTCCTGCTTTCTGCAATTTACGATTACTGCACTTCCGATTATGCATTTATTTACGCCGTCGCGTCGAACGATGCCAAGGCTCCTGCTTTCTGCAATGTATTTACTTACGCCGTCGCGTCGAACGATGCCAAGGCTTCTGCTTTGTTATATATTTAGAATATTTCGTTCAGTTACACACCCTGAACAATAGTATATGCATTTCCTTTACGCCGCCGCTGTATAAAGCACAGGCTTCTGCTTATATTACATATATGGCGCGTAAGTGAGCGTTCAAATGGAGATCAACTCCAAAATCGCCCATGCGATTCCCTTACTGCTCCTCGTGCAAGATTCTGCTTGACGAATGAAGCCCCTATTGGAAAGGCTTCGCCTTTTGGCAAAATGCTCTTTACGTAAAGACTAAATCAATTACGTATGGCCTGGCTATGGCCCAAGGTTCCTGCAACCTTGATGGATGCAAAGTACGCACAACGGTGCACATCCATTTCCCGAGTTAAGCGTAGCGATTTCCCACCAAAGAGGGGAGATGCCGCTGAAATGGATAAAAGAAAATGCACGCTTTCTCCGTTAAAGAGAGGAAGTGCTGCTGAAATTCCTGAAGGAGCTAAGAATGGCTCAGAAAGAACGTAGCAGAAGTGCTACCCGGTTATGGAACGCCTTCTACGATGTAGAAAGGTTCGTCGCACCACTGCCGGTAGAGCAGAGAAGGTGTTGACAGAATGGTTGGCAGAAGAGCTGCCAGAACCAGTTAAGTGGCACAATGATGTCCTTTGTTGGAACGATGTCAGAAGGACTCGTCTCCCTGGCACCTGCAAGGGCACCATACTTGTAAGAGCCGTTGCGCCAAAGTAGTGGTAGCGCCTTGACAAGGTCCTGAGCTCGTTGCGTAAAAATACGCCGAGTAGCCGATTCGTAGAGATCGAGTCATGTGCATGCTCATTGAGAATTATCAGACAACCAGACTCGTAAGGGCCGCTGAGCCGGAGTGTGTTGTTTCCACCGAAAGAGGTGAAGTGCTCGTCAAGGCCGAAGTGTCGAGAGCAGAGTTAAGCATGCATATGAATAAAACCTTTGTTCCACGGTGAAAACCGTGTGGTTGATTGGGGTCGGGTACATACTTCTCAAAGGCTGCCCTATAGGCATGCAATGTTCATCAAGTAATTATAAGACCGGCAGGCCCCTTTCAGAATTTCTCACCGAGGAAGACGGTGATGGCGCAACCTTGAGTGACATATATTTCACCCGAACCTGATAGAGTTCATTGATGGCCTTCGTCACTCAGAGGTATGGAGGTCGTGGTTATCCTTAAATATCTAAGGATTGAACCCAACTACTGCAGTAGCAGAATGCATTCGGATACCTAGTAAGGTATTTCCTGAGTCTCATTTCGATGAGATATTTCATTTCCCGGTCAGGTTAAGCGTCAAACCTGAGCTTCGTTTCTACACGAGGTATTTCATGTCCCATCCAGGTTAAGGGCAAAACCTGAATCTCACTTCTTTTCAGGCAAAATTTTTCTTCTTTATTCTCCATTTCATATCTACCATTTTCATCAGGGCTAAATCTCTTCATATCCAGTCAGATCCTTCTAACTGGGGCATTTTTATAGCTCAAATTTGGTGTGTTTTTCTTTGCCACTAAGCTCGTCTTCAAGCCGGCTTAGTAGCAAAGAGGGGCATCTGTAAACACCGCAAATTTTCCTCATCCATTCTCAAACAACCCTCCTCGTGCAGTGCCAACCCTGTTAGGTCAGTGTAGGAGTCAAACCCCGAGTTAGTTTCAGAAAATCACCATTTTACCAACTTTATTAGGAAAATTACCATTTTACCCCTAGGTCATCCCGGACCTCAGTCAATCGGAGTCAACAAAGCTCACTGGTCAATTCAGAACATTTAGAATATCAGTCATTCCAAGCACATCTAAGCTTACAGTGAGAAGACCATTTCCATTTCTGACCATTCCTGCCAAAATGGGATCATTTCTTCAGAAATGAGCTTGTTTCTCACTCAAATCCATGCCAATTGTCTCTGAGTCAGTCATTCCCAGTCAGTCATGTTCCCCAGAGTCTAACTTGAGCTCACCAGGAGTTCAAGCGCTCCAGTTTCAGTTCAAAACCATTTCCAAGTGTCTAGGAGCCCATTTTAGTCCATTTTAGCTCTTTCAGCTGAAATTGAGTTGAGTTCAGTCAATTGAGCTAGTGTTCGAGCTTTGATTTTAGTTCATGTCAGTATTACTGACCTTTGTTATAGCTCAAACCCAACTAAGATTCGTAATTCACTTTGCTTCAGTGACCATTCCGTACCATTTCTCTAAAAATGGCAACTTTTCTGGAAAATTCAGTCGGAAAGGTCAGTTGAGTCAATGTCTGGTTAGTTCACTTGAGTTCTGAAACTCTAAAACTCAGCTCAATCCAGCTCATTTCAGTTCAATCCAGCTCGAACCCCAATTTTCAGTGTCACTCTGACCCAGTAGAGTCCCGAAAACCATTTCTTGAGCTATTTTGCAAATTTTATCAATTTTAATGTTTTTTTAAAAACTGATACAAGTGTCAATCGGGGTCTGACATCCAAAATTCTTTATTCAAGGTTAGCATTTCACATAGCATTTCATGTCATTTCTCATCATTTCATATCATTTCTCAGCATTTCATAACATTTCATCACATTTCATTTCATTTTCGAAGTCCAGAACTCCAATTTTATAAATTTCAATCTAGATCGAGTTTTAAAAGCTTTCAGAAATCAATTTCAAACCCTGGGTTTCCAAAATTGACATTTTTACCCCCAAGAGTCTAAATTTGGAAATATTTTCTTAAGAAAAATAATCTGGATTTATTTCAAACTCAAATTTTTGAATCCTACACTGGATCTGCTTCGCAACGGGGTATTGAACTTCAAAATTCAAGCTTGTTTAAAAAACTGCCAAAAATAACTCATTTTGTTGGAAGCATTTTCTTGAGAAAAACAATCTGGATTTCTTTCAAAATTACATTTTCAAATTCTACACTGGATTTGCTTCGCAACGGGGTATTGAACTTCAAAATCTGAGCTCGTTTAAAAAACTGCCAAAAATAGCTCGTTTCGTCTGGAAACTTTCTGAAAAGACTATTTTACCCCTCTAATCTTCATAATGAAAATCAAAATTGAAATTTGGACCCGCTCTAAGATGGCCCATTCATTTATATTTCTGTTTAAAAAAAAAAGGATTTTTTTTTATTTGTTTGTTTTTATTTTTATTAATTTTTATTTATTTATTTATTTTATTTTAGAGAGGTGGGACCCACAAGATGGTCACCCAAACCTCCAGCCCCTCTTTTCTTTTTCTTTCCTTTCTTCCTTTTTTCTTTCCTTTTCTTCTTTTCCTTTTCTCTTTTCTTTCTTTTTCCCTTCTTCTTCCTCTTTCCTTTTCTTTTTCTTCTTCCCTTCCTTCTTTCCCCTTTCTTCCTTACCTCCTTTCCATCTTTTTCAAAGGGAGAAGGCTACAGCCAATTCACGTAGGCTGTTTCATGAAACAATATTAGAAACTTAGGTTTTGATTTTTATCAAAACCTAAGTTGTCATAAGGAGGAAAGAGATCCATACGGCGGGCCAACTCTCTCTCTCTCTCTCTCTCTTTCTCTCCCTCCTCATCAAGGTTATCTCTCCATGAAAACTTAGGAAAATCATTTTTTTTTCCTAAGTTTTCAACCAAAAGGGTCATACGGCTGGGCACTTTTGGCTTCTCCAGCCCATTGACGCCCTTTGGTTTTCTCTTGCCTCTTCCTTTGCTGCTACAGCACCAATACCTTCATCATCCTCCCTTTGTAGCAGCTGCAGCCACAACGCAAGACCACTTCCAGCCGATTTGTCTACGTTGAAGCAGCCTCCAGCCGGCAGCAACCAACTCCATTCCAGCCACCATCATCCTCCTTCTTTGGTGCAGCTGCAAGACACCTCCTTCAGCCTTTTACTTTGGCAGCACCACTTCAACACCTTGCAGCCATCTCAAATCGATTCCCAGCAGCAACAAGACAGCCTTCTCCATTTGCTGCAGAAAGACCCCAAGGTGAGTGTTTACCCTTTTCATTAGTCCTTGTTAAAGCTCTATGATACTCACCCTTGTCGCCTCTTGATATGGGTTTTTAAATCTCATTTTTGTAATAGGAAATATTGAATCAGACCAAGGATTAGATCTACAGCCACATGAAAGTTTTTTTTTTTTTGCCATGGTTTTAAATTAATAACTGTAGAAAGATTATAATCTTATGTATGGGGACTAAACGAGTGATGAGGTTCATCCATTCGATGGATCGAACCTCTCACTTCGAGAGTCAAAAGAAATAAAAAAAAAAGAGAGTTCATATCTCCCTTTTCTTTTTCGTTTTAAGTTTTATTTTTATATTGTTTATTTGTTTTAAACATTATAGTTAGTTCATTTCATAGAAATAGCATGTCCAATTCATGATTGTTGCTATTTGTCCATTTGTTAATAAATTCTTGATTTGTATATGATAGTCTAGTTATCATTGTATGTTTAGTTTTCGTCAATAAATTCTGTATATTTCAGAGTAATTAGGTTCATATGTCTTTGTCTCACTGTCGAAAATTTGATTCAATCCGAGTTTTGGAACCCCTCTAAATAAATCAAACTCTAAATCGGGTTTTCTGTCATCTAGAAATTTCAATTTCTGCTTTAGCAGAAAAAAACCTATAGTACCACCCTTGTGGGAGATCCGAATCATCCTCAAAAAATCACAGTGGACTCATAATTGAATCTACTTGTGATCTGGAAATTTTTATGTTTTTACAAGCAGTTTTGCCCTCTTACAAAAATCAGATTTCCCAGACCCCTGGGAAAATCTCGATTTTCCTTTGTCAGGGTATAGACAGACCCTAATGCATCATGTCTGCCAAATCTGTAACCTGTCTGCAAAAACTTTAAACATGAAAGTTGTTCCTAACATAATTTCCTATCATTTACCAAAATGTGGTATTTTTTGGATCTGTTTTATTATTGTTCCCGGATTTTCTCTTTTTGTCTAACAGATTCCAATGTCCAGAAATTCCAGAGATTTAGGTCTCTGATAACAGTGTGGCCTTTTCCAAACCGTAACCCTAATACCAATTGTGTCAAAAGATCAAATCTTCTTCTGTTTGTCAGGGACATGTTCCCACATATTCAGCCATTTTCCCATCTGTCTGCCATTTTTCCCACATTTTCTACCAAAACCTGTCTGTTTCCTTCATTTACTAGAGTCGCCGGATTCCGATCCGACTTGCCGGAGTGGTACAGCTCCGACCATAGGTCAAAACCAGAAAGTGTAAAAAATAAAAAATCCTTGAATTACTGTCCTCTGTCACCCCATGAAATTTGGGAAATGTTTATGGAAATTTGATATCCTAAATCCCCTTTAGAATCAACATTTTAGGCAAAAATCACAAAATTTAGGGTTTTTATTTGAATTTCTATATTTAAAAATACAAAAAAATTATATTTTAGAGATCCATTATGTTTCTAGGGTTATTTTAGTTGTCCATGCCAAATTTGGTTTAATTCCAAGTTCATTTGCTCCATGTGTTAGTTTATCTTTAAATTCAGAAGCGAAAATCGAGTTAAATTCGATATTTTATGATATTTTCGCCATGTTAGGGTTTGTATCATGTACATAAGCATGTAGAATCATATTAGGGTTAATTTTAATCTCATTTGCATTTCATATTTTTCAATTTTGCAAAATTTATTTCAGAAAACCCTGGTTTCAAGGCCATAGTCTTGTTATCAGGGGTATTTTGGTCATTTTGACCTAAATTTCGAAATTTCAATTTCTAATTCTCCAAAATTTCATGCATATCATCATATTTTATCATATTATGTTTGATTTATTTCATTTGATTTTCAAAATTCCAAAATTTACAAAAATTCTTTCATAAAACCCTCATTTCAAGGTCATCAGGGGTATTTTGGTCATTTTGAACCCCAATTTCGAATTTTCAAGTTTATTTTCAAAATTTATTCATTATTTATTATGTTTATATCAAAGGGGGGTATGAATTTGAGTTTATATCTGAATAATATCCGATAATTTCTCATATTTTCGGATAAATTCAGAATAACCTACATTTTTGTGCTAACCTTGTTTTCTAGTTTTGCAGGAACATTCAAGAAGAAGACTTAGATTTTATTTTTTTATTTCAATTCAATGTAACCTCAAATGTAATAATTTGGAATAAGAGTTACTTTTCTGCTTAGAATAGGGCTGCATTGCATATAGTTTAATTTATGCAAATTTCGATATTTGATGTATGATTCATGTGCATTTATTTCAAATCCACTATGGTTTACACGAATGGCACGTGCACAAGCTTTTATGGAGTTTATAAACTCGGTGGGATTCGTATTTATGGCCATAGTCAGAATACGAAGAAAACCAAGATTTATGATCTTTATATCAGCCACATTCAGCCTACACTCTTAGGCTAACTTCAAAAATGCACTGCATTTCTCAAAGTTTCAAAAGGATTTCCCAATTCCTCAATGAAATTCCCTTTTTAAATTCATATTCATTCATTCATATCATTCAAATTGCATTATTTTCAAACTCATTTTCCAATTTCAATTTCAGAAAATTCAATTTTCTCAAGAATTTCCAAGTCTTTCTCAGGATCTGATTTTCTCAAAATCCTAAGTTTTCAAATGACATTTCAAAGCATTTCCCAAGTTCAAATCAAGATTTTCCTATGTTTTCAAATTCTCAAATTTCAAAATCCTAAGTTTTCAGAAATCGATTTTCTCATATTTTCCAGTTTTCCTGAGAATTCATTTTCCATTTCAAAAGTCATTTTCCAATAAATTTCTTAGATTTTCTCAAGATTCTCAAATCCATTTTCTCATAAAAGCAATTCCAAGTTTCCAATCTCAAAACCAATTTTCTCAGTTTTTCAAGCTTTCCTGAGAAATCATTTTTCAATGCAAATTTCTGATTTCCAATGAAATTCAATGATTTTCCCAAAAACTCCAATTTCAAGCACTTTTTCAATCATTTTTCCAAATGCATTTCAATTTTCCAAAGCAAACATCATAGTTTCTCAAACTTGCATTTTTTAAAAATTTCATAGCACAAGCCTGATTCTTTGAGCATTCTAGGAAAAATAGAGCATAATTTAGCTATTTGAGTCAAATTAAAGCAGGTAATTGATCCTTGGTTCAATTACCCCTGGTAAAGGCGCCAGGAACGGTTGAACCTCGTATCGACAGGCGGATCCCATTCCACGGAATTTTCCCGCAAATTTTAAAAACGGAGGCGAGTAAATTTTCAAAATCATTTTCAAAACTTTGGTCGAGTTTGACTGGCAAATTTGTTTCTCTCTCGCAAGGGAGGGGAAAATTTTTGCGATGATAACATATGGTATTTTTGAAATAATCTTGCATGGCTTTAAAGAATAGGCCTTCATTGGCCATGTGTCTTTCCAACACCCTCATGATGAAGCCTTGGCTCCATCATGAGGGGCGCCATTTTCAAAAGAGATCCATGGGGTGGTGCCCCATGACAGATTCGTGATTATTTTCAAAGACATTTGAATCCTTTCAATCCATTGGGCACGATGGGTGGCAGCCAGGGGCGCCCTTTTGTAAAATTTCAAACTTTTAAGGGCATTTAATGATGGCATTTTCGAGATTTTTGCAAAGCCTTTTGGAAGGCTTGACATGCATTGGTTGTTGGGGGGCGTGGAGCTCCCCAACCCTCCATCTTGGAGGGATTTAATTCCAGCCGTTCACCTCTAAGCCTACCTCTATAAAACCTTTACAAAAAAAAAAACGGGTCCCTCTTATTTGGGGCAATTTTTCCTTTTTCTCTCTCTCTCCTCTCAAGCTTCCTCACTCCAGCCGTGTGCTTCCTCTTGGCGTGAAGAGCTGCAGCACCTTCCTCATTAGCTAAGGTGAAGACTCACCTCACTTGTTATGGTTTCATTATGAAGAGGAAACCGTTGGAAACTTTGCACCTTGGCATGCAAAAATCCAAACGGTGGATTAGGTGATATAGCTATTGTTCCGATCTTAAATCACCATGGATTAGCAGGATTTCTTGCCGCACGTATTTGAAAGCTTTTCCCTTTTTGTTTTCGTTCAATCACCATTTTATTTGAAATCATTTCCTTGCTTGTTGTTGTTTACCATATTAGTTTAACACTGTCTTAGTTGTTATGTGATTCTTCTATGCTGAAGTTCATGGCTTTCTCCACCTTCTTCTTTCTATTTTCTATTTTTTTTTCTTTTTGGTATGGTGGGCCGAGCTGGGCTCGTCCAGCACACACCCAGGCCGGTTAGCTGTCCCTTGTATTCGGGAACACTAGGCGGCGTGTTCCAGACATCAGCATTTATATTTTTTTTTTGTGATTATTGTTATTCTTGTTCTGTGTTTTTCTCTTGCGGTGCTGGGCTTAGACCAGTCCCAAAATGCTGGGACTGGGGGCTGCAACCATGTTGTCGAGCGTTGGTCACAGTGTGACCAGCTCATTTTGGGCGTAGGAAGGTCAGGCGGTTGTGTTAGCCGCTTGCATGTCTTTTCCTTTTTCTTTGTTCGGTCTTCTTTGGAACCAGGACTGGAGCAGCTGGGCCGGTTTTGGTGTGCCCCGCACACCCTCCTTGTTGTTGTGAACCGAGCCCTTGAGCTCTGGTTCACGCTGACAAGGGTGGCTCGGTCTGGTCCAGCGGACCAGACCCCCATGGTCTATCCTTTTTCTCCAGGAATGGATCTGGCGCCACTTGGGTGGCCCGCGCATGCAAGTAGGGATTTGGCCTCTAGCTTCTTCTTCCCTCCGCGTTATCGTTCTGCCTAAACCCTTCGGTTCAGGTCTGAACCAAGGTTTCGACCTGATGGTTTGTCAGCCTGGGCGTGGCACAAGGTGCCAGCCGTCCAACCCCTTTCGTGGGAGCCGGATGGAGCCTAGTGGTGCCGAGCACCCAGGCCCTTTTCATTCGGCCATTTTGGGTTACATGTAGGTCTGAACCGAATGGTTCAGACCTGTGCATGTATGGGGAACCAGGCCGGCACCGGGTGCCAGCCATGGTTCTGTTTTTAGACAGGTCGAGTGCCAGCCGCATGGTGTTGGGCACCCGGGTCCCTCGAGCTGATCCCCTTCGGGTCCGGGTCTGAACCAGAGGGAGAAGGGTTCAGACCCACTGCTGGCCAACCACAGCCCGGTCTCATAGACCAGACCGACTGGGTCCAGTTTTTGGGCTCAACCCCCAGGCTTAGCCATAGTTGTCTTTGCCGGGGCTGGAAACAGCCCAACCAAAACCCTTGACAGGTAGGGTCCGGTTCCTGAGTCGGTCCAGACCTCGATGGTAGGTCCGACAGTCTGGTCCGTAGGACCAAACCACCCTTAGCTAGAGCTTGTTAGCACAAGTGTGGGTGAACTTTCGTTTCGCCACACTCGCGGCCCCGCTACACCATTATTTATGGCTGATAGCAGGTTACCCTATCAACACTAGCTCGCACCTACTTCGAGTCAAACCCGATTAGGTTCAAACCAGCCTTTGTATTGCCCTGCACCCTCCTCGCACTTCGGTTAGGTTCGGCATGATTGCATGCCTTGGGATGCACCGGGTTCGAGTAAGCTTTTCATATATATATATATGTAAATGGGATTGTATATATATATGTATATACGTATACATATAGGTATGTGCCTCGCCGAGTATGTTTGAAAGGGTTGATATATATATGTACTCATGAATATATGTAAGGGTATTAAAACTTATGACTCTCGTGTCCCGTTCAAGCATTTTGTCAGATGATTCCATACTCCGAGCTCAGTATGAATTCCATAGCATTGTCCTACGTTCGTTTTGGACAAACGGTTTGTTTAGGGTCCACGGGCGCGGCACCCCGAACCGTGGTAATGCCAATGTTATTCCCATTAGATGGGTTAAGTTCAGAAATCATCTTCGACACGTAAGTGTGTCGTACTGCGTAAGGAAAATCCTTATACCTTGATTTATGTGCAACTACTTAGTTAAGTATATAGACAAACACTATTGCAAATCCACATACTTGGAAACTACGTTGAATTACAAGCATTGTTTCATTGTCTTTGTTTCGGGTCCGCAGGCGCAGCACCCCACACCGTGGGAATAGCTAATGTCGTTCCCATAAGTCGGGTATATTCCAGATTTCACCATAAACATGTAAGTGTGTTGATGATGCATGAAATGCACATCATGTAAACAAGTTTTTCATGCGTTTTGTATCAAGTTTAAGGTTTTAAACCCATGTTTAGATGTGTTTTGATAGTAAGGGGCTATGGTTCGAATTTCAGAAAAATCGGAGTTAAAATGAGAGAGTTATGGCTATTTCAGTGTTTGGGCACGGATTTCGAGGTGGATCGGATCCATATCCGACCCAATTAGGTCAATTGGACCTTGGATCAACTCTTAGAAAGCCCAAAACCCAACCCACACACCTATCCATACCCATTTCAAAAAGTTTTTCTAAAACCCCCCCAGAAAGTGGCGCCTAGCAATATTTTATTTTTTAACACTCTTTCTGAAAAATGTCAAAACTATAAATAGTTTTTTTTCAAGAACCCTAGGCGTCTTTGGCTGTGTTTGGACGCCCCCCTACAGTGACTCTACAGCAGCAGCTCCTTCCTCTCCATCTTCCCCAAGTGTTGGCCATTGAAGATCGACCTATGCTTGATTTTCAAGCATATTTTAAAGCTTTCTGTGGTTTCTTTTCCTTTCTTTCTTATTCCTTGCTGTCTTTTCACCATTTTTCTGTACTTTTGCAGGTGTAGCATAGGTGGAGACCATTAACCTTGGGCGGGAGTGCGCAACACACCACCAAGGTGAGCCGGCCCTACCTCCATCCGGCTTTCTACACCCTCCGATCGCGAATCGGCTCACATGCCATCATCGGTGGATCTCCAACGTGTAGCAGCTGCAATAGGTGCCGTTTTTGGTGAAGTACAGCATCCTTGAACTGTAGAAGACGTCTACATCCAGCCATGGTCCGCTCTTCTTCACCCCCCCGGTCGTCGGATCTTCCAAAAGGTAGGTCTTCTTCTTCCTTCTCTTCTAGATAAAACCGATTTGTGTGTGTGGTTTTTATTTTGTTATTTTCTGTATGTTTCTTGTTTTTCTTTTTATTTCAACCTTAGAATAGCATGCGTGCACAGACCAGCACGTTAGATTAGGTTTTCTTTCATTGGTTGTGTATTCGATTTATGTTTTTCCATCGTTTTTATCTAAAACAAGCAAATCGGCAAGAGGCTTTTCTAGTCGATTTGGGTTTTTGTTTCCAGCGTGTTATAGGTGTTTTCTTTTTAGAAAATCTCAGACACAAATTTTATTTTGATTCATTTTAGTCGTTAGGTTTGTTTGTGTGTTGTTTTTGCTTGAAAAGAAGAAAAATCGGCTAGACTTTTTCTAGCCGATTCTTGATTTTCACAAAAAAAATAATTTTTTGTTTTGATATTTTTGTTTCGTCCAGTATGTGTATTGTGTTGCTTTGCTGAAAATCTCATTAGAAAATTTCATTTTAGTTCATTTTATTCGTGGGTTGTGCTTGTGTCTTGTTTTGATGTTATTTTAAAAAAAAGAAAAAAAATCGGCTAGGATTATTCTAGCCAATCTTTGTATTTTTGTTAAATGCATGTATTGATGTTGGTAAACCGTGTAGTTGCCGTGTGTTTTAGGTGTTAACAGCAGTATATAGTTGTGTTAGTCATTTCATTGTTTTAGGATTGATTTAATTAGTTGTTTTAATCAATTTTTCGTTTTTGTGTTTTGAGTCTATTGTTGAAAATTATAAAAATCAAGTTTTCTTTTTTTTTTTTTCATGTTTTTAATTCCAGCATAGTGCTGTTCTTGTTAGCCTTGGTGTAATTAGGAGTCCTTTGTATTATTCTCTAATTTAGTTTTATCAAATTAGTGGTTATTTAGTTTTATTGCTTTTTGTTAATTTATAATTTTATTTTTTATTTTCGTGTGGTTCTTCTTCTTCCCCAAGGTGGGGTGGCAGCCATTAGAGCTCCCCTGGAGCTCTTGGTCGATTTTTTTTAGCAAGTCTTAATGGTCATTAGTTGAGTTAGGAAGGTGTCTAGGTTCAATGTATTAGGTCTTCCTTTTCTAGCCGTTTTTAGAGGTTAACTAAGTAGGTTTTGATAATTAGGTTAACATTAACTCCTAGGAAATCGATTTTCCATTTAAGTCCTTTTATTCCCTAGGTAGAATTAAGTCTATTAGTTTAGAAAGTAGGATCCATTAAAGTTGGCGATTTTTGAGAAGGGAGGTAATTAAAGTAATTGAAAATTGGAAAGCTTTTGGAAAAAGGAGATTCTTCAAAAATCGTGTGAGGCATTTAAGGAAGATTTGAATTTTGAATGTGCATTAAAGGAGTTACTCCTTAACTTTGGAAAGTGTTTTGCAATTAAACCAAAATTCCAATCTAGGTTACACGATTTCCATAGAGCATTAAAAGCATTTTAATTCCATCTTGAAAAGCAAAAATCGTGGATTTCTAGATTGGCCTTTTCAGATTTCCAAAAAGGCATTAAAGGCAATTAAGGAGTGTAACCCCCTCTTTAAATGGGGCGATTTTTGAGAATCCAAAGCATTTCAAAGTTTGAACATTGGTAATTATTACATTCCTTTTTCCAACCTCCTCCATTAAAATCGTGAACTTTGGTTACTACTTTAGTCTAGACCTAACCTAGTCAAACCGAGCCTAGGTCGAGTCAACCCCTCGTCTACACCCCCTTTGAGTCTAGTCAAAACCTAGCCTAGCCCAAGTCAAAGCCTAAACCGCACTTAGGTCAAGTCTAAGACCAAAGCCCAACCTTAGTCAAGCTTAGTGGAGTCAACCTTAACCTAAGTTAGGTCAACCTAGTCTACCTAACCTATCTAAGTCAAACCTAGTTGAGTCCAACTTAGTTCAAGCCTACCTAAACCGAGTCCATTGGAGTCAACCGAACCTAGTTGACTAAGGAAACTCAAAACCGAACCCATCTAGACTAAACCAACCTTCGTTGACTAAGTCAACCCTCAACCGAGTCCAACCTAGTCTTAGTAACCTAACCAAGTCAAAACCTAACCCTAGTCGAGTCCTAGTCCAACCCAAGGTCGAGTCAACCTTAGCCAAACCCGAACCTAGCTAAGTTAAGATAGAGCCTAGTTGAGTCAACCATAGTCACATTCCAAAGGCTGCAACCCATGGTTCGTTAGTGGTCTCTTCTCCTTTATATTTCAGTCATCTTGTCTTTAGAATAGTTAGTTTAGTTATTTATGTAATCATTTTAGTTAGATTTTATCATTGGTTGATTGAATGTGTGGTTGTTAATGTCTTTTTACTATTAATAGTTTAGTTAGCATAGTCGTATCTAGTTTATGTGTATTGCATGTCTTATGCATATAGTTACTTTCTTGCATTAGTATTTTAGGGACATTTACATCATTAGCTCATTCAAGGCAAAGTCATGAAATGCATATCATTTGTCATTTAGATCTCATTTAGTTTAATCATAGTCAATATCAGCATATATTATGTCATATAGAAGTATTTAAGTCTGCATTATAGTTAGATTACGTTCATAGTGTTTAAAATAGATTCATATAGTGAATAGTGCATTGAAATAAAAACCAGATTTTTGCCCTATCGCACTAGCATTATTTTCTGTGCATAAACTCTGTGTTTTACAAAAAATTTTCATCTATTCACTTTATTGACGTGTTATTTAACTGCAGACCAAATTTCAGCTCATTCGGAGTTGATTTGGTCTGATTTTTAAGCGTTTTGCGAAAACCGCTTTTTCTGGATTTTAAATTACAGGACTGGCGATATCCTAATTTTTCTCAGATTTGAAACGCTTATATCTGGAGTTCCCGATACTGTTTTTCAATTCTGTAAAAACTGTCGTTTTGTTCAATCTGTCAGTTGCAGAACAGAACAAATTTCGGGAAAATCGGACCTCGTTTGCCCTGTCAAACAGTGGTTTTCCGATAACCTGTCAGAATGCTATTTTACACTAGTTAGGGGCAGTTTCGTAATTTTCTTAATTTCGGCCTTTTAGATTTGTTTTTAGTAGTTTCTGCATTTTAGGAGTTGCATCATCATCATACAGCATTAGTAGAGTTAAATTGAGTAATTTTAGCATTAATTTAGTATTTTAGTTAATTTTTGCTTGATAAATAGTATTTGCTTTACAATTTTCGTAAAATTAGAACTAGTCTTAGTTATTGTTTTCGTTATTCGAATAGAAAACTAACTTTGTATTTTTCTGCATTTTTAGGTTGAAAAACATATTTAGTGTCCAGGGATATTGTCCAAGTGAGAAGATTCTTTAAGTGGCGAAACGACGGAAATACCCTTGGTGTGGAGCAGAAGACTGATTGCTTGTGTACTTTTCTTTTAGTGTTTAATTGCAGTTGTATTAACTTTGTAATTGTAGGTTGACATTTGGCATTAATAAATTGAATTTTATAGAAATATTGTGTTTAATTCCCGTTCCCTGAGGATCGACCCGTACTTACCACTTTGTGGAAAGTCGGTTTTTATATTTTTTGGTTGACGATTTTCCAAAGTTTTATTGAAAATAATTGTTTTAAAAAGAGTATTCCAAAATATCAACCAAATTTTGGCGCCGTTGCCGGGGAATGGCGAATTAATTACTTTATTTCTTAGAGTTTAATTTATTATTATTTTGTTTTAGTTAGTTAATTAGTTGTTTTCTTTTTAGTTAGTAGGATTAGTAAGTGAATATAGGATTAACACAGTTAGTAAATATAGGATTCACATATTGTTCTTTTTAGGATTCACTTAATTATCATTCTGCAAGGAGCGATTAGACAGGTGGGTTTTAGAAAAACATAGTTTGTGATTTCCTGTATTTATTTGTTTTAGCATTTTAGAATAGTTTACTTTGTTATTTAATTATTTAGTATAGAATTCTGACGTAGCTATATAGCATATTTATTTGTTTTTAGTTACTGTTTTTTTGTTTAATTACATGTTAGTATCTGTGCTAGTTTAATTTTTTAGTTGGTCGTTTGCTTACATCTGGTCTTAGTACCAGTGTATGCAGGGTCGACGAGGTCTAGGAACCCCATTACACCCATTTGTTGACAACCCAGAGAGAATTTTACATTCTCATCGAAGTTCGGCAACAATGGCTGACATGGATCCTCCACCTCCACCCCCAGTTCTTTCACGCCCTCTGCGGGAATACTTCATTCCCACAGACTATGTTCAGGCATCCTGCATTCGGAGACCCGATGTAGGAGCGCCACATTATGAGATTAAGGCCAGCATTATTCAAATGCTTCCATCCTTTTATGGCCTTAGTCATGAGGATCCCTACCGACACTTAGATGAATTCCTCGAAATCTGTTCTACTGTTAAGATACAGAATTTCGATGATGATGCGTTGAGGTTGACTCTATTCCCTTTTTCATTGAAGGACAAAGCCAAGTATTGGCTAAAGTCCTTAGATTCTGTAGAAATAGAGTCCTGGGATCAGTTGCAACAGGAGTTTCTTCGGAAATACTTTCCCATTGGTCGCACGAACCAATATCGTAGAGCCATCACTAGCTTTTCAGAGCTAGATGGTGAGCGCTTTCATGAGACCTGGGAGAGAATGAAGGATCTCCTCAGGAAATGCCCCCATCATCAGGTGCCGAAATGGCAACTGGTGCAGAGTTTCTATGATGGATTGTCTGACAAGAATCGTCAGATGATCGACTCTTCATGCGGTGGGACATTCATGCTGAAGAGCGAGGACGAAGCATGGAGGCTATTTGATACATTGGCCGAGAATTCACTCCACCATGCTTCGAGCTCTCATTCTGATAGAGCCACACCCAGCATTCAGAAGAAAGCTGGCGTTCTTGAGATTGGTCCAGCTACTGCACTGCAGTGTAAAGTAGACATGATTGCTCAGAAGCTGGACCAGCTTCTCTCAGGACCATCCACTACACAGCAGGTGTGTACTCTTTGTGCCAGTCCGGCACACGAGATCACTGAGTGCCCTTCGGCAGCTCAGTACCCTGAATTTGTTCAAGAACAAGTTCAGGCAGCTCAGGGTTACGTCAGACCGCCAAATAACCCATTTTCATCGACATATAATCCGGGTTGGCGTAACCATCCCAATTTTTCTTGGAAGAATCCACAGTCTTCTATACAGATGCCTTCTTCCTCTCAGCCAGTTCGGCAGTCATCTTTTACTCAGCCATTTCAAAGACCGAACTATTCTCAGTCTTCTTCTTCTTCAGTTCCTTCCCCGATTCAGCAGGAGTCTGCCCCGCAGACATCTTTTGAGGAGAGACTTCTCCAGGCATTTCAAGAGGTGAAAACCTCTAATCAGAATGCCTTCGAGAAGTGTAGCCAGATTTTGAGCTCACATACGCAGTCCATTGCGAAGTTAGAGTCGCAAATGGGACAGTTAGCTGAGGCTATTAGTAGGAGACCCGAGGGTACATTGCCGAGTCAGGCTGTCATGAACCCGAAGGGTAAGGACCAAATGACTGGAGGCCTATTTCATACTGAGACACAGCAGCAGGCTAAATCAGTTATGGCCTTGAGAAGTGGACGTGAGTATCACGTCGAGAGCAGAGAGCGAGAGAGTAGAGAGAAGATAGAGGAGCCAGAGACCATTGTTTCACCTACGTCGGCTCAATCATCATCCCCATCCCCATCATCACCTTCATCATCTTTATCCTCAGAGAAGAAGAAGGATAGGAGTGAGCCTTCTCGCAAAGAGGAGGAGCCAGCAGAGTATATTCCCCCACCACCCTATCCCAAAGCATTAGAGTCTCCTGGTTATAGAGGGAAGCAAGGTACGAAGATCCAGGACATGCTTGATATCTTCAAGCACGTACAGATCAACCTACCTTTGCTCGATGCTATTCAGCAGGTGCCGGCTTATGCCAAATTTCTGAAGGAGCTATGTACGCAAAAGAGGAAATCCAGAGAGCGAATTCCTAACAGGGTCCATCTGACTGAGCAGGTGAGTTCAGTACTTCAGCATCAGACACCACCAAAGCTCAAGGACCCTGGAGCCCCTATCATTGCTTGTACTATAGGGAACATCCGGATAGAACGCGCATTGCTCGATCTTGGAGCAAGCGTGAACATTCTGCCCGGATATTTCTTTGATTCTTTCGGGCTAGGTGAGATGAGATCGACTCCGATTACACTTCAACTGGCAGATCGTTCCGTCAAGGTACCGAGAGGTGTCTTGGAGGACGTGCTAGTTAAAGTGGATGACTTTTATTTTCCAGTCGATTTCATTATCCTTGATATGGAAGGAGTAGACAGCCAGCACCAGACTCCGATTATTTTAGGCAGACCATTCTTGGCGACTGCCAATGCGTGCATCAACTGTAGGACCGGAGCCATGGATCTCTCATTCGGCAATAGGAAGGTAAAGCTGAATATTTTCAATGCCGCGATGGGACCAGCAGGAGACATGGACTGCTTTCATGTAGACATTGCACAGGAGTTAGTGGAGGAGCAGCCCGAGTTGTACATTACCGAGGATTCTTTAGATTTGTACCATATAGAGAAGAATAGCGGTGTAGATAGTGTAGATGTGTCTAGAGTGTCGTCGGAGAGACCACCTTGGGGAGCAGTCAGGGAACCTCTTCCACCACTTGCGGAGACCCCCGCCAAATCGTCGATCGAGTCGCCTCCGAAACTTGAGTTGAAACCCTTACCGGATTCACTCAAGTATGCATACCTCGGAGATGATGAGACTCTGCCTGTGATCATCTCGTCCTTGCTCACTGAGGAACAGGAACAGAGATTGCTGACTATTCTTCGAGAGCACAAGGCAGCGATTGGATGGGGAGTAGCGGATCTAAAGGGGATTGATCCTTCATTCTGCATGCATAGGATCCATTGTAATGAGGAAATCAAGCCATTTAGGGATATGCAGAGAAGGCTAAATCCCAACATGAAGGAAGTGGTGAAGAAAGAGGTGGTGAAGTGGTTGGATGCCGGAATCATTTACCCTATTTCTGATAGTCAGTGGGTCAGTCCGATTCAAGTTGTGCCGAAGAAGTCAGGACTCACTGTGGTTGAGAATGAGAAGGGTGAGAG
This sequence comes from Nuphar pumila, assembly GCF_984573655.1. NCBI lineage: Eukaryota > Viridiplantae > Streptophyta > Magnoliopsida > Nymphaeales > Nymphaeaceae > Nuphar > Nuphar pumila. Next base: position 55,812,659 of record NC_143256.1, read on the forward strand.
AATTCCGATGAGGACCACTACAGGATGGCGAGTCTGCATCGATTATAGGAAGTTGAATGTGGCAACTAGGAAAGATCATTTCCCATTGCCATTCATTGATCAGATCTTAGAGCGACTCGCAGGACAGAGCTACTACTGCTTTCTAGACGGATATTCAGGATACAATCAGGTAGCTGTCCATCCTGACGACCAAGAGAAGACCACGTTTACATGTCCTTATGGCACCTTCGCATTTAGACGTATGCCTTTTGGGCTTTGTAATGCCCCGGCTACTTTTCAGAGGTGCATGCTTGCTATCTTCTCGGACATGATTGATGATGTGATGGAAGTTTTTATGGACGACTTTTCTGTGTATGGCTCTTCTTTTGAAGATTGCCTCCACAAACTTGCTCGAGTACTGAGTAGGTGTGTGGAGACCAATCTCGTCCTGAGTTGGGAAAAGAGCCATTTTATGGTTCAGGAGGGGATTGTACTTGGACACATTGTGTCCAAGCGTGGTATTGAGGTTGACAGAGCGAAGGTGGAATCCATTTCTCGTTTGACTCCACCCACCTCTGTGAGGCAGATTCGATCATTTTTAGGGCATGCGGGATTTTACAGGCGGTTCATAAAAGATTTCAGCAAAATCTCTCGACCGCTTTGCACGTTATTGGAGAAAGACCAGCCCTTTGTTTTCGGTGAGGATTGTATGAAGGCCTTTGAGATTCTCAAAGAGGCCTTGATTACTGCACCTATTTTGAGACCTCCAGATTGGACTCTCCCATTTGAGATTATGTGCGATGCTTCTGATTATGCTATGGGGGCCATTCTAGGACAACGCATTGATAGGAAGCCCTATGTGATCTACTATGTGAGTAGAACTCTGTCTGATGCACAGATGAATTATACTACGACAGAGAAGGAACTACTTGCGGTAGTTTTCGCATTGGATAAATTTAGGTCCTATTTACTCGGTTCGAAGGTGGTTGTCTATTCTGATCATTCTGCATTGAAATATTTGTTGAATAAGAAAGACACCAAACCGGGATTAATTCGTTGGGTCCTATTACTACAGGAGTTTGATCTCGAGATTCGAGATAAGAAGGGAAGCGAGAATGTAGTAGCATACCATCTTTCCAGACTGATCGTGGAGACCACGCAGGATCAGAGACCGATCAATGATTCTTTCCCCGACGAGCAGATCATGTCAGTCAGTACATCGCAGTTACCCTGGTTTGCAGATATTGTGAACTATCTGGTTTCGAGGCAGATACCTGAGCATTGGAACAAGAATGAGCGTGAGAGGTTCCTATCTCAGGTGAGGCACTATTATTGGGATGAACCGGAGTTGTTCAAATACTGTGCAGATCAGATCATTAGGAGATGCGTTCCGGAGGAGGAATACCAATCCATTTTGAATTTTTCCCATTCGTTAGCCTGTGGAGGGCATTTTAGTAGTAGGAAGACGGCTGCAAAGGTTTTGCAGTCAGGATTTTATTGGCCCACACTCCACAGGGACGCTCATGAGTTCTGTAGGCGATGCCTGCGATGTCAGCAGATTGGAAACATGTCCAAGAGGGACATGATGCCCTTGCTGCCGATTTTGATAGTCGAAATTTTTGATGTTTGGGGCATTGATTTCATGGGACCATTTCCGCCCTCATTCGGAAATTTATATATTCTGGTGGCGGTTGATTATGTGTCCAAGTGGGTCGAGGCTGTGGCAACCAAGACCAATGATCACAGAGTAGTGCTTAAGTTCATTAAGCACAACATTTTCAGTCGTTTTGGAGTGCCACGTGCGATGATTAGCGATGGTGGCAAGCATTTTAGGAATGTTCAGATAGCTTCTCTGCTGAGAAGATATTCTGTCAATCATAGATTCACCACTCCATATCATCCGCAGACTAGTGGACAGGTTGAAGTGTCCAATAGGGAGATTAAGCGAATTTTAGAAAAGACAGTTCGTCCGGACCGCAAGGATTGGTCCCAGCGCTTAGATGATGCACTTTGGGCATATAGAACTGCATTCAAGACTCCCATTGGCATGTCTCCGTATCGCCTTGTATTCGGGAAAGCATGCCATCTTCCTGTCGAGCTAGAGCATAGAGCGTACTGGGCTATAAAGAAATTGAATTTTGACCTCACCCAGGCTGGCAAAGAGAGAGCACTGCAGCTCTCAGAATTAGAGGAACTCAGGAATGATGCTTATGAGAATGCCAAATTATACAAAGCTCGCACTAAAGCATTTCATGATAAGTATATTGTCAGAAAAGTGTTTGAGCCAGATCAGAAAGTGTGGCTATACAATTCTCGTTTACATTTATTCCCAGGGAAGTTAAGATCGAGATGGATAGGTCCATACATTGTAAAAGAAGTATTTCCCCATGGAGCAGTGACATTATTCGATCCTATGACCCAAGGTACATTCAAAGTAAATGGGCAAAGACTGAAGCCATTCATTTCAGATGCCTTACAGGATGGTGAGTGTGAGATAGTGCATCTCACGAAGGCATGAAGATTCGACCAGAGGGATGTATTATATGTACATTATTTATTTTTCATTTCAGAGTTTTTATTTATTTAGTAGTTCATTTCACATGTGCTAATTTGTGTTTTGATGTATGCAGGATGAACTTAACAATTAGTGTATCAATTACCAGGTACAGAGAAGAGTTTTCAAAGAATTCAAGAATCAGAGGAAAATCAACTTCAAAAGCTCAGAGCAAATCAGGTTGTATCTATCCTTTCTCCCATATTTTTGTTAGTGTCTTTTAGCGTGCATGTGCATTACATTTTTTTTTCATTTTGTATGACACTAGAGACAGTGTCATTCAAGCATGGGGGGGTGGTTTAGATGCATGCACACAAAAATACACAAAAAATTTTTTTGTATGACTGGTAATCAAAGTAGGCATTTAAGAACAAAGTGTAGCATATATGATTGTTTTTGGCATAATCTAACAGTTTAAAAATTTTTAAGCCCCATAAATTTTTTTTTCTGAACTGAATCAAATATAGTAGTTGTTTATGAGATAATTCAAAGAAAAGATAGTATTTGATTGTTAGAAAATTTTGAATCACTTTTGTATAAGTATGCACAGTATGTTTTGTGAAAGAAATAAGCAATGGAAAGATGTGTTTGAAAAATGAGTTTAAAAGAATAGAGTTACGTTTAGTTGTTGATGTCTTCGTGAATCCTAGTAGTAGAACTCAGACACGAGATGAAGTGTTTGAGTATCTTAACGAAAAGGATAACGAAGGAGATCATCTCTTGTCTAAGTCGATATCTGTGGCCTTTGTAGTTCGAGTAAGTAGAATCTGAAGGGTGTTTTACATCTGGTGCCCCAAAGCCAGCTGGTTTGGGAGCCACCGGTTCGAAAGCTTGTTACATGGACTGCATAGAAAGCCTAAGAGATAGAGACATTGCACATGACAAGAGGAAGACTATACGTAAACTATTAGAATAGAAGGTCTAGTGACTCGAGCAATTAAGTCCGAGGGATACTCTGTATCTAGTGCCCTAAGGTCGGCCGACTTGGGAGTCACTGACCCAAAGCTCGCTACACGGGTCACGAAAACTGACTATTCGAAATAGTGCTCATATGAGAAGAATGCGCAAGAGATCAAAAGTTGAAAATGAAAGAAAAAGAATGTGCTGAATGAGAAAATTTTCATTGCTTAAGTATATATGTGCATTACTGTGCAGAAAATATACAAGTGAGAATAAATGAGTAAAACATGAGAATACTTGACTTTCGGAGAAAAATCATGAACTAGCTACAATATTAGAAAAGTGAAGGAAAAGAATTTTTACTGTGGAGGCATGAGATTTTTAAACTTGTTTTGAGAATGTCAATTACATGAAATATTTGTTACAACTGCATTCTTAAGAGCCTAATATTTTTGAAAGATCATCCTTGCATTTTATTGATGTTTGTGGGTAGCATCGCTGCAAACCCTCACGAGACCTTACTCGTCCACTAGTGTAAGCTAGGGGTTTAAAGGGCTTGTTGCATACGCTAAATGCAACCGTGATTCCTACGAAAGTGAGGTAGTATTATGCATTCATGCTTAGCATTTCTTGTCTTCAGTGCATATCATGATTAGGGTTTGTTAAGGGACTAACAAACATTCAAGCATGGGGGTATTTGATGATGCATGAAATGCACATCATGTAAACAAGTTTTTCATGCGTTTTGTATCAAGTTTAAGGTTTTAAACCCATGTTTAGATGTGTTTTGATAGTAAGGGGCTATGGTTCGAATTTCAAAAAAATCGGAGTTAAAATGAGAGAGTTATGGCTATTTCAGTGTTTGGGCACGGATTTCGAGGTGGATCGGATCCATATCCGACCCAATTAGGTCAATTAGACCTTGGATCAACTCTTAGAAAGCCCAAAACCCAACCCACACACCTATCCATACCCATTTCAAAAAGTTTTTCTAAACCCCCCCCAGAAAGTGGCGCCTAGCAATATTTTATTTTTTAACACTCTTTCTGAAAAATGTCAAAACTATAAATAGTTTTTTTTCAAGAACCCTAGGCGTCTTTGGCTGTGTTTGGACGCCCCCCTACAGTGACTCTACAGCAGCAGCTCCTTCCTCTCCATCTTCCCCAAGTGTTGGCCATTGAAGATCGACCTATGCTTGATTTTCAAGCATATTTTCAAGCTTTCTGTGGTTTCTTTTCCTTTCTTTCTTATTCCTTGCTGTCTTTTCACCATTTTTCTGTACTTTTGCAGGTGTAGCAGAGGTGGAGACCATTAACCTTGGGCGGGAGTGCGCAACACACCACCAAGGTGAGCCGGCCCTACCTCCATCCGGCTTTCTACACCCTCCGATCGCGAATCGGCTCACATGCCATCATCGGTGGATCTCCAACGTGTAGCAGCTGCAATAGGTGCCGTTTTTGGTGAAGTACAACATCCTTGAACTGTAGAAGACGTCTACATCCAGCCACGGTCCGCTCTTCTTCACCCCCCCGGTCGTCGGATCTTCCAAAAGGTAGGTCTTCTTCTTCCTTCTCTTCTAGATAAAACCGATTTGTGTGTGTGGTTTTTATTTTGTTATTTTCTGTATGTTTCTTGTTTTTCTTTTTATTTCAACCTTAGAATAGCATGCGTGCACAGACCAGCACGTTAGATTAGGTTTTCTTTCATTGGTTGTGTATTCGATTTATGTTTTTCCATCGTTTTTATCTAAAACGTGCAAATCGGCAAGAGGCTTTTCTAGTCGATTTGGGTTTTTGTTTCCAGCGTGTTATAGGTGTTTTCTTTTTAGAAAATCTCAGACACAAATTTCATTTTGATTCATTTTAGTCGTTAGGTTTATTTGTGTGTTGTTTTTGCTTGAAAAGAAGAAAAATCGGCTAGACTTTTTCTAGCCGATTCTTGATTTTCACAAAAAAAATAATTCTTTGTTTTGATATTTTTGTTTCGTCCAGTATGTGTATTGTGTTGCTTTGCTGAAAATCTCATTAGAAAATTTCATTTTAGTTCATTTTATTCGTGGGTTGTGCTTGTGTCTTGTTTTGATGTTATTTTAAAAAAAAGAAAAAAAATCGGCTAGGATTATTCTAGCCAATCTTTGTATTTTTGTTAAATGCATGTATTGATGTTGGTAAACCGTGTAGTTGCGTGTGTTTTAGGTGTTAACAGCAGTATATAGTTGTGTTAGTCATTTCATTGTTTTAGGATTGATTTAATTAGTTGTTTTAATCAATTTTTCGTTTTTGTGTTTTGAGTCTATTGTTGAAAATTATAAAAATCAAGTTTTCTTTTTTTTTTTTCATGTTTTTAATTCCAGCATAGTGCTGTTCTTGTTAGCCTTGGTGTAATTAGGAGTCCTTTGTATTATTCTCTAATTTAGTTTTATCAAATTAGTGGTTATTTAGTTTTATTGCTTTTTGTTAATTTATAATTTTATTTTTTATTTTCGTGTGGTTCTTCTTCTTCCCCAAGGTGGGGTGGCAGCCATTAGAGCTCCCCTGGAGCTCTTGGTCGATTTTTTTTAGCAAGTCTTAATGGTCATTAGTTGAGTTAGGAAGGTGTCTAGGTTCAATGTATTAGGTCTTCCTTTTCTAGCCGTTTTTAGAGGTTAACTAAGTAGGTTTTGATAATTAGGTTAACATTAACTCCTAGGAAATCGATTTTCCATTTAAGTCCTTTTATTCCCTAGGTAGAATTAAGTCTATTAGTTTAGAAAGTAGGATCCATTAAAGTTGGCGATTTTTGAGAAGGGAGGTAATTAAAGTAATTGAAAATTGGAAAGCTTTTGGAAAAAGGAGATTCTTCAAAAATCGTGTGAGGCATTTAAGGAAGATTTGAATTTTGAATGTGCATTAAAGGAGTTACTCCTTAACTTTGGAAAGTGTTTTGCAATTAAACCAAAATTCCAATCTAGGTTACACGATTTCCATAGAGCATTAAAAGCATTTTAATTCCATCTTGAAAAGCAAAAATCGTGGATTTCTAGATTGGCCTTTTCAGATTTCCAAAAAGGCATTAAAGGCAATTAAGGAGTGTAACCCCCTCTTTAAATGGGGCGATTTTTGAGAATCCAAAGCATTTCAAAGTTTGAACATTGGTAATTATTACATTCCTTTTTCCAACCTCCTCCATTAAAATCGTGAACTTTGGTTACTACTTTAGTCTAGACCTAACCTAGTCAAACCGAGCCTAGGTCGAGTCAACCCCTCGTCTACACCCCCTTTGAGTCTAGTCAAAACCTAGCCTAGCCCAAGTCAAAGCCTAAACCGCACTTAGGTCAAGTCTAAGACCAAAGCCCAACCTTAGTCAAGCTTAGTGGAGTCAACCTTAACCTAAGTTAGGTCAACCTAGTCTACCTAACCTATCTAAGTCAAACCTAGTTGAGTCCAACTTAGTTCAAGCCTACCTAAACCGAGTCCATTGGAGTCAACCGAACCTAGTTGACTAAGGAAACTCAAAACCGAACCCATCTAGACTAAACCAACCTTCGTTGACTAAGTCAACCCTCAACCGAGTCCAACCTAGTCTTAGTAACCTAACCAAGTCAAAACCTAACCCTAGTCGAGTCCTAGTCCAACCCAAGGTCGAGTCAACCTTAGCCAAACCCGAACCTAGCTAAGTTAAGATAGAGCCTAGTTGAGTCAACCATAGTCACATTCCAAAGGCTGCAACCCATGGTTCGTTAGTGGTCTCTTCTCCTTTATATTTCAGTCATCTTGTCTTTAGAATAGTTAGTTTAGTTATTTATGTAATCATTTTAGTTAGATTTTATCATTGGTTGATTGAATGTGTGGTTGTTAATGTCTTTTTACTATTAATAGTTTAGTTAGCATAGTCGTATCTAGTTTATGTGTATTGCATGTCTTATGCATATAGTTACTTTCTTGCATTAGTATTTTAGGGACATTTACATCATTAGCTCATTCAAGGCAAAGTCATGAAATGCATATCATTTGTCATTTAGATCTCATTTAGTTTAATCATAGTCAATATCAGCATATATTATGTCATATAGAAGTATTTAAGTCTGCATTATAGTTAGATTACGTTCATAGTGTTTAAAATAGATTCATATAGTGAATAGTGCATTGAAATAAAAACCAGATTTTTGCCCTATCGCACTAGCATTATTTTCTGTGCATAAACTCTGTGTTTTACAAAAAATTTTCGTCTATTCACTTTATTGACGTGTTATTTAACTGCAGACCAAATTTCAGCTCATTCGGAGTTGAGTTGGTCTGATTTTTAAGCGTTTTGCGAAAACCGCTTTTTCTGGATTTTAAATTACAGGACTGGCGATATCCTGATTTTTCTCAGATTTGAAACGCTTATATCTGGAGTTCCCGATACTGTTAATCAATTCTGTAAAAACTGTCGTTTTGTTCAATCTGTCAGTTGCAGAACAGAACAAATTTCGGGAAAATCGGACCTCGTTTGCCCTGTCAAACAGTGGTTTTCCGATAACCTGTCAGAATGCTATTTTACACTAGTTAGGGGCAGTTTCGTAATTTTCTTAATTTCGGCCTTTTAGATTTGTTTTTAGTAGTTTCTGCATTTTAGGAGTTGCATCATCATCATACAGCATTAGTAGAGTTAAATTGAGTAATTTTAGCATTAATTTAGTATTTTAGTTAATTTTTGCTTGATAAATAGTATTTGCTTTACAATTTTCGTAAAATTAGAACTAGTCTTAGTTATTGTTTTCGTTATTCGAATAGAAAACTAACTTTGTATTTTTCTGCATTTTTAGGTTGAAAAACATATTTAGTGTCCAGGGATATTGTCCAAGTGAGAAGATTCTTTAAGTGGCGAAACGACGGAAATACCCTTGGTGTGGAGCAGAAGACTGATTGCTTGTTTACTTTTCTTTTAGTGTTTAATTGCAGTTGTATTAACTTTGTAATTGTAGGTTGACATTTGGCATTAATAAATTGAATTTTATAGAAATATTGTGTTTAATTCCCGTTCCCTGAGGATCGACCCGTACTTACCACTTTGTGGAAAGTCGGTTTTTATATTTTTTGGTTGACGATTTTCCAAAGTTTTATTGAAAATAATTGTTTTAAAAAGAGTATTCCAAAATATCAACCATGTGTCAACCACGTATGAAAGCATAGTGAATGCAATATTCACACTGAAGTATGCAAGTTAATCATTTCATATTATGCAACTGCCTCTGTTGTTTATGCTTGTGCAAAAGATAGAAACATACACTTCGCACTTGGCACATCCTGACACTGTTACTGAGTAGTGCGTACCTTGAAAAGGTACATTGCTTGAGGCATTAGTAAGTGCACCACGTGCACTTACTACAAGAAAGAAAAAGAATAAAGATAGGGTATGAATAATGAAATGACTTGTTATGGGCTCAGTTGGAGTCCTTGGGCAATGACCCTTGCTTAAAGAGATGGACTCTTGTGTGATATACCCTAAACAGAAATAAATCAATAAGGTATTTCGACTGCTTTCACGAGCAGTGTGCTCCGTTGGCCGCGTGAGGCTGAGCACGTGAATGGGCAGGCCAAGTCCTCGTTTTGCGTACCCTGCGGGGACCACGAGGCAAATTCCTCGTGAGAGGTGTATTGAACATGAGCCTTAAGAAAGATAAACCTGCTTCGCCCCATTCACAAAATGGTTCACCTCGGTAGAGGGTGGATGGTACAACCATGAGTGACTTGTCGTTACTACGACACGTGTTTGACAGGAGCTGTCGTGCCCTTTGGCCTCCAGTCACTCATAGTCAGGGAGGTCGAGGTTGCCTTTTTAGGACCTCACTACTGCAGTAGTATGGATTGCAATCCTTGCCTATGCGAGTGTTTTCTCCTAGCTGTGTGTTGCTCGCATAAGGTCGACTCGGTCTGTAGCTTCCCCGGTTACCACAATAGAATTTAAATAACAGACGCCGGGTGCATGTCTCACAGAATGCGAGGTTCCTTCGCGTACCCGAAGGAGTAATCAGAAGAACTTAAGAACTAACCAAACAACTGACTTAATGTAGTTGTTGCTTTACTTGTGTTGTAGACTTACTTTAGTTGTTATAGTCATTTCAGTTTGTTACCTTAGTTACTTGCTGCTCAGTTCGCTTATACTTCAGTTCGTTGCTTCAGCTACTTGTTTTCCTGTTGACTAGTACTTGTCACTTCACACTTACCAGACACAGGCACTTACACTTGTCAGCTTGTTTCCTGCTTTCCTGTGTACTTGATAAATATACACATTGCTTGTGGTTGTTTCTTCACCACCTTGAAAAAGGATTGACCCCGTTTTATGGGGATGTAGGTGACGAACAGGCTTAGTGCGGATGCAATGATACACGATGGAGGCTCTGAGGACCCACACACTTGACCTGCAGATCTTGTACCTGGTGGTTTTGGGGGTTTTGGTTGTTGTTGGGATGTATCCCCTATTTTGTACCTTTTGTACTTATAAGTTGTAAACTCTTTAAAACTGTTGGGGTGTTTCCCCTTTTTACTTCATAGTTACACTTTTGGTTGCACTTATCTGTGGCGGCCGCCTAGACTTGCGGCTTTGTTGTTTTCCCACGTTTGCTTCCGCTAGTTTCCTACTTAAACCTTTCAAAAAAAAAAATTCCATAGAAATCCCAAGTTTTTCCAAGGTCGGGGTTTGGGGCACCACACTACCTATGAGGATTCTTTTGTAAATACAAGTTTTGCCAATCTTTATTGATTTTCTCAATTTCCTTCCACTAAATTTTCCTAAATTCTATTATTTTTCCCATTCAGGATAAGGGATAATCCTGAAACCCCTCGTAGGAGCAATAACGCTACCTATGAGGATTCTTTTGTAAATACAAGTTTTGTCAACCTTCATTGATTTTTCTAAATTTATATCAATTTCTCTTTATTAAAATTCCTTAAATTCTTTTTCCCATTCAGGATAAGGGATAATCCTGAGACCTCTCGTGGGGGCAACAATGCTACCTATGAGAATTCTTTTTGCAAATACAAGTTTTTATCGATCTTTATTGATTTCTAAATTTATATCAATTTCTCTTTAAATTCTATTCTTTTTCCCATTCAGGATAAGGGATAATCCTGAGATTACTCATAAGAGCAACCATGCTACCTGTGAGAATTCTTTTTACAAAAATAAATCAATTTCCTTAAATGTTCTACATTTTTTTCAAAGTTTTATATCCTTCTATCTTCTCAAAGTTTATTCTTTCTATATTCCCCGTCAGGATAAGGGTTTAATCCTAAAAATTGTACCGCATACCTGGTCCATCTAAATCATAGATCATGAATTCTAAATCTTGTCATATCCCTTCTAAATTCAAGTCTCAGGTTATCTCTTCATAAAATCTTCTATTTTCCCCTTCAAGATAAGGGATAATCCTGAAACCCCGGCAATCATTCCTACTTCAATCTCTAAATATCTTAAGAATGCCGATCTCCTTCCCGACTCTCAGTTAAAAAAACCCGATGCTCGCACTGGTTATTTTGCTAAAGTTTTTAAATCTAAAGATCAAGTTCAGTCCTCGTACTGGTTGTTTTTCAAAAGTTTCAAACTTAAATCAGGTCACTAAATGAAATGTCTCAACTACTTCGTTGGTCGTTAAATGACTAAATGAAATGTCCCAGCTACTTCGCTGGTCGTTAAATGACTAAATGAAATGTCCCAGCTACTTCGCTGGTCGTTAAATGACTAAATGAAATGTCCCAGCTACTTCGTTGGTCGTTAAATGACTGAATGAAATGTCCCAGCTACTTCGTTGGTCGTTAAATGACTAAATGAAATGTCCCAGCTACTTCGTTGGTCGTTAAATGACTAAATGAAATGTCCCAGCTACTTCGCTGGTCGTTAAATGATTAAATAAAATGTCCCAACTACTTCGTTGGTCGTTAAATAAAATGACCCAGCTACTTCGCTGGTCGTTAAATGAAATGTCTCAGCTACTTCGTTGGTCGTTAAATGAAATGTCCCAGCTACTTCGCTGGTCGTTAAATGAAATGTCCCAGCTACTTCGCTGGTCGTTAAATGAAATGTCCTAGCTACTTCGCTGGTCGTTAAATGAAATGTCCCAGCTACTTCGCTGGTCGTTAAATGAAATGTTCCAGCTACTTTGTTGGTCGTTAAATGAAAGGTCCCAATTTTTACTGGTCATTAAATGAAAGGTTCCAGCTACTTCGCTGGTCATTAAATGAAAGGTCCCAGTTTTACTGGTCAGAATGTCCAAAATCATAAATTGCAACTAAAGGTCGCATCAAAATCTATATTGAGTAAATATTTCACATAGAAGTCATGAAAATTTTGCCAATTTGCTAAAAGTATTTGTTGATTCCAATATTCTTACTGCACAAAAGAATTACCTCAGATTACCTCTAGTATTTTTTTAAAAAGGTGAAACTTTTTGCGAAAAAGAGGTAAAATTCAAATCTTTTCCCTGTTGATCAACCAAAAGGATGTAAGAAATATCCTCGGTATGATTGGCGAAAGAAATGTTCGATGACATTGAAAAGACAGAAACGAATTGATATCGATCTTAGCTTTGATGCATGTTTAAAGATGATTTTCTGGCAATCAGACAGTGGAAATATCCTGAGCTACAAAAAGAATCCACTTAATTCATATCTTCTCATTTTTAAAGCTGCAATCAAATATCTGCAAAAGGGATCTCTCAATTGTCGTCAAGATGAAGGCGAATATGCGAGCAGACCTCCGGGGCCAAAGAAGATTTGGATCATCTACCAAGATGAAGGAGTTTGTGAAGGATCCTTCCAATGAAAGTTCAGATCACCGTCAAGATGAAGGCGAGTGTGATGAACCTACCGACAAACCCTAAATGATATTTGATTTCTGCTACCATCAATAGACCTTTTGAGCCAATATCATATATAATCCCTGAGAAAAATAAGGATCGGAGCATCTCCGAGAAGGAGTTTGTGACATACCCTTCCCTGAAAAAGAGAGAAAAGTCAAGACATATCCAAATGAAGGATGATGTAAAAGCCCGAAAAAGTTCAATGACTCAAAAAGAATGCAAAAAGATCATCATGAGAAAACACTCAGATATCAAACTACCTAAATCGCCAGAAGTCATCTTTTCTCATGCAAAATTCTTTTATCAATGTCTTTTCACTATTTGCTTTTATGAAATTAAGAATATTTATTCTCTTCTCATATCAGGGAAATGGGGATAGCCTCCTTGAAGAAAGTCATCAGCGCTAAAAAATTGAATTTGACTCTTAAAGACCGACGAGTTAACCTTGATGGAGGAAATACTCAAGGTAAAAGAGAGAATCTCTTTCGCACATACGTGCACATTTTAAAGTGTTTTGAGTCAACTACAATTTTATCTTATTGGCAAAATTTTCTAGATATTCTAAGAATGAAATAAATATTCAATATCCATTTGGATGCAATCTAGAGTTGTTTGCCTTCTCCGTCTTTCGCTTTGTCGAGAGACTCGCCTTCTCTTTGATAAAAGGATTGCCTTCTCCGTCTTTCGTTTTGTCGAGAGACTCACCTTCTCCTTGATAAAAGGATTGCCTTCTCCGTCTTTCGCTTTGTCCAAAGACTAGCCTTCTCCTTGATAAAAGGATTGCCTTCTTCGTCTTTCGCTTTTGTCGAGAGACTCGCCTTCTCCATGATAAAAGGATTACCTTCTTCGTCTTTCGCTTTGTCGAGAGACTCGCCTTCTCCTTGATTAAATAATCTCCTTCTCCGTCTTTCGCTTTGTCGAGAGACTCGCCTTCTCCTTGATAAAAGGATTGCCTTCTCCGTCTTTTCGCTTTGTCGAAAGACTTGCCTTCTCCTTGATAAAAAGATTGCCTTATTCATCTTTTACCTTGATCAAAAGATTTGCCCTCTCCTTGTTAAAAGGATTGCCTTCTTCATATTTTCACATCTTGCCTTCTCCCTGTTTAAAGGATTGCCATCTTCATTTTGCCTTCTCCTTGCTAAAAGGATTTCCATCTTCATATTTCACATTTTGCCTTCTCCTTGCTAAAAGGATTTCCATCTTCATATTTCATATTTCACATCTTGCTTTCTCCTTGCTAAAAGGATTGCCATCTTCATATTTCACTTTTGCCTTCTCCTTGCTAAAAGGATTGCCATCTTCATATCTTCATATTTTACCTTCTCCTTGCTAAAAGGATTGCCATCTTTATCGTCATTTTCATATTTCGCTTTCACCTTCTCCTGTCCAAAAGATCATCTTCTTCATCTTTCCCGCCTTGTCAAGAGATTCATCTCCTTGATAAAAGGTTCGCCTTATTCCTCTTTCACACCATCGAAAGATTCGCCTCCTGTTACCTTATTCATCGTTCATTTTGTCTCACATCCCCTCATGTTTTTTCATCTTTCACATTCCCAGAAGAGTTGCCTCACAGTGTTCCCCGCTCTTCGAGGATCCTGTATCCATTCAGGCTAAGGATTAAACCTGTTACCTCACTCCTCGAGGTATAACCCAAAACCTTTTGCAAGAGGTCGTCTGTTTTAGAAAGCTGATTAAGTCTCAGCAATGAGATGCCCCAGATCATCCCCTTTCCAAGCTTTAGGGAATCCTTTGTTTTTCTCTTCTCGCAAACCCCTTTTGGATTTGTTCGTCCAAATTCTGAAGGTCCCATTATGGTTTCTTTATCCGAGGATTCTGTATGGTCGTTCCTTTCAGGATAAGGGTTAAGCCCGAACCTTGTTCCACGAGGTACCTTCCATTCAGGTTTGGGTTAAACCTGAACCTCGTTTCAACGAGGTAATCCTCCCGTCCCATCATGGTTTTTCCCCACAAGGAAATCCATACTCTCTATACATCCATCCAGGACAGGATCCTATTTGAGCTTCATCTCACGAGACATTCTCTCATAAATGTCCCATCAAAGTCCTCATATATTCCTTTCCCCATTCAGGTTATTTTGATATATCTTCGTCCCATCTAGGCTAAGGGCTAAACCTGCGCCTTTCCAAAAAGTTGATCTCGCCTCACTCATGAGACTTGATCAAAATCCTTATCTTTCACCATTTTCAGGACCTTCGCTCAAAATCCCATCATGATTTCCTCATTTCTATCTATTCAGTCATGTCATTTTCAAGGATTTTGTCTCCCCTAAGCCATTCAAGGATAAAGTTTTAAACCTGAAAAACCATGTCTTTCAAATAAATTCTTCCACACCCAGTTCAGATCTGCTGACTGGGCCATTTTCAAAATTTGGAGTGTTATCTTTGCAACTAAGCTCGGCTTTCGACCAACTTAGTAGCAAAGAGGGGCATCTGTGAACACCCCAAAATTTTCAAAATCTTTTAAATATTCCCTTTTTGCCCCTGACATCATTTTCTGAGCAATTGAGCCACTTTTAAATCTAAATTCTAGTTCGTTTCTCAAGTTTTACTGAAATTAAATTCATTTTATATGTTTAAATTGATTTCGGATCTGGATCCATTGTCCAAATCCAAATCTGAGTCTCATTGTCCAAATTTTAAAATTAAATTATAGAAAATACCAAAAATAGTTTTTAAATAGCTCGGACAGTCCCTCCGACATCTGTTTGGATCCATCACGTTGTATTTCTCGATTCGAGTTTCAAAACTCGAAACATTTTCTCAAAACTTGGGTCCAAACCCATTCTTCTGAAGAATTTTTCCCAAAATGGCCTGACATTCTCGGAAAAACATTTTTTTTTAATATTTCTTAGAAAAATACAAAAATTTAGTGTTTAAAACTTTGTTTTTCATATGAATCATAGTTTTCTATTACAAAAATACAAAAAAAAAATGGAAAAATGAAACAAAAATCAAAAAAATTGAGGAAAGCAAATGGTTTTTAAACTTGAAAAAATTGAATTTTGCTAAAAACCTCGTTTTAAACCATTTTATTAAAATTTTTCTTAAAAGGGGCCTCCTTTTTGAAAAAAGGAAATTTCAAAACAGTCTCTCCCGTGCAACAAGGCCCTTCATCACTCTCCCACCATTGATTTTCAACAAAACCATCGCCTGGGTTTTCCTCCCTCCATCTTCAACCACCTTCCTCTCTCGATCTCTCCTTTTGATCTTTAAAAGGGGAGCACGCAAAAGGGAGAAGGGATCCGTCTCCTACCTCTCCACTGTCATCCATTCTTTACCACTCTTTTTCTGCCGTTACATCGACAACCCGAGGCCCCTCCTTCTGAAATTCATCTACAACTTATTGCTGGAAGTTTTCATCAACGTCTCCTTTCCTCTTTTTCCTTTAGAACCTCTGCAAATCAGGTAAGTTTTCTTCTCCTTCTTCAAATTTTCCCCTATATTTGGCAATTGTGGATGTGCCATTGATGCATTATTGATGTTGTCGGTCCGCTTATCGCAGTGCCGACACACCAAATGCTACAGCCACAGGAATCAAGTGATTCCAACATTTTTTTTTTGTTTCGTGTTTTTATTTTGTTATCTGAGTTATTTTCATTATCCTATTCGATGTTATATCTTATAGAGTTTTTTATTTCTGTATGATTTTGTTTTGAATTATGCCTTGCTCCCTGTTTGGAAGCTTGTTCTGATGCCCTATTTTCATTCTCCTGTTCCACCATTGTTATCAATATCATCTTTTCGTTCCCTTTTCAGTATAAGCATTCTACCATTGTCTGCTTCAGTCACTAGTATCATTGGCATTATATCGATAGTTACTAATGTTTCTTGAGGACTTTTTTTTTTATATCTTCAGTATCTCTCCATTATGATTTTTCTAGTTTTTTCACTTATTTTCTCCGATTGTAAAGCCAAATGGATAATATCGACCTGCATGATAGCAGGACTGACCCATCCATGGCAACAGCACTGGGATCCTTGTGTTCCAACATCGTTTCTTGGCTTTGTTTTGTCTTCCCTTTCGTTCTTTTCCTTTGTTTGCGATTTATCTTGGGTTTCTTCAGTTTATATGAATCTAAATGAGTATTTAATAATCTGATGATCTCTTGTATCTTATTTGAATCTATCCTTCTGCTAATATGTTTTGGTCATTTCTTTTACTTTTATTTGCTCTTTATTCGATGTTTTCCATTTGCCTTTTGTTTAAATATTCTGTGGAATACCTTTGCTCCTCGTCTTTGCATTTCATGGTCTATTAGATTTCCCCATTTAATCATCCTTTGATTCACTGCGTTTTGTGGTGCTTGCTCTCACTTAGTTTATTACGTTGTTTTATTTAGCTTTCTAGTTACCCTAGTAGTTTATTTGTATCATCAAGCTGATCGACACCATTCATACCGATCGTTTCCTGGTGGGTGTTAAATCTTCACCTGTAAACAGAGAA
This sequence comes from Nuphar pumila, assembly GCF_984573655.1. NCBI lineage: Eukaryota > Viridiplantae > Streptophyta > Magnoliopsida > Nymphaeales > Nymphaeaceae > Nuphar > Nuphar pumila. Next base: position 55,829,374 of record NC_143256.1, read on the forward strand.
ATCAGAAGCCAGGTGAGATTATATGAAATAAATCAAGGTTGCATCAGTGTGTCAATAAAGATATTGGCTAAAGTTTTTAGATAAATAAGCTATAATATGGAGTATCTGTCCTATCGATAAAACACCCTTGTAATATCCCCTGTGCTTCTTATGTGCTTTAGCATTAGGTTCACATCATCAACCTCATGCATGTTCCACTTGCTATTTTTTTTTTTAACATCTCACATCACGGCATAGAATTCGTTGAGTTCAGGAGTTCAGCGAGAGGAAATCATCTCTCATCTGTCATTAAAGGCCCAACATCACTTCACCTCTTGAGGATGAGCTTTTTCGGCTATAGATAATGCCTGTGGTTGAATTGCAGAAAATTTTGGATTTACGGAGGAGCTCATGATCTCTAGAAAATGGGTGTTTTATCGATAGGACAGATACTCCACATTATAGTTGATCATGCATATATTTTAGGGATATTTTATATAAAAATATGCATGATTTCATGAGAAAATTGAGGCAGATTTCTCAATGCCCCCATTTTTGGTAATAATGTGTCCCCTTCTTCATCCTAGATTCCCGAAAGAAGCACAGGGGAGGGTTAATCTCCCATTATCTTGTGAATATTTCAATTCAAGTGTATTGCTGTTAAGTCTAATGTTTCTCTTGAATAAGCAAACACCTCATCACGCCTCTCCCAGCAGACCCATTGCAGGGTTATTGCTGAATTACCTTTCAAAATTACAAGGTCATAGGTGTTGTGGCCTTAAAAGCTATTGATGTTTACCAGGCAGTGATATGGGGGTTAAAAACATTTAGGGTCATGGATAAAGCTCTGAAAATAACAAGGCAAAGCCATACAGGTCGATCTGAAAGGTCAGGTATAACCAAGGTAACACTCAGTGGTTCAAGGTCATTCCTATGTTTTATGTTATTAATGGTCGTCCCCTTTACATATCTAATTGAATTAATACCAATGTAAGTCTGGCTGAGACCTAATAGATGCTCTAATTGACAGAACAATAAGTCTACAAATGGATATTTTCATGATATCCACTTGTTTCAGGCTGGCTCATTGTTGTGTGGATACCAAATAGCCATCCTAAGCCTCTCGTTGGAAGTTTCCTGCCTCTGCAAGTGATGCCAAGAAGGTGGAAAAGGGTAAAGAACCTACTAGATCAGCTACAACCAGTTTGCAGGAATCAATCCGCTGCTAATAATCCATCTCAATCTCCAAGGGGCTCCCATTGGTAGGAATTGATTATGGTGATCAATCCACTTGGGACTAATTCAATTATATAAGTTTCCCTCTGTTTCCTGCATACACACCCATAATATCACCTTCATCCTTAGTATATTTAATCCATGTTTCCTAGATACAACCTCCATGTCTGATTTGCTTCCAGTACACATTACAGCCCTTTTTTTTTATCTCCTTTCACCTGATGTAGCTACCACAGTAGCTATTATACTTTCATAACCATTTCAGACCCCTTATCTGCAAAACACCATTATATTGCAGCAACTTTCCACTTTGCACTATGTATATATATATATATATATATATATATATATATATATATATATATATATATATATATATATATATATATATATATATATATATATATATATATATATATATATATATATATATATATATATATATATATATATATATATATATATATATATATATATATATATATATATATATATATACATTTTTACTGCTCACCACTCTCACAACACAGTACGTTTTGCTATCCCTGCATATTATTTTTTTTATTTTTTATTTTTACCTATGTTCTACTATGCTAACTCCCTATCATTACTCCATCACAGCAGCCATGTACCTACGACCCACTGCTACATTACACATTTACAGTCATACCACAGCCACACTGCTGCATCCTATTACACTTCTATTATGCATTTCCCATATTTTGCACAGGTAACCCCTATATCATCCACACCAATTTTCCCTGCTATATAGCCACCCTTCACACCATTGCCATGTGTACTCCAGTGCATTTCCATCTACCCTTCTTCAACCTATATATTCAATTTCATAAGCTGCCAGCACATGCTACATCGTCCACCTGCCAATTTCCACCCGCTGCACAGCAATCCTCACACTGGTGGTACTTATCCACCCATTCATGGTATCCATTATAGCACATTTCCTTTTACAATCCACCAATGTCCTATTATCATCACCTTGATAACTTGCACTTACCTCATCTTCATTCACCATGATACCTTACTGATCACGAGCATGCATCTTTCATCTTCTACATTACACCCTACTTCCCCAGCCTTCACCATTGCTGCACATATGCCATATAGTGATCATTGTTGTACCCTACCTATAGCAGTGTATCTAGGAATTGCATCTCTTAAGTGTATTTCATTGTATTGCTATCAGCACTAGCATCTACTTTCTTCATGACACCATCATGCATGCATATATCTTATTAGTTGTATACCTGTAAATTTCCTTTTAAATTCTTCTCTCAATGAGCATGCTTGAGTGTTTCATTAGTTAGGCTCAATGTGATTTAAACTGCTTTCTATATGCATCTTTTATTATACTAATCCTGTTTTGCAGAAAATATACAATGCTACCCTCCTGAGATTAGAAGTTTTTCAATCCTTGTAATAGATAGATCTTAATGAGAATCTACGTTTCCAGCTCTTAGGTAGAATGAATGAGCATTGTAAATATTATAAATTACTTATCTTTCATACTTTTTGCCTCTATTTTTCAAAATCTCACAATGGTGAAACACGAATGGCACGTGCACCATTTCGTAAGAGGTAATTAAATCCTAAGTTGATGATTTACATCAATGGCCATAGTCAGGATGTAAACAAAACTTAAGATTTTTATCTTCTATGAAATAATATTGGATCCACACTGGATCCATTTTCAAAATTCATCATATTTTCCTTATATATTTTCTTCTTTTATCAGAATTTAACTTAAAATTAACTCAAAATATATACCAATGGCCATAGTCAGGGTATATTGAGAGTTAATTTCATCTTAAATTCTATAAAAGCACCCAAAAATGTATTTTATTTTTCACTTGAATTTAAATGTGGTTATTATGTAATATATTCAATGACCATAGTCAGGGATATATCATATCTTCAACCTCATTCTTAATTCATTTAAAAAATGAAATAGGTTTTCAAAAACCAATTTCAAATTCTTTAAATTCATTCATCATTAAGGATAGAATTGCATCTTATTTCCAAAAATTCCCTTTTCAAAAATCAAAGTGATGTTAATATCTTCTTCAATCAATCTTCAAATTCTTGTAAAATCCAATTCATCTTTTCATTTTCAATTCTATTCCATTTTCAATCTCAAAAGTCCAAATTAAACTTTGAGATTTTAAAGTTCATTTTATATTCAAAATTTCCAATTCAAAACAGATTTCAAAGTTCAATTTGACTTTGAAATTCCAGATTCATTTTATATTCAAAACTCCAATCAAATTCAAAGTTCAATCTAACTTTGAGATTCTTGATTCATTTTCTAAATTCCAAATTCAAAGCTCCAAAAATCAAAGTCTATTTTGACTCTGAAATTCATTTATTCTCAAGTCAAGTCTTGAATTCCAAAGTTAGATCCAAATTACATATTGGATTCCAGATTTTGGATCCAATTCCCATTTAGGATTCTAAATCCAGAATCCAACTTCACATTGGATCTTAGACTCAAGATCCGAGTCCATCTTAAGATCCAGGATTCAACTCCCACTTTGGATCTCAGACTTCAGATCCAAAATCCATCTTAGGATCCAGAGCTCAAACTTCCACCTTGGATCTCAGATTCAGATCCAAAAACCCATTCTAGGATCCAGAATTCAATTCCACTTTGGATCTCAGACTTCAGATCCAATTCCATTTTCAGGATCCAGAATCCAATTCTATCTTGGATCTCAGATTTCAGATCCAAAATCCATCTTAGGGTTCAGAGTCCAACTCTATTTTTGATCTCAGACTTCATATTCACTCTATTCTAGGATCCAGAACCCAATTCTACTTTGGATCTCAGACTTCAGATCCAAATCCATCTTAGGATCCAGAATTCAATTTCATTTCCAATTCTAGATTTCAAATCCAATTCCATCTACAGATCACATTTGAATTTCTTAAATTCATCTTTATTTTTAAACACCATTTAGATTTCTCAGATCCATTCTAAATTTCAAACTTCAAAATCTAAATTCAATTCCATCTCAAGTATTCATTTCCTTTCCTAAATTCAAAGTTCAAATTCAAAGTCCATTTCCAACTTTGAAACTTCATTTGCTTTCATTTTTTAAAGCCTCAAGTCATTCTTTCTCAAAATCAAGATTTATTCTTCCAACTCTGATTTACTTTAAAGACTTAGAAATTCTCTGATCTATCTCAAGTTCTAAGTAAAATTCAATCATCTTTTCACTCCCTTACCAAGTTCATCTCAAAATACTTGGAAATTTTCAAAACATCTTTTCAAAAAGAGCATATATCCTTGTATTGCACAAGCATGATTCTTCGTGCATTTAGATCCTTAAAATAAATTTTTAGATAATATTTAGGCAAAGAAAAAGGCATAAATTCGATCCTTGGTTTGATTACCCCTAGTAAAGGCGCCAGGAACGGTCGAACCTCATACCGACGAGCGAATCCCGTCTCTACATTTTCCCACAATATATTTCAAAACAGAGGCGAGTTATTTGCTAAATATTTTCAAATCAAGGTCAAGTGAAAACCCGCAAAAGAGTTCCTCTTCTCTATTTCTTTCTTTCTTTTCTCTTCTCTCTTTCTTTTCTGTCTTTTATTTTTCTCCCTTCAAAAAGGAGGAAAATAGAGGTTAGAAAAGGAAAAGAGAAGAAAGAGAGAGAAACCACAAGAGAGGAAAATTTTTGCGATGAACACAATAATACACTCTTGACTATGGTCATTGAATGTATTATATAATAATCATATCTAAATTCAAATGAAGAATAAAATACATTTTGGTGCTTTTATAGAGTTTAAAATGAAATTAATTCGCAATATATCCTAACTATGGCCATTGATATATATATTGAATCAATTCTTAGACTAAACTCTGATAAAAGAGGAAAATATTGAAGGAAAATATAATGAATTTCGAAAAGGATCTAGTGTGGATCTAGTGTTATTTTATAAAAGATAAAAATCCTAAGTTTTGTTTACATCCTCACTATGGCCATTGATGTAAATCATCAACTTAGGATTAATTACCTCTTAAAAAAAATGGTGCATGTGCCATTCATGTTTCCTATTTGTGAAACTTTGAAATAAAGGAAAATGATGCAACAAACGATATTTACATGCTCATTCATTCTAATCTAGAATGAGAAATATAAATCTTCTCATTTACACCTAATTTATTACAACATTTAAAATTGAATTTACAATTCTCAAATAATGATATTTTCCACATATTCCCTGCAAAACAACTGGTTAGTATGAAAAATCACATGGAGGTCAATGGTAAAATGCTCACATGTCAAGATATACATGATGAAAAGGATGGAGAATGACTTACATACCTATATACATACATATATATATGTGTGCCTATATATATACATATATACGAATGCATACATATATATACACATATAGGTATATATATACCTATCTATATCTATATATATGTGTATATATATATATATATGTGTGTGTGTATATATATATATATATCACATATGACATGCACTTAATGAGAACAAAGCTAATGAAGGGATTATTATGCAAATGAAGGGATCAGAGCAACTCATTGAGTTGCTGTAAAAAGAAATTTGCAGCAGTTCTATGAACTCTTGTGCAACCATCAAGATCACAAGTGAGGTATGTCGATCATGCATATGGTATAATTAAGTAGAAATGACAGGGGAACAATGCAGGGGATTCTTAAGGTGCTGTTTATAATAGTGCAGCAGGAGGGTGTAGGAGATTGGTGTTCTTGACAGCGGTGAAAGTATGTATACCTGCTGTAGGAGTTGCAGGTGTCACCTGTGGTAAAGATCATAGAAATGGTTAGTGATGGGCTGAGATAGCAGGTAGGGTATTGCAGGTGATTGCTACCTAGCAGGGGCAACTAAGGTATAGAATGATGGGCGACTGTAAGCATCACCGTGGACGTTACAGTAGCCATGAACAAGGCTGGTAAAGGTGTGCTGAAAGAAACAACACCGTGCACTGATCATGCCTATAATTCAGGGTTTATTAACATTTAAATATGCATGATTTTATAAAATAATGTTTCAAAAACCCAATTTTATGTTAGTTTTTGAGTAAATGTGCTTAAATGATTTAAAATTAGAAAATGCATGAAAAATAGTTTTATTTTACATTCTTATGCCTATTTTAGTTTTTGTAGTTGGTTTTAGTTTTTATTAAAAGAAAAAATAAAAAATTTGGAGAAAAATAGTTTTATATTCATTTTAAGTGTTTGTGTTTTTTAGAAAAGAAAAAAAACATAGTAGATTAGTTTTTGAAGTTTCTTTTATAAATAGTTTTGTTTTTGAAAATTTTTATAAGTAACCGATTTATACGGTTTTCTTGATTTTTAAAAATAAAAAAAATATATAATAATAAAAACAAACCATTGCTTGGTTTGTAATTTTTGGAATTTTAAAACACTGAAAAAAAAAAGAAATTATAAAATAACAAACCGTTTTACACGGTTTGAATTCTTGAAAAAAAAAAAAAAATATCACAAACCGGTTCCAACCGGTTTGCATTTCAAAATAAAAAAAAAAAACTGTTACAAACCGGTGAACCGGTTTGTACTGTTTTAAAAACCCAAAGCAACGAAAAAATAAAGCGTCTCCCCTGTACGCCTGAACCTTGCCCTCTTTCCCTTCTTTCCCTCTCTTTCCCTCCTTTCACCTTCTCCTCCACCAACATCGGCCCCTTCTTACCTCTTTCTTCCTCTTCTACCTATTTTTCTCATCTTCCTCAACCGATGGTGGTGATGGAACCTCAATCCGGCGACGGCGCACGGTGGATGACCGCCCTTCTTCCCTAATCCTTCCTCTGGTCCCGGTAATTCTTCTTCTTCTTCTTCTTCCAGCATAGATCTTCATCATCCGGTGGCAAGGAGTCTTCAATCAGTGGCAGCGCACGAGGTGGAGGCCACCTCTTCTCCGATTTCTTCATTTCACGGTAAGTGTTCAGAACTCCTTCTTCTTCTTCTTCTGCAGGTTCCTGAATGAATTCCGTTTGTAATGCTGTGTAGTAAAAACTAAAAAAAAAAAAAGAGTTGAAATCAAAACAGAAAGAAAAAAAGTTTTGTTTACTCGATCATTTCTGTTTCCAAATTTTTTCCGATCTTTGATTTTTGTAATTGATGCTGTAGTTAAATGAACTTTGATTCGAAATTGATAGTCTGAAATCCATAATGTCACCGGATTACAATACTATGTTCTAAAAATTTTTGATCGATCACCTAGATTGATGTCTGTGTTTTTTTTCCGGCGATAATTTTTTCGGCGATCAAGATTGAATCCAATTTTTGTTCGGTTACCTGATTTCAATCAGCTAGAAGTTCAGATTAATATCTGATTTCTAGTTTTTAATACATCTGATCTGTTTTTAGCCGAACTCTCTTCACATTTGCAATGAAAACCTGAGCCTTCTTGAATTGCCGGAACTATCTCTGAATCCATAAACTGATTGAGTATTGCTTAATTGATTGGATTTAGTTTGATTGAAGTATTATCGTATTTGATTAATTGCCTGATAACTGGAATCAACATTTTTGATTTCCTGTAATTGACAACTGAACTTTTCAATTGATTAAATATTTTGAGAAATTTCAGTCTATCAGAATTATCACTTTGCTATTCGTTTTTCCGGCAAGAATGATATGATGCTGGACCGATTTAATTGGATATCTGGATTCAGTTTGAGATATCGAATTATCTGATGATAAGGATTAAGCTGATTTTTTAGATATTACTTAGTACTTAGCTTACTTAGTATTTTGATATTAGGCTACTTAGTTGATTGATTGATTCTTTGATATTAAAAATAGTTGCAAGTAGTTAGCTAGACTCAATAAAAATAAAAAATTATATCATTTGCATTTAAAATTGTCATTTAGATTTCTTTAATGATTTCTTTCGTATTCTTAGCGATTAGTAGTATATTTTAGTACATTCTATTTCTTCTTTCTCTGGTACTGCTTGTGTTTCGTTTGACTTGTGCAGGATTGCACGAGATTGGAGCAGAAGAGAATACGTGACATGAAGTACGAAGATAGAAGATTTTTACTTTTCAGTTTAGACTTAGAATTTTAATTGGGTTTGTAAATATTGCACTTTACGCCCTCTGCAAAGGGTATTCATTTGTTGTAATAGTTAGTTGTTTTTACCTTTTCTGAACATTTTTACATTTCAATAATTCGGCAATAAAGAATAGTTTAGATTTGTGTACTTGAATACGAAATATTCCCGTTCCCTGAGTTCGACCCGGTCTCATCCACTAGTGAGAACCGGTTTTTATTATTTGATGTCTGGTTTTCACATGTTTTTCATATAAAAAAATCTTTTCAAAATTACAACGATTTAAAAGAAGACATCATGCACAGTGAATGGTGGGGTGTTGTTGTGATGATGCAGAGAGATAATTGTGAAGGCAATGGATATGCGGCTAATGATAGTGAATTATGGTGAATACATATGAATGAACCATGTATTGACAGTGAGAAATACATGTACAGATGCTGTAAAAAAAAATAGAGCTGAGTTGGAAGGTAGGGCATAGGTGTTGTTTGTGATGAACAATTTTATTCTTAAAAAGGTAGATACAGAAATGTGTGTTATACAGTAATGTCAACTATTTTCTATACCTTGAACCATCAGCAAAGTGCTCCCTATAATAGAATACCAATGTTGTATGGAGCTCCATAAGTATAAGTTACATCTTTGCAAAATGACTGCATAACATGGCGGAACACATAGTATTCTTGGGATTCACTGTATAGGTGTTGTGTATCCAGATCAATTTGATCTCAGGGACATGAAAGATAGAGCCTTTCAACATACAGAGTGACCCACTGATATCGACCAGGTCATAAGATTTCACACTAGGAGCAGGACAGTAATCATGATCTTAATGGGGCAATTACTATGGTTGATAAAAAACTCACACAAAAGGAAATGAGATGGTCCTTACACCAATTACTGCTGACGACTGCCTGGAAACCAATCGATAATCTGAGTTTCAGAAATATACACAAAGAGAAAAAAAAAAGAATATATATATATATATATATATATATATATATATATATATATATATTTGGAACTGTCATATCAGTTGCAGCCATTACTCTGAGAACCTAAGTAATTAATTGATTCCTCTATTGTTGGTTGAAATACTTGGTCATCTCCTAGGCAAAGAGCTATAATATGTTTTCAATGGAGGATCTGTGTATGTTGTAAACTAAGATTATTGGGAAAAAGGGGGGGGGGGGGGGGGGGGGGGAGGCAATTAATGAATTGATGGTATACTGGAAGATGACTAATGACATGATGGAGATATAAAACAAAATATTGAGGTAAATGCAGTGGAATGAATGGCTTCTGTGATGCGTAGGAGACAGTGTGTGTAGTGGGGCCTAATGTAGGGCGAAGGAGGGTATGGAATAGTACATTTAATAAAGAATCAAAGCATATATTTCTGATATGAACATAACGAACTCTTGAGCATCTTGAACAGTATGCCGATTACCTGCATCAAATGAGGCTTAACGGATACTGTTAGCGTGTATACATACATGTTGAGAACAAGATGATGAAAGCATACACAACTTTCCCTGAATTGCCTGCTCAAAATATCATTATATGGTCTTCAACATTGGAGAAATACTTTTAGAACCATTGTAATGCTTGTAAATCTCTTACCGGGCACAAATTATGTAAATGACACTGGGGTCTGAATGTATTGCTCAGCTCAAACTACGCATACCATCAGGGGGTAGTGGCTAATTTGATCTCTCTCTTTTTTTTTTCTTTTTTTTTGCAGTAACTCTTTCCAACTAGATATTACACAATCAATTAGTCTTGATACAACAAATGTTGCATATTGAGGCTTATACTAGTAGGCTGATGACAACTATTTTCCACGAATCCAAATTTATACACCACCATTGACTATAAAATATGAGTTGGAGCCAATAGTAGATGATGGTTGTGATTCAATGAGTTTGTCATAACGAAACCCCAATATCGACAACAACTCAATACGCAAAAAAAGAAAAAAAGAAGAAAACAATGGGATGCATGATGTAAACCAGTAAGGTATATAATTAATAAATAGATGGATGAACTAATTAACGAATTGACATGCATGATGCAGGATGTCATGTGATGATATATGGGATGCAACAGGGAAAGAAGGGCATGAACAGGCAGCAATCAAAGAAGGAAAATATCATTTCCAACTAACCAGTTGTTACAGAAATTGGTTACATCTCGACCCTATTACAGAAATTGTAACATCAGACGATGTTGTCGATGGATCAAACATTAATTCCAGAAAAGATCGTTAGGACAACTTAAAAATAAACCAGAGAGACTTATCTCTCGGTGAGACATTTCAGTTTTATTGCAGAAAATGCAATAATCTGTTCATAATCTTACCGTGGAATCACCTAGATTCTTGCCTCAACTATGCATAAGAAATGTTAAACTACCTAGACAGAAATCCATCAACGCAAAAGAATAGCAAAACAGGAAGTAACTGTCAGAACTGATCGTTCCATTGATATCGCACAATGGTGGATCGGTTTGCTATAGGCAAATCAATGTTACCCTGGTGCTTTAATGTAATAAAAAAAAACAAAGAAAGAAATAAATAAATAAATAAAGGAAGAGGGTGCTTACCAAGAAGATACAGGGATCTAGAAGGAGGGGGAGTCGACCTTCGGTGGTTTCCAAGGAGAATACCAGAGAAATAGGAGGGGAATTCGAAGAAGTGATTCAGGGACCAAAATAGATGGTCGTTGCTTGAAGATGATGGTTGCTGGAGGAAAAGATCGATGAGGGATTAGTAGGAAAACTCCAATAAGTAGGATGAAAAATGGGGTCGGCAATGGATCAGAAGGAGGAAACTAGATGCCTTCAAGAAGCTAGGGTCGCTCTTCTTAAAGGGAGCTTGGATATTCGAGAGAGGCGGCCGTTGCAGATGAAAGGTGAAAAAGGAAGAAGTTGGTTTGAGATCAACGATGGTGAGGAGAGGAGGGAGGCGCGGGGAGGAGTTCGTTACTTTTTTTGTGATATTTCCCAAAAGAGGCTCCTCTTTAAAGAAGCTTTTTGTAAAAAAGCTTTTCAAGTGAGGTTTTTAGTAAAAATAGCTTTAAAAGGCTTGAAACCATTTGTTTTTCTCGTAGTTTTTCAAATTTTTTTTTTTTGGTTTTTGTGTTATTTTTCATTTTTTTGCATTTTTAGAATAAAATCCTAAATATTTACGAGAAGACAAAGATTAAAACTAATTTTTTGTGTTTTTGCAAAATATTTACAAAAGAGAATTTTTTTTCTGAGAATTCAAGGCTATTTTTGGGAAAATCTCTTCAGAAAATGGGTTTATATCCGAATTTTTAGAAATATTCAAGGTTTACAACCTCGAACTGAGAAATACAGAGTTGTGGATCCAACAGGATGCCGGATGAACTGCTCGAGCCATTCAAAACCATTGTTTGGTATTTTTGTAATTTTAATTTGGAAATCGGACAATGAGGCTCAGATTTGGATTTAAAACACTGGGTTTGGATTCGGAATTGAATTTGAGTATATCAATATGGAATTCAATCCAGAAAAATCTGAAGAATGACTTAAATTTAGCTTTAATTTTCTCAAAAGATGGATCCAGGGGCAAAAAGATCATTTTTACCAATCTTTGAAAAATTTGGGGTGTTCACAGTTTCATGTAATGAAATTATGTTAGGACTTTCACTTTTTGTAAGACCCACAATTTTTTCTAAGGAATTCATTGTTTGCGTAAAGTTGAGGTGTATACTTTCGTATGTTTACGAGGTTGTAGCATTCATAATTAAATATAATTTGAATTATGCTTTGAATTTCAGTTCATAATGAGCGAGACTCGAAATCGCGTAAGTACAATATATGAGTTAGAAGAGCACACTTCTGGATGAATTAACTTCTAAAAATTTAAGGATAAGTGCATAATATATGTATTTAGTTTGTCCCCAAATTTGGGACCTATACGACGAAAAAACCCCGTCAGTGCATGTGAATTACTGGAGTTGCATATCGATAGTACGTGAGTCATAACGAGAGCATTTCTCGCAAACGATGGAAAATGTTTCAAAGGAGCTTTGAACATTTCATGTCAATTAAGAATTTGAAAATGAAAATATGATGTGGGGAAGTCAATTTTTATTTTAAAGCATTAAATGAGCATTATATGTAATATTTAAGTAATCGTTTTGGATCTGGAGTCCGCCTAAACCCATGGGGCAACCCAAACCCATTTGGCGCCCTTCTATGTGGACATTTTTGGTCCTAGAGGACCAGCTGGTCAATGAGTGACCAGCTGGGCGGTGGCAGTATGGTAAAATTCACTAAACTTTTTAAATTTAAGTCATGGGTTGGCCAAGTGGGCGGCAGCCCATGGCATTTTTGCAAGATTTCTAGTGCAGCCAAAAGGGTGCACATGCATTGGTTGTAAGGGGCGGCAGCCTTAGGGCTCCCCTTATAATTTTGCAATAACTTAATGGATTTTACAAACCCTTCTCAAGTGGCATTTTTTAAAACCTTTTTGAACTTTTTGAAAAGAGGGATTTCATTGGTGGAGTGGGCAGCCATGGGGGGGTGTGAGCAACCCCAGCCCTCCATCTCCTCTACTTCCATCCTAGCCGTTCATTCTAGAACCCTAGGTATTTAATCTTTGGAGAAAGGAGGAGAGCCCAAAAAAGGACGATTTTCCCTCTCTCTCTCTCTCTCTCTCTCTCTCCCTTTCCCTTATTCCCTCTCATTCTTCTATCCTTCCCCAAAACCGTGGGGTGTGTTTGTGATGGTGCTAAGCACCATTTTTCATTGAAGCTCCTAAGCTTCTAACCCGAAGCTTCCTCTACACCGGTTGAAAGCCTTCGAGAGTGAGTTTTCTTTTCACAATTCCATGGTTGTGGTTTTCGGTTAAGCAAATCTTCATGTTTTTCCTACGTATTTGTAAGTTTTTAATATTTATACTTTTTTTTCCATTTGAGCATTGGTAATGGAGGGATAGCAAGAAAACATTTTTACTTCCTTGCGATTTCCTCAATTTATTTCCAGTTTTCCTTCTCATATGGCTTGAATCGTGGTGGCCTTTGAACTTGCCTTGTTATGGCAGCGAATATGGGCTACAAGGGTGTGTGTTTGGATGGCGAGGAGGTCATGAACCAGCTCTAGTCCAGCCACCCTACCTAGTTGGGTTAACCCCTTTGGGATTCGGGTGTTGCTAGCCTAGGCTGGTTAGGCCGAGCCAAAGCGCCCCTTTGTTATTTCTGTTTGGTTGGACCAGTCTAGCCTGCTGGACGTGTCCAGCAAGTGCGACCCAGGCTGACCACAATCGGGTCAGCTCGGGGTGCCTTCCTCTCTCTTGTGCGTTTTGGCTATGCGCATCCCATGCCAGCACCCCATTTTTGGTGGCTCTGTGGTCTGGTTTTGGTTGGCCTGACATAGTCTGGACCGAATCTGGTCCAGATTTGTCAGAGGCCCTTGACCGAATCTGGTTCGGTTAAGGGCACCTCCGCCTTTCAACCCCAATGGCTGACGTCGGTGGGCCTGCTGCAACTGAGTTGCAGCAGGTGGGCTGCGACCGGGTGCAGGCGTGTGGGCCTGCACCTCTCCTTTCGGTGGTGGTCGAGCCACATGTGGGGTTTGGACACTCAGTCCAAACCTTGCTCAGGTCTGAGCACGCCCATTTGTGGGTCTGGACTAGTCAGTCTAGACCTGGGTTTTTCTTGGTGGCTGCGACCCACGTGTGTGGCCTTTTCCCCAGACCAACCCACTTGGACCAGGTGGTTCAGTCCCTGCAGTGAACTGAGTGTAGACGCCTTGCAGCATAGTCGGCTGCCCGCTTTTGGCTCAGCAAGGCTGCCCAAACCGGGCCCTGTTGTGTGTGTGTGGTGCCCCATGGCACTGTGTGGCTAGTAAGTTAGAAGGTCTGATCTGGTCTGACTCCTGCTTAGCCTTTGGGATTTTCTCCCATTCGTCATGCTTTTAGCCTTGTTAGCGAGTGGTTGATATTTTGAAATGATATTTTTAAAACAATTATTTTCAATAAAACTTTGGAAAATCGTCAACCAAAAGTATAAAAACCGACTTTCCACAAAGTGGTAAGTATGGGTCAAATCCTCAGGGAACAGGAATTACTCAGAATATTTCTCAAAAGTTTAATTTATTAATTACAAATATCAATCTACAATTACAAAGCTAATACAACTACAATTAATCACTAAAATGAAAATGGAAAAGCGAATAAGTCTTCTGATCCACGCCAAGGGTAATTCCGTCTTTTCGCCAATTATCCACTCTTCGCACTTGGACAATAACCCTGGAAAATGATTATGCTTTTCAACCTAAAAACAAAGGAAAATACAGAGTTAGCAATTTATTCTAATAATGCAAGTTAAAAATGCAACTAAACCTAATTTTCAAGCAATTAGCAAAATAATTCCTAATTACACTAAAGCAATTAATTAAAATTATAAACTAATTAAAAAATCAACTAATTTAATTCTAACAATGCTATATGATGCAGATTTAGCTTCTACAATGCAGAAAATACTGAAAACAGTCCTAAAATGCCGAAACTAAGGAAATTACGAAAATGCCTCTAACTAGTGTAAAATAGATTTCTGACAGGTTATCGAAAAACCACTTTTTGACAAAGCAAACGAGGTCCGATTTTCCCGAAACTTGTTCTGTTCTGTAACTGACAACTTAAATAATCTGAAAGTTTTTACAGAATGAAAAAACAATATCTAGAACTCCAGATATAAGCGTTTCAAAACTGGGAAAAATTAGGATATCGCAAGTCCCGAAATTTAAAGACCAGAAAAAACGGTTTTCGCAAAACGCTTAAAAATCAAATCAAATCAACTCCGAAAGAGTTGAAATTTGTTCTGCAGGCAGATAACACGTCAATAAAGTGAACAGAAAAAGATTTTTTGGAAAACTCGAAATTTTTGCACATAAAATAACGCTTGTGCGACAGGGCAAAAATTGGGTTTTTATTTGATTACGCTATTCACTTTATAAATCTATTTAAACTCTAAAAATAGCAAATTAAACCTAATGCAACCTAAATGACACTAAAGGACAGATTATATGATGATGGTGAATGCAATGATGCTAAATGACACAAAAATGAAATATACTATGCAAATTATGACTAATGCGAAATTGAATCCTAAGGCAAATGCAACTACTCTATTTAAATTCACACCCCTAACTAAATGACTAAACAAAGGCAGTTAATATAAACTAAATACAACTAACTAAGCAATCACTCGAATCAAACATAATTAACAACTACACATGGAATAAACACGGACTTATAAAATCTAACTAAATTAATTAATTAAAGACCTAAATTCACTTATACTAAAGCTAACATAAATTGAAACTAAAGTTAAATATCAAACTAAACTAATGGGGTATGACAAAGGGTTTGACTAGGACGGGGGTCACTAGGTTAACTGGGTTGACTCGACTAGGCTCGGTCTTGACTTAACTAGGTTCGGTTTTGCTTAATTGACTCAGGTGGGTTTAGACTAGGGTTTGACTTTGGTTAGGACTCGAGTAAGGTTAGGTACACGACTCAGCTAACCAAGTCAATTAGCTTGACTAGGTTAGGTTAGGTTTCAATACGTAGGCTCGGTTGACTCACCCTGGGTAGGAATAAGACTTGACTAGGGTTACTCGACTAGGCTTAGACTAGGGTCACGACTCACCTAACCAAGTCAACTAGGTTGACTAGGTTAGGTTAGGTGAAGTAGGTTCGATTGACTTAATTTACTCGACTAGGTTTGGACTAGATCTTGACTAGGTTGGGTTTTGACTTAGCTAACTGAGTCAACTAAGTTGACTAGGTTGGGTTAGACTAACTCAATGCTAATTAATAAATAAAAGAAGACGAAAATCAATAAAGCTATTTAACTTAAACCTAATACACGTCTAACTAAGAATTAATTAAATAATAAAGACTACCTACCTAATTGATGACTAAATTACTAACCTAAATTGACTACACGATTTTTTCAAAACCTAAACTAAGGCCACTATGACTAAATTAATTAGGCTCTAATCTAATTTAAATCACTAAGGAAGGTTAAATAAAAGGAAGGAAAGATGCATTAATGCCTTTTAGGAATTTGGAATATCAAAAACCGTCCACCCCAATTATGAATGGCATTAAAATGCAACTTGGAAAGTGGAAACATCCAGCCTAGAGAACCCCACGGATTTGGCTTTCCAAACAAGAATTAAAAGCACTTATTTATTTCTTGAAACCGTATCCTCTCACTTTGGAAATTCAATTAATTTTCAAAACCACTTTCCAAAGTTCACTTCGTAACTCCCTTCTAATAAGTAATCAGAATTTAATGCTTTCTTTAAATACTCCACACGATTTTTGAAAAATCAATTCTTTCCAAAAAATTTTTTTCCAAACTTTAAGTCATTAATGGCCCTCCTTCTAAAAAAATGTCAAGACTTAAGTAAAGTTATTCTAGGCTAAGGAATTTAAAACTTACCTAGGGTAATGAAAAGACCTAATTGAAAAACACGATTTCCTAAAAGTAAATGCTACCCTAATTCAAGACCTACCTACCTAATTGGAATCCTAAAAACGTCTAAGGTATTAAACACCTAATACATTGAATGTAGACAACCTAAATCATTTACCAAATTATAATTAAATCCTACCTAAAATAGCCTAGAGCTCAATTGGAGCTCTAATGGCTGCCGCCCCTCCTTGGGGAAGAAGAAGACTAAAAAAAATTAAAATTTTAACCTAAATAAAATAAAGTGCAAACTAATCAAAGGAAGCGATGCCTATGACACATCTAACTTACACAAAACACTAATGAATCTAATTACACTAAACAAAAACACATTATCTAACTATGATGCTGGACATATCAATCAAACATGCACAAAGAAGAGAAACTCAATTTTGGTATTTTTTTCTCTTTTAATAAAAAGACTCTCCTAAAACTTGAAAACACCAAGAAAACAAGAGTTAAGACACTTCTAAAACGATGAATTTGACACACCTAACTCTAGGAGAATGTTAACTAACACACAAACAGAAAATCACACGAATAACACGAGAGAATCACCTACACTTGCATGATTTCAAACCTTTATTCACGATTTTGGCAAAAACTCTCATGCAACATGTAAGAAATCCATTTTCCCTAAAAC
Organism: Nuphar pumila; assembly: GCF_984573655.1. Lineage (NCBI taxonomy): Eukaryota > Viridiplantae > Streptophyta > Magnoliopsida > Nymphaeales > Nymphaeaceae > Nuphar > Nuphar pumila. The sequence continues at coordinate 55,846,836 of NC_143256.1, forward strand.
GAAAACTAAATGATACTGAAATAAACAAAACACACACACAACGAATAGCAACACTACAAAAAAAAAAAAAAAACCAAGAATATTTTTGTAAAACCCAAGAATCGGCTAAAAATAGTCTAGCCGATTTTTGTATTTTTCTTTTCAATTTAAATAAAAACCACAACACACAACCAACCGACTAAGATGAATCAAAATGAACACTTTTTTTTATTGGATTTTCAGTAGAACAGAACCAAGAACACACCTATGACAGATTTGAAGAATCGGCTAGATGAAGATCTAGCCGATTTTAACGATTTGGGTGAAAAATCTAAAAAAACAAGATTCAAATGAATCAATCAAGCAAATAAACCTAAGCTAACGTGCTGACCTATGAACGAAATCTATTCTAAGATTGAAAACAAAAAGAAAAACAAGAAACACTCAGAAAAATAAGAAAATAAAATCAACACACAATTCGGTTTTAGCTAGAAGAGAAGGAAGAAGAAGACCTACCTCTTGGGTGATCCGACGACTGGGGGGATGAAGAAGACCGGACCGTGGCTTGATCTTGATATCCCAAATGGTTCAAAAATGCTGGAACTTCACCAAAAACAACACTTTTGCAGCTGCTACACGTTGGAGATCCACCGAAGATGGAGTATGCGCCGATTCTCGATCGGAGGGTGTAGAAAACCGGATGGAGGTAGGGCCGGTTCACCTTGACGTGTGGTTCGCACTACAGATCAAGGTTAGTAGTCTCCACCTCTGCTACACCTGCAAAAACACAGAAAAATGGTGAAAACGCAGCAAGGAAAAAGGAAGAAACGTATAGAAATCACAAGAGAGATCGAAATATGCTTGGAACCCAAGCATAAACCGGTCTTCAATGGCCAAAACATGGAAGAATGGAGGGGAAGAAGGTGATGGAGCTAGAATCACTGCAGGGGGCATCAAATCAAAGTCAAAGACGTCTAGGGCTTCTCTAAAAATTGTATTTATACTTTTGACATTTTTCAGAAAGAAGGTTAAAAAAAAATATTTTGCTAGGCGCCACTTTCTGGGGTTTTTTTTGCAAAACTTTTTGAAATGGATATGGATAGGCATGTGGGTTGGGTTTTGGGTTTTCTAAGGGTTGATCCAAAGTCCAAATAACCTAATTGGGTCGGATATGGATCCGATCCACCTCGAAATCCGTGCCCAAACACTAAACTAGCCATAACTCTCTCATTTTAACTCCGATTTTTCTGAAATTCGAACCATAACCCCTTACTATCAAAATACATCTAAACATGAGTTTAAAACCTTAAACTTGTTACAAAATGCATGAAAAACTTATTAACATGATGTGCATTTCATGCATCATCAAATACCCCCATGCTTGAATGTTTGTTAGTCCCTTAACAAACCCTAATTATGCTATGCAACAGAGACAAGAAATGCTAAACATGAATGCATAAAAACTAACTCACTTTCGTAGGAATCACGGTTGCATTTAGCGTATGCAACAATCCCTTTTAACCCCTAGCTTACACGAGTGGACGAGTAAGGTCTCGTGAGGGTTTGCAGAGATGCTACCCACAAACATCAATGAAATGCGAGGATGATTTTTCAAAAATATTAGGCTCTTAAGAATGCAGTTGGAACAAATATTTCATGTAATTGACATTCTCAAAACAAGTTTAAAAATCTCATGCCACCACAGTAAAAAAATATTTTCCTTCACTTTTCTAATATTGTAGCTATTTTATGATTTTTCTCAAAAAGTCAAGTATTTTCATGTTTTACTCATTTATTCTCACTTGTATATTTTCTGCACAGTAATACACATATATGCCTAAGCAATTAAAATTTTCTCATTCAGCACATTCGTTTTCTTTCATTCTCACACTTTTTCAACTTTGTTCTCTTGAGCATTCTTCTCACATGAGCACTATTTCGAATAGTCAGTTTTCGTGACCCGTGTAGCGAGCTTTGGGTCAGTGACTCCCAGGCTGGCTAACCTTAGGGCACTAGATACAAAGTATCCCTCAGACTTAATTGCTCGAGTCACTAGACCTTCTATTCTAATAGTTTACGTATAGTCTTCCTCTCATCATGTGCAATGTCTCTATCTCTTAGGCTTTCTATGCAGTCCATGTAACAAGCTTTCGAACCGGTGGCTCCCAAACCATCTGGCTTTGGGGCACCAAGTGTAAAGCATCCTTCAGATTCTACTTACTCGAACTATAAAGGCCACAGATATCAACTAGACAAGGGGATGATCTCCTTCATTATCCTTTTCGTTAAGAGACTCAAACACTTCATCTCGTGTCTAAGTTCCATTACTAGGATTCACGAAGACATCAACAACTAAACGTGGCTCTATTTTTTTTAAACTCATTTTTTTTTTCAAAAACATCTTTCCATTGCTTATTTCTTTCACAAAACATACTATGCATACTTATACAGAAGTGATTCAAAATTTTCTAACAATCAAATACTATCTTTCCTTTGAATTTTCTCACAACTAACTACTCTATTCAAATTAGTTCAGAGAAAAAAAAATTTATGGGGCTTAAAAATTTTTTAAACTGTTAGATTATGCCGAAAACAATCATATATGCTACAACTTGTTCTCAAATGCCTACTTTAATTACCAGTCATAAAAAAAAAATTGAAATTTTTGTGTGCATGCATCTAAACCAACCCCCATGCTTGAATGACACTGTCCCTAGTGGCATATAAAATAAGTAAAAATGTAATGCAAATGCACACTAAAAGACACTAAAAAAAATATGGGAGAAAGGATAGATACAACCTGATTTGCTCTGAGCTTCTGAAGTTGAATTTCATCTAATCTTTGAATTCTTTGAAAGCTCTTCTCTGTACCTGGTAACTGATACACTAAGTGTTAAATTCATCCTGCATACATCAAAACAAAAGTTAGCAAATATGAAATAAAATACTGAATAAAGAAGAATACTGAAATGAAAAACTAACTAGTGTATATATGATACATCCCTCTGGTTGAATCCTCATGCCTTCGTGAGATGCACTATCTCACACTCACCATCCTGCAAGGAATCTGAAATAAAGGCCTTCAGTCTTTGCCCATTCACCTTGAATGTACCTTAAGTCATAGGATCGAATAATGTCACTGCTCCATGGGGAAATGCTTCTTTCACAATGTAAGGACCTGTCCATCTCGATCTCAACTTCCCTGGGAATAAATGCAAACGAGAATTGTATAGCCACACTTTCTGCTCTGGCTCAAACACTTTCCTGGCAATATACTTATCATGAAACGCTTTCGTGCGAGCTTTGTATAATTTGGCATTCTCATACGCATCATTCCTGAGTTCCTCTAATTCTGAGAGCTGCAGTGCTCTCTCTTTACCAGCCTGGGTGAGGTCAAAATTCAATTTCTTGATAGCCCAATATGCTCTATGCTCTAGCTCGACAGGGAGATGGCATGCTTTTCCGAATACAAGGCAATACAGGGACATGCCAATGGGAGTCTTAAATGCAGTTCTATATGCCCAAAGTGCATCATCTAAGCGTTGGGACCAATCCTTGCGGTGCGGGCAAACTGTCTTTTCTAAAATCCGCTTAATCTCCCTATTGGACACTTCAACCTGTCCACTAGTTTGCGGATGATACGGAGTGGTGAATCTATGATTGACAAAATATCTTCTCAGCAGAGAAGCTATCTGTACATTCCTAAAATGCTTGCCACCATCGCTAATCATCGCACATGGCACACCAAAACGACTGAAAATGTTGTGCTTAATGAACTTAAGCACTACTCTATGATCGTTGGTCTTGGTTGCCACAGCCTCGACCCACTTGGACACATAATCCACTGCCACAAGAATGTATAAATTTCCGAATGACGGCGGAAATGGTCCCATGAAATCAATGCCCCAAACATCAAAAATCTCGACTATCAAAATCGGAAGCAAAGGCATCATGTCCCTCTTGGACATGTTCCCAATCTGCTGACATCGAAGACATCGCCTACAGAACTCATGAGCATCCCTGTGGAGTGTGGGCCAATAAAATCCCGACTGCAAAATCTTTGCAGCCATCTTCCTACTGCTAAAATGCCCTCCACAGGCTAACGAATGGGAAAAACTAAGAATGGACTGGTACTCCTCCTCCGGAACACATCTCCTAATGATCTGATCTACACAGTATTTGAACAACTCTGGTTTATCCCAATAATAGTGCCTCACTTGAGATAGGAATCTCTCACGCTCATTCTTGTTCCAATGCTCAGGTATCTGCCTCGAAACCAGATAGTTCACAATATTTGCAAACCATGGTAACTGCGTTGTCCTAACTGTCATGATCTGCTCATCAGGGAAAGAATCACTGATCGGCCTCTGATCTTGCGTGGTCTCTACGATCAGTCTGGAAAGATGGTCTGCTACTATATTCTCGCTTCCCTTCTTATCTCGAATCTCGAGATCAAACTCCTATAGTAGTAGAACCCAACGAATCAATCTCGGTTTGGTGTCTTTCTTATTCAACAGATATTTCAATGTAGCATGGTCAGAATAGACAACCACCTTTGAACCGAGTAAATAGGACCTAAATTTGTCCAATGCGAAAACTACCGCAAGTAGCTCCTTCTCTATCGTAGTATAATTCATCTGAGCATCAGACAGAGTTCTACTCGCATAGTAGATCACATAGGGCTTCATATTAATGCGTTGTCCTAAAATAGCCTCCATAGCATAATCAGATGCATCACACATAATCTCAAATGGGAGAGTCCAATCCGGAGGTCTCAAAATGGGTGCAGTAATCAAGGCCTCTTTGAGAATCTCAAAGGCCTTCATACAATCCTCGCTAAAAACAAAGGGCTGATCTTTCTCCAATAAAGTACATAGCGGTCAAGAGATTTTACTGAAATCTTTTATGAACCGCCTATAAAATCCCGCATGCCCTAAGAATGACCGAATCTGCCTCACATAGGTGGGTGGAGTCAAACGGGAAATGGATTCCACCTTTGCTCTGTCAACCTCAATACCATGCTTGGACACAATGTGTCCAAGCACAATCCCCTCCTGGACCATAAAATGGCTCTTTTCCCAACTCAGGACAAGATTTGTCTCCGCACACCTACTCAGTACTCGAGTAAGTTTTTGGAGGCAATCTTCAAAAGAAGAGCCATAAACTGAAAAGTCGTCCATGAAAACTTCCATCACATCATCAATCATGTCCGAGAAGATAGCATGCATGCACCTTTGAAAAGTGGTCGAGGCATTGCAGAGCCCAAACGACATACGTCTAAACGCGAAGGTACCGTAAGGCCATGTAAATGTAGTCTTCTTTTGGTCGTCAGGATGGACAGCTACCTGATTGTATCCTGAATATCCATCTAGAAAACAGTAGTAGCTCTGCCCTGCGAGTCTCTCTAAGATCTGATCAATGAATGGCAATGGGAAATGATCTTTCCTAGTTGCCACATTCAGCTTCCGATAATCAATACAGACTCGCAATCCTGTGGTGGTTCTCATCGGAATTCTCTCACCCTTCTCGTTCTCGACCACAGGGAGTCCTGACTTCTTTGGCACAACCTGAATCGGACTGACCCACTGGCTATCAGAAATAGGGTAAATGATTCCGGCATCCAACCACTTCACCACCTCGTTCTTCACCACTTCCTTTATGTTGGGATTTAGTCTTCTCTGCATATCTCTCACTAACTTAACTTCCTCATCGCAATGCAGAATGAAGGATCAATCCCCTTCAGATCAGCAACTCCCCAGCCAATCGTTGCCTTGTGCTCTCAAAGAATAGTCAGCAATCTCTGCTCCTGCTCCTCAGTGAGCAGGGACGATATGATCACCGACAGAGTCTCATCATCTCTGAGGTATGCATACTTGAGTGAATCCAGTAAGGGTTTCAACTCAAGTTTCGGAGGTGACTCGATCGAAGATTTGGCGGGGGTCTCCGCAAGTGGTGGGAGAGTCTCAATGATGGCTCTCCAAGGTGGTCTCTTTGACGCCACTCTAGACACATCTACGCTATCTATACAATTATTCTTCTCTACATGGTACAAATCTAAAGAATCCTCAGTAATATACAACTCGGGCTGCTCTTCCACTAACTCATGTGCAATATCTACATGAAAGCAGTCCATGTCTCCCGCTGGTCCCATCGCAGCATTGAAAATATTCAGCTTGACCTTCCTATTGCCGAATGAGAGATCCATGGCTCCGGTCCTACAGTTGATGCACGCATTGGCAGTTGCCAGGAATGGTCTGCCCAAAATGATCGGAGTTTGGTGCTGGCTATCCACTCCTTCCATATCCAGAATAATAAAATCGACGGGGAAATAAAAGTCATCCACTTTAACTAGCACGTCCTCCAAGACACCTCTCGGTACCTTGACAGAACGATCTGTCAGCTGAAGTGTAATAGGAGTCGATCTCATCTCTCCTAGCCCGAAAGAATCAAAGAAATACCCGGGTAGAATGTTCACACTTGCTCCAAGATCGAGCAATGCGCGTTCTATCCGGATGTTCCCTATAGTACAAGCAATGATAGGGGCTCCAGGGTCCTTGAGCTTTGGTGGTGTCTGATGCTGAAGTACTGAACTCACCTGCTCAGTCAGATGGACCCTGTTAGGAACTCTCTCTCTAGATTTCCCCTTCTGCGTACATAGCTCCTTCAGAAATTTGGCATATGCAAAGGTAAGTTGATCTTCACATGCTTGAAGATGTCAAGCATGTTCTGGATCTTCGCACTTTGCTTCCCTCTAAACCCGGGAGACTCTAATGCTTTGGGATAAGGTGGTGGGGGAATATACTCGGCTTGGTCCTCCTCTTTGTGAGAAGGCTCACTCCTATCCTTCTTCTGCACTGAGGATGAAGATGATGATGATGAAGATAATGAAGATGATGATGGGGATGGGGATGATAATGATGGATGAGCCGACGTAGGTGAAACAATGGTCTCTGGCTCCTCTATCCTCTCTCTACAATCTCTCTCTCTGCTCTCGATGTGATACTCACGTCCACTCCTTAGGGCCATAACAGATTTGGCCTGCTGCTGTGTCTCAGTATGAAACAGGCCTTCAGTCATCTGGTCTTGCCCTTCGGGTTCATGACAGCCTGACTTGGCAATGTACCCTCGGGTCTCTTACTAATAGCCTCAGCTAACTGTCTCATTTGCGACTCTAACTTCGCAATGGACTGCGTATATGAGCTCAATATCTGGCTACACTTCTCGAAGGTATTCTGATTAGAGGTTTTCACCTCTTGGAATGCCTAGAGAAGTCTCTCCTCAAAAGATGTCTGCGGGGCAGACTCCTGCTGAATCGGGGGAGGGACTGAAGAAGAAGACTGAAAATAGCTCGGCCTCTGGAATGGCTGAGTAAAATATGGCTGCCGAGCTGGCTGAGAGGATGTAGGCATCTGCATGGAAGACTGTGGATTCTTCCATGAAAAATTGGGATGGTTACGCCAACCCGGATTATATGTCGATGAAAATGGGTTATTCGGCGGTCTGACATAACCCTGAGCTGCCTAAACTTGTTCGTGAACAAATTCAGGGTACTGAGCTGCCGAAGGGCACTCAGTAATATCGTGTGCCGGACTGGCACACAGAGTACACACCTGTTGTGTAGTGGGTGGTCCTGAGAGAAGCTGGTCCAGCTTCTGAGCAATCATGTCTACCTTGCACTGTAGTGTAGTAGATGGACCAATCTCAAGAACACGAGCTTTCTTCTGAATGCTGGGTGTGGCTCTGTCCGAATGAGAACTCGAAGCATGGTGTAGGGAATTCTCGGCCAATGTATCAAATAACCTACATGCTTCATCCTCGCTCATTAGCATGAATGTCCTTCCACATGAAGAGTCGATCATCTGGCGATTCTTGTCAGACAATCCATCGTAGAAGCTCTGCACCAGTTGCCATTTCGGCACCTGATGATGGGGACATTTCCTGAGGAGATCCTTCATTCTCTCCCAGGTCTCATGAAAGTGCTCACCATCTAGCTCTGTAAAGCTAGTGATGGCTCTACGATATTGGTTCGTACGACCAATGGGAAAGTATTTCCGAAGAAACTCCTGTTGTAACTGATCCCATGACTCTATTTCTACAGAATCTAAGGACTTTAGCCAATACTTGTCTTTGTCCTTCAATAAAAAGGGAAATAGAGTTAACCTCAAAGCATCATCATCGAAATTCTGTATCTTGACCGTAGAACAGATTTCGAGAAATTCATCTAAATGTCGGTAGGGATCCTCATGACTAAGGCCATAAAAAGATGGGAGCATCTGTTTGTCGAACTTCGATGAGAATGTAAAATTCTCTCTGGGTTGTTAACAAATGGATGTAATGGTGTTCCTAGACCTCGTCGCCCCTGCATACACTGGTACTAAGACCAGATGTAAGCAAATGACCTAAATCTAAATCTAAACTAACACAAATACTAAAACGTAAATAAAACAAATAACAGCAACTAAGAAACAGATATACTAACTATCTATGTCAGAATTCTATAACTAAATAAATAAATAACAAAGTAACTATTCTAAAATACTGAAAAAAAATAAAATAAATACAGGAAATCACAAACTAAGTCTTTTTAAAACCCACCTGTCTAATCGCTCCTTGCAGAATGAAAATTAAGTGAATCCTAGAAAGAACAATACGTGAATCCTATATTTACTAACTATGTTAATCCTATATTCACTTACTAATCCTACTAACTAAAAATAAAACAACTAATTAACTAACTAAAACAAATTAATAAATCAAACTCTAAGAAATAAAGTAATTAATTCACCGTTCCACGGCAACGACGCCAAAATTTGGTTGATATTTTGAATTGATATTTTTAAAACAATTATTTTCAATAAAACTTTGGAAAATCGTCAACCAAAAGTATAAAAACCGACTTTCCACAAAGTGGTAAGTACGGGTCGAATCCTCCGGGAACAGGAATTACTCAGAATATTTCTCAAAAGTTTAATTTATTAATTACAAATATCAATCTACAATTACAAAGCTAATACAACTACAATTAATCACTAAAATGAAAATGGAAAAGCAAATAAGTCTTCTGATCCACGCCAAGGGTATTTCCGTCTTTTCGCCAATTATCCACTCTTCGCACTTGGACAATAACCCTGGAAAATGATTATGCTTTTCAACCTAAAAACAAAGGAAAATGCAGAGTTAGCAATTTATTCTAATAATGCAAGTTAAAAATGCAACTAAACCTAATTTTCAAGCAATTAGCAAAATAATTCCTAATTGCACTAAAGCAATTAATTAAAATATTAAACTAATTCAAAAATCAACTAATTTAATTCTAACAATGGTATATGATGCAGATGCAGCTTCTACAATGCAGAAAATACTGAAAACAGTCCTAAAATGCTGAAACTAAGGAAATTACGAAAATGCCCCTAACTAGTGTAAAATAGATTTCTGACAGGTTAGCTAAAAACCACTGTTCGACATAGAAAACGAGGTCTGATTTTCCCGAAACTTATTCTGTTCTATAACTGACAGATTAAATAATCTGACAGTTTTTACAGAATGAAAAAACAATATCTGGAACTCCAGATATAAGCGTTTCAAAACTGGGAAAAATCAGGATATCGCAAGTCCCGAAATTTAAAGACCAGAAAAAGCGGTTTTCGCAAAACGCTTAAAAATCAGACCAAATAAACTCCGAAAGAGCTGAAATTTGGTCTGCAGGCAGATAACACGTCAATAAAGTGAACAGAAAAAGAAATTTTGGAAAACGCGAAATTTTTGCACATAAAATAACGCTTGTGGGACAGGGCAAAAATCAGGTTTTTCTTTGATTACACTATTCACTTTATAAATCTATTTAAACTCTAAAAATAGCAAATTAAACCTAATGCAACCTAAATGACACTAAAGAACAGATTATATAATGATGGTGAATGCAATGATGCTAAATGACACAAAAATTAAATATACTATGCAAATTATGACTAATGCGAAATTGAATCCTAATGCAAATGCAACTACTCTATTTAAATTCACGCCCCTAACTAAATGACTAAACAAAGGCAGTTAATATAAACTAAATACAACTAACTAAGCAATCACTCGATTCAAACATAATTAACAACTACACATGGAATAAACATGGACTTATAAAATCTAACTAAATTAATTAATTAAAGACCTAAATTCACTTATACTAAAGCTAACATAAATTGAAACTAAAGTTAAATATCAAACTAAACTAATGGGGTATGACAAAGGGTTTGACTAGGATGGGGGTCACTAGGTTAACTGGGTTGACTCGACTGGGCTCGGTCTTGACTTAACTAGGTTCGGTTTTGCTTAATTGACTCAGGTGGGTTTAGACTAGGGTTTGACTTGGGTTAGGACTCGAGTAAGGTTAGGTACACGACTCAGCTAACCAAGTCAATTAGCTTGACTAGGTTAGGTTAGGTTTCAATACGTAGGCTCGGTTGACTCACCCTGGGTAGGAATAAGACTTGACTAGGGTTACTCGATTAGGCTTAGACTAGGGGCACGACTCACCTAACCAAGTCAACTAGGTTGACTAGGTTAGGTTAGGTGAAGTAGGTTCGGTTGACTTAATTCACTCGACTAGGTTTGGACTAGATCTTGACTAGGTTGGGTTTTGACTTAGCTAACTGAGTAAACTAAGTTGACTAGGTTAGGTTAGACTAACTCAATGCTAATTAATAAATAAAAGAAGACGAAAATCAATAAAGCTATTTAACTTAAACCTAATACACGTCTAACTAAGAATTAATTAAATAATAAAGACTACCTACCTAATTGATGACTAAATTACTAACCTAAATTGACTACACAATTTTTTCGAAACCTAAACTAAGGCCACTATGACTAAATTAATTAGGCCCTAGTCTAATTTAAATCACTAAGGAAGGTTAAATAAAAGGAAGGAAAGATGCATTAATGCCTTTTAGGAATTTGGAATATCAAAAACCGTCCACCCCAATTATGAATGGCATTAAAATGCAACTTGGAAAGTGGAAACGTCCAGCCTAGAGAACCCCACAGATTTGGCTTTCCAAACAAGAATTAAAAGCACTTATTTCTTTATTGAAACCGTAGCCTCTCACTTCAGAAATTCAATTAATTTTCAAAATCATTTTCCAAAGGTCACTTCGTAACTCCCTTCTAATAAGTAATCAGAATTTAATGCTTTCTTTAAATACTCCACACGATTTTTGAAAAATCAATTCTTTCCAAAAAAAAAAATTCTAAACTTTAAGTCATTAATGGCCCTCCTTCTAAAAAAACGTCAAGACTTAAGTAAAGTTATTCTAGGCTAAGGAATTTAAAACTTACCTAGGGTAATAAAAAGACCTAATTGAAAAACATGATTTCCTAAAAGTAAATGCTACCCTAATTCAAGACCTACATACCTAATTGGAATCCTAAAAACGTCTAAGGCATTAAACACCTAATACATTGAATGTAGACAACCTAATTCATTTACCAAATTATAATTAAATCATACCTAAAATAGCCTAGAGCTCAATTGGAGCTCTAATGGCTGCCGCCCCTCCTTGGGGAAGAAGAAGACTAAAAAAAATTAAGATTTTAACCTAAATAAAATAAAGTGCAAACTAATCAAAGGAAGCGATGCCTATGACACATCTAACTTACACAAAACACTAATGAATCTAATTACACTAAACAAAAACACATTATCTAACTATGATGCTGGACATATCAATCAAACATGCACAAAGAAGAGAAACTCAATTTTGGTATTTTTTTCTCTTTTAATAAAAAGACTCTCCTAAAACTTGAAAACACCAAGAAAACAAGAGTTAAGACACTTCTAAAACGATGAATTTGACACACCTAACTCTAGGAGAATGTTAACTAACACACAAACAGAAAATCACACGAATAACACGAGAGAATCACCTACACTTGCATGATTTCAAACCTTTATTCACGATTTTGGCAAAAACTCTCATGCAACATGTAAGAAATCCATTTTCCCTAAAACGAAAACTAAATGATACTGAAATAAACAAAACACACACACAACGAATATCAACACTACAGAAAAAAAAAAAACCAAGAATATTTTTGTAAAACCCAAGAATCGGCTAGAAATAATCTAGAGGATTTTTGTATTTTTCTTTTCAATTTAAATAAAAACCACAACACACAACCAAACGACTAAGATGAATCAAAATGAACACTTTTTTTTATTGGATTTTCAGTAGAACAGAACCAAGAACACACCTATGACAGATTTGAAGAATCGGCTAGATGAAGATCTAGCCGATTTTAATGATTTGGGTGAAAAATCTAAAAAAACAAGATTCAAATGAATCAATCAAGCAAATAAACCTAAGCTAACGTGCTGGCCTATGCACGAAATCTATTCTAAGGTTGAAAACAAAAATAAAAACAAGAAACTCTCAGAAAAATAAGAAAATAAAATCAACACACTATTCGGTTTTAGCTAGAAGAGAAGGAAGAAGAAGACCTACCTCTTGGGTGATCTGACGACCGGGGGGATGAAGAAGAGCGGACCGTGGCTTGATCTTGACGTCCCAAACGGTTCGAGAATGCTGGAACTTCACCAAAAACAACACTTTTGCAGCTGCTACACGTTGGAGATCCACCGAAGATGGAGTATGCGCCGATTCTCGATCGGAGGGTGTAGAAAACCGGATGGAGGTAGGGCCGGTTCACCTTGATGTGTGGTTCGCACTACGGATCAAGGTTAGTAGTCTCCACCTCTGCTACACCTGCAAAAACACAGAAAAATGGTGAAAACGCAGCAAGGAAAAAGGAAGAAACGTATAGAAATCACAAGAGAGATCGAAATATGCTTGGAACCCAAGCATAAACCGGTCTTCAATGGCCAAAACATGGAAGAATGGAGGGACAGAAGGTGATGGAGCTAGAATCACTGCAGGGGGCGTCAAATCAAAGTCAAAGACATCTAGGGCTTCTCTAAAAATTGTATTTATACTTTTGACATTTTTCAGAAAGAAGGTTAAAAAAAAATATTTTGCTAGGCACCACTTTCTGGGGGGTTTTCTGCAAAACTTTTTGAAATGGATATGGATAGGCATGTGGGTTGGGTTTTGGGTTTTCTAAGGGTTGATCCAAAGTCCAAATAACCTAATTGGGTCGGATATGGATCCGATCCACCTCGAAATTCGTGCCCAAACACTGAACTAGCCATAACTCTCTCATTTTAACTCCGATTTTCTGAAATTCGAACCATAACCCCTTACTATCAAAATACATCTAAACATGGGTTTAAAACCTTAAACTTGTTACAAAATGCATAAAAAACTTATTAACATGATATGCATTTCATGCATCATCAGCGAGCCTCAAGGCTGTAGCTTTTGGGGCTGCATGAGTATCATGCGGTTCCAATTGACGGATAAATCCATAGTTTCGACTCATCATGTCGTGGACGAAGAGTGTGCGATTGTCCAAAGCAAACTTATATATACATAGTTATGTATGCATAAAGAAATGGTAAACTCGTCGATATGTGTAGTGTGGATTCACACTTTTGTGCGTATGTCCGCTTTTGCATAGAACACAAAGTGCTTGCAAATGGTACCTTATTGATTGCCTTCAAATAATATAAGGTTTTTGCGTAATTAAGAAACTTATGGCATATGTCAAACGAAATAATGCAATTGTGGTGCTTCTCTTGTCATACATTACTGGCACCATGGCACGTCACAAATTATTTATTTAAGCGTATCATCATGTGTTATGTGATGTAGTGTTATGAAGAAGTTCGTATAGCATGTACACTGTCACACACTCTAGCACGAAAGCTAGCGCACAAATGAATGCAATCATATGCTCGTATTTGTTATATTTGGATGTACGAATCACCTTGGCAATTAAATGTGTTCCCTAAGTACGAAGGGATCTTGAGGCACATATATGGAGATTTTAGTCTTTTAAGACTTATGTGATATTTGGAACACCTTGGCGAGTTTTGGTGAGGGTGATGGCCCCACCTCGTGAGACAAACTCGCTTATGTTAGAGATACATAGTTTTTATATGCTTTTACATGTCTTGTGATTCGTTTCTAGAGACGCCTTACCATGGCTAAATGTTTCTAATTGTCTCATCATGATGCACATTGCTTTGTATTGTTACATTGCTTGTTCTCGTACTTGTCGCAGGATGCACATGTATGTTCACACACACCTATGCTTTGCTTGCATAATTTGCTTGATTGCATTGACTTATGTTCTAAAAGCATGTTATTGCTAGTAATTATCACTTATTGCTCCATGTGTAGTTTTGCCACTCTCTTTATACTTGCTTATGCTATACCTGTTCAATTATTGTGAATGAATGAATGAATGAATGATAATGTTAAGTGTATCATGATAGACTTGCTTCATTTTCCACATATTGGTATAGTGTGTTTTGGTTCGCCTCACCACCTCGCAAGAGGTCTGACCCCGTTTTATGGGAGTGCAGGTGTTTGCTTATAGGTGTGCGATGGAGCTCGATGTGTGGTGGAAGACATGAACCCACACTTCTAGAACGTCGAAGATCTTGGCAGTGTTTTTGTTAAGGGAAGGATTGTATCATTTTGTAAAATGTAGTAATAAAAGATGTATCATGTTTTTGTTGCTTCTCTCTGTGATCTGCCCAGAGTTTTCCACTTGTTTTCCCTTTCTGGTCTTTTTTTCGCTTTGCACAATGCATTTTAAAAAAAAATAAAAAAATTTACCCTGACAATCTAAAGGATTTTCAAAGTGGGGATTCTGGGGCATCAAACTTTTGCTCATATGAGTTTTTCTTTTGTTTAAGATGGCTTGGCGTGAGCATTGCAATGATATCATGGACACCCTCAACAACCTAGCAGAGTTTGTCGGCAGGCAGGCTGAGGCCATGCGTGCTATGGGTGAAAATCTTTAAGCCTCTCAGGGATGAGAGACTCCTATTCCTACTCCTACTCTGGTCCTAGCAATGAAGGCGGTACCATACAAACAGTTCATGAGTATAAACCCTCCGTCCTTCGATGAGAAGTCTACTTCAGAAGCAGCAGAGGATTGGATACGAGAGATCGAGTGGATCTTTCAAGTGTTGCAGGTCAATGACGACAGAAAGGTGGACTTCGGCACATATCAACTTTAGAAGGATGTTGAAAGGTGGTGGGCAACCACCTTAGACATCAAATTTGCAGGCAAAGCAGTTACACAGGATCAGTTCGTGGAAGTTTTCTATGCAACCTACTGTCCGACACATGAGCGCAGTCGAAAGATGCAGAAGTTCCTCTACCTTCAGTAGGGGAACTCTACCTTGGTTGACTACGTTACGAAGTTTAGAATCCTGGAGCACATTTGTCCACATGTCTACGTTACTGAGAAGGAATGAGCAATGAAGTTTGCCTGTGGTCTGAAACCAACATTACGTACAAGGATGTTTACTCATGCCCCTTTGACTCTTGAGGAAGCCCTAGAGGCTGCTACACTTTTGGACCAGGACTGGACAGAGTCACAGAAGATGCAGCATGCCAGAGGAAACCAGCAGTAAGGCCAAAAGAGTTGCCCTAGGAAGAGATCGTTTCAGCAAAACTCTGTTGAGAAGAATTCCACTCCACCAGCTAAGAAGAACTGCCATCCGAACAACAACCGTCAGCAGAAATACCGTCAGCCCCAGCAGTATCAGCAGGAGAAGCAGACAACAACAACATCAGGTTGCCCAAAGTGTCGTACTGATCATCCGGGCAAACTGTGTCCTCGCGACATCGATGGATGCATCTATTGTGACAAGATGGGCCACTATATGAGAGATTGTCGGAAGAAGCAGTTCGATGATCTAAAGAGGAATACGCCTGGGACATCACAGCCAACCTACCAGCGACCTCAGCAAAAACAGTCTTACCCACAACAACAATCCTCTCAGCAGAAGATGGGTAACCAGAAGACAGTGGCAGGACGGTCCTACATAGCCACTGTGGAGCAGGTGACCAAAGAAGAGTTGATCCAAGGTACTATCCCAATCGCTAGACATGCAGCTTTTACCTTGTTTCACTATGGTGCTTTGCATTCATTTATTGCTACTAGATTTGCTAGATCTTTGCCTATGACTGCTGTGTTGTTGAAATACCCATTGGAGGTTCGTACACCAATTGGTGATCAGTCTTTGTGTACTTCGTATATTTCGAGCATTAAGGTGTCTGTGGCAAGTCAAAACTTGCCAGCTGACGTGATCCTACTAGACATGATAGAGTTTGATGTCATTCTAAGCATGGATTGGTTGTTTGAATATCACGCTCAAGTCCTGTGCAGAGAAGGAAGGTGGTTTTGTACCCTGTTGATTGTCCAATTTTGGAGATCAACCTCTCTCGACCTGTTAGAGATAGTCACTTGATTTCGTCATTTAAAGTTCAGAAGTATCTACGGAATGGGGGTACTGCATTCTTGGTGAGTATCACCTAGTTGAACCAGTGTTAACTCCTATCGAGGATCTTGAAGTAGTTCGGGAGTTCCCTGATGTATTTCCTGAGGAGCTGCCAAGATTACCCCTGAAGCGTGAGATCAAGTTTTGTATTGAGTTGTTACCTAGAACAACTCTGATTTGAAAGGCACCATATCATATAGCTTCAACAGAACTCGAAGAACTGAAGCATCAGTAGCAAGGGTTTATCAGAAATAGTGCATCGCCATGGGGTGCACCTGTTTTGTTCATGAAGAAGAAAGACGAAACCATGAGGTTGTGCATCAACTACAGAATGCTCAACCAAGCGACGATTAAGAATAAGTATCCATTGCCAAGAATCAAAGATCTCTTTGACCAGTTACAAAGAGCAAAGATATTCTCAAAGATCGACCTCAGATCAGGTTATCATCCACTCCAGATCATAGAGGAAGATGTCTCGAAGGCAACTTTTCAAACTAGATACGGGTTGTATGAGTTCGTTGTGATGCCATTTGGTCTCACAAATGCACCAGCAGCATTCATGGATTTGATGAATTGTATCTTCCGTCCATTCGTGGATACATTCGTGATTGTATTCATTGATGACATCTTGATCTACTCAGAGACTCCTGAGCAACACCGAGAGCATCTTCATATCATTTTGGAAGTACTTCAGGAGCATAGATTGTTCGCCAAGTTCTCCTAATGTGAGTTTTGGATTTGAAGAGTTATGTTTTTGGGTCACATGATATCCAGTGATGGAGTGTCAGTTGATCCTACGAAAGTTGAATCAGTGTTAGATTGGAAGCAACCTTAGTCTGTTACCGACATCCGTAGTTTTCTCAGGTTAGCTGGTTATTACCAGCGTTTCATTCAGGATTTCTCAAGAATTATACTACCATTGATGAAGCTTTTGCATAAAGGAGTCAAGTTTGAGTGGACTGACTCTTGCGAAGAGAGTTTCCGGATCCTGAAGACGAAGCTGACTACCTCTTCGGTGTTAGCTTTACCTTCTGGCAGAGGTGGTTTTGTGGTATATATAGATGCCTCAGGTACAAGATTGGGATGCATGCTAATGCAGCACAATCGAGTTATTGTGTATGCCTCGCGACAGCTGAAGATTCATGAAATGAATTATCTGACTCACGACTTGGAGTTAGCAGCTGTAGTGTTCGCCTTAAAGTCATGGCGCCATTATCTCTACGGAGACACATTTGAGGTCTTTTATGACCACAAGAGTCTCAAGTATTTATTTTCCCAAAAGGAATTAAATATGAGACAACGTTGTTGGCTCGAGTTTATCAAAGATTATGAGTTCACGTTGTCTTACCACCGTGGTAAAGCGAACGTCGTGGCAGATGCACTTAGTCGTAAATCGAGCGTTGTTTTGGCTAGTCTTGTGTGGAGCCAGAAGTTGATAGAAGATTTCGTGGCTTGGAAGCCATTCTTCGTTGGAGGCAGATTGATCAGATTGTCTGGTTTGACCATTCGATCAGAATTTTTGCCTAAAGTTATTGAGGCACAGAAGTGAAACACTTAGTATAAGAAGTTCATCAATCGAGCTCGTGAAGAAGGGTCGATCTTTCATGTTGATGACAGCAGTTGTATCCGTATGAAGGATCGACTTTGGGTGCCAGATGACCCTTAGTTCAGGAAAGAGATTCTTGATGAGGCACATCTGTCGAAGTACACCATTCATCCTGGTGGTACTAAGATGTTCAAGGATCTTCAACGAAAGTATTGGTGGAACGGGATGAAGCGTGAAGTCGCAGCGTATGTATCGAGGTGTTTGACTTGTCAGCAAATCAAGATCGAGCACCAACGTCCTGGAGGTTCCATGCAGAGGATCGAGATTCCTCAGTGGAAATGGGAGGATATCACGATGGATTTCGTGGTAGGTTTACCGCAAACCAAACGAAAGCATGATGCGATATGGGTAATTGTGGACAGACTTGCCAAGTTTGCTCATTTCTTACCTATCCGGATCAGTTAGCCGCTTGAGAGCTTAGCCGACTTGTACATCCGAGAGATTGTACGGTTACATGGTGTACCAACGTCTATCATTTTAAATCATGATCCCAGATTCACATCACGACTGTGGGGATACTTGCAGTCAACTTTGGGAACAAAGTTGAAGTTTAGTACAACTTGTCACCCTCAGACTGATGGTCAGTCAGAAAGGATGATTCAGACATTAGATATGGCACTCCAAACCCCGACCTTGGAAAAACCTTAGATTTTCTATGAATTTTTTTTAAAGGTTTTACTGAAAACAGCGGAAACAAAGTGTAAAAAAGGTGGCAAGGCCGCAAGTCTGGACAGCCACAGGTATGGACAACAAAAGTAACTAACAATGTCAATAAAGGTACAATCACAAATATGAAGGGGTTTACAACACGACAATTTAATAGTGACAAAATGTGATAGTACAAAAATCTCAAAAATAGGGAATGTATCCCAACCAAAACCACTGGGACAGGATCTGCAACTAAGTGTGGGTCCCCAAGCCTCCACCGTGTGCCGTCACATCAACACCGTGCCTATTCGTCACCTGCATCCCCATGAAACGGGGTCTGTCCTCTTGCGAGGTAGTGAAGAAACAACCATGACATATACATCATTTCTAAGAGGAAACAGGAAACAGAAACAAGAACTAACAAGTATATGTGTCTGTGTCAAGTAAGTGCGTAAGTGACAAGTGAAACAGGTAACATAACTGAAGTAACTGGAAAACAAATAGCTAAGAGTAGTAACAGAACTGAAACAAGTGAAGTAACTGAAACAAATAAAGTAACTGAAACAACTACAGTATGTCAGCTGTGATTGGTTAGTCTTTAAGTTCTTCTTGTTACTCCTTCGGGTACGCGAAGGAACCTCGCATTCTGTGAGACATGCTCCCGGCGTCTGTTATTCAATTTCTAATGTGGTAACCAGGGATGCTACAGACCGAGTAAACCTCATGCGAGCAGCACGCAGCTGATAGAAACTCTCGCATATGCAAGGATTGCAATCCATACTACTGCAGTAGTGAGGCCCTAAAAAGGCAACCTCGACCTCCCTGACTGTGAGTGACTAGAGGCCAAAGGATGCTACAGCTCCTGTCAAAACACGTGTCGTAGTAACAACAAGTCACTCAGGGTTGTACCATCCACCCTCTCCAAGGTGAACCATTTGTGAATGGGGCGAAGCAGGTTTATCTTTCTTAGGCTTATTATTCAGTCATACCTCTTGACGAGGATTTTATGCCTCGTGGTCCCCGCAGGGTATGCAAAATGAGGTCTTAGCCTGCCCATCCACGTGCTCAGCCTTACGTGGCTAACAAGAGCACATCGCTCGTGAAAGCGATCATAACACCATAATATCACTTTTCTAATTTAGGGTATAGTCACACGTGAGTTCACTCACGACAGAAGGGCCCTTGCCCAGAGACTCCAACCGAGTCCAGATACAAATCATATTCATTCATACCCTATGGTGTTTAAGTTTCAGCCTTTTCATTTCATGAAGTAAGTGCACCTTGTGCACTCACCAATGCCTCAAGCAATGTGTGAGTCGAGGTACGCACTACTCAGTACGAGTGTCAAGATGTGCTACGTGCAAAGTGTAATTAAATACCACATGATTTTCTATCATTTGCATAACATAAGGAACAAAGACATTATACCATTTCATATCTGAGAGACAAGATAACGTGCATGTAAGTGTATAGTTTCATACATATGAAATTTCATCACTCAAGTAGTTGGAACTAACTCATTATGATTGGCACTTTACGTAACATGAGATCATTCTCGTAGGGAAGACTCATGATTTGGCGTACTTATGTGTTGAGATTGAAATCTATGATATTCCCAACTTATGGGAATAACATTAGCATTTCCACGAGTTGGGGTGCCGCTCCTGCGGACCCGATACAAAAATACTGAACAGTGTTTGTGACTCTTAACCAACGTAGACTCTATATACGTTGAGTTTTCAATAGTGTTTGTCTGCTTACACAGATTAGTCAACCGAAAATGGAAACCAAGGTGTGAGTATTTTCCTTAAGAAGTGCGACACACATACGTGTCAAAAGCGAATTCTGGAAATAACCTATCTAATGGCGATTACATTGGCTTTTCCACGGTTTGGGGTGTCGCGCTTGCGGACCCGAAACGAAACATTTGACAATGCCCGAGACTCAAAACTACTTAGGCTCCAACCTATGGGGTTAGCAACAATGCTTACCTTCGAACACAACTAGTCAACCAATGTAGAAACCGAGGATAGTGTGAGGTTCCACTACAGACCTATCGACAAGAATCTTGGGACATCCGACAGGACGGTCGTAAAATAAATACTATGTAACTCCTACCCATATCGATGTGTACAATATTTGTGGGAACACTTGGACGAAACACAAGAGTGCCACATGTCCATTCGGTCGCACCGAAACACCCAACTCAACTATGTGTATTAATATATATATATATATATATATATATATATATATATATATATATATATATATATATATATATATATATATGTATACATATCTAAACGTATATATACACATGTATATACATGTCACACATATGTATGCACACTTGCTCCAGTGTACGCAGCTAGCCGATTGCTTGCAACAGAAAACCCATACTCGGGGCCTTCGATGATTGCAAAGATGCGAGGTAAAAAGCGATCGGGTCTAACCATTCGTCTAGACCGCAACTGTCCTTTCGCTACACTCAAGTGTCTTGACAAAGTCATCTGGTCACTAGTGGTGACAGCATACTCACGGTACCAAGTCTACAAGGGATCCGGTTGCAATGGCACCCGATAGCCTAAGGCTGCCATAAGGTAAAAGGGTAGGTGCGCGGGTATGGTCATGTAGGCCAGACCAAGCTGGAGGTATGGCTGCCTTCAACAGCCACATTCGGCCTCAAAGTCACCAATGGAGACAGCAGCCAACCAAAACACCAAGGCGGCAAGGGACCCGAGTGCAAATGGCACCCGGTAACCCCTTGCAGAAAAATGCTAAACCGAAATTTCAAGTATGCTGGTCTGGTCCTCCGGACCAGACCGCATGGTTAATTAAGGGTTCTGGTCTGAACCTACTGTTCAGACCAGACCCTTCGTCAAACTGGGTGATCCCAGATTGGCTACCCAAAACCGAAGACTAAACAGAAAAAAAAATATATAACCTATGGCGCCAAAATCGGTGAGAGTGTGCTGAACCAGAAATAGGTCTGGTCCACTGGACCAAACCAAGCTGCTGCGAAATGACGGGTCTGAACCCATGATTCAGACCAACCTCCACACAATGCAACATAGGGATACAACAACCCACAACAGTAGCTCACCCTTAGGCGGCTGCCTTGTGGTTAATGTTGAAACGCAATAAGAGGAGCTGGGGTCTGGTCACTAGAACCGGACCCACATGGCCTGACCTAGGTCTGGTTTGAACCCTGGGTTCAAACCAGTTCAGACTAGTCACATAGGTCGGTGCCTCAGTCCCCTGAAACAGGGCCCAGCCATGTGCTCAAAACCTCCGGGTGACCCGATGCGCCAACTCAAGTAACCAGAAACAAAAATAAAACAGACAAAAAAAAGAAGGGTAACACCGAAGTGCCAATGGCCCTTTTCCATCTAATGGAGCCTGGTCACGCCATGACCCAGGCCAAGGTGTTGTTGTGCCAGTCCCAAACGCATTGGGATTGGGTTGAACCCAGCACACCGAAGGCTCAAAGGGGGAGGTGGCGGCTGCGATTCACCAGCAGCAACACACCTGCACTCAAAGAAGGTGCGGACGAGGGCTGGGTGCATTCTAGACGATCCCAGCTTGGTCGAGTGCACCCCAGCAAGCCCAACACGTCCACGAACGCGCCACCAACCCATCTATGAGAGTGAAAGGCGCAACACGAATGAAGCTTCAAAAGTGAAAAAGAAAGGAAGACAAGAAAGAAAAAAAAGGAATGCTATTGGTAAATAAAACAGTATGTATATGAATGCAACAACCCAACAAATGCAACAATGGTGATTCAATGTCAAAGCAATGAAAAAGAAGAGCTTAGTCAAACTAATCCGGTAAGACCCATGAAATTTTCTGAAGAATTCACTATTTGCATAGAGTTGATATATAGACTTTCGTGTGTTTATGATGTTATAAAACATAATTCGATATAATTTGACTATGCTTTGTATTTCAGTTTTATGCGCGCGACCCGAAAACGCGTAAGTACACTATATGAGTAAGAAGAGCCTAATTCTGGATGGATTAACTTCTGAAAATTTAAGGGTAAGTTTATAATTTATGTATTTAGTTTGTCCTCAAATTTGGGACCTATACGATGAAAAAACTACGTCAGTTCATGTGAATTACGAGAATTTCTTAACGATACTACGTGAGTCGTAACAAGCGTATTTCTTGCAAACTGATGATGCATGAATTACTCATAATTTTAATATATTTTCACTGCATAAATGCATAATTTATAGGTTTAGAACCCGCACTTAGATGCATATTGATGCCATG
This sequence comes from Nuphar pumila, assembly GCF_984573655.1. Classification (NCBI taxonomy): domain Eukaryota; kingdom Viridiplantae; phylum Streptophyta; class Magnoliopsida; order Nymphaeales; family Nymphaeaceae; genus Nuphar; species Nuphar pumila. Next base: position 55,869,758 of record NC_143256.1, read on the forward strand.
GAGATACGGTTCAAATTTCGTTCGAATCAGACTTAGAACGAAGAAGTTATTGCATTTACAATGTAACGGGTCAAACCTCGGACTAGATTTGGATATTTTGGATCCAAACATCCATTTGGACCTTGGATCTGGGCCAAAACGCATCACGATTCAACCCAGCTTCGGCCCATTCACGTTTTTATAAAAGGTTTTCTAAAACCTCCTCTCACAAGAGGCGCCCAGAGAAAACTTTGTTTTTAATCTCTTTTTTGGAAATTCCAGAAAAGAGACCCAGCCGTTTAAATAGTAAATGACACCCATTGCTGGGGCGTCTTTGCCTACATTTTTGTGCCCTAGGCGCACGATTCTTACTCCATCACTTTCTTCCCCAGCCGCCACTTCATGCACCTTCTTCTTTATCTATGGAGTTGCCGAAACCGCAGCCACCATTGGAGCAGTCACTTCTTTTCTTCCATTCTTTTCTTCCATACCTTGTCTTTCTAACCACCTTGCTGTAACTGTAGGTTCATGCTGCTGATTGCAGGAGATGGTTGAGGTGGAGTGTACCAGCCGTGGTGGGGGTGCCGTCTTCCCCTCCACAGCCAGCCGTCCCTTTCCCCGTCGGCTCTCTTCTTCATCAAAGCATGCCATCGTCAAGGCATCTACATCCAACGTTTCCCAGCACTCAGCAGCAAAGTAAAGCAGCCCAGCACCACCAAGGTCCTTTGTGGCGCAAATCCATGGCAAAGTTCGCTCAACCACTACCCCCCACTCGTCGGATCGCCCTTGAGGTAAGATCTTTGTTGCTCTTCTTCTAGTTAAAACCCATATTGTGCATATGCTTTTGTGTGGCTTTGTTTTGTTTTATTTTCTTTGAGTGTTGTGTGTGTTTTGAGTGTGTCAAACTGTAGTGTAGACGTGTGTGCAGAGACCAGCACATAGAGGTCGTCTAGGAGTTTCTTTTTAGTTAATCGTAATTTATATTTCAACTTTGGTTTTTGGGTGTGTGCGTGTATGGTTTATTTTCTGTTTGCGCTTGCATTTTTCATTTGTTTTCAAGCCATAGATAGGCCTGGTTGTGTTGAGTCCATTACAGTAGATTAATTAGATATTTTAAGTTTTGATTCCATTTTAGTTTCGTTTTGATATTATTAAGCATCGTTGAATATCGTTTTCTGTAGGTTTGTATAAACAGGTTAGTCTAATTCTAGCTAGCTATAACGTTTTAGGTAGTATTTTAGTTTCATAAATTAGTTTAACTTAGTTAATTGGCTGTGTAGATTTAGATAGTTTTAATATTTTCACTGTTAATGAATTTCAGTTTTGCGTAGGTTAGCTGATTGTAGTAGTTATCCAGAATATTTTATGTTTTTGTTTCATTTACAACATATTAATTAGATGAATGTTTGTATTTCATAGTTTAAAAGTCCAGTCATAAACGTGTGTTAGTGTAGCTAAGATTAGATTCTTGGTTGTCGTCATAGTGTTAGATACAATTTAGTTTAAGTTTCTTTTTGTTTTATAAATTAATGTAGTGTCCTGTTTGATTCTTGTTTTGTTAAAATTTTGTATGCATAGCATGATTAGGTTAATGTTTGATGTATGTTAGAATAGATTTAGTTATAGGTTAATATTAGTATTATTTAGTGTCTAGGTTCATTAGAATCCGTTTTAGTCAGTTTATGAGTAATTTAGTAATGTCGACTTTTGTGTAATCTCTCAATTAGTTTGTTTCTTCACTTCGTGTTTTGTGTATTATTCATATTCTTTGCATTAGTTGTATACATGTTAATTTAGTTAGGTTACTATTAGATTAGAATAGTTAATTACTTAGTCTTGTATTTTAGAGAAAGGGTATGTGGTTAAATTTATTGAAAGACGATTTTGGTAAAAGTGAAATTCCTTCAAATTCGTGGGGTCCAATTAAGGAATGCTTTGACCTTGTGTAACCCAGCCAATATAGAAGGCTTTCCCTCCTTTACGTGTTTGGAAACAAAGTTAATTTTTAAATCTCTTCCTAAAATTGTGTACAAGGTTTTGGGAAAGGTTTTCAAACTTGGTTATATGCTTTAAATGGAAAAGTACAAACGTGTGGGGGCCATTAGCTGGACGGTTTTTGAAGTATGATCTTTCCAATTGGAATTTTTAAGGTAAGAAAGGATGGGTGTTATCCTTTCCAAAATCGTACTCATCATTCATCAGCCCACGTATTAATTCCTAGTTTGACATAGCATAGATAGAACATATATAATTTAGTATGTATTAACTTAGAGTAGGTTTGGAAAAATCATGTAGTAAGCTTTATGAAAGTCCATTAAATGTATTATGTAGCTTTATGTAGTTTAGGTTATTGTCTTTCTTTGAATATTTAGGAGAATTTGGTTGTGAGTTATAATTAGGTTTAATTCTTATTAATCATGTGGTCTAAGTTAAGTAAGTCCTATTAGTCGTTAGGTATCCATTTAATTTAATTTAATCTAATCCTAGCTAATCCTAATTAGTTAATAATTCTAGCTAAATTATCATTAGGTTGTGATTTGTGTTTCAAGAAGGTTTTAGAGTAGTTAGTTCATATTAGATAGAGTACATTAGAATGAATTAATCTCAGTTATATAGATATTTTAATTAGAATTGTATCTTAGTTTATGATAGATTAAGTTTAGTGTGTTATTTAGACTAGATTTAGTGATACTTGTTTAGTTTGTCTATAGAATTGTTTAATTAATTTATTCACGTGCATTTTCTGCAGTTTAACAGTAGAATTGTAGCATTTAGGACTGTTTTGATGTGTGATTTAATGCTATGGTGTCATTAGTGGATTCATGCAAGTGAATAGTGCACTGATTTAAAAACCATATTTTTACCATATCGTGCACTCATCGTTTTATGTGCAAATTTTTAAAGTTTTCTCAATATTTTTCTTCTATTCTCTTCATCAAAGTGTTCACTGTCTGCAGACCAAAAATCAACTCATTTCGAGTTGATTTGGTCTGACTTTTAAGCATTTTCCAAAATCAGCTTTTTCGGGTTTTGCAGTTTCGGGACATACGATTTCCAGATTTTAACTGAATTTGAAACGCTTATATCTAGAGTTCTATAACGAATTTTTCAAATCCGTAAAATCTGTCAGATTTTTTGATCTGTCAGAAACAGAACAAAAGAGATTTTATGAAATTTGTACTTCATTTGAACCTTCAAATCCTTTGTTTGCAAAAAGCTGTCAGAATCCACTTTTACACTATTTAGGGACAAAACAGTCATTTAGCTAGTTGTTTGGTTTTACGTAGTTTTTAGTATTTGTTAGTATATAGTTAGTGAATTAACTGTAGTTAGAATAGTTAGAGTTGATTTGCGTAGTTAGTTAGCTAGAAATTTTAGTTTTAGTTTTATTTATTTGTTTAATTGTAGTTATTGAATAAATTAGTTCAAAAATAGTTAGATTGTAATTTAGATTTAATTATGAATTATTGCTAACTTTTTCTTTTCATTGTTGTAGGTTGATAAGTTAAAAACAGATTTATAGGTGTATTTCCAATACAAAGTGCAGATGCACATGTGGTGAAAAAACAGATTTACCCTTGGCGATCTAGAGAAGACTTAGCTACCTGTTTTGTTCATTTTCATTTTTAGATTGTTATTTAGTTAGAATTGTAATATTAACATAGTTGTAAAACTCTGTGATATTAATAAATTGATATTTTAGATTTAATTCAGAATGTATCCCGTTCCATGTGGATTCGACCCGTACTCGCCACATCTGTGGAAAATCAGTTTTTATTATCTTTGGTTGACGATTTTCCAAATTATTTTATTAGAAATATTGTTTTTAAAAATACCATCACTCAAAAAATCACAACCAAATTTTGGCGCCGTTGCTGGGGAACGACGATTATATTCTGTTATTTCTGAGATTTCAGTTTATTAATATGTGTTTAGTTAGTTGTTTTTATTTGTTTTAGTTAGTAGGATTTAACATAGTTAGAAAATATAGGGTTCACATGCTGTTTTTCCTAGGATTCACTGAAATTCATGATTCAATGAGCAATTAGACAGGTGAGGTGAGTCTTAGAGAACATAGTGGTGATTTAATTTTTTTTTTAGGTCAAGTAGCTTAAAACTCATAAAAGTAGGTCTTTAATAATAAGTTTGTAGCATATATGATTGTTTGTCTGCATAATCTGACAGTTTAGAAATTTTTAAGCCCCATGTGAATTTTTTTTTTCTGATCTAATCCAAAAAGAGTAGTTATTTATGAGAAAATTCAAAGAAAAGATAGTATTTGAATTTTTTAATATTTTGAATCACTGTAGTATAAGTATACACAGTAGGTTTTATGGAAGAACTAAGCAATTGAAAGATGTTTAGAAATATGAGCTTAAAAGAATAGAGCTACGTTTAGTTGTTGATGTCTTCGCGATTCCTAATAGTGGAGCTCAGACACAAGTTGAAGTGTTTGAAGTCTCTTGACGAAAAGGATAACGAAGGAGATCATCCACTTGTCACAGAATGCACATGTGCGTTCACATGCCTGTGCTTTACTTGCCTAATTCGTTTAATTGCATTTAATTATAAAGCATGCTATCACTTGATTGTTGTCAATTATTGTTTCATACACACTCTTTACCGCCTCTTACTTGCTTATAGTTATGCTTGTTCAATTATTGCAAATAAATGATAATGCTATGAATTATTGCAAATGGATTCTCATGGTTGATTTATCACTAGCTCGCAAGAGTACTGACCCCGTTTTATGGGGATACAGGTGTTTGCTTCTAGGTGTGCGATGGAGCTCGATGTGCGGCGGAGGACATGAACCCACACTTCTAGAACATCAAGGATCTTGGCAGAGTTTTTGTAAAAGAAAAATGTTTGTACCATTTTGTAAAATGTGTTAAATAAAGTTGTTTCATATCCTTGTTGTTTCACCCTGTGACCCGCTCAGGGTTTTCCACTTGTTTTCCCTTTTTGGTACTTTCGCATGTGCGCAATGTTTTAAAAAAAAAAGTTTACCCTAAAAGTCTAAAGGATTTTATTTTCCAAGTCGGGAATCCTGGGGTGTCACAGACCTGGTATCAAAGCAATGTTTTTAGAAAGTGTTTCAGAAGTGTGGTTCAAGTCTCTGCATGCATCGACTATCGCATTGTAAGTATGCTTAGCCCCATAGAGTATGTTTTGTTGTTTAGTTACTTCTTCTGCGTGTTTAGATAAAATTATGTGCTTTTCGGGTGTCGTCCGATGCGAGACACAATTTCATGTTTAGGTCTTGTATATTTGGCTTAAGATATCAATTGTCGGAACCTAGGGGTTTGTTTACGCTTGTGGATATAGTTTCCCAAGCTAGTTCGAGTCGACTCCTGCGAGAGTTGAAGTTTTTGACTAAGACCTAGGGAACTACTTGCGTAGTTCGCCCTTCTCGTTCCACATTGTGTCGATAGAGATGATTTGTAACAACGATAGAAACTTTTATACTAATCATGTTAAAGACGATGTAGTTTGATAAGAATCGTTGTGTAAGGCTCTAAGCGAGTGTTTTCCCTCTTTTTCAACTTGTTGGAACTGTTTGTAACCCTGTCTTTTTCTAAGGGTATCTTTTCGGATATGACCTTTTTGGACAGAAGGTTGAAGCCTTGTCTGTGCCAGTTGAGCCTCGTTGTATCTTGTTGGTGAATACTGTTGATCTCCAGTTGTTCTTAGTGATGAGAACATGAACGATGTTTTGTCGTAACATGTTGCTTTTGTGTTGCCGGTGATGGCATTTGACTCCTAAGAGGGTCGTATTTTGGGGATAGCTTAACACCGATTTTCAGGGTGTTGCTGCTCTTGAGAGAGCATTGTGGGGATTTTTGTTTTCCCCACCACTGTCGGGAGGATTGTGGTGAGTTGGCTTAGGTGGTGATTCCTGGTAGTGCCAACTATGCCGTTGGAGCGGTAACTCTTCAGTGATGCCGTTAGAGTGGTGATTCTCTAACGATGCCATTAGGGTGGTTTTTCTCTGATGATGCCATTAGGGTGGTGATGCTCTAATGATGCTACTGGGGTGGTGATTCTCTAGTAATGCTGTCAGGGTGGTGATTTTCTGATGATGTCATTAGGATGGTGATTTCCTAATGATGTTGCTGAAATGGTGATTCTTCAGCAATGTCGTTAGAGTGGTGATTCTCTAACGATGCCATCAGGGTGGTGATTCTCTGATGATGCCATTGGGGTGGTGATTCTCTAATGACGCTACTGGAGTGGTGATTCTTCAGTAATACCTTTAGGGTGGTGATTCTCTAGCGATGTCATTAGAGTGGTGGTTCTCTAATGAAGGTCATTAGAGTGGTGATTCTCCAGTGACATCGTTGGAGTGGTGATGCTTCAGCGATGTCGTTAGAGACGTGATTCTCTAACGATGCCATCAGGGTGGTGATTCTCTGATGATGCCATCAGGATGATGATTTCCTAATGATGCTGCTGAAGTGGTGATTCTCCAACAATGCCATCAGGGTGGTGATTCTCTGATGATGCCATTAAGGTGGTGATGCTCTAATGATGCTGTTGGGGTGTGTTATCGTCGCAAAATTTTTCACATCTTTCCTTCCCTTGCGGGAGAGAGAGGAAAATGCTTTCGCGAGTCAAACTTGATCAGATCTTGGAAATTTGTTTTTGAAATACTCGCCTCCGTTTTGAAAATTGCGGGAAAATCCATGGGATGGGGTTCGACCTGTCGGTACGAGGTTCGACCGTTCCTGCCGCCTTTAAGAGGGGTAACCGAACCAAGGACCAAAATTATGCTTGACTTAGTAAAATTATCGAAATTGTGTTCTATCCTAAATGCACAGAGAATTTAGGCATGTGCTATGAGGTTTTGTAAAATGCAAGTTGGAAAAATATGAAGTATGCTTAGAAAACATTTGGAGTTGGAAAGCATTTCTCAGGAAAAAGATGGAAATCAACCTCTCAGGAAACTCAGATGACAGTATTTGGAAATCACCAGAAAGTTTATGAAGTTTTGGGAAAATCATGAATGGATGAAAATCCTGGAAAAATGGAGAAGGTTCTTGAGAAAAGATGAATATTTGAAAAAGAAAATATTTATCAGGAAAACTCTGATTCTGAGAATTTTCTTAGAAAAATGATGGAAAATTTATAGGAAAGTTCTTTGGAAATGGAAAATCAAAACTTAGGAAATTGAGAGCCTGAGAATCTTGTCTTTGAAATATCTGAAAATCAACTTTTGTTCTTGAGAAAGATGAGAAATTCCTTTTTGAAAATGAATCTTAAGAAAATAACATTTTTAGGGAAAATCACGGGAAAACTTTGACTTGGGAAATCCAATCTTCGAGAATCTTCATAGTTTCTTGAAGAATCGATTTTTCAGAGAATGGAATTTTCTTGAGAAAATCATGAGAAAAGCAGATGATGCCATTATGTAGACGATTTGAATGAATGAATGCACTTTGAAAAGATTAGCTGAGAAATTTATTGGAAAAATGTGTATTAAGCCAAAGTAAATCCTTCACATATTTTGACTGTGGCCATGAATATGTTCAGAGTTTATTTGGGTTAATTCACAATATTTTGAAAAATTGGAAATATGATGTGCATTTTTAAGATAGCTTGAGAGTGTAGGCTCGGTGTGACTAGTAGAAAGATGATGGATCTGGGTCTCGTCCATATTCCGACTAGGGCCGTAAATATGGACTCCACCGAGTTCATCAACTCTCTAAGAGTTGGTGCACCTGCCATTCGTGTACATCCATGGTGATTTTGCAAAATTAGATATATGAATCATAGAATTAGGATATTGCAGGAATCAAACTACATGAGATGCATCCTAATCTAAGCAGTAAAAGTAAATATTATTCCAAGTTTGATTGTTACATCTCTGACATAAGTAAAAAATAAATGAAAATAAAAAAAATTGCATGGTATAAAAGAATCAACATCCTCTAGATTTTTCTGCAAAATGAGAATTAGTACAAGATAACCAAGGAAATGGGTATATATATAATATGTACAACGAAGATATACATGGTTATATCTAAATGCTTGAATTTGTGCTAAATGACATGTGATAATGAAGATGTATTTACAAAAAGAAAAAGAAAAAGAAAAATATCTACATAAATACTTGTATGTGAAAACAAGTGCACATGAAGATATCCCTATATATATATATAAGTATATATATATATATATATATATATATATATATATATATATATATATATATATATATATATATATATATATATATATATATATTTATATATAGATATACATATATATATATGTATATATATATAGATATATATACATATAATGAGAAAATATATATAGTAATTAGAATTTCATATATAATGGGTCAAATCAGAAAATACAGGGTATATACAGTTTCTGTAGGTGATTTCACAAAACTGTAATTCTCAAATTATAACATATTTCTCAGTAAAATTGGGTATGGAGCTTCCCTATATATCAATAACAAAGCATGCCAAAGATGGTCTAGAGATCATGAATGGATATGGAGATATCCAATCATGAATATAGCCGATTATCAAGACTGGGTACCTGCAGCAGAAGAGATGGGTAAATACATAACAATTGAGTTTCCATGGAAGATGCAGGTGACAATAGAAGATGGTTAAAGGAATTGCCAACTGAAAATGGGTCTCCATAAAGTGTTTTTAGATGGTTAGCAATATAGGAGCTTCCTATATTGCTAACCATATGTCCAACTGAAAACTCCAGCACACATGTGCATTGCTATAAAAGAAATAACTGGACCTTCCCTCTATACCCTGTTTACTAACTACAGCAATTACAAATGGGAGTGATGACTGGGGGTTAGTGTGAGAAAGTAAGTATGAAGGGTGCTGGGGAAGATGCTTGATGTGATGGAAATGGAGCCGATGACGCATGCCAAGAAAGTCTGTTGTAGACATTTGAATGACTGCAGGACATCACTCATATGTGCAGTTGTCCACTATTTATTTCCTGCAATACTGATTGTTTTCCTTTATTATGATCTATACACACACAGATAACCTACCAACTCCATTGAACCCAGCTGCATTTCAAACTCACTGTTGACTAGTTGGTTTTTAGCCATTCAATGATTATAATATCACAGAAATCCACTTGATAACTCAAAACCATGAAGGGAAAACGATTTTCCTTCTTTTTAGCTAATGTAGCAACATTAACATGTAACCATATAATATGAATACAGATGCTCAAAGGAGGTAATGACAGCAGATGGAAAACAACAAAAAAAAGAAAGGTATAAGATGCAAATGTAACTGAAAATAAAGCAATAGGCTAAGTCACATATGATGCTGAAACTGCTAATTTTTAGAGAATATATAGGGGATCAAGGTAAAGACATGAAATAATAAATACAGGGATGTATGTAAAAAAAAAAAATTTTGCAATGCTCTAAGTGCAGGAATTAGCATGATGACTTACAGATATCAAATGCTCTGTCATAATTCAATGCAACTAATGCAACTATGCTTTGTTAATGAAACAAAAGCCAATTGATTTTAAAAGACACGAATAAACTGAAATTTTACCTGTTTCTGCTCCTTTCAAAATCTTCCATTATGCTGAAACGAAACATAGAGGTACCTTGTGTGTCCCTTGCACCAACGAGAAAGAGGAATTTTCTGTGGCTGGGCTGAAGGAAATGTGGAACGAGCCTTGCTGAGCTGAAGGCAATGTGAATGAAGATGATGGTTGGAATTCTGTAACCAGCGATGAAATGGCAGCAACCTGCTGGTGGGCTGAAGAAAGGGGGCAGCAACCTGCGTATTGCTGGATGGTCTTCACGCTGGATGGAGTTTATTGCTGGTGGGCTGAAGAAGAGGCGGTTTCCTGCTGGACCTCTGCTGGGCTGAAGGAAGGTGAGACGACTGGATCTCTTGCTGGTGGACTGAAGCAGGATGCAGAACCTGCTGAGATGCCCTGCAGCTGGGCTAAAGGTGGATGGGGAAATGCCTCTTCACGCTTGAAAGGAAGACCCCTGCAAAACCAAAAGGAAAATTCAATTGGCTTCCCCCTTTCTCGATCAATGGCTGGGTCTTTTTAAAGACCTTCAACCTCTTTAAAAAAAAACGTATTTTCCTTTAAGAGCACCGATATAGTTTTTGAAATTTTTTTTTTTGAAAATTTTGCAAAGGCGTGAAACCGATGCCTCATAATTTTGAAAATTTGCTGTTTTTAAAAGAGGTGCATCTTGTGTCTTTCAAAAATTTCAGTTCATTTACCTAAGTTTTAGCTAAAATGAATTTTTTTTTATTTTTTATTTTTTTTAGGGAAGTTCGGATATGCAATTTAAGGCTGCTTCCTTTAAAAAAAATATTATGCAAGCAAATAAATAAAAAGAAATAAAAATGAATAGTGAAATATGTGAGGCTTTTATGGAAATGCCACCTCAATCCACTTTCAAAATCCTTTTGAAAAATAAAGTTTTTTTTGTTTTTTTTTTGCAAATCTTTTATTTTCAATTGGAGTGCCACATGTGTGTGGGCCCACTAACTAAATAAATAAATAAATAAATAACATTAAGAAATTAAAAAGAAGAATTTGCAAATTGGTGCGATCTTCGGGTGGGTCCCGCTTGAAAATAAGAAACTTACCTGGGAATCTGAGTATGATGCTAGTTCAAAGGCGGGTCCCACTCCATTTAGTTGAAAATAAAAATAGAAGAAATAACTTTTTTTTTTTTGAATTTTTATAATACGAGATAAAACTTTGTTTGTTTTTAAGAATTTGAAAAAAAAAATTGGTTTTTCAGGGCAAAAATATGAATAAAGAAAATACAGAAATTTCGTAAAGAGATTTAAAATCTTTTTGTAAAAAGTTTTGAGATAAAATCTTTAAAATCAATATCCAAATATCCAGATTATTTTCCTGAGAAACTTTTGTAATTAAAAGTCCTGGGGGTAAAATGGGAAAGATTGGCAATTTTGAAAACCCAGGGTTTTAAAAATCAATTTTGAAAAGTTTAAAAATAAAATATGGATTGACAATTTTGAAAATCAGGAGTTCTGGATCTCAAAATGACATGTTGTGCAGTGAAATGATGCAAAGTGTTCATGCAATGCTATGCAAAGACATGTTCTATGAAATGTCATTCTAAATCTAGAAATGGAAATTCTAACTTCTTGTCAGGAATAGGATTTTGAAAACTTACAGTTTGAAGATGTCTCTGAACCTAAATATAGAAATTTTGAGGCTCAAGAATGAAATTTTAGACTTTCTGCAAGGTTTAATGTTAGAAAATGACCATTTTGCCCTTCATTGATTCCGGAGAACTGAATTATGCCGATTGAGGGGGATGTCAGGGAGGTGAGTGAAAATTTGGGGTGTTTACAGATGCCCCTCTTTGCTACTAAGCCAGCTTGTGGCCGAGCTTAGTGGCAAAGAAAAACACTCCAAATTTGGGCTATATAAAAAAAATGCCCCAGTTAGAAGGATCTGACTGGGTATGAGGAAATTAGCCCGAGGAAGATGATCGATATGAAATAGAGAATGAAGAGGAAAGACTCACTCTGTGAGAGTGAAATTCAGGTTTATGCCCTTAACCTGGATGGGACAGGAATACCTCGTATAGAACGAAACTCAGGTTTTAACCCTTGACTTGATTGGGGAATGGAATATCTCATCGAAATGAGGCTCAGGTTTGTACCCTTAACATGATTGGGCGGAAAATGAAATACCTCATCAAATGAGGCTCAGGTTTATATCCTTATCCTGATCGGGTGGAAAATGAAATACCTTTTTGAATGAGGCTCAGGTTTATACCCTTATCCTGATCATGCGAAAAATGAAATATTGGAAGATGAATAAGACAACTTTTCTTGAAGAGGAATGAGGTGATGGAAATGGGATTGTAAGAGGCAATTTTAGAAGATGATCAAGACGATCCAGTGACTTTTCCATCAGTGTGAAATATGAATATGGTAAGGAGTAAGACGACTCTTTCGACAACGCGAAAGATGGATATGGCAATCTTTTGACAAGAATAAGGTAACTCTTTTGGCAACGCGAAAGACAGACAAGGCAAACTCTTTCAGAGCAGAGTAAGGCAATTCTTTTGACAACGCAAAAGATGAATAAGGCAATTTTTCCAACAAAAAATAAGGCAACTCTTTCGGCAATGCGAAAGATGAACGCGGGTGATCCAAAGGAACAAGGTGATTCTTTCGATAACGTGAAAGTTGTCAAAGGCAATCCGAAGGAACAAGGCGATTCTTTCAACAACAAGAGAGATGATAAAGGAGATCCAAAGGAACAAGGCGATTCTTTCAACAACACGAAAGATGACAAAGGTAATCCAAAGGAACAAGGCGATTCTTTCGACAACGCGAAAGATGATAAAGGTAATCCAAAGGAACAAGGTGATTCTTTCGACAACGCGAAAGATGACAAAGGTAATCCAAAGGAACAAGGCAATTCTTTCGACAACGCGAAAGATGACAAAGGTAATTCAAAGGAACAAGGCGATTCTTTCGACAACGCGAAAGATGACAAAGGCAATCCAAAGGAGCAAGACGATTCTTTTGACAACACGAAAGATGACAAAGGCGACTTAAATGAACAAGGCGATTCTTTCGACACTGCGAAAGATGACAAAGGCTATCCTTTCAAAGAGAAGGCTAATCTTTCAACAACGCGAAAGATGATAAAGGCTATCCTTTCGGGGAGAAGGCTAATCTTTCAACAACGTGAAAGATGACAAAGGAAAATCTCTCGAAGGGGTCAAGATGCATCAATATGGACATCAAGCTCTCACTTAACGTCAGGATAGCTAGAAAATATTGTCAAAATGTTGAAAATTTTGTTGATTCAAAGTAATTGAAAATGATACTCATTGTTGTGAAAACATTATTCCTTCTTTTCTACCTGAAGTATTACCTCCAAACAGGATTGACTTCATAGAATCAAGATTTTGAATCCAAATTGCTTGTGATTGACCTTCTTCAAAGAAGTTATCAATTCCCTTGATATGAATAGGAAAGAGAATTTGATATTACGAAAACAATCGATGAAAGGATATTGATAATAGAATTTCACAAATTTAAAGAAGATTCTTGATAGATTTGGCAGTTTGATATCCTGGGAGCTTCTCTCATGATAATCTTTCTGCACTCTTTTGGGCTTCGGGAGAGTTTATTATATCATCCTTTATTTTGGAGATGTCCTGACTTTTCTCTCTTTCTTTTTCCTCTCTTGCTCTCTTTTTGGAAGGGTACGTTACAAACTCCTTCAACTTGGAGATGTTTCGATCCTTCTTTGACGATATTGGCTCATGGGTTAGAGATCTTTGGATGATAGCAGAAATTAAATATGTTTTAGGGTTTGTTGGGAGGTTCATCGCATCTGCCTTAATCTCGACAGTGCTTTGGACTTTCCCTGGAAGGATCCGTCGCAAACTCCATCATCTTGGAGATGTTTCAAATTTTCTTTGGCCCCGGCGGTCTACTCGCTTAATTTGCCTTCATCTTGACGACAATTGAGAGATCCTTTTTGCGGATATTTAATTGTAGCTTAGGTGATTTTGAGGAGACCGGGTTTTGATGAATGCTCTCCTTTTCTAACGCTCAGGATATTTCCACTGTCTCATTTTCACAAGAATGGTCTTTAAAAATGTGTCATTGACTGCGATCAATATCAATCATCTATGGCTTTGCAAAACATTGAATCTTCTTTTCTGGCCATATCGAGCATTTATCCTTCATCCTTTTGGTTAGCCAATAGAAAGAATTTGGATTTTGAATCCTTCTTCACAAAAGTTTTGCCTTTTTGGAAGTAATACTGAAGGTAAACTGAGGTAAAAATTTATGCAATAAAATTCTGAAATCAACAGGTAATTGATTGACAAATTGACAAAGTGTTCTTGAAATCCTTGGTAAAAGAAATCGCTTGACATCCGAGTTGACACATCCATGACGATGGTACTCAATTTCGAAGGTAAATCCAATACGAAGTTGGAATTTTGAAGGTAAGTCCTAGCATAACGCTGGATTTTGAAGGTAAGCCTAACTCAAAAGCTTGTTTTGAAATACCATCTGAATCAGGACTCAGGTTTTACAAGAAAAGCTTGAAGATTCGAGTCGAAACTCGAGCCTTCGAAATAAAGTTAGGAAGTTTGGTTTCTAAGGAGAGAAAGTTCGGGTCGAAACCCAAATCTTCAAAGGAAAAACTATGCCAATTCAGATTTTTGAGTCGAAACTCAAATATTCAGAGGAGAGTTGGAAAGTTCAAGTCGGGGCTCGAATCTAAAAGGAAAACTGGGAAGTTTAGATTTTGAAGGAAAGAAGACTTGAGTTAAAAACTCAAATCTTCAAAGAAAAGCTGGAAAGTTCGAGTCAGGGCTCGAATCTTAAAGAAAAATCTTTAATCAGAAGATTGAATTTTTGAAAATCGATAGTGCGAGAGCTGGGATTAAACGTTTTGAGACTGGCCAATTCGAGGACTGGATTATTTGACTTGCAATGAAAAAGACCAACATATTTAGATGTATGTGGTCTGATTTTCAGGATTAACCCCTTATCCTGAATGGGGATATGAATAGAAATTGGAGAATTTTAGGAAAATCATGGAAAATGATTCAGGTTTATCCCTTAACCAGAAGGGGAAAAAATGGATGCAGAATTAATGCAAAATGAAATACAAATGCACATGACATGTAAATGAATCCAAAATTAATGCCAATGGGTGCATATATATGCAAAATGAGAGATTGGTTTATCCTGCCTGTATATAGGATGTTTTGAGGTAAAGATAAATTTTCAAAAAAAAAATGCCCCAGTGTAACTAGGGAGGAAAATTTTGAATACAAAGAAGGATAATCGAGGAATAAGGTGACAGGCTTCTTGATTGAGAGACATCCTCAAGGTCATTTCTCACAAGAGACATATTGTGAAAAGGAAAGAGACGCAAATAAAATGGTGCCAAACTATTGGCAAACTTAATAATTTTATTGATGCTTAAAAATCGAGGAAAGGAAATAGAATTATATTATCCCTTTGAAATGATAAAAGCAAAATGAGAAGTGAGAAAGTGTTTGCACATGGGATCATTAAAGTAAAAGGAAAATGTTATTTTGCAAGTGAGAAATCATTTTGGGAAGAAAATCAATTGTGAGGTTGATTTTGAAGAATGATCAGCGTGAGAGCTGGTCTTTGAAAGGGGAATCAACACAAGGGTTGATTTTGAAGAGAGACCATCATGAGGGTTGATTTTGAAAACAAATTGGTTTAACAATAATTTTGGAAAAGAAAATCAACACAAGGATTTTAAAGATAATGGTTCAAAATTAAATTTTGGAAGTTAAGATCAACATGAGGGTTGATTTTGAAAACGAATTGGTTTAACAATAATTTTGGAAAAGAAAATCAACACAAGGATAGATTTTTAAAGATAATGGTTCAAAATTAATTTAAGAAAAGAAGATCACCGCGATGGTTGATTTTTGAAAAAGATTGGACCGAAATATTTAAACTTTTGGGTGATCATAACAATGATATTTGTAGAAATTTTTCAAAAGTTTCACTATTTTTGAAAAATCCTCATAGGTAATTTCATTTCTCTCATGAATGATGTTGGGATTGCCCCTCATTATGAAAAGAATGGGAATTTAATGTGGCTTAATAGAAGCCGATGGCAAAGAAGATTCTTTTAAAAAGATGCCCTAATAGGGCAAAAGAAAGAAGTATTGGATGAAGAAAATTGGCATTTTATTGATAAGCAGAACTGATAACAAAAGACTGCATATTTATAAGCACTCAACCAAAAGGTTGCAAACACTGGACTGACTTGCCCTTTATGAGGTGACTGGCAAAACGAAAGGAAGAAAGTAGGGAACTTTGACATCATCAACTTTCTGAATGATCTGGGAAAGGCTTGGTCAGGATGGCCAACTCGTCTTCTGCTTCAGCTTTAGCAAGGAGGCTTTTGTCAATGCAGTCCTGAACAATATTTTTGAAGACAAAACAATGATCATTGTCATGCCCTACCGCCTGATGGAACTTGCAGAACTGATTCATGAACCTTCCCATGATGGTGGGAGGAGTTGTGGCCTTTGGGAGCTTCACTAATCCCTTGGTCAGCATGAATTCAAGGGCTTCTTCGAGTGTTTGTTTGAGAGGAGTGAACACATGATCATTACACCAACCTTCATGCTTTATGTAAGACCCGCAATTTTTCAGAAAATATCTGAATAAAATTCATGAGGCATTTACGGGTAAAAATAGCATTTCTTCTCAGAATGCGAAACGAATCAATTCCTGCGAGCCAGTTATACTTAGGATATTCGTCGAATCGCGAATATATGCTCAAACACTCTGGAAGCCATAACTTCCTACCTGAATGAAATCAAAGGATTCCTGCGAGCCAACTTTCTTAGTTACGTCAATACGAAGGGAATGGCGTACTCAGAATTTTTCGGAAAAAAATCGCCGGAAACCCGAAATTCTTGCGGGACCCACGGAAATATTGGTGGGACCCACAGAAATATTCCTCAGAAAATATCTGGTGGGACCCACAAAAATATCCCATGGAATATCCAAGTGGGCCCCACACCAAGGAACCTCTTGGCATTAAAAAGAAGCCAAGGGCAAATGGGTAAAGGGGAAACTTGGGGCCCAAGTTTCATTTCCTATAAATAAAGGCCCTCCCCTTTAGAAAAAATCATCCCCCCCCTTTCTAGCCTCTTCTTTCTCTCTCCTACTTCCTAAAACCTCCCCTACCTAGCCCAGTAGGTCTGAGCCTACCTGACTTGGCCTAAGCCTGCCTGACCTGGTCCTAACCCACTTGACTTAGGTCTGAACCTACTTGACTAAGTCCAAACCCAGTTGACTTGGCTTGAACCTAGTTAGGGTTGAAGTCAAAGTCAAAGTCAAAGTCAAAGTCCTTTTTGGTCCAGATCCCGGTTTGGATTTCTGAACCCAGACTTAGCCTACTTGAGCTAAGTTCGAACCTGCTGAACCCAGTTGACTTGGATCGAACCCTGTTTGGTTCAAACCACTTAGGTTGAGTAGCTTGACCTACTCTACCTCTTTCTCAACTAAGTCAGCTTCATCTGACTTAGTCTGACCTCTCGAAGGAAGGCTCAAAGCCAAAGAAGCAACCCGGAGCCGTTTCTTCCGCGATTTGAAGTAAGTTCGCTTCATTAAACCATCTCTCTCAAGTATTTGATTGTTTGTATATAGCATATACTTTCTGAAGTAGTATCTTACTTTAGTTCTTGGTTGATCCCTCTAGGACACTTCGGTGTTCACGCGCTCGCCTCGTAACTATCGTCGGATATATATGTTCGAATACGCAGTATATGCGTTCTTCAAAATAGTACCTCACCCTAGTTCTTGGTTGAGCCCTCTAGGACACTTCGGTGTTCACTCGCTCGCCTCGTAACTATCGTTGGATACAGATCTAGGTGTATATCTGCTGATACTGCCGACGCGTCTTATATCGCACAGACCATGTAATTTACCTTTGCCGTCGCGTCGTATGATGCCAAGGCTTCCTGCTTTCTGTACTTTCGATTACTGCACTTCCGATTATGCATTTACTTACGCCGTCGCGTCGAACGATGCCAAGGCTCCTGCTTTCTGCAATGTATTTACTTACACCGTCGCGTCGAACGATGCCAAGGCTCCTGTTTTGTTATATATGTAGAATATTTCGTTCAGTTACACACCCTGAACAATAGTATATGCATTTCCTTTACGCCGCCGCTGTATAAAGCACAGGCTTCTGCTTATATTACATATATGGCGCGTAAGTGAGCGTTCAAACGGAGATCAACTCCAAAATCGCCCATGCGATTCCCTTACCGCTCCTCGTACAAGATTCTGCTTGACGAATGAAGCCCCTATTGGAAAGGCTTCGCCTTTTGGCAAAATGCTCTTTACGTAAAGACTAAATCAATTACGTATGGCCTGGCTATGGCCCAAGGTTCCGGTAACCTTGATGGATGCAAAGTACGCACAACGGTGCACATCCATTTCCCGAGTTAAGCGTAGCGATTTCCCACCAAAGAGGGGAGATGCCGCTGAAATGGATAAAAGAAAACGCACGCTTTCTCCGTTAAAAAGAGGAAGTGCTGCTAAAATTCCTGAAGGGCTAAGAATAGCTCAGAAAGAACGTAGCAGAAGTGCTACCCAGTTATGGAACGCCTTCTACGATGTAGAAAGGTTCGTCGCACCACTGCCGGTAGAGCAGAGAAGGTGTTGACAGAATGGTTGGCAGAAGAGCTGCCAAAACCAGTTAAGTGGCACAATGATGTCCTTTGTTGGAACGATGTGAGAATGACTCGTCTCCCTGACACCTGCAAGGGCATCATACTTGTAAGAGCCGTTGCGCCAAAGTAGTGGTAGCGCTTTGACAAGGTCCTGAGCTCGTTGCGTAAAAATACACCGAGTAGCCGATCCGTAGAGATCGAGTCATGTGCATGCTCATTGAGAATTATCAGACAACCAGACTCGTAAGGGCCGCTGAGCCGGAGTGAGTTGTTTCCACCGAAAGAGGTGAAGTGCTCGTCAAGGCCGAAGTGCCGAGAGCAGAGTTAAGCATGCATATGAATAAAACCTTTGTTTCACGGTGAAAACCGTGTGGTTGATTGGGGTCGGGTACATACTTCTCAAAGGCTGCCCTATAGGCATGCAATGTTCGTCAAGTAATTGTAAGACCGGCAGGCCCCTTTCAGAATTTCTCACCGAGGAAGACGGTGATGGCGCAGCCTTAAGTGACATATATTTCACCCGAACCTGATAGAGTTCATTGATGGCCTTCGTCACTCAGAGGTATGGAGGTCGTGGTTATCCTTAAATATCTAAGGATTGAACCCAACTACTGCAGTAGCAGAATGCATTCGGATACCTAGTAAGGATCTCTTCCGGTATGCTGTACCGTCCTACTAGGGGGATGGGGTCAACAGGCCTCTGGGGTATCTAAAATACATAGAATAATCAACCCCCAGATCGTCGCGTTGTCGCCCAGATATGAGTCCCCTAAGCCCAGGGGGAGGTGCAATTATCGAAACAAAGCATTAGCTTAGGTACAACGCTACTTTGAATGTATGAGTGGATGACGTTGTTGAGTCAGTCCTGCATAACCTTTGTGAAGGTGTCATGGTAGGTATACTACTGGACCGATTGGGAAAGAACCCCATTGATATCCGTACGACTAAGTGAAGCTCGGAGAGCTGTCCTTAGATTCGTAGGATACGGATGTGCCAAGCATAAAGGCTTGAGCTAGACATCAATTCGTGACTCTGAGGAAGTCAAGGCTAAGTCGTAGAGACTTAAGAGGTTATTCTAACTCACAGCCCTGAAGAGGCTTATGCGAAGTCATGACGACTTGCGTGGATGTTCAACTCATAGCCCTGATGAGGCTTTTGCGATATACGCTAAGTCATGGAGGCTTGAGCGTCGTATTACGAACTGCGACCCTGAGTGGTCTATGCATTTAATTGAGTTGAATAGATAGGTGTTTGCCTACTTACCAGACCATTAGTGGTTCTGACCCCGTTTAATGGGGATTTCAGGTGTTGAACCTGCGTGGCGATATGTGGAGCAAGGCGGCATCGAGTTCCAGGGTTTCTCTAGACAGAGTTGTACTGCTTCCTTTTTATTGAACCTACACTGCTTTTTCTAAGCAGTAGTGTTGTAATAAACATGTGGTTTTAGATAAAATGGAACACTTTGGTGGTCAATGAGTTGCTTGGCCACATACCTGCAACGTGCTCGGAGTTTTCTAAAACTGACGACTCATTATCGTCTGATTCCGCTGCTAAAAGCTTTTGTAAGTTCCGCTGCAAAGAAAAAAAAAAGAAATTCATGAAAAATTTTAACTTAGCTTTGTTTTGGAAATCCGGGGCGTTACACTTTATCTTTTCCTTTTGTGGAAAGTTGGGCTGAGATAGCTTGTTATTCTGTTTTTCCTCTCGATCTGCAAGGTTGTCCTTACCACTTTTATTATCATTGCGGTTGATGTTGGCGGAGGAGGCGAAATTTGCCTTTTTCTTTGAATCTAGATTGTTCTTGACGAGGGTGATACCATCATAGACACCGTTCTCTATTCCCATCTTGAGCCATTTGGCTCGTTCAATGAGTTCAATGAAAGACTTGGATGGTGAGGTAGAAATGAGACTCCTTAAAGGCTGTGAAAAGTTGTTGAGGATCAGTGATAAAGCATGTCTCTCTAATATAGGATCTCTCATTTTGTTGCAAGTCTCTCTCCATCTGCGAACGAAGTCCTTGGCTTTTTCACTATCTCCCTGCTTTAGATTACAGAGGTGATTTAACGTTGGTAGCGCTTCAGTAGTGAACAAGAATCGTTCAATGAACAAATTCATAACTTTGTCGAACTCTTTCAGTTCTATAGGATTGACATGTTCCGCGTACCATTTGGCCCCGACTCCTTCCAGGCTGCGGGAAAAGCATAGAAATAATGCTCTGTTGTCCCTCTTGAACCTTGAGCACTCAGCAAAGAACGTGGCGAGATGGGCTTTCAGGTCGCTAGAACCATCGAACTTGATGAATTTACGGGTAAGGTTCTCTAGATCTTCGTCTCCTTCTAAGCCATCATAGAAGTCCTCGCTGGTGAAGACTTTCTTGCCCTTGTCGCGAGCTTGCAGGTCTTTAACAACTCTAGCCATTTCTTTGAACTTCTGCAAGAGCTTTTCTACAACTTGACCTTTTGATTTGTGACTCCTTCTTTGTTCTTGGCTATGTTTCTGAAATGTCGGAGGTACCTCATATTCTTCCTTAGTGTCTTCCGCTGATTCTGATTCATCTAAAATTTCCTCCGGCTGAACTTGCTACTTGGAAGTCTTCTTATCCTTGTGCCCGTGAAACTTCTCTCTGAATGTATTCTTTTCTAAACTGGTCTCGGGCTGCTCGTTTATCATTTTGGTCATCATTTTCTGGAACATGGCATACATCTGTGGGTCTATGCCATCCTCCTCTTGCGACTGATCTTGACTTCCAGGGGAATCCATTTCTCCTTATGATGCTGAGGAGTGCTGTGGTGATGCGGTTCTTCTTCCTGATCTTGTTCGAACCATCAAATGTTGTGGTTGCTCTCTGTAGGATAAAGTCTTGATTAGACTATGAGGGAATTTTGGATTGGGAGGAAAATGATTATTGACGATATGGTACAAAATTGGAAGAATATCCCATTACTAGGGATGGAGTCGTCGTTGAAATTACGACAATTGTGTTGTCATTCTTTGTAAGAGAAATAACAACCGAAAATGTGCCTTGTTATCTAGGCGAGGTCGTCAACCACGAGGAAAACACCATTTTTGAAGGAAAGAGATATCTCTTGGAAAAAAACAATCCGCAAACGGATTTAGAACAAGGAGAAGGCAAGTGGGTAAACAATTTTCACCGCAATAATCAAGGTATGTACGAGGAAAATAAAATGAAGAATTTTGCAAATAGACAAAAGAATTGAAAATCCAATGAGAGAAAACATATGATTTTGGAAAATTGCAGGCAGGATAAAAAATGCAGCTGAAATTCAAGATCCAGTAGAACGGAAGAATGAAAAATCACCTGGAGTTTTGAAAGAAATTGGATATTTGGGAAAATCATCCAGGGTTTCAGAAAATAAAGGGAAAGGATGAGCAATATGGGTATTTGAAAATATTTTTGGGAAAAATGTAAGAAAATAGAGGTAATATACGAACAATCACATCCTGCACAAACATTCATGCACATACAGCACTCCCTATAAGGCTAACTCTAGATGCATCATTTTAAAAACAACTGTAGGACCCTAATCCTAACTCTAGGTTCAGATCATCTTTGTCCAATCCAGTTATGACGATATACCCGAATCGAAATCTGAGGTACATGGCATATAATTTTAACTCATGTTCTAAGGTAAGGTTTTCCAACATCCTTGAGCGCCTACCGATATACTTTGGACTGTGGCCCGCGGTACGTGGTAGGGGGGTGTTAACCCAAATAATTGGCCCAGTTGTGAGGCTCTGTCCCGAACTAAGGTTCTAGAAGAAAGCCCAACAACGTGAAGACCGAGTAAAAGTAGGTAAGGGAGGTTTGGAAATATCATCACATGCAAGAAATAGAGGGTTCTAAATCCTAGAGAGATAGATTTTGAAAAATCTTTGAAGAAGCATACATTGTTTGCATTCAAATCCTAAATTGAGGAGAATTGTATTTAGACCTAAGTCTATGTGAGCATGAAAATTTCTCCTCAATCTGGTCCTACCAAACCATGCCTAAGCTATATGCAGTCAATGTCAGCTAGGTCAGAATCTAGGCTCCTAGGTTCGCATGATATCAAGAGTAAAAGAGCTGACATTTTGTGAACACAGTTTCGATAATTGAACTAAATCAAGCACAATTTTGGTAAGACAAGGACAGGTCCCATCACGGTCGCCAAACCTGTTATCATCGCAAAATTTTTCCCATCTTCCTTTCCCTTGTGGGAGAGAGAGGAAAATGCTTTCGCGAGTCAAACTTGACCAGATCTTGGAAATTTGTTTTTGAAATACTCGCCTCTGTTTTAAAAATTGCGGGAAAATCCATGGGATGGGGTTCAACCTGTCAGTACGAGGTTCGACCATTCCTGCCGCCTTTAACAGAGGTAACCGAACCAAGGAACAAAATTATGCTTGACTTAGTAAAATTATTGAAATTGTGTTCTATCCTAAATGCACAGAGAATTCAGGCATGTGCTATGAGGTTTTGTAAAATGCAAGTTGGAAAAATATGATGTATGCTTAGAAAACATTTGGAGTTGAAAAGCATTTCTTAGGAAAAAGATGGAAATCAACCTCTTAGAAAACTCAGATGACAGTATTTGGAAATCACCAGAAAGTTTATGAAGTTTTGGGAAAATCATGAATGGATGAAAATCCTGGGAAAATGGAGAAGGTTCTTGAGAAAAGATGAATATTTGGAAAAGAAAATATTTATCAGGAAAACTCTAATTATGAGAATTTTCTTAGGAAAATGATGGAAAATTTATAGGAAAGCTCTTTGGAAATGGAAAATCAAAACTTAGGAAATTGAAAGCCTGAGAATCTTGTCTTTGAAATATCTGAAAATCAACTTTTGTTCTTGAGAAAGATGAGAAATTCCTTTTTGAAAATGAATCTTAAGAAAATAACATTTTCAGGGAAAATCAAGGGAAAACTTTGACTTGGGAAATCCAATCTTTGAGAATCCTCATAGTTTCTTGAGGAATCGATTTTTCAAGGAATGGAATTTTCTTGAGAAAATCATGAGAAAAGCAGATGATGCCATTATGCAGATGGTTTGAATGAATGAATGCACTTTGAAAAGATTTTCTGTGAAATTAGTTGGAAAAATGTGTATTAAGTCAAAGTAAATCCTTCACATATTCTGATTGTGGCCATGAATATGTTCAGAGTTTATTTGGGTTAATTCACAATATTTTGAAAAATTGGAAATATGATGTGCATTTTTAAGATAGCCTGAGAGTGTAGGCTCGGTGTGACTAGTAGAAAGATGATGGATCTGGGTCTCGTCCATATTCCGACTAGGGCCGTAAATATGGACTCCACCGAGTTCATCAACTCTCTAAGAGTTGGTGCACCTCTCATTCGTGTACATCCATGGTGATTTTGCAAAATGAAATATATGAATCATAGAATCAGGATATTGCAGGAATCAAACTACATGAGATGCATCCTAATCTAAGCAGTAAAAGTAAATATTATTCCATGTTTGATTGTTACATCTCTCACATAAGTCAAAAAAAAATAAAAATAAAAAAAAAATACATGGTATAAAAGAATCAACATCCTCCAGATTTTTCTGCAAAATGAGAATTAGTACAAGATAACCAAGGAAATGGGTATATATATAATATGTACAACGAAGATATACATGGTTATATCTAAATGCTTGAATTTGTGCTAAATGACATGTGATAATGAAGATTTATTTACAAAAAGAAAAAGAAAAATTAAAATATCTACATAAATACTTGTATGTGAAAACAAGTGCATATGAAGATATCCCTATATATATATAAGTATATATATATATATATATATATATATATATATATATATATATATATATGTATATGTATATATGTATATGTATATATATATATAGATATATATACGTATAATGAAAAAATATATATAGTAATTAGAATTTCGTATATAATAGGTAAAATCAGAAAATACAGGGTATATACAGTTTCTGTAGGTGATTTCACAAAGTTGTAATTCTCAAGTTATAACATATTTATCAATAAAATTGGGTATGGATCTTCCCTATATATCAATAACAAAGCATGCCAAAGTTGGTCTAGAGATCATGAATGGATATGGAGATATCCGTTCATGAATATAGCCGATTATCAAGACTGGGTACCTGCAGCAGAAGAGATGGGTAAATACATAACAATTGAGTTGCCATGGAAGATGCAGATGACTATAGAAGATGGTTAAAGGAATTGCCAACTGAAAATGGGTCTCCATAAAGTGTTTTTAGATGGTTAGCAATATAGGAGCTTCCTATATTGCTAACCATATGTGCAACTGAAAACTCCAGCACACATGTGCATTGCTATAAAAGAAATAACTGAACCTTCCCTCTATACCGTGTTTACTAACTACAGCAACTACAAATGGGAGTGATGACTGGGGGTTAGTGTGAGAAAGTAAGTATGAAGGGTGCTGGGGAAGAGGCTTGATGTGATGGAAATGGAGCCGATGACGCATGCCAAGAAAGTCTGTTGTAGACATTTAAATGACTGCAGGACATCACTCAAATGTGCAGCTGTTCACTATTTATTTCCTGCAATACTGATTGTTTTCCTTTATTATGATCTATACACACACAGATAACCTATCAATTCCATTGAACCCAGCTGTATTTCAAACTCACTGTTGACTAGTTGGTTTTTAGCCATTCAATGATTATAATATCACAAAAATCCACTTGATAACTCAAAACCATGAAGGGAAAACGATTTCCCTTCTTTTTAGCTAATGTAGCAACATTAACATGTAACCATATAATATGAATACAGATGCTCAAAGGAGGTAATGACAGCAGATGGAAAACAACAAAAAAAAGAAAGGTATAAGATGCAAATGTAACTGAAAATAAAGCAATAGGCTAAGTCACATATGATGCTGAAACTGCTAATTTTTAGAGAATAAATATAGGGATCAAGGTAAGGACATGAAATAATAAATACAGGGATGTATGTAAAAAAAAAAAAATTCTGCAATGCACTGAGTGCAGGAATTAGCATGATGACTTACAGGTATCAAATGCTCTGTCATAATTCAATGCAACGAATGCAACTATGCTTTGTTAATGAAACAAAAGCCAATTGATTTTAAAAGTCACGAATAAACTGAAATTTTACTTGTTTCTGCTCCTTTTAAAATCTTCCATTATGCTGAAACGAAACCATAGAGGTACCTTGTGGGTCCCCTGCACCAACGAGAAAGAGGAATTTTCTGCAACTGGGCTGAAGGAATTGTGGAACGGGCCTTGCTGGGCTGAAGGCAATGTGAATGAAGATGATGGTTGGAATCCTGTAACCAGCGATGAAATGGCAGCAACCTGCTGGTGGGCTGAAGAAAGGGGGCAGCAACCTGCGTATTGCTGGATGGTCTTCACACTAGGTGGAGTTTCCTGCTGGTGGACTGAAGAAGAGGCGGTTTCCTGCTGGACCTCTGCTGGGCTGAAGGAAGGTGAGACGACTGGATCTCTTGCTTGTGGACTGAAGCAGGATGCAGAACCTGTTGAGATGCTTTGTGCGGCTGGGCTGAAGGTGGATAGGGAAATGCTTCTTCACGCTTGAAAGGAAGACCCCTGCAAAACCAAAAGGAAAATTCAATCGGCTTCCCCCTTTCTCGATCAATGTTTGGGTCTTTTTAAAGACCTTCAGCCTTTGTAAAAACAAACGTATTTTCCTTTAAGAGCATTGTTATAGTTTTTGAATTTTTTTTTTTTGAAAATTTTGGCAAAGCCATGAAACCGATGCCTCATTAATTTTGAAAATTTGCTGTTTTTAAAAGAGGTGCATCTTGTGTATTTCAAAAAATTTATTTCATTTACCTAAGTTTTAGGTAAAATGAAATTTATTTTATTTTTTATTTTTTTTAGGGAAGTTCGGTTGTGCCATTTAAGCTTGCTTCCTTTAAAAAATATATATATATATTATGCAAGCAAATAAATAAAAAGAAATAAAAATGAATTGTGAAATATGAGAGGCTTTTATGGAAATGCCACCTTAATCCACTTTTAAAATCCTTTTGAAAAATAATGTTTTATTTTGTTTTTTTTTTTGCAAATCTTTTGTTTTCAATTGGGGTGCCACATGTGTGTGGGCCCACTAACTAAATAAATAAATAAATAAATAACATTAAGAAATTAAAAATAAGAATTTGCAAATTGGTGCGATCTCCGGGTGGGTCCCGCTTGAAAATAAGAAACTTACCTGGGAATCTGAGTATGATGCTAGTTCAAAGGCGGGTCCTGCTCCATTTATTTGAAAATAAAAACAGAAGAAATAACTTCTTTTTTTGGAATTTTTATAATACGAGATAAAACTTTGTTTGTTTTCAAGAATTTGAAAAAAAAAATTTGGTGTTTCAGGGCAAAAATATGAATAAAGAAAATACAGAAATTTTGTAAAGAGATTTAAAATCTTCTTGTAAAAGGTTTTAAGATAAAATCTTTAAAATCAATATCCAAATATCCAGATTATTTTCCTGAGAAACTTTTATAATTAAAAGTCCTGGGGGTAAAATGGGAAAGATTGGCAATTTTGAAAACCCAGGGTTTTAAAAATCAATTTTGAAAAGTTTAAAAATAAAATCTGGATTGACAATTTTGAAAATCAGTAGTTTTGGATCTCAAAATGACATGTTGTGCAGTGAAATGATGCAAAGTGTTCATACAATGCTATGCAAAGACATGTTCTATGAAATGTCATTCTGAATCTAGAATTGGAAATTCTAACTTCTTGTCAGGAATAGGATTTTGAAAACTTGCATTTTGAAGATGTCTCTGAACCTAAATATAGAAGTTTTGAGGCTCAAGAATGAAATTTTAGACTTTCTGCAAGGTTTAATCTCAAGAAATAACCATTTTGCCCTTCATTGATTCCGAAGAACTGAAATGTGCCGATTGAGGGGGATGTCAGGGAGGTGAGTGAAAATTTGGGGTATTTACAGTGTGGTGATTCTCCAGCAATGCCATTAGGGTGGTGATTTTTTGATGATGCCGTTAGAGTGGTGATTCTCTAACTATGCAACTATGATGGTGATTCCCTAACGATGTTATGATTAACGATGTCATATGAATGATGTTTCTCTTTGTTTTGTTATGTTAGAGTGGTGATTCTCTAACGTTGGTTGTCTAGAATGGTGACTTTCTAGCGATAGCGGCCTTGTATGGTGTCGCTTAAAGTTGTCTATGGAACATGTTTATTTGTCGTATTGCTGCATGATTTAGTTGTGATGTATTTTGCTTGAAATATGTGTAGTACACCCGATAATTTTTGAATGATTGATGCGATTATCGTTTAGCGAGCATGGTTGTCACACCTATCGATTGATTATTATGTGTTTTTGTCATGATAGATGACTTGGAAGACCAGATGCAACGATATTATGGGCACTGTGAACAACCTTGCAGAGGTTGTGCAACAGCAAGTGGTTGCAATGCAACAGATGGGTGTGAATCTTCAGTCCGTAGCCCAAGGTGGGCATAACATGAGTACGGTTACTTATAAGTGTTTCATGGAGTTGGATCCTCCTGCTTTTGAGGGTAAGACAGACCCTGAAGCTGTTGAGTCATGGATACGTGAGATAGAGCATATTTTTTTCGTTTTGGATGTCCCAGAGGAACAAAAAGTGAATTTTGGTACTTATCGTTTGAAAGACCATGCTGAGAAGTGGTGGGACACGATCTCTTCGGTTAAATTCAAAGACACGAATGTTACGTGGGATGATTTTGTTGAAGTTTTTAACTCCGCATATTTTCCTAAGCATGAACGAAGTAAGAAGATGCAAGAATTTCTGGATCTGCAACAGGGAACGACAACCCTGTCTGATTATATTACGAAGTTTCATTGTTTGGAACGATATTGTCTGAATGTTTACGTCGCGGAGAATGATCGAGCAATGAAGTTCGCTCGTGGTTTGAAGCCTACTCTGAGAACCAAAGTGTTCACTAGCGGGCCAAAGTCGCTCGAAGAGGCTATTGAGGTAGCTACTCTATTGGATGAAGACCAAGCCGAGCAGCATACTCATGTTTTTGCGATTACGAGTGAAAAGAATACTAGTAGGACAGAGTCCTTGCCACATACTAGAGAGCGGAAGCGTCAGAAAGTGCAGCAAAACTGCCAGCAAAGGCAATCCCAGCCATCGAATATCTAGCGAAAGTGTCGACGATGCAATGAAGATCATGCTTTTGGAGCTTGTCCTCTCTAAGATGGCAAGTGTTTCAAGTGTGGACAACCGGGGTATATTGCCAAGTTTTGTCCGAGGAAGTCTACTGGAGACTTAGTTGTTGCCGATTAGGCACCGTCAAATGAGATCTGACCATTTTGTCGTTGTTTGGTGTTTTGTGATTTCGCGGACGAAATCCTTTTTAAGGAGGGTAGGATGTAAGACCCGTAAATTTTTTTGAAGAATTCACTGTTTGCATAGAGTTGATATATAGACTTTTGTGTGTTTATGAGGTTATAACACGTAATTAGATATAATTTGACTATGCTTTGTATTTCAGCTTTATGCGCGTGACCTGAAAACACGTAAGTACACTATATGAGTAAAAAGTGCCCAATTCTGGACGAATTAACTTCTAAAAATTTAAGGATAAGTTTATAAAGTATGTATTTAGTTTGTCCCCGATTTTGGGACCTATACGACAAAAAAACCTTGTGAGTGCATGTGAATTACGAGAATTTCTTAACGATAGTACGCGAGTCGTAACGAGCATATTTCATGCAAACGAAGGGAAATTTCTTTAAGAAGCTTTGAACATTTCATGTCAATTAAGATTGTGAAAATGAGTATTTGAATTATTGAAGTCAAATTTTAGTTTAAAATCATTAAATAAGCATTTCCTTTTATATTATTTAATTTTTGGTTTTGGTTTTTGGATCTGGAGTTGGCCCAGATCCATGGACGTCCCAGCCCCATCATGTGTCGCTCTAGGAGGAAGTCTGTGGCCATAAGGACCATCTGGTCAATGGTTGACCAGCTGGGCGGTGGCATGACTGTAAAAACCCAACATTTGATTTAAATCTCAGCCATGGGTTGTCCAAGTGGGCCGCAACACATGGCAATCTTGAAAACCTTTTAGTGCAGCCAAAAGGTTGCTCATGCACTGGTTGTAGAGAGGTGGCAACCCTAGGACAACCCTTGTAATTTAACCAAAACTTTAATGGCTTTTACAAGACATTGTCAATGGCATTTTTGAAAGGAATTTCAAAGAATTCAAAAAAGAAGATGTCTATTGGAAGAGTGGGCGGCTATGGGGGGGCGTGGAGCACCCCAGCTTCCCATCTCCTCTACTTTGATCCCAGCCATTCATCTAAGAAGCTTTAGGTACTTAACCCTTAGAGAAAGGAGGAGAGCCCTAGTGGACGACTTTCTCTTCTCTCTCCTCTCTTGCTTCTCTCTCTCTCTCATATTCCCTTCTTCTCTAAATCATGTAAGAGAGTGAGTGTGGGTGCCAAGTTGAAGCTCCTCAGCCCTAGCACCCTCTCCACCATTTTGAAAGCCTTGGAGGTGAGATTTCGACCCCTTTTTTTCATTCACAAGCCTTCTTGTTTTCGTTAAAAGATGCCTATGTTTTCTCCATCGTAGTGGCATGAAACCGAACTCCGTTTTATGCATTTTGGGACATGCATGGAGATTTTGGTGGATTAGACAATGCATGTTCATTTTTTTAGAATTCGGCAATGCCTTCTTATGTTTAAGTTGTGCTTCGAATGGGTTTTTGTTGCATGAAATTCCCCTTTTCTCAAATGATGCGTTTGGGGCTACTTGCGCTTTTTCCCATTTCGAGGTGGTGGCATGGGTCTGGCCTGCCCGGTTGCAGCCACCACTCATAGTGGGGAAGGTAGCAACAATGCTGCCACCTTCATGGTTGGGCTGGGGTGGCAGTTCGTGCTTGCACCAGGCCGAACTCACCAACCCACCCTCTCTCGGTTTTTGTCTCAGTCTGAACCGAGTGGGTTCAGACTGGGCATTGGCACCCTAGGTCTGAGCACAGGCTCAGACCGGCTAGGGTGGACTTCGGTGTGCCCAGGTCATGCTGAGTGCTGGAAAAGCACTCGGGTGGTCCGGTGGCACTGGCGCCCATGCGCGCACTGGCGCCTTTGGCACTGGCCCCCTTTTTGGTAGGCGCAGGCTGCAGCACCCTGCCCCTTTCTGTTTGGTGCGACCCGCACCTCTGCTGGTCTGAACACCTTTGTCCAGACCAGTGCACAGCCCCCCCCCCCCCCCCCGTGATGGACCCAGGCCAGTACCAGGACAGAGTCAATCGGTTGTTGCACCTGAACCGAATTTGATTTAGGTGGCGTGCGTGGCTTGCATGCGGGCAAGTCTGGACCGAATGTCCAGACTTGCTGTTGGCATTCTGGCCCTTTGGCGTGGGTCCAGGTCTGTACCAGACCTGTACCCAACCTTGTTGCACCTGAACCAAGCCCGGTTCAGGTGGTGCATCGTGGACGCGGACTTGGGCAAGTCTGGACCGAATGTCAAGACTTGCTACCAAGTATTTCGGGACCCCATGGTCCAGCTGCATAGATCTGGACCTTTGTCCAGACCAGTGGGCCGCTAAGTTGGCATGGCAACAACACTTATTTGGTGTTTTTGGGAAGCCTCGTTCCCGAGTTGCACCTAGGGGTGCGGCTGCGGCGCTTTGACTGCAATTAGGTTAGTGTGTGTTGCGGGTTTGGGGCCAAGGCGTGGCCTTAGTGCAACCTCGTATATGAGGTTGCTGCAGTTGTTTGGGACAGCAAGCGGTCGGGCCCCACTCTTGTTGTTACGCGGTGTTTCGCATAGTATGGTCTTCCACACTCTTATGAGCAATTCCACCTTTGTAAAACAAAGTGTATAATGGTTGTGTATGACATTGTATCAAGTGCGCAATAAATATTATTATTGCATGAACAAGAAGCTCATTGTGTTTCGAATCGTGACATCTTGCATGAATTAATGCAAACATGGCACTATTCTTATCGCACTCCGCTTGTACCTTGGTACGTCATAGATTATTCATTGGAGCGTATTATCTTACATGTAAGTGTCATAGTGTTACATGGCACATGCATTGTTGAACACTCTAGCACGAAAGCTAGTGCATAAATGTATGCTAGCCTCTGTTCGTATATGTTATTGGGCACGAATCACATTGGCAATTAAATGTAATCCCTAAGTACGAAGGGATTTTGAGGCACATATATGGAAACGTTAGTCTTTCGAGACTTATGTGAATGTTGGAATACTGTGAACACCCCAAATTTTTCAAAATCTTTTAAATATCCCCTTTTTGCCCCTGATTTCATTTTCTGAGCAATTGAGTCACTTTTAAATCTAAATTCCAGTTCATTTCTCAAGTTTTACTGAAATTAAATTCATTTTATATATCTGACTTGATTTCGAATCCGGATCCATTGTCAAGATCCAAATCTAAGTCTCGTTGTCCAACTTTTAATTAAAATTACAGAAAATACCAAAAATAGTTTTTGAATAGCTTGGACAGTCCATCTGGCATCCGTTTGGATCCATCACGTTGTATTTCTCGATTCGAGTTTTAAAACGTGAACATTTTCTAAAAACCTGAATCCAAACCCATTTTCTGAAGGAATTTCCCCAAAATAACCCCGATCTTTCATAAAAACCCTTCTTTTGTAAATATCTTAAAATTTTGTAAAATCAGTTTAAATTCCTTAGTTTTTAGAGTTTTGTTTTCAAAAAATACAAAAAAAAAATGTAGAAAATTCAAGAAAAGAACAAAAAATAAGAAAATCGAAAAAGAAAAAGAATTCCAAAAAATCAGAAAAATATGCAATTAAAAGTCTTTTTTGAAACTTGTTTTACTAAAAACCCTCTCTTAAAGCCCCTTTTTTTTTTAAATCGTCTTATAAAAAACCACCTTTTAGAAAACTTTTTTGAAAGGAACCCCCTCTTTATAAATATTTTTTAAACAGAAGGACCAATGTCGAAACATGCCTAACGGCCTCTTGTAATAAAACAAGAGGCCCGACACCCCTCTTTCACATCCACAATCCCCCTATCGATCCACCATTCGCCTCCCCTCCACGACTCACCTCTTCATTGCATCATTCTCGCTTCTGTCCTCTCCTTCTTTTTCTCCTTTCAGTTTTTTTTATTACATTCATCTGGTGTTTTTCCCTTCCAAGCAACTAAAGTCAGAACACATTTACAGGTAAGAAACATATCCTTTTACTTTCTCCATTCCATTTCAGTACTTTTTTTAAGTTTATTCCTATTCATTTTTTTTAGATTTTCATCATCTAGCACCTACGCATCATTCTTCTATTCTTATTTTTGTTTCTCTTTTCTTAAATTTTATATGATTTTAATTCATTAATGCACATTCGGGAATATCAGATTGCTTAGGGTAAAACTGATTAACCTCAGTGCGATAACCAGTGGAACGAATGGTTCCAACGTATTTCTCTTATCTCTTTATTTATTTATTTTTTTCTTTATCTTTCCAGTTTACAGGGGTCTTAATGTATATTTACAGACACGATCCTCCATTGTATCAGATTTCTAAAACTAGATATAGCAGTATTATGTCTTAGCGTTACTTGATCCCTCGATATTTTGCCCTTTTCATCTCATAATATCCCAATCCGATTATGCTTTGTTTTGGTTCTCTTTTTTTTGTTATTGTTATTTTCCTGTAGGTTTCAACTTCTCATCTACATTAGGGTCACTACGTTTGACACTTGATTTTGGTCTATTGCATTCCGATTTTCATTACTGTAATTGCTTGGGTAATTTTCTTTATCGCTGATTCATTCCATCTAATCAAACCTGCATCATTGATTTGGATAGCCCTGTTCATACCCCCTACAGGTTTCATTTCTGAGATAGTTAGACTCCTAGATTGGATTTCAAAGTTCTGAAGGTGGATGTAAAATTTTGAATCTAGTTGGTATACAACAACGGATTGGAATTTACAACATTCACATTTATTCTATTTAATTGCAGCACCCATGGTGGATACGAGATTTTCACTCTGTATATATGACTAGTCGTATGTGTGAATAACTAAAATTTTTAGATCTCCTCTGGATCCATGAATGTATGCAACTATTCTTTCTAAATAAAATGCTCTGATATTTTCTTTACATTGAGGGTTGTCTAAAGCCGGAACCCAATCCCCATAACTACTTCATTTCTTTAATTACCATTTCTTTGGAATTTTCTGTTGGTTCTTTGTGGAGTGGATAGTGGTGTTAATATCAGAAAATATTCACTTTGGTTTACAAAGTAAATAACAAATGAGAATCATCAGACCTTGTGGTTTGTATTCGTCATTTGGTAATCTCACAGCATTCCAGGAGGTCGCTGGGATTTATGTTGTTTTAAGGATCGACTGTGTATCCAACCGAGATTAATTTACATTTCGTAAACAAAATTGTCAAGAGGGAAGTGAGATCATCTTCAGGGACCTGTAATGGATGAATGTTCTAGATCATATGATCATCACTTGATATGGATGCGGATGTCTCGGCTGTGATATCCCCAGCAAGGTATGTAAATCAACTTAATGCTGAAGATGTCATTTTAATTACAGGAAATGACCATCAACTCAGAAATTGTGGCAGCCACTTGTGGCAAAATGACCAGACTGTCATTGCAGGAATCATTCTTAGTGTAATTTGGGTTCTCAATGCCTATACATGGCACATATTTTCACAGCTCAACACCCATCACCAGTTGCCTGTTGCATTACATTCTCTTTTTTTTTATTATATATATATATATATATATACATTAGCAACATCAGTATACCTTATTCCATCAGCATTATCAATTGTTTTATGTCAGAATTGTGCACCACCAGCTTTTGTATTTTATCATGCTGATTTCCTGTATCATCCGAGAAAGGTAAAGGTAAGGTCGTTGGTGAAATTTCAAGGGCATCAGACTTCAAACTACATACTACATCAAAGAGGTTGGATGTGCGGCGTTACAGAGACTTGTTCATCTCAAAGCCTAAGAAACAGAAGAATGAAGAGTCAGGAATCATGGATTATGGTGATGAGCTCAAAAAAAAAATGGAGATTGTAGTTTGTTATGTTGAGATAGTTTAGCAAAGTGGAGATGTGTGTAATGATAAAACTGCAGTCCAGTGCTTTCAAGAAAGATTCTCGAAGTGGAAGCCTTGTTACTGACCTCCAAACCCAGCATCACCGACTCCCTGCAACTATCTGTGTATTCCAGCTGCATCCCATTATATATTACAGTCACTGCTACCTAATCCCACAGTAGCACCACATTGTGCCAAGCCCCCCCACCCCCCCGAATTTCCATCTTCTTCATGGTCCCAGTTGTGCTCATTTCGTGCATCCTGCTTTTAGCACCCCTAAAGCTTGTTCCACTCCCACTTACACATTGCACAACCCTTCAGCATATAATAACCTCTAGCATACCTGTAACATTCATTATCATAACCTTCACCACCATTATCACTCCTCATATTCATTCCAGTGTTTTGCCATCCATGCCCTACCATCATTGGCATAGCTGCCCTTCCATGTTATCTATCTCCATCTACAGATAATGCACTGTGGTACTGCTATCACAGTAACACCCACAAGTCCGTATTTACACCATTATCAATTGCAACATGTCCTTCACCCTTCCTGTTTATTTCCAGCTACTACCTCATTGTATACCCTACTATTTGCATGTTTTGACTCTTCCTATCCTAGCCGCCACTTACATATATCCACCTGCATGTCTGTCAATTGCATTATAGCCACCAGTAGGTTATTTTTCACATTCACAAAATCTTTATTCATTTTTGCCACTCCAGTCACACCACCATCACACAGCATATTCATTGTTGGGGCTCATTCTGCAAAATACACTTTAGCGTTCACATCCATCTTGCCCTGCTGCCTCTCCAACCCCAGTGCACCGGCGCAATTGTACTTTATAGCAACATCCATATGGCATTCATTGCTAGTTCCACTTCTCATTCATAACCCTGTTTTGCTGCAAATCAAACTCCTTGCTAACTCAGTGTTTTTACACATGTTAAAAGCATTTTTCTAATGCAGGCAGTCACCAAATCACATCTCACACCTCCATCTGCTGCAGCAAGTTATCCTCTCAAAGCACCTAACCAATCTGGTTATAGAATGCCACCTTGTTACGGTGACTATCAGGCACCAGTTACACATCCCAGTCACGTCTGTCATATCTTCACAACCTATGTCCACTATCACCTACATTTTTTTTTATCTCCTGTAACACCATTCATCACTTACAGCAATGCTTAGCATTGTTGTAATACCCAACCACTTACAGCAATGCTTAGCATTGATGTAACACAACAAACACTTACAGCAATGCCAGGCATTGCTGCAACATTCGTTTACCCGCAGCAATGCTGGGCATTGCTGAAGTCACCATGTCCATCACCATCACTAGCCGCTGTCCACCCTTGTTGATGCCATCGGCTATCTTCACAGTAGGTTTATTTGATCTTCACTTGTAACATATTATGATTTCCATATCATAGCAACTCTCAAGGCCATTGTAGCTCTTTAAGCATACATGAAGCATTTCCCTATCCATCCTTTTGGCATGTTCATTACATATCAAGTGAATTCTCGCTACATCTTGTATATATTCACAGCATATCAAATTTTTTCATACTTTTAGCAAACTCATCTATTGCTTCCTTACCTAGACATATTATTCATTATTATACCTCCGGTATACAGTTCATCATATATATCTTCATGAAACACAAAGGTAATGATTGTGCCTCCTCACATGTAGATTTCCATTGGCTTGAGAAGCCATTGTCTCATTAGCTATGTCTACCCACACACACACACACACACACACACACACATATATATATATATATATATATGGGCATTTCATTGTTAATATAAGCATGGAAGATTTTGTATTGGTGTTCACATTAGAACAGAAATGAGTACATCCACGTTTTTTTTTCATTTCTAGGATTGTACCTTCATCCTTTTCTACATGTAGTGCCTTGCTAACTCTGTTTTGCAGAATAAAGCAAAGGGTTAAATTCCTCCTTCTTAAAATTCGAAGCTTTTGTAAATTTAAATTTGACTCCAAATTGTAATAGCTAGGTATAATGAGAGTTATTTACCTTTCAAGCACTAGATTAGAATGTTTGAGCATTATACATGTCATAAATTGCTTGTTTTCATACTTTTTCCACTTTTATTTCCCCAGAAATTCACAATGGAAACACGAATGGCACGCGCACCATTCTAATAAAAGGTAACTAAATCCTAAGTTGATGATTTACATCAATGGCCATAGTCAGGATGTAAACAAAACTTAGGATTTTCATCTTTTATGGAATAACATTGGATCCACACCGGATCTCTTTCTAAAAATCATCATACATTTAAATATTTTCTTCTTTTATCAGAATTTTACTTAAAATTAACTCAAAATATATATCAATGGCCATAGTCAGGGTATATTGAGAGTTAATTTCATTTTAAACTCTATAAAAGCACCAAAATATATCTTATTCTTCATTTAAATTTAAATGTGGTTATTATATAATACACTCAATAACCATAGTCAGGGCTGTATTATATCTTCAATCTCATTCTTAATTCATTTAAAGAATGAGATATGATTTTCAAAGTCAATTTCAAAATTCTTTAAATTCATTTCATCATTTAGGATAGAATTGCATCATATTTTCAAAATTCCCTTTTCAAAAAAATTCCAAGTGATTCTTTTCTTCTCAGATCAAATCTTACTTATGGATTCAAATTCAATTCTATCTTATTCTCAAGATTCAAATTCTATTTCAAAGTCCAATTTGACTTTGAAATTTCAGATTCATTTTGTATTCGAATTTCAAATTTCCAATTCAATTCAAAATTCAAATTCAAAGTTCAATTTAACTTTGAAGTTTCTGATTCATCTGCTGATCTCAAAATTCAAAAACAAGGTTTGAGATTGATTCTGAATCTCAAAATCTAAATCCTCTTAAAGTTTTAAATTCAATCTGGGTCTTCAAAACCCAGATCCATCTCTAAAAGTCCCATTTGGACTTTATCCAAATCCAAAGTTAGATCCTAATCCCAACTTGGATCCAGATTTCCAAGTACAAATCTCCACTTTGGATCTCAGACTTCAGATCCAATTCTATTTTAGGATCTAGAATTCAACTGCCATCTTGGATCTCAGACTTCAGATCCAAATCCATTTTAGGATCCAGAACCCAGTTCCACTTTGGATCTCAGACTTCGGATCCAAAATCCATCTTAGGGTCCAGAGTCCAACTCTATTTTGGATTTCAGATTTCAGATCCTAAATCCATTTTAAGATCCTAAATCCATTTTCAGATCCAAAATTCATTTTTAGGATCCAGAATCCATTTTCACCTTGGATCTCAGACTTCAGATCAAAACCCATTTTAAGATCCAAAATCTATTTTAGGGCTCAGAATCCGATCCCATCTTGGATTCCAGATCTTGGATCCAATTCTATATAAGATCCAGAATCCAATTCCATTCCAAATTCTAGATTTCAAAATCCAATTCCATTTTCAGATCCCATCTGGACTTCTTAAATCTATTTCTATTTTTAAATTTCATTTGGATTGCTCAAGTCCTAATTCCATCCTGATTTCAAACTTTAAAACTAGAATTCAATATGACTTCAAATTTCATCTCTTTCTCTTAAATCCATGTTTAAATTTAAATTTAAATTCAAATTCAAAGTCCATCTCTGACTTTCAAGCTTCATTTTCTTTATCAATCATCTTCAAATCATTCTTTTTAAATTCAAAAATTTATTCTTCCAACTCTCATTATTTCAAAGATTTAGAACTTCATATATCTTCTCTGATCTATCTAAGTTAGATTCAATCATTCAGAAATCATTTATTCATTCTATTATCAAGTCTATCTCAGAAAAACTTGGAGATTTTTAAAACATTTTTTCAAAAGAGCATACATCCTTGCATTGCACAAGCATGATTCTTTGTACATTTTAGACTTAGAATAAATTCTTAGATAATATTTAGGCAAAGCAAAAGGTATAGATTCGATCCTTGGTTCGATTACCCCTGGTAAAGGCGCCAGGAACGGTCGAACCTCGTACCGACGAGTGAATCCCGTCTCTCCATTTTTCCGCAAACATTTTCAAAACGGAGGCGAGTTATTTGCTAAATATTTTCAAATCAAGGTCAAGTGAGACCCCGCAAAAGACTTTCCTCTTCTCTTCTTTCTTTTCTTTTCTCTTCTCTCTTCTTTTCTATCTTTTATTTTCTCCCTTCGAAAAGGAGGAAATAAAGGATAGAAAGAAAAAAGAGAAGGAAGAGAGAGAAAGATACAAGAGAGGAAAATTTTTGCGATGATCACAGTTTTGGCGACTGTGATGGAACACGTCTCCGTCTCGTCGAATTATGCCCTTTTGCTTTGCTTTAATATTATCTAAGTCTTTATTCTATAAATGTCAGCTTCATTTTTTCATGCAAACCTTAGGAGTCTAGACTCTGTCCTAAAGCTGACGAGTCGATCTCCATGATACCTCAGCAGAAGGGGCCTTACTCACAGCATACATTTTCATCATATAAAGCCCCATTTTCTCAGCCTTTAGGATCACCATACGTTTTGAGTAAGCAAGAGGTGCAGATGCAGAAGGTGCTTGACCAAGTCAAGCCTGATCATATTCACCACTTGTCTGAAGTAGCATTTATTGATACTCGGTCGGTCCTAGACTCTCGATTCTTGACCAGTCTCTCATATGAGATTAATGTCCGTTCTTCATGTCAAGAGAGTTATGATCCTACAGTTAGAGGTAGACGGGATGGAAACACAGTGCGTAGTGTCACAGATGACACTCTTTTCTACATAGAGCCCGGTTGAGCCTGACTTCATGTCCATTGATCTCATGGACGATGAAGGTTTTTCCAGGGATCCATCTGGCTGGGGACGTGAAACTTAGCGCTTTATGGGAGGCAACCCATATCTTGTATATTATTAGATTTGCTTAGAATTTATAGATTTTATTTTTTTTTTACTTTTTCATGAGTTTTTCATGTTCTTTTTGTTTCATTCATGAGTTTTATGTTTTGTCATGTGTACATTGCATTCATTACATTCATAGAACGTGTATTTTTAATTCATGTCAGGTCATTCTACTCTTTTCCCTCATTTATTTCCTTTCATGTGCATTCACTTAGTTTCATTCAAGCATGGGGGAGTGCCACTGGGACAGTGTCATTCAAGCATGGGGGAGGGTGTAGTTTGCACACCTTGATATTTCTGTTTACGTTCTTGCACATATTTACACATCTCTCATGAAAAGTAGACTTTTAAAGAAAGAGTTTGAACTTATATGAATGTTATTTCAAATCTGATGTTTTTAGAGGATTTTTAAGCCCCACGAAAAAATTTTCTGACATAGATCTAAAAATTATGGTTATTTATGCGGATTTCAAAGAAATGATGATAAATACATGTTAGAGTTTATTTTGAATCATAAATATGAATATGCACAGTGTTATTTTTGAAAAACTAAGCAAATGAACAAAAGCATAAAAATGAGCTCAAAAAGTGAGAAAAAACATGCGTTAGGTTGTTTGGATAATTTCACAATCCTTAGTAGATGGAAATTAGATGTAAGTTGAAACTTTTAATTCCATTTTCGAAAAGGAGAGTGGAAAACTTCGTGATCCTAAGTAACTGAGAACAGATACAAGTTGAAATGTTTGATTCTCATGTTATAAAGGTGAATGAAGGAAGTCACTTTTATGTCTTAGTTGATATCTTTTGGTATGCATTGAAAAAGTATAGAAGATATTGACATTGCACAAGGCATAAAAGCAGACCACACGCAAGCTATAAGAGAAGAATGAATACGCAAAAAGAAAAAGCGTGAAAAAAATGAAAAAATCGAGAAAAGAGCTGAAAAAGAGAGAAAAGTTCAGTGCTTAGAAGTGTGATTGAGAAAACCTGTGCAGAAAACATATGAGTGAGGATAAGTAAATAATAATATGTTTTTATTGGATTTTCTAAGAATAAAACATAAATAATTGTGATATTTAGAAAAGTGAAAGAAATTCTTTTTCTGTGGTGGTATATAAAAGACTCTAATTATATTGTGATTTTGAAATAATAGGTAATATTTGTGAAAACAAAGTCTTTGATTACCTACTGATTGTGAGGATGTGTAATATTATGCATACATGACAGAGATGTTTGTGGGTAGCATCACTGCAAACCCTCACGAGACCTTACTCGTCCACTGGGGTAACCCAGGGGTTGAAAGGGCTTGTTGCATGAGCTAAATGCAACCGTGATTCCTACGAAAGTGAGTTAGGTGATAGTTTGATTTCTTGCATTTTTCTAGTTTGCTCGAGGACTAGCAAAACATAAGCATGGGGGTATTTGATCATGCATATAATTCAGGGTTTATTAACATTAAAATATGCATGATTTTATAAAATAATGTTTTAAAAACCCAATTTTATGTTAGTTTTCGAGTAAATGTGCTAAAATGATTTAAAAATAGAAAATGCATGAAAAATAGTTTTATTTTACATTTTTATACATATTTTAGTTTTTGTTAT
This sequence comes from Nuphar pumila, assembly GCF_984573655.1. Taxonomy (NCBI): domain Eukaryota; kingdom Viridiplantae; phylum Streptophyta; class Magnoliopsida; order Nymphaeales; family Nymphaeaceae; genus Nuphar; species Nuphar pumila. Next base: position 55,910,575 of record NC_143256.1, read on the forward strand.
ATTCATAGTAGTTTAGTGTTAGTTTTCAATTAAAAATAAAATAAAAAAAATAGAGAAAATAGTTTTTAAAATCATTTTAAATGTTTGTTTTTTAGAAAAGAAAAAAAATTAAATATAAATATAAATATAAATAGTTAGAATAGTTTTTTTTTTTTTTTAGTTTCTTTATAAATAAGTTTTGATTTTAATTTTTGAAAACTTTATAATAAACTAGTTTACATAGTTTTTGTTTTTTTTAAAAAATTGAAAAAATATAAAATAACCAACCGGTTTACACGGTTTGGGTTTCTTGGAAAAAATTGAGAAAATCATAAACAAACCGGCTGAACCAGTTTGAATTTTAAAAAAAAAATAATAACCAAACCGGCTTGAACCGGTTTGCATTTGTTTCAAACTGGTTCCAACCGGTTTGTTGTTTTTAAAAACCCCAAAAACAGGGAAAGAAAGGGCGCCTCTTCCATACGCCTGAAGCCCCCTTTTCCCATCTTTCCCTCTCTTTCCCTCTTTTCTCACCATCCTCCATTAATATCGGCATTTCTTCTTCCCTACCTTCCCCTTCTCCCTCTTTCTATGTCTACACTCCAGCCGGTAGCAATGGAGGACTCTTCAGTCCGGTGAATGGCGCACGGTGGAGGTCGCCGCCAACTTCTCTAACCCCTCAGGTTCACGGTGAGTGCTGAGTGCTCTGCATCTTCTCCTACTTCTTCTTCTTCTTCTTTATTTCTTCTTCATCCGATTTCTTCTTTCTCTTCTTTTTCTTCTTCTTCTTCTTCTTCATCTTCTTCAGATCTTTTTCTTGTTGCTGATTAAATTTAAAACCAAAATAAAAAGATAAAAATTGAAAAAACAGAAAAAAAAATATAGATCTGCTGGAGTTTGATTGACCGATTGCTGGAGTTGATTGAACGGATGCCTGAATCAATTCACGGATTGGCAGAAATGTTTTAATATCTCTTTGAATTGCAGATTAATGGAATATGTGTCGATTAAATGTGAGAATAACTAGATCATCTACTATTTGATATTTTTCGGTGACTGAATATGAGAATCCAATCTACTGACCGATCGAATGGCTGCAGTTTTTATTTGGTTTTAATTTGATTTTAGTCTGAGTGAGTCGTCCAATTTCTGATCATTACCATGAAGAGGTGAATCCGATGGTTTCATTATTGAGCCACCGTGAAATGTATTACACGATTGTTATTCAATGCTGAAATTAAGTTTCATTTCACAAATGTTATTTCAATGTAAATGTGAAAGAAACTGGTTTTTGATTTCAATGTAAATGTGAAAGAAACTGGTTTTTGATTTCAATGTGAGTGTGAAAGAAACTGATTCTTAGTTAGTTGATTACTGGATTTTTTTAGTGACTGATATATTTTTTTTCTGAGTGTTTTGTTTTGGTTGATCGACTGTTTGGAATCCATTGAAGTTAATGTAGTTGATAATTGTAATATTTGAGCTGTAAATTGTGATTGAATTCCAGCCGGTTATGAATAGTAAAATTCTATAGTCTGAAATTCATTTGAAAATTGGATGGATGTTTGCAGCTTGAAAGTTTGATTTTCAATGTGATTTGGATGTTTGAAATACAAAGTATGTAATGAGTTCATTGTTAATTGTTTTGTAATTAGATTAGTTAACTGATTAGCATATCTTTGTTTGTAGTTTAGAGTTCTTTCATACTATATTTTAGTTTTTTTTTAGTATTAGAAATTAGTTAATCTGGATGTTCTGTTTAGTAGATTTTCTACTTCTTTCTCTTGTACTGCTCGTGTCCTTTTGACTTGTGCAGGATCGCACAGAAGAGGAGCAGAAGTGACTACATGACATACGAGATGCAAGATTAGAAGATTTTTACTTTTAAATTTAGAATTAGAATTTTAATTGGGTTTGTAAATATTGCACTTTATGCCCTCTGCGAAGGGTATTCATTTGTTGTAATAGTTAGTTGTTTTACTCTTTTCTGAACATTTTACATTTCAAATAATTCGGCAATAAAGAATAGTTTAGATTTGTGTACTTGAATACGATATATTCCCGTTCCCTGAGTTCAACCCGGTCTCATCCACTAGTGAGAACCGGTTTTTATTATTTGATGTCTGGTTTTCACATGTTTTACATTTAAAAATCTTTTCAAAATTACAACGATTTAAAAGAAGACATCAGATGTTGAGAAGCCATTACCTTAGAACCGGAGAAATATTTTTTATGCCACGTACTTTGAGCTTTGGCTTGAGTATATCGGTGTACCTTGATTGGAATCATATGATCTAAATCTTAGAGTTAGGATTAAGGTCCTATCAGCCATTTCAAATATTGCATTTAGAGTCAGCTTTAGGGAGTGCTGATTGTGCATCCTCGTTTGTATATCTGTGATTGTGTGATATTTTATATCTTCCTTATATTCTCCAAAACCCTGGGTATATATTATTCAAAATTTTCTTTTCGTTTTTAAAACCCAAGTGTATTTCCCTTTTATTCTTCTTCTGATTTCTTCAAAATTCTTTTGATCCTGCCTGCAAGTTCTTCAAATTTTAAATCTTTACCATTTATTTTCAAATTTCATTTTTTCTCCTATTTTTCTTCTGATTTTATATTCTTGTTTATAGTTTCATAAATAAAATCTCTTTTCGTCTAGAGATATCCTTTTCTTTGTATTTTAGTTGGTTACTCTCCCTCGTAGAGTAAACAACGCGATTGTCATAGATTCTCAATCCCTAGTAATGGGATACAATTTTTTTAACAGATTTCAACCTAATCCTTCCTCTTGTCAAAACTTCTCCAAAAGTTTCTTCGGTCTAAAAAACCTCCACTTTTCTCTACAGAGAGAGCGCTGATATCCGAAAATGGTTCAGACAAGAGCTGGAAAAGAAACAGTTCATCAACACAACGACAGTGAGGCAGAAGAGATGAACTCTCCTAAGTTGGTCAGGGGACAGGGTCAGAATAAAGGAGATGACATTGACCCCGCTATGTATGATATGTTCCAAAAGATGATGTCGGAGCAAGCCGAGGCCAATCTGAAAGAAGCAGTTCCTAAAGGCAAACTGAGGAAGAAGCCTGTAAAAAAGCAAGTCAGAATCATCAAAAAGAAGGTACAGCCAGACACTACTTCCAAAGAATCAGAGTCAGTTGAGGAAGAGTCAGAAGAGGAAGAGCAGATTGTCTACAAACAGAATCCTCTGAGGCAGTCCGTAAAGATAGCTGCAGAAGAGCCCGAATCCGTCAACAAGCCCAAGTCTGGAACTCCAGCAAAGGATCCGATGAGCAAGCAGATGAAGGAGATGAATTGAGCAATCAAGGACATTCAAGCCAAGGGTAAGAGCAAGCAGACCTACACTGGCGAAGATTTTTACGATGGTCTAGATGAGGACGATAACCTGGAGAACCTTCCTCGTAAATTTCTCAAGTTTGATGGAACTGACAACCCTAAAGCCCACTTAGCCACCTTTTATGCAGAATGTTGCTGTTTCAGAAAAGACAACAGGGCTTTGTTCATCTGTTTTCCCCGCAGTCTAGAGGGTGTAGCAGCCAGGTGGTATGCTGACCACATCAATCCTATCGAACTACGGGAGTTCGATAAGGTAGTAAATTTGTTCATTGAGTGCTTCCTATTCAACACTGAAGCCTCACCTACATTAAATCATCTTTACAACCTGAAGCAAGGTGAGACTGAAAGAGCAGGAGATTTCATTCACAGGTGGAGAAGCACCTGTAATAAGATGAAGGTACCCATTCCAGAGGAGCACGCATTGCAGGTAATCCTAAACAATTTCTCTTAGCCCATAAGGAGCCTCATCGCCACTTCCTCGGCGAAATCCTTCATCAAGTTGATTGAGCGAGCTGAATGGCTCGAAGTAGGAATAGAAAGCGGACTTTACGAGGGCACGCCTCTGGTCAAGAATATCCAAGACCAGAAGAAGAAGGCGCAGTTCGCTCATTCAGTTGATGCCTCCTGTAATAATCTTGGCAGTAGCAGCAAAGGAAACAAAAACAGTAGTGGCAGTGGCCCGAGAATAGATCAGAGCAAGGGGTAGAAGGAGAAATCCTATAAGAATAATGACAAACTGCTTCCAATTGGCCTTCAGCAAAAGGGTGATCTTCAAAAGAAGCCCAAGTATATCAAGTGGGAGAAAGATCGAGTCTTCACCCCGTTAGCTCAAAGTTTAGAAGTGAGTATGGATTACCTTTTAAAGCATGGGATGATCAAACTCCCTAAAATCGCAGATCCTCTCGTAATGTTGAGAAAATTCAACGACCATTTCTGCAAGTACCATAGGGCAACAGGGCATGACACCGAGCACTGCTTCGTCCTCAAGCACATGATACAAGACTGCATTGACATAAGTGAGTTGATAGAGGACGAAGAAGAAGAGCGCCTAGCAGTCCTGACAGAACCATTTCCAAATCACTCCAAGAATTGAGGATGCCCGAGTTCTTCTGCACTGTCATTTTCTTTTATTAGTCATCTTATAGGGGCAAGTCAGCCCAGTCTTTTTGAATCCTTTCCTTTCAAAGTTCTTGTAAATATTTAGTTTTGTTATCAGACCTTTTTCCTTATCAATGAAATGTCAATTTCCTTTATATTTCTTTTATATCCAATACTTCTTTCTTCCTTTGCCATGCTGGGGCATTTAAATTCCTGTTCTTTTAGAATGCAAGACAATCCTGACATCATTCATGAGAGAAATGATATTACCTATGAGGATTTTTCCAAAAATCATAAAATTTTGAAAGTCTTTGTTATGATAACCAAAAAGTTCGAATATTTTTAAACCAACCTTTGTCAAAAAATCAACCCTCATGTTGATCATATTAGGTTTCGAACCATTGCATTGAAAGATCAACCCTCGTGTTGACCATGTTTTTAAAGATAGGTTTCTGAACCATTGCATTGAAAAATGAACACTGTGTTGATCATGTTTTCAAAGATAGTTTTTTGAACCATTGCATTGAAGGATCAACCCTTGTGTTGACCATATTCTTCCAAGAATGAGTTTAAATCATTATATCTAAAGATCAACCCTTGTGTTGGTCTTATCTTCTGAAATGGGTTTCAAATCATTATATCTAAAGATCAACCCTTGTGTTGGTCTTATCTTCCAGGATTGATTTTAAATCATTATATTCAAGGATAAACCCCTGTGTTGGTCTTATCTTCCAAGATTGGTTTTAAAACATTATATTTAAAGATCAACCCTTGTATTAATCTTATTATCAGTTTCAAACTATTATTTTTAGAAATCAGAACTATCGTTGATCTTCTTCTTCAAAAATAGGTTTTCAAACCATTGCTTTCAAAAATTGACCCTCATGATGATCTCTCATGTTTGATTTGAAGGATCAGATCCTCGCACTGATCATTCTTCTTGCGGTAGATGTTCTTCCCAAAAATGATTTCTCACTTATCTTTCAAATAAACATTTTCCTTTCAAGATCCCATATGCAGGCAGGATCAGAAAAACTCCTTTTTCTCAAATCTTATAAATTTTCAGTTAATTTTGATATCTTTATCAGTTTCATTCATTTTATTCATATTTTGATCAATTTTTATCAAGTTTTATCAATTTCTCCTCAATTCTATTAAATTTTATCAAAATCATTACCCTTTCAGGTTAAGGGATAAACCTCACCCTCCTTGTCCGAGGTGTATACCCTTTTAGGTTAAGGGATAAACCTGACCCTCGTTGTCTGAGGTGTTTACCCTTTTAGGTTAAGGGACAAACCTGACCCTCGTTGTCCGAGGTGTTTACCCTTTCAGGTTAAGGGATAAACCTGACCCTCATTGTCCGAGGTGTTTCCCCCTCAGGTTAAGGGATAAACCTGACCCTCGTTGTCCGAGGTGTTCCCATTCAGATAAGGGATAATCCTGAAGCCCCTCGTAGGAGCAAAAATGCTACCTATGAGGATTCTTTTGTAAAGATAATTTTTTAATTCTTCTCGATTTTGTAAATGTTCATCAATTTCTCTTTTAAATTCCCCCAAAGTTCTATTCTTTCACATTACCCTTTCAGGTTAAGGGATAAACATGACCCTCGTTGTCCGAGGTGTTTACCCTTTCAGGTTAAGGGAAAAACCTGACCCTCATTGTCCGAGGTGTTCCCATTCAAGATAAGGGATAATCCTGATACCTCTCGTAGGGGCAACAATGCTACCTATGAGAATTCTTTTTGCAAATACAAGTTTTATCGATCTTTATTGATTTCTAAATTTATATCAATTCTATTTTTTTTCCTATTCAGGACAAGGGATAATCCTGAGACCCCTCGTAAGAGCAATAACGCTACCTATGAGGATTCTCTTGTAAATACCAGTTTCGTCAACCTTTATTGATTTTCTAAATTTATATCAATTTTTCTTCATTTATTTCCCTTAAATTCTATTCTTTTTCCCATTCAGAATAAGGGATAATCCTGAAACCCCTCATAGGAGCCACAAGGCTACCTGTGAGAATTCTTTTCAAAAACAAAGTTTTCATAAATTTATTCCATTTTCATAAATTTTATTTTTTTCCCCTTTCAGAATAAGGGATAATCTTGAGATCACTCATAGGAGCAACAATGCTACTTGTGAGAATTCTTTTATAAAATAAATCAATTTTCCTCAAATTTTCTCTATTTTTGTCAGTCTTTCACCAAGTTCTATCTCCGTCTATCTTCTCAAGTTTTATTCTTTCTTTTCCCCATTCAGGATAAGGGTTTAATCCTGAAAATTGGACCGCATACCTGGTCCATCTAAATCATAGATCATAAATTCTAAATCTTGTCATACCCCTTCTAAATTCCAGTCTCAGGTGATCTCCTCACCAAATCTTCTATTTCCCCTTCAGGTTAAGAGATAAAACCTGAATCACTTTTTCCTAAATTCTCATCAAATGTCTATTCTATTTTCCGTTCAGGATAAGGGATAATCCTGAAACCCCGGCAATCATTCCTGCTTTGATCTCTAAATATCTTAAGAATGTCGGTCTCCTTCCCGACTCTCAGTTGGAAAACCCGGTGCTCGCACTGGTTATTTTGCTAAATTTTCAAATCTAAAGATCAAGTTCATTCATAAGAATCAGTCATCGTGTTGTTTGAAAGTCTCAAATCAAATCATTAAATCAAAGGTCGTTAAATGAAATGTCCCAGCTACTTCGTTGGTCGTTAAATGAAATGTCCCAGCTACTTCGCTGGTCGTTAAATGAAATGTCCCAGCTACTTTGTTGGTCGTTAAATGAAATGTCCCAGCTACTTCGCTGGTCGTTAAATGAAATGTCCCAGCTACTTCGCTGGTCGTTAAATGAAATGTCCCAACTACTTCGCTGGTCGTTAAATGAAATGTCCCAGCTACTTCGCTGGTCATTAAATGAAATGTGCCAGCTACTTCGCTGGTCGTTAAATAAAAAGTCCCAGTTTCCATTGGTCATTAAATGAAAGGTTCCAGCTTCTTCGCTGGTCGTTAAATGAAAGGTCCCGGTTTTCACTGGTAGTTAAATCAAAGGCTTCAGTCTTCACTGGTTGTTAAATCAAAACTCCCAGCTCCTTAGCTGGCCGTTAAATAAAAGGTCCCAGTTTTACTGGTCAGAATTTCCAAAATCATAAAATCAACTCAAGGTCGCATCAAAATCTATATTGAGTGATTATTTCACATAAAATTCATGAAAACTTTGCCAATTTGCTAAAAATATTTGTTGATTCCAAAAATTCATACTACACAAAAGAATAACCTCAAATTACCTCTAGTATTCTTTCCAAAAAGGTGAAACTCTTTGTGAAAAAGGGATAAAATTCAAATATTTTTCCTGTTGATCAACCAAAAGGATGAAAGAAATATCCTCGGTATGATTAGCAAAAGAAATATTCAATGACATTGAAAAGCCATAAGCGAATTGATATTGATCATGGCTGTGATGCATGTTTTAAGACGGTTTTCTGGCAACCAGGCAGTGGAAATATCCTGAGCGATAAAAAGAATCCACTCAACCAATGTCTCCTCAATCCAGTATAGTTGCAATCAAATATCCACAAAAGGGATCTCTCAATTGTCGTCAAGATGAAGACGAATAGGCGAACTAGACCCCCGAGGCTAAAGAAGATTTGGATCATCTCCGAGATGAAATAGTTTGTGACGGATCCTTCCAGGGAAAGTTCAGATCACCGTCGAGTGCGATGAACCTACCGACAAACCTTAAAAGATATTTGATTTCTGCTATCATCTAAAGACCTCTTTGAGCCTATATCATCAATATAATGCCTGAGATAAAAGAAGGATCAGAACATCTCCAAGATAAAGGAGTTTGTGACGTACCCTTCCCCGAAAAAGAGAGAAAAGTCAGGACATCTCCAAAATGAAGGATGATGTAAAAAGCCCGAAAAGCCCAATGACTCAAAAAGAGTGCAAAAATATCTATCATGGGAAAACACCCAGATATCAAATTGCCAAAGTTGCCAAGAAGTCGTCTTTTTCTTATGCAAAAATTCTTTTATCAATATCTTTTCACTACTTGCTTTTATGAAATTGAGAATATTTCTTCTCTTCTCATATCAAGGAAATGGATAGCTTCCTTGAAGAAAATCATTAGCGCTAAAATTTTGAATTTGACTCTTAAAACCGAGAAGTTAACCTCCTTGGAGGAAATACTCTAGGTAAAAGAGGGAATGTCTTTTGCACACACGTGCATATTTTCAAGCGTTTGAGTCAACTATAAATTTATCTTATTGGCAAAATTCTCTAGATATTCCAAGAATAAAATAAATATTCAATATCCATTTTGATGCAACCTAGCGTTGTTTATATCTTCCAGAAGAGTTGCCCCATTTAGTTGAAGTATCTCTTTTGTCCCATCACGGTTTCGAGAATTCCGTATGGTTGTACCCACTCAGATTAAGGGTCAAACCTGTACTTTCTGCAAGAGGTCATTGATTTCAAAAGGCTATTTCAGTCTCAACAATGAGACACCCAAGATCATCCCTTTTCCAAGCTTTAGGGAACCCCATTGTCCTCCTTTCGCAAACCCCTTTCGGATTTGTTCGTCCAAACTCTGAAGGTCCCATCATGGTTTCTTCGTTCGAAGATTCCATTTGGTCGTCCCCTTCAGGTTAAGGGTTAAGCCTGAACCTCGCCCCTCAAGGTATCTTCCTTTTCAGGTTTTGGATAAACCTGAATCTCGTTCCAAACGAGTTTCCCTCGTTTCGACGAGGTGTTTTCTTCTAGTCCCATCATGGTTCTTCCCATCGAGGAATCCATGCTTTGTATATCCATCCAGGACGGGATCCTACTTGAGCTTCATCTCATGAGGCATTTTCCAAAAAAAAATGTCCCATCAAAGTCCTCATATATTCCTTTCCCCATTCAGGTTATTTTGAGATATCTTCGTCCCATCCAGGTTAAGGGCGAAACTTGACTCATTCCAAAAAGCTGATCTTGTGTCACCCACGAGACTTGATCAAAATTCTTATCTCTTATCAATTCGGGATCCCCAAAGTCCCATCACGATTTCTTCATCTCTATTATTCAGTCATATCATTATTCGAGGATTTCGTCTCCCCAAGCCATTCAGGATAAGGTTTTTAAGCCTGGAAAGCCATGTCTTTCAAATAAATTCTTCCACACCCAGTTCAGATCTGTTGACTGGGGCATTTTTCAAAATTTGGAGTGTTATCTTTTCCACTAAGCTCGGCTTTCAACCGGCTTAGTAGCAAAGAGGGGCATCTGTGAACACCCCAAAATTTTCAAAATCTTTTAAATATCCCCCTTTTGCCCTGATTTCATTTTCTGAGCAATTAAGTAACTTTTAAATCTAAATTCCAGTTCATTTCTCAAGTTTAAATGAAATTAAATTTATTTTATATATCTGACTTGATTTCGGATCTGGATCCATTGTCAAGATCCAAATCTAAGTCTCGTTGTCCAACTTTTAATTAAAATTACAGAAAATACCAAAAATAGTTTTCAAATAGCTCGGACAGTCCATCCGGCATCCGTTTGGATCCATCATGTTGTATTTCTCGATTCGAGTTTTAAAACTCGAACATTTTCTAAAAACCTGGATCCAAACCCATTTTCTGAAGGAATTTCCCCAAAATAACCTCGATCTTTCATAAAAAACCTTCTTTTGTAAATATCTTAAAATTTTGTAAAATCAGTTTAAATTCCTTACTTTTTAGAGTTTTGTTTTCAAAAAATACAAAAAAAAAATGTAGAAAATTCAAGAAGAACAAAAAAATAAGAAAATCGAAAAAGAAAAAGACTTCAAAAAATTCATAAAAATATGCAATTAAAACTCTTTTTTTAAAACTTGTTTTACTAAAAAACCTCTGTTAAAACCCTTTTTTTTTTAAATCATCTTATGAAGAACCACCTTTTAGAATTTTTTTTTTTGAAAGGAACCCTCTCTTTATAAATATTTTTTAAACAGAAGGACCAATGTCGAAAGATGCCTAACGGCCTCTTGTTATAAAACAAGAGGCCCGACTCCCCTCTTTCGCATCCACAATCCCCCTCTCGATCCACCGTTCGCCTCCCCTCCATGACTCACCTCTTCATTGCATCATTCCCACTTCTCTCCTATCCTTCTTTTTCCCCTTTCAGTTTTTTTTTTTACATTCATATGGTGTTTTTCCCTTTCCAAGCAACTAAAGGCAGAACGCATTTACAGGTAAGAAACATATCCTTTTACTTTCTCCATTCCATTTCAGTATTTTTTTGAAGTTTATTCCTGTTCATTTTTTTTACAATTTCATCATCTAGCACCTACGCATCATTCTTCTGTTCTTATTTTTGTTTCTCTTTTCTTAAATTTTATCTGATTTTAATTCATTAATGCACATTCGGTAATATTAGATTGCTTATGGCAAAACTGATTAACCTTAGTGCGATAACCAGTGGAACGAATGGTTCCAACATATTTCTCTTATCTCTTTATTTTTTTTTTCTTTATCTTGCCAGTTTACAGGGGTCTTAATGTATATTTACAGACACGATCCTCCATTGTATCAGATTTCTAAAACTAGATGTAGCAGTATTCTGTCTTAGCGTTACTTGAACCCTCAATATTTTGCCCTTTTCATCTCATAATATACCAATCCGATTCTGCTTTGTTTTGGTTCCCTTTTTTTTGTTATTGTTATTTTCCTGTAGGTTTCAACTTCTCATCTACATTAGGGTCACTACGTTTGACACTTGATTTTGGTCTATTGCATTCCGATTTTCATTACTGTAATTGCTTGGGTAATTTTCTTTATCATTGATTCATTCCATCTAATCAAACCTGCATCATTGATTTGGATAGCCCTGTTCATACCCCCTACAGGTTTCATTTCTGAGATAGTTAGACTCCTAGATTGGATTTCAAAGTTCTGAAGGTGGATGTAAAATTTTGAATCTAGTTGGTATACAACAATGGATTGGAATTTACAACATTCGCATTTATTCTATTTAATTGCAGCACCCATGGTGGATACGAGATTTTCACTCTGTATATATGACTAGTCGTATGTGTGAATAACTAAAATTTTTAGATCTCCTCTAGATCCATGAATGTATGCAACTATTCTTTCTAAATAAAATGCTCTGATATTTTCTTTACATTGAGGGTTGTCTAAAGCCGGAACCCAATCCCCATAACTACTTCATTTCTTTAATTACCATTTCTTTGGAATTTTCTGTTGGTTCTTTGTGGAGTGGATAGTGGTGTTAATATCAGAAAATATTCACTTTGGTTTACAAAGTAAATAACAAATGAGAATCATCAGACCTTGTGGTTTGTATTCGTCATTTGGTAATCTCACAGCATTCCAGGAGGTCGCTGGGATTTATGTTGTTTTAAGGATCGACTGTGTATCCAACCGAGATTAATTTACATTTCGTAAACAAAATTGTCAAGAGGGAAGTGAGATCATCTTCAGGGACCTGTAATGGATGAATGTTCTAGATCATATGATCATCACTTGATATGGATGCGGATGTCTCGGCTGTGATATCCCCAGCAAGGTATGTAAATCAACTTAATGCTGAAGATGTCATTTTAATTACAGGAAATGACCATCAACTCAGAAATTCTGGCAGCCACTTGTGGCAAAATGACCAGACTGTCATTGCAGGAATCATTCTTAGTGTAATTTGGGTTCTCAATGCCTATACATGGCACATATTTTCACAGCTCAACACCCATCACCAGTTGCCTGTTGCATTACATTCTCTCTTTTTTTATTATATATATATATATATATATACATTAGCAACATCAGTATACCTTATTCCATCAGCATTATCAATTGTTTTATGTCAGAATTGTGCACCACCAGCTTTTGTATTTTATCATGCTGATTTCCTGTATCATCCGAGAAAGGTAAAGGTAAGGTCGTTGGTGAAATTTCAAGGGCATTAGACTACAAACTACATACTACATCAAAGAGGTTGGATGTGCGGCGTTACAGAGACTTGTTCATCTCAAAGCCTAAGGAACAGAAGAATGAACAGTCAGGAATCATGGATTATGGTGATGAGCTCAAAAAAAAATGGAGATTGTAGTTTGTTATGTTGAGACAGTTGAGCAAAGTGGAGATGTGTGTAATGATAAAACTGCAGTCCAGTGCTTTCAAGAAAGATTCTCGAAGTGGAAGCCTTGTTACTGACCTCCAAACCCAGCATCACCGGCTCCCTGCAACTATCTGTGTATTTTAGCTGCATCCCATTATATATTACAGTCACTGCTATCTAATCCCACAGTAGCACCACGCTGTGCCAAGCCCCCCCCCCCCCTAATTTCCATCTTCTTCATGGTCCCAGCTGTGCTCATTTCGTGCACCCAGCTTTTAGCACCCCTAGAACTTGTTCCACTCCCACTTACACATTGCACAACCCTTCAGCATATAATAACCTCTAGCATCCCTGTAACATTCATTATCATAACCTTCACCACCATTATCACTCCTCATATTCATTCCAGTGTTTTGCCATCCATGCCCTACCATCATCGGCATAGCTGCCCTTCCATGTTATCTATCTCCATCTACAGATAATGCACTGGGTACTGCTGTCGTAGTAACACCCACAAGTCCTTATTTACACCATTATCAACTGCAACATGTCCTTCACCCTTCCTGTTTATTTTCAGCTACTACCTCATTGTATACCCTGCTATTTGCATGTTTTCACTCTTCCCAGCCCAGCCGCCACTTACATATATCCACCTGCATGTCTGTTAATTGCGTTATAGCCACCAGTAGGTTATTTTTCACATTCACAAAATCTTTATTCATTTTTGCCACTCCAGTCACACCACCATCACCCAACATATTCATTGTTGGGGCTCATTCTGCAAAATACACTTTAGCGTTCACATCCATCTTGCCCTGCTGCCTCTCCAACCCCAGTGCATCGGCGCAATTGTACTTTATAGCAACATCCATATGGCATTCATTGCTAGTTCCACTTCTCATTCATAACCCTGTTTTGCTGCAAATCAAACTCCTTGCTAACTCAGTGTTTTCACACACGTTAAAAGCATTTTTCTAATGCAGGCAGTCACCAAATCACATCTCACACCTCCATCTGCTGCAACAAGTTATCCTCTCAAAGCACCTAACCAATCTGGTTATAGAATGCCATGTTGTTACAGTGACTATCAGGCACCAGTTACACATCCCAATCACGTCTGTCATATCTTCACAACCTATGTCCACTGTCACCTACATTTTTTTTTATCTCTTGTAACACCATTCATCACTTACAACAATGCTTAGCATTGCTGTAACACCCAACCTGTAACACAACAAACACTTACAGCAATGCCAGGCATTGCTGCAACATTCGTTTACCCGCAGCAATGTTGGGCATTGCTGAAGCCACCATGTCCATCACCATCACTAGCCGTTGTCCACCCTTGTTGATGCCATCGGCTATCTTCACAGTAGGTTTATTTGATCTTCACTTGTAACATATTATGATTTCCATATCATAGCAACTCTCAACGACATTGTAGCTCTTTAGGCATACATGAAGCATTTCCCTATCCATCCTTTTGGCATGTTCATTACATATCAAGTGAATTCTCGCTACATCTTGTATATATTCACAGCATATCAATTTTTTTCATACTTTTAGCAAACTCATCTATTGCTTCCTTACCTAGACATATTCATCATTATTATACCTCCGGTATACAGTTCATCATATATATCTTCATGAAACACAAAGGTAATGAGTGTGCCTCCTCACATGTAGATTTCCATTGGCTTGAGAAGCCATTGTCTCATTAGCTATGTCTACCCACACACACACACACATATATATATATATATACATATATACATATATATATGGGCATTTCATTGTTAATATAAGCATGGAAGATTTTGTATTGGTGTTCACATTAGAACAGAAATGAGTACATCCACTTTTCTTTTCATTTCTAAGATTGTACCTTCATCCTTTTCTACATGTAGTGCCTTGCTAACTCTGTTTTGCAAGAGAAAGCAAAGGGTTAAATTCCTCCTTAAAATTAGAAGCTTTTGTAAATTTAAATTTGACTCCAAATTGTAATAGCTAGGTATAATGAGAGTTCTTTACCTTTCAAGCACTAGATTAGAATGTATAAGCATTATACATGTCATAAATTGCTTGTTTTCATACTTTTTCCGCTTTTATTTCCCCAGAAATTTACAATGGGAACACGAATGGCACGCGCACCATTCTAATAAAAGGTGATTAAATCCTAAGTTGATGATTTACATCAATGGCCATAGTCAGGATATAAACAAAACTTAGGATTTTCATCTTTTATGGAATAACATTGGATCCACACCAGATCTCTTTCTAAAAATCATCATACTTTTAAATATTTTCTTCTTTTATCTGAATTTAACTTAAAATTAACTCAAAATATATATCAATGGCCATAGTCAGGGTATATTGAGAGTTAATTTCATTTTAAACTCTGTAAAAGCACCAAAATATATCTTATTCTTCGTTTGAATTTAAATGTGGTTATTATATAATACACTCAATGAACATAGTCAGGGTTGTATTATATCTTCAATCTCATTTTTAATTCATTTAAAGAATGAGATATGATTTTCAAAGTCAATTTCAAAATTCTTTAAATTCATTTCATCATTTAGGATAGAATTGCATCATATTTTCAAAATTCCCTTTTCAAAAAAATTCCAAGTGATTCTTTTCTTCTCAGATCAAATCTTACTTATGGATTCAAATTCAATTTTATCTCATTCTCAAGATTCAAATTCTATTTCAAAGTCCAATTTGACTTTGAAATTTCAGATTCATTTTGTATTCAAATTTCAAATTTCCAATTCAATTCAAAATTCAAATTCAAAGTTCGATTTAACTTTGAAGTTTCTGATTCATCTGCTGATCTCAAAATTCAAAAATAAGGTTTGAGATTGATTCTGAATCTCAAAATCTAAATCCTCCTAAAGTTTTAAATTCAATCTGGGTCTTCAAAACCCAGATCCATCTTCAAAAGTCCCATTTAGACTTTATCCAAATCCAAAGTTAGATCCTAATCCCAACTTGGATCCAGATTTCCAAGTACAAATCTCCACTTTGGATCTCAGACTTCAGATCCAATTCTATTTTAGGATCCAGAATTCAACTTTCATCTTGGATCTCTGACTTCAGATCCAAATCCATTTTAGGATCCAGAACCCAGTTTCACTTTGGATCTCAGACTTCGAATCCAAAATCCATCTTAGGGTCCAGAGTCCAACTCTATTTTGGATTTCAGATCCTAAATCCATTTTAAGATCTTAAATCCATTTTCAGATCCAAAATCCATTTTTAGGATCCAGAATCCATTTTCTCCTTGGATCTCAGACTTCAGATCAAAACCCATTTTAATATCCAAAATCCATTTTAGGGTTCAGAATTCGATCCCATCTTGGATTCCAGATCTTCGATCCAGTTTTATTTAGGATCCAGAATCCAATTCCATTCCAAATTCTAGATTTCAAAATCCAATTCCATTTTCAGATCCCATCTTGACTTCTTAAAACTATCTCTATTTTTAAATTCCATTTGGATTGCTCAAGTCCTAATTTCATCCTGATTTCAAACTTTAAAACTAGAATTCAATATCACTTCAAATTTCGTCTCTTTCTCTTAAATCCATGTTTAAATTCAAATTCAAAGTCCATCTCTGAATTTCAAGCTTTATTTCTTTATCACTCATCTTCAAATCATTCTTTTCAAATTCAAAGATTTATTCTTCTAACTCTCATTATTTTAAAGACTTAGAACTTCATATATCTTTTCTGATCTGTCTAAGTTAGATTCAATCATTCAGAAATCATTACTTCATTCTATTATCAAGTCTATCTCAGAAAAACTTTGAGATTTTAAAAACATTTTTTCAAAAGAGCATACATCCTTGCATTGCATAAGCATGATTCTTTGTGCATTTTAGACTTAGGATAAATTCTTAGATAATATTTAGGCAAAGCAAAAGGTATATATTCGATCCTTGGTTCGATTCCCGTTGGTAAAGGCACCAGGAACGGTCGAACCTCGTATCGAGGAGCGAATCCCGTCTCTCCATTTTCTCACAAACATTTTTAAAACAGAGGTGAGTTATTTGCTAAATATTTTCAAGTCATGGTCAAGTGAGACCCCACAAAAGAGTTTCCTCTTCTCTTCTTTCTTTTCTTTTCTCTTATCTCTTCTTTTCTATCTTTTATTTTCTCCCTTCAAAAAGGAGGAAATAAAGAATAGAAAGGAAAAAGAGAAGGAAGAGAGAGAAAGATACAAGAGAGGAAAAATTTTGCGATGATCACAAATACCTCGGTGAGCTTTGTGTGGGCGATGTCCCCACCTCTTGAGACGAGCTCATTATGATAACAACGTATTGTTATTCACACTTTTCTCGCTAAAGTGCACCTCGTTCGATGTATGTTCAAGAGAGGCCTTGCCTTAGTTAATCAATTGACGAAGTGTTCCTTATTGCAATTACGCTTGGCTCCTATCTTTAAATAAACAAAATTGTATCAATGCAATGCACATAAATGTATGCATACACTGTTTGAGTTAGTTTACCATGGCTAAATATTTCTAACTGTCTCATCATAATGCACTTTTCTTTGGAATGTGATGATGCATTAATTACGCATAATCTTAATACATTTTCACTGCATAAATGCATCATTTATAAGTTTAGAACCCACACTTAGATGCATATTGATGTCATGAAGCTACGGTTTAAATTTCGTCTGAATCGGACTTAAAACGAGGAAGGTATTGCATTTACAGTGTAACGGGTCACACTTCGAAGTAAATTTGGATATTTCAGATCCAAACCGCCCATCTGGGCTTTGGATCTAGGCTAAAATGCATCAAGATGCACTCCAGCCCATCCCAACTCAAGTTTTACAAAATGTTATCCAGAAACCTCTCCTGAGAAGAGGCACCCAACTATTAAATTGGTTTTAATCCTCTTTCTGGAAATGCCAGAAAGTGATCTATTCATTTAAATTGTAATTGATGCCCAGCAATAGTCGTCTTTGCCTAGGGTTTTGCACCCCTAGAGACCCGATTCTTGCTTTCCCACCTTCTTCCCCAGCTGCCCTTCACATTCACTTTCTTCTTCATCCATGGAGTTGTCGAAACTGCAGCCACCATTAGAGCAGTCGTCGACCTCTTGTCTTCCATTTCTTCCTTGCATACCCCGTCTTTTCTTCTCACCTTGTTGTAACTGTTGGTTCCTTCAATATCGATTTTAGTAAATAGTCTTGATGTGTTAGGTTTTTATTTTAATTAATGTAGATAATGTAGTACTCTTGCAAAGTAATTTACATTAGTTAAAAAATAGTGTTTTGCTTTTATTAGATTTTGTGGTCTTTGTTTAGTTTGTTTACAGGTTTGGTTAATTAATTTAATTGCTTGTGTTTTTCTGCAGTTTAACAGTAGATTAGAGTAGTTTAGGACTGTTTTGACATGCAAGTCAAAGTTATAGTGTCATTAGTGGATTCATGCAAATGAATAGTGCACTGATTTAAAAACCAAAATTTTACTGTATTTTGCACTCGTCATTTCATGGGTAAAATTTTGGAGTTTTCTCATAATTTTTCTTCTATTCTCTTCATCAGAATGTTAAATATCACAAGACCAAAAATCAGCTCATTTAGAGTTGTTTTGGTCTGACTTTTAAGCGTTTTCCAAAATCAGCTTTTTGGGTTTTTCAGTTTCGGGACATGCGATTTCCAGAATTTCCATGAATTTGAAACGCTTATATCTGGAGCTTCAGAACATATTTTTCAAATCCGTAAAATCTGACAGAATCTTGAATTTGTCAAGAACAGAACAAAAGAAATTTCGTGAAAATTGGACTACATTTGCATATTCAAATCATCTGTTTGTGAAAACTTTCAGAATCCACTTTTGCACTATTTAGGGACAAAACAGTCATTTAGTTAGTTGTTTGATTTTACGGAGTTTTTAGTATTTTCTAGCATGTAGTTATTGAATTAACAGTAGTTAGAATAGTTAGAGTGCATTTCCTTAGTTAGTTCAGTAGAAATTATCGTTTAGTTTTCTTTATTTGTTTAATTGTAGTTTGATTCATTCAGAAATAATTGTAGATGTAATTTAGAATTAATTGTTGATTGTTACTGACTTTTTTTTCCATTGTTGTAGGTTGATAAGTTAGAAATAGGTCTACATGTGTATTTACAATGCGAAGTGCAAATGCACGTGTGGTGAAAAGATAGAATTACCCCTGGCGATCTGGAGAAGACTTAGCTACCTGTTTTAGTTCATTTTCATTTTTAGATTGTTATTTAATTAGAATTATAATATTAACATAGTTGTAAACATGTGTGATGTTAATAAATTGATGTTTTAGATTTAATTCAGAATGTATCCCGTTCCCTGTGGATTCGACCCGTACTCGCCACATCTGTGGAAAGTCGATTTTAGAATGGAGTTTTCTCATAATTTTTCTTCTATTCTCTTCATCAGAATGTTCACTATCAGAAGACCAAAAATCATCTCATTTAGAGTTGTTTTGGTCTGACTTTTAAGCGTTTTCCAAAATCAACTTTTTGGGTTTTTCAGTTTCAGGACATGCAATTTCCAGAATTTCCATGAATTTGAAACGCTTATATCTGGAGCTTCAGAACATATTTTTCAAATCCGTAAAATCTGACAGAATCTTGAATCTATCAAGAACAGAACAAGAGAAATTTCGTGAAAATTGGACTACATTTGCATATTCAAATTATCTGTTTGTGAAAATCTGTCAGAATCCACTTTTGCACTATTTAGGGACAAAACAGTCATTTAGTTAGTTGTTTGATTTTACGGAGTTTTTAGTATTTTCTAGCATGTAGTTATTGAATTAACAGTAGTTAGAATAGTTAGAGTGCATTTCCTTAGTTAGTTCAGTAGAAATTATCGTTTAGTTTTCTTTATTTGTTTAATTGTAGTTTGATTCATTCAGAAATAATTGTAGATGTAATTTAGAATTAATTGTTGATTGTTACTGACTTTTTATTTTCATTGTTGTAGGTTGATAAGTTAGAAATAGGTCTACATGTGTATTTACAATGCGAAGTGCAGATGCACGTGTGGTGAAAAGATAGAATTACCCCTGGCGATCTAGAGAAGACTTAGCTACCTGTTTTAGTTCATTTTCATTTTTAGATTGTTATTTAATTAGAATTGTAATATTAACATAGTTGTAAACATGTGTAATATTAATAAATTGATGTTTTAGATTTAATTCAGAATGTATCCCGTTCCCTGTGGATTCGACCCGTACTCGCCATATCTGTGGAAAGTCGGTTTTTATTATCTTTGATTGACGATTTTCTAAATACTTTTATTGAAAATAATGTTTTAAAAATATCACTGCAAAAAGTGCAACCAAATTTTGGTGCCGTTTCTTGGGAACCGAAGATTATATTTTGTTATTTCTGAGATTTCAATTTATTAATATGTGTTCAGTTAGTTGTTTTTATTTGTTTTAGTTAGTAAGATTAACATAGTTAGAAAATATAGGATTCACATGTTGTTTTCCTTAGGATTCACTGAATTTCATGATTTAATGAGCGATTAGACAAGTGAGTCTTAGAGAACATAGTGATGATTTTCTGTATTTATTGATTTTGTGATTTAGATTTAAATTGTCTTTTATTTCAGAGATTCATTAGATTGTTTTAGCATTGCTTAAAATAGAGTATTTGCTAAACTTGCTGATTTAGATATAGATTAGTTTTTATAGAGTAATTCTGACATAGTTTAGATGCTTAATATGTTAGAACTTTTGTTTTGTTAGTTGTTTTTCTTTGTGTATCATATGTATAATAGAAATAAAATAGTTATTTGTTTAGGCGTTATGTTCTGACTTTTGTTTCGGATTGCATTGTTGTCATGCATGAACACCATTCCATCTGATGCCTCAATGCATGAATCCAGGTTGCCAGACATAGAGCATGCCTTCAGGAGCAGACCATTGACCAGATCAGCAGAAAACTATGCATTCGTATATGCATAGTGGTGGTGCGAAGTCAAGTCAATCATTAGCTTCAGAGGCTCGAGCATATCAGGTTGTATCTATCCTTTCTCCCATATTTATTTTATTGTTCTATAGTGTGCATCTGCATTGCATGTTTGCATATTTTGTATGCCACTAGGGACAGTGTCATTCAAGCATGGGGGGGTGGTTTAGATGCACACTAAATTTTTTTTTATGTCAGGTAGCTAAAAACTCATCAAATTAGGTCTTTAAGAACAAGTTTGTAGCATATATGAATGTTTTTACATAATCTGACAAGTTAGAAATTTTTAAGCCTGATGTCTTCTTTTAAATCGTTGTAATTTTAAAAAGATTTTTTTAAATGAAAAACATGTGAAAACCAGACATCAAATAATAAAAACCGGTTCTCACTAGTGGATGAGACCGGGTCGAACTCAGGGAACGGGAATATGTTGTATTCAAGCACACAAATCTAAACTAATCTTTATTGCCGAATTATTTGAAATGTAAAATGTTCAGAAAAGAGTAAAACAACTAACTATTACAACAAATGAATACCCTTCGCAGAGGGCATAAAGTGCAATATTTACAAACCCAATTAAATTCCTAATTCTAAAAATAAAAGCAAAAAGATGCTTTATTCTTCGTACTTCGTGTCACATAATCGCTTCCGCTCCAGTCTGTGCTATCCTGCACAATTCAAATGAACACGAGCAGTACAAGATACTAACAAGTGTATTATGAACAATGTAAATCTAGAACTGACCAAAGATCTAAGATATGATGAAACTTTATAAAGCAACTATACTATATGTAATCAACTCAAGAACCTAGATACAATGCAGTACAAAAGCTAAAACAGTAAAATGAAATCTATACTAAAACAGTAAAATGAAAGGTTTAACATGCTGAAGTAGTACAAAACAACAACAAACACTTAACTGATCTACATTACAGGTAATCAACAAGAATTTATGGAAAACAACAGAATTTCAGTAAACTCAGAAACAACTTAGTAAAATGCAAAACAGAAATTTAATGTGATAAGGAAAACATGATGCAAACAACTAATGAAGGAAACTTATGAAGATGAACTGCAATGTTGTAACAAACAAATCAAACAGGAAATACAGAAAATGAAGAACACTTGAAACAAGAAATGAGTAAGTAAAAAATAGAAAAACAAAGAATACTAAGCAAAATAGGAAATACAGAAAATGATTGATTACACTAAAAAGAAAATAAAAGATGCAATAAAAAACAGGAAATTACAATGAAAAATGTAACAAAACATGAATAATCGGTAACAGGAGATAAAAAAAAAAACTGAACAACAGAAATTTACTTAATGCAATGAGTAAAAAAAAAACATAATGCAAAACAATGAATGAATGAAATTATGAAAATAACAGGCTAATCAAAACAGAAAAAAAAATAGATGTATAACAAGAAAATTAAACGATGAACATAAATTTCAAAAACAACAAAACAGGAAAATAACAAAATGTCAAACAGAAAAAAGAAACAAATTACAGATTAAAAACAGAATTATGAATACATACAGCAAATCTAACTAAAAATGAACTACAAAATAGAATATCGGACGATACAAAAAGAAACAAAAACTGAAACATCTATCGATTTTTTTTTCTTTCTTTTCGTTTTTAATTTTTTTTTTATTCTGTTTTTCATAATCAACACAGCTGAAGAAAAAATAACAAAGCTGAAGAAGAAGAAGAAGTAGAAGAAGAAGAAAAGGATCGGATGAAGAAAAATCGGAGGAAGAAGAAAAAGAAACTGCAAAAATTGGAAGAAGAAGAAGATCTGAAAAAGTAGAAGAAGAAGAAGCTGCAGAAGATGAAGATTCGGATGAAGAAGAAATAAAGAAGAAGAAGAAGAAGAAGATCTGAAAAAGTAGAAGAAGAAGAAGCTGCAGAAGATGAAGATTCGGATGAAGAAGAAATAAAGAAGAAGAAGAAGAAGAAGAAGAAGAAGAACACTCAGCACTCACCGTGAACCTGAGGGGTTTGGGGAGAATGTGGCGACCTCCACCACCATGCCGTCGCCGGACTGAAGCTTCACCACCACCGGTTGCCGGATTTGACAGAGAAAGAGGGAGAAAGGGAAGGTAGGGAAGGGAATAGCCACCGGTGTTAGTGGAGGATGGTGAGAAAAGAGGGAAAGAGAGGGAAAGAGGGGAAAAAGGAAGTTTCAGGCCTAAATGGAGGAGGCGCTTTGTTTTTTCGTTGCTTTGGGTTTTTAAAACATTACAAACCGGTTCACCGGTTTGTAACATTTTTTATTTTGAAATGCAAACCGGTTGGAACCGGTTTGTGATATATTTTTTCATTTTTTTCAAGAAATCAAACCGTGTAAAACGGTTTGTTATTTTATAATTTTTTTTCAGTTTTTTTTTTAAAATTCAAAAACTATGTAAACCTAGTTTATTATAAAGTTTTCAAAAATTAAAATCAAAACTTATAAAGAAACTTAAAAACTATTCTAACTATTTATTTCTATTTAATTTTTTCTTTTCTAAAAAAAAACAAACATTTAAAATGATTTTAACAATATAAAACTATTTTCTCTATTCTTTATTTTTTTTATTTTATTTTTTAATTGAAAACTAAAACTACATTACTATGACTATAACAAAAACTAAAATATGCATAAAAAATGTAAAATAAAACTATTTTTCGTGCATTTTCTAATTTTAAATCATTTTAGCACATTTACTCAAAAACTAACATAAAATTGGGTTTTTAAAACATTATTTTATAAAATCATGCATATTTTAATGTTAATAAACCCTGAATTATATGCATGATCAAATACCCCCATGCTTATGTTTTGCTAGTCCTCGAGCAAACTGGAAAAATGCAAGAAATCAAACTATCACCTAACTCACTTTCGTAGGAATCACGGTTGCATTTAGCTCATGCAACAAGCCCTTTCAACCCTTGGGTTACCCCAGTGGACGAGTAAGGTCTCGTGAGGGTTTGCAGTGATGCTACCCACAAACATCTCTGTCATATATGCATAATATTACACATCCTCACAATCAGTAGATAATCAAAGACTTTATTTTCACAAATATTTCCTGTTATTTCAAAATCATAATATAATTAGAATCTTTTATGTACCACCACAGAAAAAAAAATTCTTTCACTTTTCTAAAAATCACAATTATTTATGTTTTATTCTTAGAAAATCCAATAAAAAACATATTATTATTTACTTATCCTCACTCATATGTTTTTTGCACAGGTTTTCTCAATCATACTTCTAAGCATTGAACTTTTTTCTCTTTTTCAGCTCTTTTCTCGATTTTTTCATTTTTTCACGCTTTTTCTTTTTGCACACTTATTTTTCTCTTATAGCTTGCGTGTGGTCTGCTTCTATGCCTTGTGCAATGTTAATATCTTCTATACTTTTTCAATACATACCAAAAGATATCAACTAAGACATAAAAGTGACTTCCTTCATTCACCTTTATAACATGAGAGTCAAATATTTCAACTTGTATCTGTTCTCAGTTACTTAGGATCACAAAGTTTTCCACTCTCCTTTTCGAAAATGGAATTAAAAGTTTCAACTTACATCTAAGTTCCATCTACTAAAGATTGTGGAATTATCCAAACAACCTAACGCATGCTATTTTTTTTTCTTTTGAGCTCATTTTTTACGCTTTTGTTCATTTGCTTAGTTTTTCAAAAATAAAACTGTGCATATTCATATTTATGATTCAAAATAAATTCTAACATGTATCTATCATCATTTCTTTGAAATCCGCATAAATAACCATAATTTTTAGATCTATGTCAGAAAAAAAATTTCGTGGGGCTTAAAAATCCTCTAAAAACATCAGATTTGAAATAACATTCATATAAGTTCAAACTCTTTCTTTAAAAATCTACTTTTCATGAGATATGTGTAAACATGTGCAAGAACGTAAACAGAAATATCAAGGTGTGCACTCTACACCCTCCCCCATGCTTGAATGACACTGTCCCAGTGGCACTCCCCCATGCTTGAATGAAACTAAGTGAATGCACATGAGAGAATTAAATGAGGGAAAAGAGTAGAATAACCTGACATGAATTAAAAATGCACATTCTATAAATGTAATGAATGTAATGTATATATGACAAAACATGAAACTCATAGAAAAGATAGAAAACGAAAAATAAAACCAAATGAAATCTACAAATCCTAACAACAAATGTAAAACTGTACAGAATATGGGTTGCCTCCCATAAAGCGCTAAGTTTCACGTCCCCAGCCAGACGGATCCCTGGAAAAACCTTCATCGTCCATGAGATCAATGGACATGAAGTCAGACTCAACCGGGCTCTATGAAGAAAAGAGTGTCATCTGTGACACTACGCACTGTGTTTCCATCCCTTCTACCTCCAAATGTAGCACCATGACTCTCTTGACATGAAGAACAGAGATTAGTCTCATCTGAGAGACTGGTCAAGAATCGAGAGTCTAGGACCGACCGAGTATCAATGAATGCTACTTCAGACAAGTGGTGAATATGATCAGGCTTGACTTGGTCAAGCACCTTCTGCATCTGCACCTCTTGCTTACTCAAAACGATTGGTGATCCTAAAGGCTGAGAAAATGGGGCTTTATATGATGAAAATGTATGCTGTGAGTAAGGCCCCTTCTGTTGAGGTATCATGGAGATCGACTCGTCAGTAGAAATGATATGGGGTTCATGAGTGGATTCCTGAGTAGGATGACACGCCTTCCCATACTGAAGGGATGTAACAGATTTGACTTGCTCATGATGTGAAGTAGTGGGTTGCAAGTCAAATAACATGGAATCCTCTCCCTTGGATGTGACAACAGACTGACTATGAAGGTTCCCCTGACTTTGTCTACTCAATGTCTGAGCTAACTGTCCCATTTGAGTTTCTAGTTTAGCTATTGACTGCGTATGGGAACAAAGAGTGGCCTTGATATCAGAAAAGGCTTCTAACATCTTCTCTTGAAATAATGAACTTGGAATGGGCTCCTGAGGAGAAGGTAGACAATACTGGGAATGAACCTGTGGAAATATAGGATGCGAGTAACCTTGTGAAGGGTTACTGGGTCTATACTGTGTCTAGGAGGGCTGATGGGATGGGGAAATAAACTGGTTTCGCCAACCTGGGTTATATGAGGATGTAAATGAATCAGGCATGGGTCTAGCAAAACCTTGGGCAGCATTCACCTGCTCCTGAACGAATTCAGGATATAATGGCGCTGCCAGACAATCCGCAACACAGTGTGCAGGGCTAGCACATATCTCGCACACTCTTTCTACTGGATTTCTCGAAGAATTGGCTAGGAATTGATCTAACTTCCTAGTCAACTGGTCAACCTTGGTATGCAATTCTAACTCGGACCCAACTTCGGAAATCCCAACTTTCCTAGGACCACTAGGCAGAGATGTAGTCCTATCGAGCCGTGAAGACAAATTATGATGCATCGTGTTTTCACTCAAGGTCTCAAATAGAGACCACGCCTCATCTTCACTCTTGAGCATAAAAGTGCCCCCACAAGACGAATCAACCATTTGACGATGCTTTTCAGTAAGCCCATCATAAAAATACTGCACCAACTACCAACGAGGCACTTGGTGATGGGGACACTTGCGGAGAAGATCTTTCAATCTCTCCCAAGACTCGTGAAACTGTTCTCCCTCAATTTGAGAAAAACTGGTTATAGCTTTACGAAATTGGTTCGTCTTACCAATTGGGAAATATTTTTTTAAAAATTCTCTTTGCATTCCTTCCCAAGTAGTAATATGAACCGTCTCAAGAGATTTTAACCAGTGCTTGGCTTTATCTTTGAGAGAGAACGGAAACAAGGTTAACTGCATAGCATCTTCTCCAAAATTATTGATTCGCACAGTCGAGCAAATCTCAAGGAATTCGTCGAGATGACGATATGGGTCCTCATTGCAAAGGCCATAAAACGAAGGTAACATTTGAATCACACTGGCCTTAATCTCAAAATGGCTCGCTCCTACATCAGGTCTCGTGATGCAGGAGGCGGGAGTATACGTATTTGGCATGAAATACTCCCTCAAAGAACGGATCAATTGATGATCATCAGCCATTGCTTACACCTTAGAGTAGACCGGTGTAGCACACGTCCTAACTCTGGGTTTTCTACCTAACTAACGCACTAAGCGGCCAAACCACGCAAACCACAAAGCGAGTAAACTAAAAACAACAAAAACTAAACAAACACCACGCAGTTACACATAACAGAGATTATGCATGAGAAATATAAAATCTATGTGTACGGTACCAATCGTACACAGTCACCTCTAAGCGGGTCCTAGTAGGTGAGCTGTGCAGAAAAATAAGCTCTTCTCTAAGATATGCACATACGTGGTTCTAAACCTAAATGCAACACAAACACTAGGCAATAAAGCGAATACTAATATTACGCCATTCCCCGGCAACGACGCCAAAAATTTGATGTCTTCTTTTAAATCGTTGTAATTTTAAAAAGATTTTTTTAAATGAAAAACATGTGAAAACCAGACATCAAATAATAAAAAACGGTTCTCACTAGTGGATGAGACCGGGTCGAACTCAGGGAACAGGAATATGTTGTATTCAAGCACACAAATCTAAACTAATCTTTATTGCCGAATTATTTGAAATGTAAAATGTTCAGAAAAGAGTAAAACAACTAACTATTACAACAAATGAATACCCTTCGCAGAGGGCATAAAGTGCAATATTTACAAACCCAATTAAATTCCTAATTCTAAAAATAAAAGCAAAAAGATGCTTTATTCTTCGTACTTCGTGTCACATAATCGCTTTCGCTCCGGTCTGTGCTATCCAGCACAATTCAAATGAACATGAGTAGTACAAGATACTAACAAGTGTATTATGAACAATGTAAATCTAGAACTGACCAAAGATCTAAGATATGATGAAACTTTATAAAGCAACTATACTATATGTAATCAACTCAAGAACCTAGATACAATGCAGTACAAAAGCTAAAACAGTAAAATGAAATCTATACTAAAACAATAAAATGAAAGGTTTAACATGCTGAAGTAGTACAAAACAACAACAAACACTTAACTGATCTACATTACAGGTAATCAACAAGAATTTATGGAAAACAACAGAATTTCAGTAAACTCAGAAACAACTTAGTAAAATGCAAAACAGAAATTTAATGTGATAAGGAAAACATGATGCAAACAACTAATGAAGGAAACTTATGAAGATGAACTGCAATGTTGTAACAAACAAATCAAACAGGAAATACAGAAAATGAAGAACACTTGAAACAAGAAATGAGTAAGTAAAAAATAGAAAAACAAAGAATACTAAGCAAAATAGGAAATACAGAAAATGATTGATTACACTAAAAAGAAAATAAAAGATGCAATAAAAAATAGGAAATTACAATGAAAAATGTAACAAAACATGAATAATCGGTAACAGGAGATAAAAAAAAAACTGAACAACAGAAATTTACTTAATGCAATGAGTAAAAAAAAAACATAATGCAAAACAATGAATGAATGAAATTATGAAAATAACAGGCTAATCAAAACAGAAAAAAAAATAGATGTATAACAAGAAAATTAAACGATGAACATAAATTTCAAAAACAACAAAACAGGAAAATAACAAAATGTCAAACAGAAAAAAAAACAAATTACAGATTAAAAACAGAATTATGAATACATACAGCAAATCTAACTAAAAATGAACTACAAAATAGAATATCGGACGATACAAAAAGAAACAAAAACTGAAACATCTATCGATTTTTTTTTCTTTCTTTTCGTTTTTAATTTTTTTTTTATTCTGTTTTTCATAATCAACACAGCTGAAGAAAAAATAACAAAGCTGAAGAAGAAGAAGAAGTAGAAGAAGAAGAAGAAGAAAAGGATCGGATGAAGAAAAATCGGAGGAAGAAGAAAAAGAAACTGCAGAAATTGGAAGAAGAAGAAGATCTGAAAAAGTAGAAGAAGAAGAAGAAGATCTGAAAAAGTAGAAGAAGAAGAAGCTGCAGAAGATGAAGATTCGGATGAAGAAGAAATAAAGAAGAAGAAGAAGAAGAAGAACACTCAGCACCCACCGTGAACCTGAGGGGTTTGGGGAGAATGTGGCGACCTCCACCACCACGCCGTCGCCGGACTGAAGCTTCACCACCACCGGTTGCTGGATTTGACAGAGAAAGGGAAGGTAGGGAAGGGAATAGCCACCAGTGTTAGTGGAGGATGGTGAGAAAAGAGGGAAAGAGAGGGAAAGAGAGGAAAAAGGAAGTTTCAGGCGTAAATGGAGGAGGCGCTTTGTTTTTTCGTTGCTTTGGGTTTTTAAAACATTACAAACCGGTTCACCGGTTTGTAACCGTTTTTATTTTGAAATGCAAACCGGTTGGAACCGGTTTGTGATATATTTTTTCATTTTTTTCAAGAAATCAAACCGTGTGAAACGGTTTGTTATTTTATAATTTTTTTTCAGTTTTTTTTTTAAAATTCAAAAACTATGTAAACCTAGTTTATTATAAAGTTTTCAAAAATTAAAATCAAAACTTATAAAGAAACTTAAAAACTATTCTAACTATTTATTTCTATTTAATTTTTTCTTTTCTAAAAAAAACAAACATTTAAAATGATTTTAACAATATAAAACTATTTTCTCTATTCTTTATTTTTTTTTATTTTATTTTTTAATTGAAAACTAAAACTACATTACTATGACTATAACAAAAACTAAAATATGCATAATAAATGTAAAAGAAAACTATTTTTCGTGCATTTTCTATTTTTAAATTATTTTAGCACATTTACTCAAAAACTAACATAAAATTGGGTTTTTAAAACATTATTTTATAAAATCATGCATATTTTAATGTTAATAAACCCTGAATTATATGCATGATCAAAGCCCCATGTGAATTTTTTTTTTGAACTGATCCAAATAGAGGAGTTATTTATGAAACTGTTCAAAGAAAAGATAGTATTTGAATGTTAGAAAGTTTTGAATCATTTTATTATAAGTATGCATAGCAGGTTTTGTGGAAAAACTAAGCAATGGAAAGATGTTTTGAAATATGAGCTTAAAGGAAAAGAGCTACGTTTAGTTGTTGAGGTCTTCGCGATTCCTAGTAGTGGAACTCAGACACAAGTTGAAGTGTTTGAGTCTCTTTACGAAAAGGATAACGAAGGAGATCATCTTCTTGTCTAGTCAATATCTGTGGCCTATGTGGTTCGAGTAAGTAGAGTCTGAAGGGTGTTTTACACCTGATGCCCTAAAGCCATCTAGTTTGGGAGCCACCAATTCGAAAGCTCGTTACTTGAACTTCATAGAAAGCCTAAGAGATAGACATTGCACATGATGAGAAGAAGACTATACGTAAACTATTAAAATAGAAGGTTTAGTGACTCGAGCAATTAATTCTGAGGGATACTCTATATTTGGTGCCCTAAGGTCGTCTGGCCTGGGAGTCACTGACCCAAAGCTCATTACATGGGTCACGAAACCGGATATTTGAAATAGTGCTCAAGTTAGAAGAATGCTCAAGTGAGAGAAATTGAAAAAGGGTGAAAATTTGAAAATCAAAAGAAAAAGAATGAGCTTAATGAGAAAAAATCATTGCTTAGGAATAATTGTGAAATGCTATGCAGAAAATATACAAGTGAGGATAAATGAATAATAGCATGATAATACTTGACTTTCTGAGGAAAATCATAGATAATTACAAGTTTAGAAAAGTGAAAGAAAAAGGTTTTTACTGTGGTGGCATAAGAATTCTAATTTTATTATGAGAGTGTACATTACATGAAATATTTGCTTAAACTGATTTCTTAATTGCCTAATATTTATGAAAATTCATTCTTGCATGACATTGATGTTTGTGGGTAGCATCTCTGCAAAGCCTCACGAGACCTTACTCGTCCAATGGGGTAACCCAGGGGTTTAAAGGGCTTGTTGCATGTGCTAAATGCAACCGTAATTTCCACGAAAGTGAGTTAGTTGTTTAATAAGAGTTTGCATGTTATCTGGGTAGTCTGTATCCTCATTGCAAAGGTAGGGTGTATTTCTAGAGACTAGCAATTATTCTAGCATGGGGTATTTGATGATGCATTAATTATGTATAATCTTAATACATTTTCACTACATAAATGCATCATTTATAAGTTTAGAACCCACACTTAGTTGCATATTGATGTCATGGAGCTACGGTTTGAATTTCGTCCGAATTGGACTTAAAACGAGGAAGTTATTGCATTTACAGTGTAACGGGTCACACTTCGGGTTAAATTTGGATATTTCAGATCCAAACCGCCCATATGGGCCATGGAACTTGGCTAAAATGCATCAAGATCCACTCCAGCCCAGCCCAACTCAAGTTTTACAAAATGTTTTCCAAAAACCCCTCCTGAGAAGAGGCGCCCAACTATTAAATTGGTTTTAATCCTCTTTCTGGAAATGCCAGAAAGAGATCTATTCATTTAAATTGTAATTGATGCCCATCAATAGGCATCTTTGCCTAGGGTTTTGCGCTCCTAGAAACCCGATTCTTGCTCTCCCACCTTCGTCCCCAGCCGCCCCTCACATTCACTTTCTTCTTCATCCATGGAGTTGCCGAAACTGCAACCACCATTAGAGCAGCCGCCAGCCTCTTTTCTTCCATTTCTTCCTTCCATATCCCGTCTTTTCTTCTCACCATGCTGTAACTGTAGGTTCATGTTGTTGTTGCAAGAGATAGCTAAGCGTGGAGTGCACCAGCCATGGCAGGGGTGTTGTCTGCCCCTCCACAGCCAGCAGTCCCTTCCCCCGTCGGCTCTCTTCTTCACCAAATCACGTCATCGTCGGGGCATCTCCATCCAGCGTCTCCCAGCACCCAGCAGCAAAGTAAAGCAGCCCAACACCACCAAGGGAACTCTTGGCACGGATTTGAAGCAAAGATCGCTCACCCACTACCCCTCCACTCGTCGGATCACCCTTGAGGTATGATCTTCCTCTTCCCCGTCTTTTAGATAAAACCTATATTGTGCAAGTGATTTGTATATATCTGTGTTTTTCTGTTTTTCATGCAGCCATAGTGCAGAATTTGTGCATAGACCAGCACAGTAGGTTAATTAGATATTTTAAGTTTTGATTTCGTTTCTAGTTTCTTTTTTATATTATCGAGCCTTGTTGAATATCGATTTCTGCAGGATTGTCTAAGTCGGTTGTAGCGTTTTATGTTAGAATATTATTTTGATAAATTAGTTTAAGTTAGTTAATTTACTGTGTATTTTTAATCTTGTAGCAGATTTAGTTTATTGCTGAATTTCTGTTTTGGTTTTGAGTTAGCCGATTGTAGTGAATGTCAATGGTGCGTTTTATGTTTTTGATTCATTTACAGCATATTAGTAAGAGTAATATTTGTGTTTAATAGTCTATAAGTCCAGTCCTAGTCGTGTATTATTGTATTTTAATTCAGATTCTTGGTTGGTGTTATGGTGATTAGTTAAATTTAGTTTTGTTTAGTGTGTGTCTTGTACAACCAATGTAATAACTTGTATATTTATATGTTCGTGCAAATCCCATATGTAATAGTAAGTTGGGTTAATGTTGATGCATTTTAGAATAGATTTAGTCATAGGTCGATATTAGGGTGCAATGTCTAGGTCATTGAAATTGGTTTTCGTCATTTTTAGAATTAATTTAGTAATGTCGATTTGTTTGTAGTAATTAAAATAGTTAGCTCTTTCCAATTTGTGTTTTATTTACTATTCATAGTCTTCAAGTTAATCGTGTATGGTTTAATTTAGTTAGGTTAGGGATAGATTAGATTAGCTAGTTAAATATTCTTGCATTTTATATAAGGGGCAGTTGGGTCATTGTGGTTGAAAAATGATTTTTGTAAGTTGGACTCCTCCAAATTCGTGGAATTAAGTAAGGCAAGCTTTGGAAATTGTTATCTAGCCAAGTTAGAAGGGATTGATCTTTTCAATTTTGGAAACACACTTTGATTTTCAAATCACTTTCTAAAAATGGTGGACACGGTTTTGAGAAAGAGTTTAAATCTTTTATTTCCTTGTAATGCCAACTTGAAACCGTGTGGGTCCATCAAGCTGGACGGTTTTGAAATTCCAAGCTTTCCAATTAGATTATTAAAGTAATTATGGAGGAGGATCTCCTTTCCAATTTCGTTGATTCTCATCTATAAGCCCTCTTTACTAATTTCCTAGTTTGACATAGCATAGATTTAATATTAATCAATTTAGTAAGTTTTGAATTAGTCTTAGATTTTAGAAATCGTGAATTATCCTTTAGGTAGGCTTTCATTAATGTTAGTTTGTATTCCATTTAGTTGTCTAAATTATATAGATTAAGTTTAGTTTTAATTCCTTCAATATCGATTTTAGTAAATAGTCTTGATGTGTTAGGTTTTTATTTTAATTAATGTAGATAATGTAGTAGTCTTGCAAAGTAATTTACATTAGTTAAAAAATAGTGTTTTGCTTTTATTAGATTTTGTGGTCTTTGTTTAGTTTGTTTACAGGTTTGGTTAATTAATTTAATTGCTTGTATTTTTCTGCAGTTTAACAGTAGATTAGAGTAGTTTAAGACTGTTTTGACATACAAGTCAAAGTTATAGTGTCATTAGTGGATTCATGCAAATGAATAGTGCACTGATTTAAAAACCAGAATTTTACTGTATTTTGCACTCGTCATTTTATGTGTAAAATTTTAGAGTTTTCTCATAATTTTTCTTCTACTCTCTTCATCAGAATGTTCACTATCAAAAGACCAAAAATCAGCTCATTTAGAGTTGTTTTGGTCTGACTTTTAAGCGTTTTCCAAAATCAGCTTTTTTGGGTTTTTCAGTTTCGAGACATGCGATTTCCAGAATTTCTATGAATTTGAAACACTTATATCTGGAGTTTCAGAACGAATTTTTCAAATCCGTAAAATCTGACAGAGTCTTGAATTTGTCAGAAACATAACAGAAGAAATTTTGTGAAAATTGGACTACGTTTGCCTCTTTAAATCATCTGTTTGCCAAAAGCTGTCAGAATCCACTTTTGCACTATTTAGGGACAAAATAGTTATTTCGTTAGTTGTTTGATTTTACGGAGTTTTTAGTATTTTCTAGCATGTAGTTATTGAATTAACAATAGTTAGAATAGTTAGAGTGCATTTGCTTAGTTAGTTCAGTAGAAATTATCGTTTAGTTTTCTTTATTTGTTTAATTGTAGTTTGATTCATTTAGAAATAATTGTAGATGTAATTTAGAATTAATTGTTGATTCTTACTGACTTTTTATTTTCATTGTTGTAGGTTGATAAGTTAGAAATAGGTCTACATGTGTATTTACAATGCGAAGTGCAGATGCACGTGTGGTGAAAAGATAGAATTACCCCTGGCGTTCTGGAGAAGACTTAGCTACCTATTTTAGTTCATTTTCATTTTTAGATTGTTATTTAATTAGAATTATAATATTAACATATTTGTAAACATGTGTGATATTAATAAATTGATGTTTTAGATTTAATTCAGATTGTATCCCGTTCCCTATGGATTCGACCCATACTCGCTACATCTATGGAAATTCGGTTTTTATTATCTTTGGTTGACGATTTTTCAAATACTTTTATTGAAAATAATGTTTTAAAAATATCACTGCAAAAAGTGCAACCAGAATGTTACATTGCTTGTTCTCGTACTTGTCACATAATGCACATGTACGTTCACACACGCCTGTGCTTTACTTGCCTAATTCGTTTAGTTGCATTTAATTATAAAGCATGCTATCACTTGATTGTTGTCAATTATTGTTTCATACACACTCTTTACCGCCTCTTACTTGCTTATAGTTATGCTTGTTCAATTATTGCAAATAAATGATAATGCTATGAATTATTGCAAATGGATTGTCATGGTTTATTTCTCACCAGCTCACAAGAGTACTGACCCCATTTTTTGGGGATACAGGTGTTTGATTCTAGGCATGCGATAGAGCTTGATGTGCGGCGGAAGACATTAACCCACACTTCTAGAACATCAAGGATCTTGGCAGAGTTTTTGTAAAAGGGAAATGATTGTACCATTTTGTAAAATATGTTAAATAAAATTGTTTCATATCCTTGTTGTTTCACTCTGTGACCCACCCAGGGTTTTCCACTTGTTTTTCCTTTTTGGTACTTCCGCATTTGTGCATTGTTTTCAAAAAAAAAAAGTTTACCCTAAAAGTCTAAAGGATTTTTATTTTCCAAGTTGGAAATCCTTAGGCATCACAAATCTACCGATGGAGCATGCATGCATAGATGTGTTGGCTCCTCGGTTTCACGATGCACTTAAACAAGGTGAAAATGCGTGTTAAACCTTCACCTTCGGGGCTCGGATGAAGAAGGTAAGTACAGCTGCTCTTCAACGTTGATGGTGGAGAAGCACCCCCACGGTTGGGAGGAAGAGGAAGGAGAACTGAGAGAGTATGGGAGAGAGAATGAGAGAGTGAGAGAATGAACTTTGAAAAAAAATCGCCCCAAAGGGGTTGTGTTAAGATGGAGGGTGGAGAATCACCCTCCAAGATGTGGGGCTGAAGGTGAGTCACGGATTCCCACCACCGCCCAGCTCCACCACTCATCTAAAAGTATTTGAAAATCCTCTTAAAAATAACGAAAATGCCATGGGGCTGCCGCCCCATGCATCATTTGAGGTTTTCTCCAACCTCATCATGTCTCTTCCCTCTTGGGAAGAGCCCTTGGGATTCCTTAAATCCCAAGGCAAGGGGTTCTCAAAACCCACGCGCTCTCCAAGGGAGAATGTCGACCCCCACACACACCATGCACTCTTCCTTTTTGCTTCTTTATTAAACTCATTATTACATTTATTTATTTCTACTTTTTTTTTTATTTGGGTTGGGCCAATCATGGCCCTCCCTTTTAGATTACTTTTGAGTCTCTTATGAGACTGTCACTCATCCAGCTGGTCAATGTGACCAGCTGGTTTCATGGCCATGGTTGTCCCAAGGCCATCCTAAATGGACAATCATGGCTTTGGTCGACCTTTACCAATGAAAGAAATGATTATTTATTATATCGATTTTATTTTTAATTGAACTTTAGATATTTTTCCATTATGTATAATTATTTTATTTTATATTATCAATGTAAATGACATTTCAAAGCTACCCAAGTGAAGAAATCTCTGTTACAAACGGAATGGGTCTCGTTTAGGCCCTCGCTAATTTCTAAGCGATCTCTCGTAATTCACATGCACTGACAGGGTTTTTTTGTCGTTCAAACCTCAAATTTGGGGTTAATCACAATATACCTATTATAAACTTGCCCTAAAAATTTTGGAGGCTAATTCGTTATAGATTTCCCTCAATTTCCTTTTTATGTAAAATTACGTGATTTGACTCGTATCACTATGTAGGCTTAAATACGAAAATCGCCAAATTCAGCAAAAACTCTCGATCTCAACACAATTTGCGTAATATTACCTCAAAACAAATCATGGACCTTACATTAGAAGATATGATGCGAGCTTGTATGCTCAATTGAAAGGGTGAATGGGATTCACACTTGTGTTTGGTCGAATTTGCCTTCAACAACAGTTATCACGCTAGTATCGGGATGGCTCTGTATGAGGCTTTGTATGGGAGACCTTTCCAATCACCCTCATATTGGGACGATATCAGTGAATCGCCGATTGTTCTTCAGCACTACACTCAACAAGTGCAGAAGATTCAAGAGCGTCTGAAGGCAGCTCAAGGTAGATAGAAGAGTTACGCCGACAAGAGGCGGCGAGAACTTCATTTCGATGTGAACGACATGGTTTTTGTGAAAGTGTCACCGATGAAGAGCATCTTTCATTTTGGAAAGAAAGGAAAGTTGAGTCCTAGATACGTCGGTTCGTTCAAGATTCTTGAGAGGATCGGAGGAGAATCCTATCGGATTGAGCTACCACAACAATATGCTCAAATTCATAATGTGTTTCACATGTCAATGTTGAGGAAGTATATTCCTGACCCATCACACGTCATCCGATACGAAGATATAGAAGTGCGAGAAGACTTGACCACAGCCGAGAAGCCTGTCGAGATTGTTGATCATCGAGATCAAGTTCTGCATACTAAGACCATTCCATTGATTAAGGTACGATGACAATACCATGGCCTAGTGTTCGTGATTTCGTGGATGAAATCCCTTTTTAGGAGGGAAGGATGTAAGACCCACTATATTTCTGAGAAAATTTTAATTGAAATGTGTCTCAGTGTTGGTCATTTCTTGTTGTATCATGAGAATTTCTCATAATTGTGTATATATAGCTATACGAGGTCCTAAATCGCGTAATTTCACTTTACAAGGCAATTCAGGGCAAACCATGATGAATCGAACATCGATATTTCTAGATTTGATTAATTATATATCTACTTATACACACTCCAAATTCAAAACCTAAACAAGGAAAATATCTCATTATTTCATGTAATTTGGCGAAATAGGGCATATCGATAAGTATGAGTCGTAACAAGGTCCAATTTCTTCAGAATTAAAAATTTAAAATAAATAATTTTATAATTTAAGTTGCAATTCATGAACTCTAGTTTAAAACATAGCATTTAAACTATTTTAAACCTAACTTTTAATTAAGAAAGCAAATTGAGTTTTAATGATGTAAATTGCAAATTTTACAAAACCTAATTGAGGGCTTTTCAAAAAAATTCTAAAATAAGCATGTTTTAGAATTTATGAAAAGTGGTTAGCATGGAACCCACCTCAGCCTATGCTAATTTAAATTAAAATAAAAAAAAATTCAAAAAAATTCATCTTATAATGTGTTTTTGAAAAGTTTGGAAAAAACCTAACTTGGAGGCTTGTTTTGGCATTTCAAAAGGCGGTTGGCCAAAAAGCCAACGTGATTTTAAGATGGGTTGGGCGCCCCATATGGGGTAGCCCAAGCTTCCATTAATTCCCTACAAAAAAAAATATAATAAAGGTTTGAATTTCAAAAAAAATGAGTTTTGGGGAAGGAGACTTGTCCTTGACAAGCTCCCTCTAAATCAAGGAGCGATTTAGGGAGAATTGGTGGGGGTGGTTGGGGCCAGCCCCTTGACCCCTTGACCAAAGGTCTTGCGTAGGGAGGGGCGTGGAGATGGAGGTCTCTCCATCTCTCCCCCATTCACTCCCCACCCTCCATCTCATTTCCCCTCCTTTTCCTCTTTTTAAAATAGAAGGACAGGAGAGAGAAGGTTGACACCCTCTCCTTCCCTCTCTCCTTCTTCCCTCTTCTTCCCCAATGTCTCTCCTCTCTTTTCCTTTTTTTTTTGGGTGTTGTGTGTGTGGGTAGCAGCAGCCCCTCTTCCAGTTGAGAAGGACTCCTTCCCCTACTCAAGGTGAGTTACCTCCCCTTCTCATTGTGTTTTTCTTTGGAAAAAACATGGGTTGCATGCTAATGGACTCGAACCGGGTTGCACTTGCAAAGGTGCATACCAATTCATAATGGCTTCAAGCCATGGTTGTGCTAAGTGGAAACACATGGTTTCCAATGCTTCTACTTTCATTTTGTTACATGCACCATATTGCATAAGTTTTGTTTTTGCTCCCTTAGAATGCATTTTCTTGTTTCGGTGGAAACACCCCTTGTGGGGTTGTGCTTGAGGCAGCCGAGCTGGGCTCCTTCGCAGCTCATTTGGGGCCCCATGACCCCACTTGGAGGCTAATGCAAGCCATGCAGTAGGCCCTCAAACTGATCAAGGGTCGGTCAGTCTGGGCCCCCTTCCGTAGCCCTTCGACGATTTTGAGCTAGGGTGGTCTGGGCCACCATGGACACAGACCTACCCTGGTGGACCCACTCACGGAGTGGGGCCACCATTGGGGGCCATCCCCCACTCATTCGCCCAAGGCATAGGAGTCGGGTGCGATGGGCACCCTGGTCGTCTCCTCCTTGGCGCACCCACTGGTTGGGTGGCTTAGGCTGAGGCAACAACCCTGGTCCGAACCCCTACCAAGTTTGAACCAGGGAGCCACCCAGCCCCTTTCCTTTTTTTTTGGATCTGCCTAATAGCAGCAGGAAATTGGGTGCACTCATCACCCGGATTTCCTTCTTCCTGGCGCACCCACCTAGTGGGGCGTAGGCTGAGGGCTGGGTTTGGTCTAGACCCTCCCAGGGTCCGACCAGAGGGTACAGACCCCCCCCCCCAACACTCCCCATACTTCTGACCTAGCACGGTCTGGACCCACAGAGTCCAGACCATGCACCTTGGGCTCACCACCCAAATCGAGTGCTAGGCGCCCAATTTTCCCTTGGGCGCACGTTGGTGTGGGTGCAGGCCCAACCAGTGCCTTGGTCCGGGCCCTCCTTTGGGTCAGACCAGAGGCATCTACTGTAAACACCCCAAATTTTACACATCCATTCTCAAACAATCCTCCTCAGGCAGTAGGAGCCAAACCCCAAGTCAGTTTCAGAAAATCACCATTTTACCCATTTTTACTAGGAAAATTATCATTTTACCCCTAGGTCATCCCGGACCCCAGTCAGTCAAAGTCAACCAAAGTCATTGATCAGTTCAGAACATTTAGAATATAAGTCATTTCAAGCTCATTTAAGTTCACAGTGAGAAGGCCATTTCCATTTCTGACCATTCCTGCCAAAATGGGACCATTTCTTCAAAAATGAACTCATTTCTCACTCAAATCCAAGCCAATTGTCTCCAAGTCAGTCATTCACAGTCAGTCATATTCCTTAGAGTCTAACTTGAGTTCACCAAAAGTTCAAGCGCTCTAGTTTCAGTTCAAAACCACTTCCAAGTGTCTAGGAGCTCATTTTAGTCCATCTCAACTCTTTCAGCTGAAATTGAGCTGAGTTCAGTCAATTGAGCTAGTGTTCGAGCTTCGATTTTAGTTCATGTCAGTATTACTGACCTTTGTTTTAACTCAAATCCAGCTCAGGTTCGTAATTCACTTCGCTCCAGTGATCATTCCGTACCATTTCTCAAAAAATGGCAGCTTTTCTTGAAAATTCAGTCGGAAAGGTCAGTTGAGTTAGTGTCTGGTCAGCTTATTGGAGTTCTGAAACCCTAAAACCCAACTCAATCTAGCTCATCTCAGTTCAATCTAGCTCATCTCAGTAAATCAAGCTCGAACCATAATTTTCAGTGTCACTCTGACCCAATAGAGTCCAAAAACCATTTCTTCAAGCATTTCGCAAATTTTATCAGTTTTTATGCTTTTTGAACTGGTACAACTGTCAATCAGGGTTTTAAAATCCAAAATTCTTCATTCAGGGTCTGCATTTCGCATGTCATTTCTCATCATTTCGTATCATTTCTCAGCATTTCATAACATTTCATTCCATTTTCGAAGTCCAGAACTCCAGTTTTATAAATTTCAATCCAGATTGAGTTTTAAAAGTTTTCAGAAATCAATTTCAAACCCCGGGTTTCCAAAATTGACATTTTACCCCAGAATTCTAAATTTGGAAATATTTTCTCAAGAAAAATAATCTGCATTTATTTCAAACTCAAATTTTTGAATTCTACACTGGATTTGCTTCGCAACGGGGTATTGAACCTCAAAATCCGAGCTCGTTTCAAAAACTGCCAAAAATAGCTCGTTTCGTCTGGAAATAAATTTGGAAGTATTTTCTCGAGAAAAACAATCTGGATTTCTTCCAAAATTAAATTTTTAAACTCTACATTGCATTTGTTTCGCAATAAGGTATTGAACTTCAAAATCCGAGCTCGTTTCAAAAACTGCCAAAATAGCTCGTTTCGTCTGGAAATTTTTTGAAAAGACTTTTTTACCCCTCTAATCATCAAAATGAATTTCAAAACTGGAATTTGGACCCACTCTGAGATGGCCCATCCATTTACAATTCCCTTTTATTAAAAAAAAATGTGTTTCTTTTCAATTTTCTTTTTATTTATTTGTTTTTATTTTATTTATTTTATTTTTTTATTTTATTTTGTGAGGTGGGACCCGCGAGGGGGTCGCCCAAACCTCCAACCCACTTCCTTTCTTCTTTTTCCTCATTTTCTTTTTTTTTATTTTTTTTCCATCTTTTTCTTCTTTCCTTCTTTCTTTCTTCTTCCTTTTTCTTTCTTTCTTTCTTTCCTCCTTTCTTTCCTCTCCCTCCAACTCACGTATGTTATTTTTCCAGCCCCTCCTTCCTCTTTCCCTCTCCTTTTTCTCTCTTTCTTTCCTTTTCTTTCTCCCTTCTTCTTTCCTTTTTCTTCCCTTCCTTCTTTCCTTCTTCCCTTCCTTCCTTCCTTCCTTTCCCTCTTGCCCAGCCATTCACGTATGGCTATTTTTCAAAGCCATATCACCTTATTAAACCCTAGTAAGACAGCCACCATTGCAGCACTTGGAACCGGTCTTCAAGCAGCCATCTCCATCTGCATCAAGAGTCCAGCCATCATCCTTGTTGCAGCCCACCTCCAAGCTCCATGCTCCAGCCCCAACGTCTTCAATACCTCCTTCACGCCAGCCACCAAGGAGCAAACTCCAGCAGCCCACCTTCATCCTTCCAGCCACAGCTGGTGCAGCCCTGCTTCAACTCCCAAACGTGGCAACATGCCACCCTCAACCTACAGCAAGCTGTAGCAACCTCCAACTGCCTCGATTGTTTCAGCCACCATAGTCATCCTCCTCTTGCCAGTATACGTGAGCCCAAGGTAACGTTTTTTTTTACGCAGTTTCTCCTTTTTTCCCATGAATCTACTTTGTGAATCTAGTCCAAGACTGGGTTCACATAGCTAGAAATTCATGTTTTCATGGAAGCTACCATGGAACAGCCATGATTTGGGCTGGATAGGAGAGATTCGTCCGATATATGGATTGGATCTTCTCTTTTCGCAGCAATAAAAGAAAAAAAAAAGTTCATATCTCCCTAGTTTTTTTTCTCATTTTAAGCTTTATTCTCATGTCATTCATTTGTTTTATGCAATATAGTTAATCCATGTTATTGAGTAAAGTTAGTTTTAATTCATTTCATTGCTATTTACCTAATGGTTAGTATGTTTGATTCACATATGATAATCCAGTTATAATTTTATGCTTAATATTTCATTTAAAAATTCTAGAAATTTTACTATAGTTAGGTTAATTTGTATGCATTTTTCTTCCAAAAACCCAGGTTCGTTCAAGTTTTGGAACCCATCTAAACTGATCAAACCCTAAATTGGGTTTTCTGTCTCTCAGAACTTCCAGTTTGTGCTTTAGCAGACAAGAACCTCCGGCACCACCCTTGTGAGAGATCCAGATTGTCCTCATAAAATCACAGTGGATTCATGATTGAATCTACTAATGATCTGAAAATTTTTAGGTTTTTACAATTAGTTTTGATTTCTGTAAAAAATCAGATTTCTTATCCCTCTGGGAAAATCTTGAATTTCCTTTATCAGGGTATAGACAGACTCTAATGCATTGAGTCCGTTCAACCCGTAGCCCATATTCAAAACCTTTTAACACAAAAGTTGTTCCTAACATGTTTTTCTGTCATTTTGCAATATTTGGGGATTTTTTAAACTGTTTCAGTATTTTTCTTGAAAATTCCTTTTCTGTCTGACAGATTTCGATATCCCAAAATTTTAGAGATTTGGGTCTCTAATAACAGTGTGCCCTTTTCCAAACCGTAACTCGCATCCCAATAATGCAAACATATGAAATTTTTTCCTGTTTGTCAGAGACATTTTCCCATAATTTCATCTATTTTCCTTTCTATTTAGTATTTTTCTTACATTTTCTACTGAAACCTGTCTGTTTCCCTTAAATCCTAGAGTCGCCAGATTCCGATCCGACTTGCCGAAGTGATACAGCTCCGACCATAGGTCAAAACCAGAAAGTGTAAACGTAAAAAATCTTTGCCTTACTGTCCTATGTCACCGGATAAAATTTGGGAAATTTTTATGGAAGTTTGATATCCAAAAT
The DNA here is from genome assembly GCF_984573655.1 of Nuphar pumila. Lineage (NCBI taxonomy): Eukaryota > Viridiplantae > Streptophyta > Magnoliopsida > Nymphaeales > Nymphaeaceae > Nuphar > Nuphar pumila. The sequence continues at coordinate 55,952,964 of NC_143256.1, forward strand.
CTTCTTTAGAATCAACATTTTAAGCAAAAATCACAAATTTTAGGGTTTTTATTTGAATTTCTATATTTAAAAATACAAAAAATTTATATTTTCAAGCTTAATTCTGTTTATAAGGTTATTTTAGGTGTCCATGCCAAATTTGGCTCAATTCCAAGTTCATTTTAGTTACATGTTAGTTTATCTTTAAATTCAAAAGCGAAAATCAGGTTAAATTTGATATTTTATGATATTTTCGCCATTTTAGGGTTTTTATCATGTACATGAGCATGTAGAATCATATTAGGGTTAATTTCAATGTCATTTGAATTTCACATTTTTCATTTTTGCAAAATTTATTTCAAAAAACCCTAGTTTCATGGCCATAGTCTTGTTATCGAGGGTATTTTGGTCATTTTGACCTAAATTTCGAAATTTCAATTTCTAATTTCATAAATTTTCATGCATATTATCATATTTCATCATATTGTATTTTATTTATTTCATTTGATTTTCAAATTTCCAAAATTTCCAAAATTTCTTTTAGAAAACCATGATTTCAAGGTCATCAGGGGTATTTTGGTCATTTTGATCCCAATTTTGAATGTTCAAGTTTATTTTCAAATTTTATTCATTATTTATCATGTTTATATCAAAGGGGGTATGAATTTGGGTTTATATCTGAATAATATCCGATAATTTTCCATATTTTCGGATAAATTCAGAAAAACCTACATTTTTGTGCTAACACTGTTTTCTAGTTTTGCAGGAACATTCAAGAAGAAGTCTTAGTTACTTTATTTCTTTATTTTATTCAATTCAATGTAAAAAGCAATGTAATATTTGGAATAAGAGTTACATTTCTTCATAGAATAGGGTTGCATTGCATATAATTTAATTTCTGCAAATTTCAATATTTGATGTATGATTCATGCACATTTATTTCAAATTGACTATGGTTTACATGAATGGCACATGCACAAGCTCTTATGGAGTTTATAAACTCGGTGGGATTTGTATTTATGGACATAGTCAGAATACGAAGAAAACCAAGATTTATGGTCTTCGTATTAGCCACATTCAGCCTACACTCTTAGGCTAACTTCAAAAATGCACTGCATTTCTCAAAAACTCAAAAAGGATTTCCCAATTCCTTGATTGAAATTCCCTTTCAATATCATATTCATTGATTCATTTCATTCAAATTGCACTATTTTCAAATTTATTTTCCAATTCCATTTCAAAAAAAACTAATTTTCCCAAAAATTCCTAAGTCTTTCTCAGGATTTGATTTTCTCAAAATTCTGAGTTTTCCAATGACATTTCAAAGCATTTCCCAAGTTCAAATCAAGATTTTCCAATGTTTTAAAATTCTCAAATCTCAAAATCCCAAGTTTTCAAAAATTGATTTTCCCAAGATTCAAGTTTTCCTGAGAATCCATTTTCCATCTAAAATTTCTCAAATCCATTTCCTCAGAAAAGTAATCCAAAACTCAAAATCAATTTTCCAAAGTTCAAGTTTTCTTGAGAAATCACTTTTCAATGCAAATTTCTGATTTCCAATGAAATTCAATAATTTTCCCAGGAATTCCATTTTCAAGCACTTGCCAGTCATTTTCCAATTGCATTTCAATTTTTCAAAGCAAACATCATGTTTCTCAAACTTGCATTATTTTCAAAATTCCATAGCACAAGCCTGATTCTTTGTGCATTCTATGAAAAATAGAGCATAATTTAGATATTTGAGTCAAGTTAGAGCACATAATTGATCCTTGGTTCAATTACCCCTGGTGAAGGCGCCAGGAACGGTTGAACCTCGTACCGACAGGCGGATCCCAGTCTACAGAATTTTCCTGCAAATTTTCAAAACGGAGGCGAGTTAATTTTTAAAACCATTTTTAAAACTTTGGTCGAGTTTGACTCACGAAATTCGTTTCTCTCTGGCAAGAGAGGGGAAAAAATTTTGCGATGATAACAGGTTTGGCGACCATGATGGGACCTGTCTTTGCCTGATCAATTATGTGCTTTAACTTAGTTCAATTATCAAAATTATGTTCTATGGAATGTCATCTTTAATTCCTGATATCATGTGAACCTAGAAGCCTAGACTTGAACCCAGCTGACATGAACTGCATGTAGACTAGGCATGGTTTGGTAGGACCATATTGAGGAGAATTATTCATGCTCACATAGACTTAGGTCTGAAATACAACACTCCTCAATCTAGGATTTGTATGAAAACAATGTTTGCTTCTTCAAAAAAATTCAAAATCTCTATCTCTTTAGATTTTAGAGCCCTCTGTTTGCTTGCATGTGCTCATATTTTAAAAACCACCCCACCTATGTCTACCCGGTCTTCACGTTGCTAGGCTCTCTTCCAGAACCATAGTTCGGGACAGAGCCTCACAACTGGGCCACTTATTTGGGCTAACGCCCCCTGCCACGTACCAAGGGCCATAGTCCAACGTATATCGACAAGCGCTCAAGGATGTTGGGAAAACACAAGCCTAGAACCGGAGATGAATCTTTATGCCACGTACATCGAGCCTCGGCTCGAGTATATTGGCATAGCATGATTGAACACAGTTGATTTGAGCCTAGAGTCAGGATTAGGGTCCTACAGCTCTTTCAAAATTGATGCATTTAGAGTCAGCTTCTTAGGGATTGCTGTATGTGCATAATTGTTTGAATGTATGATATTCATTTTCACCTTATTTTTCCATATTTTTCCCAATTTTTCTAAAAATATTGGACAATTTTCCAAAATACCTCATTTTTCATCTTTTATGAAATATCTCCTTTTTCTCAAAAACCCTGGATGATTTTTCCAAATTTTCTACCTTTTCCTCAAAACTCCAGGTGATTTTCCATTCTTTCGTTCCTCTAGACTTCGAATTTTCAGCTTTTATTTTATCTTGCCTGCAATTTTCAAAATTCTTGTATTTTTCCAAAGTCTAATTCCAATCTTCCTGTCTTTCAGTCCAATGGCATCCAGTCAGCTCGACTCCGTTTTTCCTGAGGGTCACATCTCCTACGAGGTGCGACAAAGTCTTCCCGAGCATCAAGCTCTTAGCATCGGACCCTTCTTCCTCCGGTGGTACTATGTTTGGTTTAAAAACTTCTCTCCTATGTTTCCGGACCACTTGAGCGATTGCGGGTTGGAACTGACATCTGCAGTGGGAAAGTTGACAGTCAACGACAATCTGATCCATGCACTGGTAGAGCGATGGAATCTGCGTACTTGCACATTTTGGTTCCCATGAGGCGAGATGACACTACTGATGGACGAGTTTTCAGAGATCATGGGACTACCTGAGCCAGCCGGTCAGCCTGGAGATCCGTTAGAGCAGCAGTTCTTGATCAATGTCAAGGATCTGGACCCTAAAGATGTTGTGGCTCGCATGACAGGGTGCAAGTCTTGACCACTGATTGAAGAAGACGGGAATGAATACATGAGCCTGATCAAGATCTACAGACAGTATGAAGAATTCACAGAAGTCAGCTCGTTGTCTAGAACGGCTCGAGAGAGAATTCAGCATGCGATGGTTCTGTGTACTTAGGACTTGCTTTCTTTCTAAACGGACAAAATTATGTGGATGTCAGAATAGTACAGCTTCTTAGAAGATGGGAAAGTCGACAAACCAGCTGTCTTTCGATAGCCATGGCCGCGCTTGCTTTTCTATACAGCGGATTGACCCGCTTCACAATGGGAGAGTCCATCTTAGTCGAGGGATGTACCTATGCTCTTCAGTCTTGGTTCCTTCAGCATGTACCGACCAGAGCTAGTTTGTTCACATATAACGGCAAAGAGCTCCTTCCAGTTGCACGGTACCGGTTCCTGATCGATTATTTGCAGGAAGAGGAAGTGGTATGAGACTATTTTGATTGAGAGTTATCACCTCCCAGATACACTTATGCATATGGCAAGAGATTTAAGCTGCTTGGTCCATTCTTCTGCGCTTATTATCATCCAGAGCGGTGTGTTCGACAGTTTTCTCAGAGACAAAAGCACATAGAGATGCGACTGCTATCAGGAGTCATGTCAGAATTCGACCTTACATCAGCACAGTGGTCCGGAACATACCATTCTGCCAGATATGGCTGGGACTCTTTTGTCAATCTTCCACCTTTTCCCGGTCCTCGTGTCTCTGCTAGTTATAAAGAGTGGTGGCAAATTGTTTGTCTGCTTCCTCTTTCCCAAGTTTATTATGGAGGCAATCATGTTTTCTTTCAATAAATAAAAATCTTGCAAATTCTTCAATTCTTGGTTTGACGACCTTGCCTAGGTAACAAGGCATAATTTTTAGTTGTTTATTTTCTTTGCAAAGGAATGACAACGCAATTTTTGTAATCCCAGCGACGACTAAATCCCTAGTAATGAGATATTCTTTCAATTGTCTACCAGATTTCTCAGAAAATATTTTCTTCCAATCAAAATCTCTTTCAAAAGCCTAACCATCAATCTTGCTCTGCAGAGAGCATTCGTGATATTCAATGGTTCAGACAAGGTCAGGGAAGAAAACTGCACCAGTCGAAGGCATGGCATATTCAACAGCTTCAGAAGAAGAAATGGATTCCCCTCGTTTAGGCAGAAATCAAGGGCAGCAGGTTGAGGATGACATTGATCCTCAAATATATGCCATGTTCAAAAAGATGATGAGCAAGATGCTGGCAGAGCAAGCTGAAGCCAGTGCAAAGACGACCCAAGTCAAGCAGAAAGCAAAGGGCCGGGTAGTCAAAAAGGTTTTGAAGTTGTCTAAGAAGCCTATTCAGGATACTGATACAACAGATGAAGAGGAATCAATAGAGGACACTGATGAAGAATATGAAGCTCAGCAAGCTTTTCAAAGATCCCCTCATAGACAAGGGATAACCTATAAATTGAAGAGTCAAGCAATGGATGATCCAGTCCAAGTGCAGTTGAAGAAAATGGCTGAGGAGATTAAAAATTTGCAAGACCGTAACAAGGGCAAGAAGGTCTTCGCGAGCAAAGACCTATACGAAGGCATCACTCCTGTCAGGATTGATCAAGATTAAAAAAAGAAGATGATTTCTGCCTTCTTCGTCAATGCCAACCGCAATGATTGTAAAGATAACAAAGGTAATCATACAAATCAGAAAGAAAAATCTTCAAAGTAGAGTGAAAAATTGAGTCAATAGAAAGAGAAGATAAAACGTGAAGGTTGAGGTTACGATCGCGAATTTACCCCTCTAGATCAGCCCCTCAAAAAGATCCTTGAAAACATGCTGGTCAAGGAAATGGTTAAACTCCCAAAGATTGTTAATCCTCCTGTCGCAAAAGGCAAATGGAAAAATCGATTCTGCAAATTCCACCAAACAACGGGGCATGATATCGAAAGTTGTTTTGTCTTCAAGAACATCATCCAAGACTATATCCATAAGAACTTCTTCATTGAGGATGAGAAAGAATGCCAACCAGCTGTCTCGGCCAAGTCTCAACAGAACTCAAGCACTCGACAAGAGGTACAGCATGACAATCGAAACCAGGACAGCAAGGTGGCCCTATTGGATCAAATGCTTGAGAGTTTCTTGGAATACATGCTCACAAAAGATATGGTTAGACCTCCAAAGGCATGCTTCACTCTTTCTGCCAACAATAGCAAGGGTAACCAGAAAAATCATGATGACCATTCAGAAGGATCTGAGGATCAAAAAGAAAAGATCTCCAACAATGATAAGCCTCTTCAATCTAGTCCTCAGCATAAAGAGAAAGATCAGGAGAAACCAAAACATAAAGACTGGAGCACTGATCGAAAGTTCACCCCTCTGGATCAGAAGCACGAAACTGTTTTAGAAAATTTGCTCGCAAAAGGCATGGTTTATTTACGAAAAGTCATTGATCCTCCGACAATCATGGGCAGATTCAAAGAACAATTTTGCAAGTTTCATCGTGCAATAGGACATGATACAAAAAATTGTTTTGTCCTCAAGAATATCGTTCAAGATCATGTTGATAAGAATATTCTGGGGGAAAGCAAAATGGCGGATCAACCGACCGTCCTAGCCAAACCCCTTCAATCCCGCTCCCAGCAGAAAGCAAGCAGTCAAAAGAAGCCAAAACATGAAGGTTGGAGATGTGATCGCCAATTCACCCCATTAGATCAGACACTCGAGAGCATGCTCGAGTATATGTTAGCCAAAAATATGGTCAGACTTCCGAAGGCTGTCGATCCTGCTGTCGCTTTGGGGAAATGGAAGAATAAATTTTGCAAATATCATCGAGCATTGGGGCATGACATAGAACATTGCTTTGACTTCAAGAAGATTGTGCAAGATTGCATCGACAAAGGATTACTTGTAAGGGCTGAGTCAGAAGATCAATCTGCTATCTTACCTGAACATAAGGAAGAATGATGATACTATTGCTCTCATTCTTTCCATCTTACTCTTGTCATTTTGAAAAGAAGATGTAGCCCCAATTCTTCTATCGACTTATTTTTCCAGTACATCAATAAAACATCAATTTGCCTTATTTCTCTTGCAAGATATCTCTCACAAGGAATTACCTCTTCAAAGTCCCTCTAGAATCAATCAAAAGTCAGAAAACATTCTTCAAATATCAATTACTTATCCTTTCATCCAACTTCGCACTCCCCAGTTATACTGGGGCATTATTTAGAAAATTGTCTTCAAAACATTCTGTATGCAGGCAAGATCAAATAAATCTCTCATTTTGCATGCATGTGCATCCATTTACATCATTTTGCATTCATTGGCATTCATTTGCATTTGCATGCATTCATTCGCATTCATTTGCATCCATATGTATCGAATTCACTTCCCCTTTAGGTTAAAGGATAAACCTGAACTACCCATTCAGGGTAAGGGATAAATCCTGAGACCCCGACAGTTGTCTAAGTCATCATGAGGATAAAGATTGAAAATCTCTCATCAGAATCAGTTGGGTAAAATTTTCTAGATCCAGTGTTTGTGCTGGGTGAATTTTCAAAAAAATCCAGTGTTCGTGCTGGTAAGATTCTCAAAATTCAGTGTTCGTGCTCGGAAAATTTTCTAAATCCATTGTTCGTGCTGGTGAATTTCCAAAAAAAAAAAATCCAGTGTTCGTGCTGGTAAGATTTTCAAAATCCAGTGTTCGTGCTTGGAAATTTTTCTAAATCCAGTGTTCGTGCTGATAATTCTTCCAAAAATAGTATTCATAATGATCCATTTTCAAAATTGAGTACTTATACTGGTTCATTCCCAAAATCCGATATTCACACTGGTACATCTTTCAAAATCCAATTGTTATTGGTCGGACTTTCAAAATCCAATTTTTATTTGTCAAACTTTCTAAATCTGGTTTTACTGGTTAATGTTTTCAAACCTAATCCATGCTGGTCTAGTCTTCTTGCGGGATTCGAGTTCCGACTCGAATTTTCTTTCCTCCGGGATTCGAATTTCAACTCAAAATTCTTTCCCTTCTGAATTGGTCTAGAAAATTAGAGTTCTGACTCGAATTTTTGTCCAAATCCAATTCAAATGTCCTAGAATTGGTCTAGAAGATTAGAGTTTCGACTCAAATTTTCTTCCAAATCCAATTCAAATGTCCTAGAATTGGTCTAGAAAATTAGAGTTCCGACTCAAATTTTCTTCCAAATCCAATTCAAATGCTTGGAATCAGTCTAGAAAATTAGAGTTTCGACTCGATTTTTCTTCCAAATCCAATTCGCTTGGCTTTCCTTTAAAGGTTTGAACTCCTACTCAAACTTTTCTACAATTTAGTAATTGGTCTAGAAGATCCAAGTTCCGACTTGAATTTTCTTTCAAAAGCCAATTCATTTAGTTTTTCCTTGAAGATTTGAATTTCGATTCGAATCTTCCCTCAAAACCCAGTTTAGCACCTTGTCCATTCAAACATCACAAGTTGAATACTTCCTTCTTAAACTATGATCCTTAGGTTAAATCCCTATGGAATTGATAGTTCGTAGGTCGAACCTCAGTTGAACCGATGTGATTCCTAGGTTAAATTCCTATGGAATTGATAGTTCTTAGGTTGAATCCCTATTGAACCCATATTGTTCTCAGTAAACCAATTCTCAATTTTGACCTTCGGGTCAATCAATTTCCAAATTTTTAATTTCGACCTTCGGGTCAATCAATTTCCAAATTTTCAATTTCGACCTTCGGGTCAATCAATTTCCAAATTTTCAATTTCGACCTTCGGGTCAATCAATTTCCAAATTTTCAATTTCAATCTTTGGGTCAATCAATTTCCAAATTTTCAATTTCGACCTTCGGGTCAACCAATTTCCAATTTGGACCTTTGGGTCAATCAATTTCTAAATTTCCAATTTCGACCTTTGGGCCAATCAATTTCCAAAATTTCCAATTTCGACCTTCGGGTCAATCGATTTCCCAATTTCCAATTTCCAATTTCCAATTTCCAATTTCCAATTTCCAATTTCCAATTTCCAATTTTCAAATTCCAAATTCCAATTTTCCGATTTCGACTTTCGGGTCAACCAATTTCCAATTTCGAACTTCGGGTCAATCATTTTCCAATTTCCAATTTCCAATTTCCAATTTCCAATTTCCAATTTCCAATTTCCAATTTCCAATTTCCAATTTCCAATTTCCAATTTCCAATTTCCAATTTCCAATTTCCAATTTCCAATTTTCAAATATCAATTTCCAAATTCCAAATTCCAAATTTCCAATTTCAAATATCATATTTCAAATTTTAAAATTTCGAAATTTCAAATTCCAATTTCGACCCTTTTGGTCACCCAATACCAATTTCAGTCATTTCCTCTTGCGAGAGACCCTTTTTACAGGGAGAGTTCAAGGGAGCTCGTTCTTTTCGCAAGATATCCTTTGTTCACCTAGCCCCTTTTCAGGGAGAGTTTGAAGGGACTCGTGTCTATGCGAACCATTTGCAAAACAAATTTCCAATTTCATACAAGGAACCCTTAGTTCAGGGAGAGCTTCGACGAAAGTTCGCTTTCATTTTGACCATAATTTCATAGTAGGTCATTTCATCGTGAAGGACCTTCTTTTCAGGGAGAGTGTGATGGACTCGTTCCTTCATGACCAATTCACCAACCTCACCATTACCGGCCCCCTTTCCATAAGAGAAGCCTAATGTTAGGAAGTTTTGACGAAAGCTTAATTTCTCTTCAAAAGTTCGTTTTGCAAACACCTCCTCTTCAGGAAAGAGAGGAGTAATTTCAATTTCCCATTTCTTAAATTTTTTTCTTTGGGGAAAGGAGAAGAATTTTTTTGTCATGGATGTGTTGAGTCATGCTTTAGATGCTCGCTTTCACAAAGGATTTCAAGAACATTTTGTCATTTTGTCGTCAAATACTTGTTGATTTCAAAATCTTTATTGCATAAAGACATTACCTCAGAATACCTTCAGTATTACTTTCAAAAGGACAAAGCTTTCGCGAAAAAGGATTCAAAATTCAAGATCTTTCAATTGGCCAACCAAAAGGATGAAGAATAAATCCTCGATATGGCCAGCAAAAGAAATTCAATGTTGTTGCAAAGCCATAAGTGATCGGTATTGATCGCAGTCAATGGCACATTTTTAAAGATCATTCTTGAAAAATAAAGTAGTCGAAATATCCTGGGTGATACAAAAAAATTCACTCAATCCCTATATCTCCTCAATCACCTAAGCTGCAATTAAATATCTGCAAAAGGGATCTCTCAATTGTCGTCAAGATGAAGACGAATTATACGAGTTAGACCCCCGGGGCCAAAGAAGATTTGGATCATCTCCAAGGTGAAGGAGTTTGTGACGGATAATTCCAGGGAAAGTTCAGAGCACCGTCAAGATGAAGGCGACTGCGATGAGCCTCCCGACAAACCCTAAAGGATATTTAATTTATGCTATCATCAAGAGATTTCCAATCAAAGAGCCAATAACCGTCAATATAATCCCTGAGAGAAAAGAAGGATCGGAGCATCTCTGAGATGAAGGAGTTTGTGACGTACCCTTTCAAAAAAAAAAAAAGAGAGAAAAGTCAGGACATCTCCAAATTGAAGGATGATGTAATAAATTTTCCCCAAAAAAAAAACCCAAGAGAGCTCCAATTCTGTTAAAAAAAAAAGTGGGCAGAAAGATCATCATGAGAAAAGAATCTCAGAATATCAGACTGCCAAATCTGCCAAGAATCTTCTTTAAATTTTGTGAAATTCTATTATCAATATTCTTTCACCAATTGCTTTCACAATATCAAGAATATTCTCTTGAAGTTCATATCAAGGAAATTGATAGCTTCCTTGAAAAAAAAGTCAATTGCAAGAAATTTGAATTCGAATCCTGATTCTACGGAGTTAAGACCAGTCGGAGGTAATATTTTAGGTAGAAAAGAGGGAATATTTTCAAAACAATGTGCATCACTTTCAATTATTTTGAATCAACAACAATTTTCAACATTTTGACAATATTTTTTAGCCATCTTGGCATGAAGCGAGAGCTTGAGGTTCATCTTTGGTGCATCTTGACATCAGTTGTTATCCCTTTTAGGACTTGATAACGGGAGTTTTCAAGATTCCTTCCCTTCTGTTGGTATAATCTGAGCGCATGGGCTCTCAGATTCGCACACTTCCCTGTGTCCCCACTAACCCACCATAGACAGTCCAATTTCGGCTTGAGGTTAAGCCACCAATCATTTCCTCGCAAAAGGTCATCAATTTCAAAAGTTATTTAGTCTCAGCAATGAGGCACCCAAAATCAAACCCCTTTTCAATCTTTAGGGACCCCAATTTCATCCTTTTGCAAAACCCCTATCGGATTCATTGTGCGGAGATCCGAAGGTTCCATCATGGTTTCTTCCTGTGAGGACTTCATTTCATTTTCCGCCCAATAAGGATAAGGGTACAAACCTGAGCTTCTTTTGATGAGGTATTTCATTTTTCGCCCAATCAGGATAAGGGTACACACCTGAGCCTCCTTTAATGAGGTATTTCATTTTCCGCCCAATCAGGATAAGGGTACTGTAAACACCCCAAATTTTCACTCACCTCCCCGACAGTTCCACCAAGCATCATCATTAAACCTTTGGGATCGCCAGAGGGCAAAATGGTCATTTTCCGAGCAGGGAACCTGCAAAATTTCAGATTGCATCTACAACTCTCAATTTTTCTCTATTTTTATCTCAGATGTTCAAAATTTTACTCCTGACAGGAGACAGACATCTCCAAAGTCTTGGTTCAAGATTCTATTGCATAAGACATGACAGTGCATATCATTGCATGAGCATTTCAAATCACTGCACTGCACAGCATGTCATTTCGAGGTCCAGAACTCTTGATTTCAAATTTTTCAATCCAGATTAGAATTTCAACTCTTTTCAAAATAGATTTCAAAACCCTGGGTCTTCAAAATTATCAATTCTTCCCATTTTACCCCCAGGACTCTGAATTTCAAAATATTTTCTCAGGAAAACGATCTGGATAGTTTTCAATATGGATTTCAGCCACTTCACCTCAGATTTTGCCCTTTTGACAATTTCAAATATCTCCCTTTTACAAAATTGCCCTACAGGCACCAACTCTTTCCAAAAATTCTTGTTTTACCAATTAGTCCAGATTTTATGAAAATTCCAAAAAGAAGTTGTTGTTTTATCCTTATTTCAGTAAAGAAGCAATATGGGACCCACACTGAGGTGGTATCACACAAGCTTTTCTTTTGAAAATTTGAATTTTGAAAAACCCAAAAATATAGGAGCCTTGTCCCCTGGATTGGTGCCACTGGTCTTTTCTCTCTCCTCCCATTTCCATGCCAAGTGTCAGTGTGGGGCTACCCTAAGAAGCTGCCACATGTCATCCCATTTATCTGCCATGTGTCACCCTATCCATCCTGCGCCATGTGTCATTCCAAGATTACCAGGAGATGCCAAGTGTCATAGGTTGTCCTGTCTAGAAAAAGTGAAGCTTGTCTCCTCTGAGGTGGTGCCATTTGGAGTGTGTCTCCTGCAGAGGACACATGTCAATCTCTCATTTCCTCAGAAAAAGCAGGTGACATGTGTCATCCTCTACTCTTCTCAGAAAAAGTAGATGCCATGTGTCATTTCCTGCTCTCTTCAGAAAAGCTAGAATTCAAATATTCAAATCTCCTCATAGGTGGCGCAGATCCTGAACTTCACCTTTTCCATGTTGTCTGAGATGGCGCCACATGGCTTGGCCCTCCTTCTCTCCCTTCTGCCACGTGTCATTCTCTGCTTCTTTAGAAAAAGCAAGTGACACATGTCTCCTTCTACCTCCTTTAGAAAAAGTAGAGGACACATGTCTTCTCCCTACTCTTTTCAGAAAAGTAGGAGACACATGTCACTCCTGTCTTTCTTCAAAAAAAGCAAACCATTCAAATATTCAAATCTCTTCCTAGGTGGCGCAAATCCAGAGCTCTGATTTTTCCAGATGGCCTATGAGGGCGCCACATGTCCCTTGCCTATCCCTCCTGCCACATGGCATTGTAGGAGCCACCCTGAGGTGGCGCCACATGTCCACCCTCCATTCCTCCAGGGCCAACCTCCATTTAAAATTCAAATCCCCCATGAGGTGGCGCCATCTGAAGAACCTCCTCCAGCAGGCTGACACTTGTCAGATATGGAACCATCCTGGACTGCCACATGTCCAGATCTCCTTTCCTGCAGAAAAAGCAAAATTTCAAACATTTGAACTCCCCAAGAGGTGGTGCCACATGGCATGCCCCTACTCTTCCAACTTTACACCTCAGAACACCTTTTGAGGTGGCGCCATTCCAGAACTCCATTTGGCTCCATTTTGTATTTATTTTATTTCTTTTAATAAAAATAGCCCTTTTGAGGTGGCGCCACCTGAGGACTCCCTACAAAAGGTGAGTTTGAATTTCAAATTCCAAGAGAGCACCCTCTGAGGTGGCGCCATCTGGGAGCTTCCTGCAGAGAAAATCAAGCAAACCAAATTTTAAAAAATTTCAAATCCTGCTGAGGTGTCTCACTTACAAAATTCTCATTTTTTATTTTCTCAAAAATCAAAATAGCACCCCTGAGATGGCGCCACATGGAGGGCTCAGATTGAGCCTGTTTGAAATTCGAATTTTTTTCAGAAAGTTTATAAAAACAAGGCTCCACGCCCAGCAGGGGGAGACCATTTTTTGAGAGAAGACCATCTTTTGAGAACTCTTGTTGGACTTGAAAATTCGACCTATCCTCTTGAGAATCCGATTTTTGCACTTTGGAATTCACGCCCCCTGTGGCTCAGTGAAGAAGACGGTGGGTCGATTTTGGTGAACCATCCGAAGCCCAGAGCGAAGGACGAACGAATCTCGTGATAGCCGCCCCTTTCAAGAGCTCCTACGCTGCCTAACGAAACAAGGTGCACCTCTTTTTCGCTTGATTTGATGTCATAGTTCGATTCGAGAGTCGTTTGAAGAAAGAGCTCATCCGAGAGATGGATTGAGCTATTCTCATAAAACGACATACATAAAAATATTCAATTATGCTTTCTTGATGATTTTTAACATTCATGCATTTAGCTAGGTTTAATTTGCATTTTATTTCATTCATTTAGCATATTTCATGAATTAATTAGGATTAATTTAGCATTTATTTCAATTCTGCTCATTTTCAGTAGGTCTCTGTTTTTGTCAGTCAGTCCACATGTCATTTCATGCATTTATTTTTTATTAACAATCTCAAAAAAATCACGGAATGCGCCCTTATGTGTCCCTAAAATTGTTCCAAAAATTTGGTGGTATTTGAATTTGTTTACTGCGGTAAACGTTCAAAATGGCAAGTCGGGTTTTGTTACCCGGGAGGAGTTTTGAAAATCATTTGCCGACTTGTAAAATCGAGATATCCCTCATGGAAGATTCGATTTTCAATCCTAAAAATGTTCTGAACTTGGGAGATTGTCTAGTTTTTAATATGATTTTATCAGAGTTTTCTGATTTTTTTTTATTTCTGACAAAAATCTGAGAGTTCGGGACACGTGTCAGAGCCTGATTTGGGCCTCTGAGATCTTGGATCGACTTAGGGCTATAGTTTCTATTTGTGTGTTGCTCCAAATCCAAAACTGTAAAAAGTGAAAGTTATGTCCGAGGTGTCCTCTGTTTGCACCTAAAAGCCTGTGATTTTTAGAATAGTGTTGATACCTGCTTCGGATTTTTCTTGTCAGTCCTCTGTTTGGTTACATTGGTCTGTTCTGTCAACTTAGGAACACAAAGTTATATTTTTATCCATGTTTATGTTGATCCAATTCGAAAGTCATGAACATCAAAGTTGTTCACGTAGGTGTCGTGAGTACCTCTGATTAATTTCATAAATTTCCATGGCTGTTTTATATTTTTTTAGCGTTTTATATCAGATTAGTGTGATTTTTACCTCTGTCAGAACTAAATCCCTGTTTCTGAACTCACCATGGCTCAAATCCCAAGGCTGTAAAAACCAAAAATGTTCCATTTCGGGTATTTTAGCATTCTAAAAAATATCAAAAGTTTTCATGGTGTAAATCTTGCATTTGGTTTGGATCCATAGGCAAAATCCACCATTTTAGAACTTTCTTTAAATTTTAGCATTTAAATCATATCATGTCATGATTTTTAGCATTCTAGGCTATTTATCAAAGTAAGTAGATACTTCATACCGAATTTGGTGCAATTTGGAATCCATTTGAGGTTCAGATTAGCCATAATACCAAAACAGGGTCCCGCAGGACCTGGATCCAAGTGAAAAACAAGCGAAATTCGTTATTTTGGATAAATTGCAAAATGTCAAATTCTGATTTTATAGTTCTAATGTGTTTAGCAGCATGTCATCATGCCTCATACTGCATTTCATCGTCATCGGATTCAATTTGAATTTCGAAATCTCAATTTTACCAAGTTTTCCTTCAAAAACCCTAATTTTAAAGGTATAACTTTAATTTTAGGGGTATTTTGGTCATTTTGACCCCAATTCCGAATTTCAAACTATTTTCCACCGAATTTCTTGCATTTTCATCATTTCAAATATCAAGGAAGCATGAGAATAGGGTTTATATCCAATTAAATCCAATAATTTCATAATATTATTGGAAAATCTTGGAAAAACCCACATATTTAAGCTAACCTTATTTCAAGATTTGGCAGGGACATTCAAAAGCAGGAGCTGAAGTCTGCAAATTTCCATTTATTTCATTTACTTAGTGATGTAATAATGTAAATTTTGGAATAAGATTTTAATTTCCTGCTTAGACTAGGATGCATATCATATAGTTTAAATTTATGCAATATCCTGCTTATATGATTCATGCATTTTTATTTGAAAAAGCACTATGGATGTTCACGAATGGCACGCGCACCAACTCTTAGGGAGTTGATGAACTCGGTGGAATCCATATTTACGGCTCTAGTCGGAATATGGACGAGACCCAGATCCATCATCTTTCTACTAGTCACATTGAGACTACACTCTTAGGCTATCTTAAAATGCACATCATATTTCCAACGTTTTCAAAGCATTGTGCATTAAATCAATTAAACTCTGAACATATTCATGGCCACAGTCAGGATATGTGAAGGATTTATTTTGACTTAATGCACCTTTTCCAACAAATTTCTCAGAAAATCTTCCAAGATACATTCATTCACTCATATCATTTGCATCATGAAATCATTGGTTTTCTCATGATCTTCTTAAGAAAATGTCATTTTCAAGAAAATCGATTTCTTAAGAAACTCTAAGAATTTTCCAAAATCGGTTTTCCAAAGATAAGTTTTTCCACAATTTTCCCTGGAAAATGATATTTCTTAAGAGCTTCAAAAGAGTTTTTCAATCTTTATCCAAGATCAAAATCGATTTCCAAGTATTTCAAGGTTAAGATTCTCATGTTTTCAATTTCCCAAGTTTCAATTTTCCTTTTCCACAAGGGCTTTCCAATAAATTTCTATCATTTTCCTAAGAAAACTCTCAAAGTCCAAGTTTTCCTAAGAAGTGTTTCCCTTTTCAAAGGTTCACCCTTTGTCTCAAGAATCACCTCCATTTTCCCAGGATTTTCAACTATTCATGATTTTCCTACATCTTTATGAATTTTCCCGTGATTTCAAAACCCTTTTCTTCTGAGTTTCCTGAGAAATTGACTTTCATCCTTTTCCTGAGAGAATCTTTTCAACTCCAAATATTTTCCAAGCATACATCATGTTTTCCCAAGCTGTATTTTCCCAAAACCTCATAGCACATGCCTGAATTCTCTGTGCATTTAGGATAGAACATAATTTCGATGATTTAATTAAGTCAAGCACAATTTTGGTCCTTGGTTCGATTACCCCTGTTAAAGGCGGCCGGAACGGTCGAACCTCGTACCGACAGGTCGAGCCCCATCCCATGGATTTTCCCGCAATTTTCAAAACGGAGGCGAGTATTCCAAAACATTTCCCAAAATCCGGTCAAGTTTGAAGCGCGGAAGCGTTTCCCTCTTTCTCTTCCGCAAGGAAGGGGAAGAAGGGAAAAATTTTGCGACGATCAATAGGTTTGGCGACCGTGATGGGACTTGTCCTTGTCTGATTAAAATTATGCTTGACTTAGTTCAATTATCGAAACTGTGTTCACAAAATATCGGCTCTTTTACTTTCAATATCATGTGAGCTTAGGAGCCTAGATTCTGACCTAGCTGACATTGATTGCATATAGCTTAGGCATGGTTTGGTAGGACCATATTGAGGAAAAATTTTCATGCTCACATAGACTTAGGTCTAAACACAACTCTCCTCAATTTAGGATCTGAATGCAAACAATGTATGCTTCTTCAAAGTTTTCAAAAGCTATCTCTCTAGGATTTAGAGCCCTCTATTTCTTGCATGTGATCATTTTTCAAAATCTCCATTACCTATCATTACCCGGTCTTCACGTTGCTGGGCTCTCTTCCAGAACCATAGTTCGGGACAGAGCCTCACAACTGGGCCAACTATTTGGGTTAACACCCCCCTACCACGTACCGCGGGCCACAGTCCGAAGTATATCGGTAGGCGCTCAAGGATATTGGAAAACCTTACCCTAGAACCGGAGTTGAAACTCTATGCCACGTACCTCGGATTTCGGTTCGAGTATATCGGCATAACTGGATTGGACAAAGATGATCTGAACCTGGAGTTAGGATTAAGGTCCTACAGCTGTTTTCAAAATTGATGCATCTAGAGTCAGCCTTTTAGGGAGTGCTGAATGTACATAAATGTTTGTGCAGGATGTGATTGTATGTATGATTTTCTCAATTCTTTATATTTCCCAATGTTTTTCAACTCATTAGGTCTTTTTCCAAACATCCTTATTTTCCACAAGATATTTTTCTCAAACCCTAGATGATTTTCTCAAATATTCAATTTCTTTCAAAACTCCAGGCGATTTTTTTTCATTCTACCATTCTACTGGATCTCGAATTTCCAGCTGCACTTTATCCTGCCTGCAAATTTTTTTTCAAAAATTTCCCACATTTTCCTAAGTCTCATTCTGAGTCTTTCTCTGTTTTCAGTTCGATGGCGTCCAATCAAGTCGATCCTATCTTTCCTGAAGGTCACATCTCCTACGAGGTGCGACAAGGTCGTCCTGAACATCGAGCCCTTAGCACCGAAACTTCATTCCCCGGTGGTACTATTCCTGGCTAAAAAGCTTTTCCCGAATGTTCCCGGACCATTTGAGCGAGTGCGGATTAGAACTGGCGTCAGCAGTCGGAAAGCAGACCATCAATGGCAACCTGATCCATGCAATGGCGGAGCGATGGAATCCTCGGACGTGTACCTTCTGGTTCCCATGGGGAGAAATGACCATTTTAATGGATGAATTTTCAGAAATCATGGGGTTGCCAGAACCAGGAGACCCATTAGAGCATCAATTCCTTATCAATGTCAAGGGTTTGGACCCCCGAGACTCCTTAGCTCGTATGACAGGCCGTCGATCTTGGCCCCTGATCCAGTTAGAAGGAAATCAATATGTTGACCTACTTGAGTTATACCGCCAGTACGGGACCTTCGTCGAAGTCAGCTCGCTATCAAGAACAGCCAAAGAAAGGATTCAGAATGCAATGGTTCTATGTACTGTAGGACTGACCCTCTTCCCAGATGGACAAAACTACATGGACGTCAGAATAATCCAGCTTATGAGAAGATGGGGAAGTCGGCAAACCAATCACCTCTTTGTAGCCATGGCAGCGCTCGCCTTCCTATATCGAGGTCTGACTCGATTCTCACTTGGAGAATCCATTTTAGTTGAAGGATGCATCTACGCACTTCAGTCCTGATTTTTCCAACATGTTCCAGCCCGAGCAAGCTCTTTTAGATATAATGGACAAGAACTCCTTCCAGTGGCGCAGTACCGGTCTATGATCAACAACATTCAAGAGGATGACGTAATCTGGGACTATTTTGATCGACAGCTGTCTCCTCCCTGATATACGTACGCTTATGGCAAGCGATTCAAGTTGCTGGGACCTTTCTTTTGCACTTATTACCAACCAGAGAGATGTGTTCGGCAGTTCTCTCAAAGGCAGCAGTATGTCGAAGCCCGACTGTTATCAAGAGTTATGGCAGAGTTTGATCTCACTTCCGCACAATGGTCTGGGGCATATCATTCTGCCCGCTACAGCCGGGATTCCTTTGTTTCTCTTAAAATCTTTCCTGGTCCTACAGTGTCTGCCGACTATTATGAATGGTGGCAAATTGTTTGTCCCCCACCTCTTTGTCAAGATCAATAAAGTCATGTTTTCTCATTTCTATAAAATTGTCTCTCTTTCCATTGTGGTTTGACGACCTCGCCTAGGTAACAAGGCATATTTTCGTTGTTTATTTCTTTTGCAGAAGGAATGACAACACAATTGTCGTGATTCCCACGATGACTCAGTCCCTAGTAATGGGACATCTTTTCCAAATTGTCTACCATATTTTCAGCAAATATTTCTTCCAAAATCTAATTCTTTCATAATCTAATCAGGTCTTTGCCCTGCAGAGAGCATCCATATCATTTGATGGTTGAGACAAGATCAGGCAAAAGAACCATGGCATCCCAGTACTCGTCAGCCTCGGAAGAAGAAATGGGTTCCCCTCAATCCGAGAAGAGTCAAGAGCAGCAGCAAGAAGATGACGGCATAGACCCTCAAATGTATGCCATGTTCAGAAAAATGATGAATAAGATGATGAGTGAACAGCCTGGGACCAGCTCAGAAAGGGATCCATTTAGAGAAAAGTTCCATGGTCGCAGGAGTAAGAAGGCTCCCAAGAAGCGGATCCAGCCAGAGGAAATCTCAGATGAATCAGACTCCATTGAAGATACAGATGAAGAATATGAAGTGCCTCCGGCATTTCAGAAACATGTCCAAAGTAAAAGTCGCAAATCAAAGAGCCGAGATAAAGAAGAACCTTTGCAAGAGCAGTTTAAAGAAATGGCCCGAGTTGTCAAGTATCTCCAAGCCCGTGACAAGGGCAAGAAAGTCTTCACCAGTGAGGACTTTTATGACGGCTTAGAAGGGGATGATGATCTGGAGAATCTCCCCCGTAAATTCATCAAGTTCGATGGTTCTGGTGACCCAAAAGCACACCTCGCTACGTTCTTTGCTGAATGCTCTCGATTCAAAAGGGATAACCGAGTATTGTTTCTATGCTTCCCCCGCAGCTTGGAAGGAGTTGCAGCCAAGTGGTATGCTGAGCATATCAACCCCATCGAGCTCAAGGAGTTCGACAAAGTTGTGAATCTCTTTATTGAACGCTTCTTGTTCAACACAGAAGCGCTGCCTACACTGAGTCATCTCTGCAATTTAAGGCAGAATGAGAATGAAAAAGCAAGGGACTTCATTCACAGATGGAGATCAACCTGCAACAAAATGAGAGATCCTATCTCGGAAAGGCACGCCCTGTCCTTAATCCTCAACAATTTTTCACAGCCGTTAAGAGGATTGATCTCCACAGCGCCATCCAGGACCTTCATTGAGTTGACTGAGCGAGCCGAATGGCTCGAACTAAGTGTGGAAAATGGAGTCTATGAAGGCTTTACCTTTTCCAAGAACAACTCCCAAGGTGAGCAGAAAAAGAAAGCTCACTTCACTTATTTTGCCAGCAACAGCAACAAAGGCCAAAATCGATACAAAGGGCAGAAGAAAGATTACTGCTACGGCACCTGCAGTTCAAACAACAAGGACCAAAAAGCAAAACCTGCTCCTCAGTACAGCAAGCCTCCTCAACAGGATCAAGGGCCAAAACTGCGTGAGAAGACCAAACATGAAGGATGGAGTTACGATAGAAAGTTTACTCCTCTTGACCAATCACTCGAGGATGTGCTCGAGTACATGCTATCAAAAGAAATGGTTAAGTTGCCCAGATTGGCTGATCCCCCTGTGCCCATGCCTGAATTGTCTGCTTTGTTCTCAAAAACATCGTGCAAGATCTCATTGAAAAGAATCTATTGGTAGAAGGAGAAGAAGAAGAGAAAATAGACATTCTCAACCACCCCTTCCCTTCGCACACCACAGCTGTAGTGTCTGCACAACCATTCCTGCCACACGAGCACATCAAGCAGTGTTCTGCGCAAGATCTCCAGGTTCAGCATCAGGTGTCGGTGCTACGACAGGCAGCTCCAGCTTCTAAGAAGATGGACCTAATCTCAGCATTTGGCAAGATGAAAGTCTCTGAAGCACCTATAAAGTCAGACCCCAAATCAAAAGGAACTCCTGACTTCTTCAAGCAATTCATTAGACCAAGGCCAGAGAATTCAAGTCAGAAGCCTCTGACCGCTTTATCCAATGTCTCCATCCTTGACTTGACCAAGAATTCTAGCAAGCATCAGCAAGTACTGGATGATCTGCTCAGGAAAATCAAAGTTAAGCCCAGTACCACTCCTGAAGACATGGCACAGATTGTGAACTCTGCCATGACCAATGCACCAATCACCTTCTCAGATGAGGACCTTCCAAAGCCTCATTCCTTTCATAATAATGCTCTGTACATTGTCGTTCGAGTCAGAGGAATGACAGTACCGCATGTGCTGGTCGATGGAGGCAGTAGCCTCAATATTTGCCCTGAGATGACCGCAAAAGCGTTAGGGATCAAAGATGAAGAATATATTCCAGACCCTATCACCATCTATGGGTTTGACAACCATGGTCAAACGGCAAAAGGGAAGATATTTCTGAAGGTATTCATCAACTATTCAGTGCATTCAGTGCTTTTCCATGTGGTTAACGTACCACCCACCTACAACTTGTTGCTCGGAAGGACGTGGATTCACAATGCAAATGCAGTGCCTTCCACCCTACATCAATGTGTGAAGTGGTCAAAAGGTGGAATGATTACCACAATACTGGGAGAAGACCCAGAAGAAAGGCTCTCGCAGCCCATGATTCCTCGGCCATCATTCAATGTGGATATTCCCAGCATCAGGGAAAGCGAAGAGATCAACCTCGAAGAAAATCGAGAAATACTTCAGGCATCATCAGAGCCACCTCTGCACACCGTAGCCATGACCCGATGGAAAGGTCCTCAATTCTTCAAGGTTGGAGGCCGAATCGACTATAGACCATTAAGGATCACCCATTGTTTCCACAATTTATGAAGTCAAAAAAGGGATTTGATTTACTCCTGAAGCATGGCTATCAACCCTTCAAGGGACTCGGCAAGAATGAAGATGGCCGCATCGAGCCAATGACCCAGAAACATCGTCCCCACAGAGCAGGACTAGGGTTTGCCGGCGGAAGCTCGTCAAAAGAGACTGTTTTTGTCAAAGGGGCATAATGAAGACCATTTGTTATTCTCTTTCTATTCTTTTCCAAATAAATGTCTCATTTTTACCAATGTCATGGATCAATTCAATCAATAAAATTCCAAGTTTCTTTGTCTATCCAGATGCCATCTACTCCCTTCCTGTCTATCTCTTCATTTTATAATTCGATTGTATGCATGGTTCTCTTCAAATGATTGCTTGTCTTACTATAGGCCGATTTATCTGAACCAGATTTCTTCTCCAAAATTTCAGAATGACTTCTCGGACAATCAAGAAGCTCGTTCTCAATCCCAAGGCCTTTCAGAAGTCGACAGCAATTCACAGAATCAAAGCAAGCACCGGAAATGATAAGATTGTAAAGCAGTCAGATGATTGTGCAGAATACGATCAGTCTCTTCAGGAATTACCAGAGTTTGCCGCTGTTCAGAAGCAAGATGAACCATCTCCTCTAGTACAAGATCCAACTGAAGGTGTCAATATCGGTTCAAAGGAAGATCCCAAAATTCTCCAGATCGGAACCAGTCTGAGTCTGGAAGAAAAGAAAAGGCTTACAGATTTTTTCAAGCGGCATGAAGAAGTGTTCGCATGGACATATGAAGACATGCCAGGCTTAGACCCCAAATTGGTCGAACACCGTCTTGTCTTAAAGCCGGATGCTAAGCCAGTCAAGCAGAAGCTGAGAAAAATGGATCCCAGAATAGAACAACAAGTCAAAGAAGGACTTGAAGATTTGCTCAAAGCAAGATTTATCCGAGCTATTGACTACCCGGATTGGTTAGCCAATATCGTTGTTGTCACAAAGAAAAATGGCAAAGTGAGGATTTGCATAGACTTCAGAGACCTCAATAAGGCAACTCCGAAGGATGACTATCTACTTCCAAGCATCGATCTTCTAGTCGATAGCACGGCAGGACATGCCATGTTCTCTTTCATGGATGGATATTCCGGCTACAATCAGATTAAGTTGGCCACCCGCGATCAATCAAAAACTTCTTTTACTACGCCCTGGGGCACTTTCTGCTATACAGTTATGCCTTTTGGGCTCAAGAATGCTGGAGCAACGTATCAACGGGCAATGGCTGTCATCTTTCACGATCAGATGCGCAAAATCATGGATGCGTATGTTGACGATATCCTCGTGAAATCTAAAGAGGGAGAAGATCACCTCGAAGCACTTGATCAAGTCTTTAAGAGACTCATTCTTTACAAGTTAAGGCTTAACCCGCAAAAATGTGTCTTTGGAGTCGAATCAGGCAAACTGCAGGGTTTTCTGGTCAGCAAAAGGGGAATTGAAATTGACCCAGCCAAAGCAAAGGCTATCATTGATATGCCACCCCTGAAGAATCTCAAAGAACTACGTAGCCTTCAAGGACGTATGCAGTCAATCCGACGATTCATTTCCAATTTGGCGATGAGATGTGAGCCCTTAAACCACTTACTCAGAAAAGGAGTGAAGTTCGAATGGGGGCCAGAATGTCAGCAATCGTTCGATCGAATCAAGAAGTATCTTCTTAATCCTCCCATCCTGAAGCCGCCAGAATTGGAAAAACCTCTTTTATTATACATCTCAGTTAATCAAGTCGCATGCGGTGGATTCTTGGCGCAATACAAAGAAGGCAGCCTGATAGAACACGCCATTTATTATGTGAGTAAGACTTTCATAGATTATGAAAAGAGATACTCTCAAATAGAGAAGACCTGCCTAGCTCTGGTATGGATGTGTCAGAAGCTAAGACACTACCTGTTGGCATCAGAGGTCAAAATCCTGTCTAAACTCAATCCCCTCAAATACATCTTAGAGCAGCCTTTCCTCAGCGGACGAGTCGCAAAATGGCAAGTCTTACTGATGCAGTATGACTTAGAATATGTCTCGCAGCAATCAATCAAAGGCCAAGCAATTGCAGATCAATTGGCGGATTTTCCTCTGGCCGAAGAAGTGAAAGCCGAAGATGACTTCCCTGATGAGCAAATTTGCAATATCCAGCAATTTCCAATCTGGAATTTATTTTTCGATGGTTCTAAGAATATGGCGGGAATAGGCATCGGAATCCTATTAATCACTCCAGAAAAAGAGATGATTCTGTTTTCTCTCAAGTTAGATTTTCAATGAACCCACAATATGGGTGAATATGAAGCCCTGATTCAAGGTCTAAGGATTCTATTAGACTTCAATGTCAAGAGAGTACATGCCTACGGTGACTCATTACTTGTTGTCAATCAAGTTCGAGCCGAATGGCAGGTCAAAGATCAGAAGTTATTTCCCTATCAGAAAATTGTTTCAGCGCTTGTACGCAATTTTGAAGAATTTCAGTTATTCCACATCAAGAGAGATTTCAATCAAGTGGCCGATAGCCTAGCCAGTTTAGGCTCCATTATGACATTCAGAAATGGAGAATCTTGTCGCTCTTTTGAAATTGGCAGACTTGACCAACCTACTTTCATTCCAGCGGAACAGGTAAACCAGGCTGAGCAAAGGAAGAAGCCTTGGTATTACAATATCAAAACTTTCATAGAAACTGGTGAATTTCCTCCAGAACTCTCAAAGAAAGAGAAACGAGCAATCCAGCGTATGTCTACTCGATACTTCATGTTGGCCAATGTCCTCTATCGTCGTGGATTCAGTTCAGAGTATTCCAGATGTTTAGATGAAGACGAAGCCAAAGAAGTCGTGCGAGAAGCACACGAAGGCATTTATGGTGGCCACGTCGGCTACCAAACCCTTGTCAAGCAAATCATAAGAGCAGGGTACTACTGGAAGACTATGCAACAAGACTGTTATCATTATGTGAAGAAGTGTGTACAATGTCAGATACACGCACCTTCTATCCATGCGCCAGCAACATATTTACAATCCGTTGTTTCTCCATGGTCGTTCTCCATGTGGGCCTTCGATGTCGTAGGTCCCATCACTCCTTCAGCTTCAAATGGCCACAAATACTTCCTTGCTGCAACAGAATATTTCACCAAGTGGGTAGAAGCCATCAGTCTCCGCACAGTAGAAGGCCGACACGTGGTCTCTTTTATTCTCAAGAATATCCTTTGCCGTTTCGGCATCCCACATGACATTATGTCAGATAATGGCAGTCATTTCAAGAATGAAAAGATGAAGACATTCTGCTAAAAATTCAAGATCTATCACCATTTTTCTGCTCCATATTATCCTCAAGGGAATGGTCAGGCAGAGACCACCAACAAGATTTTAATTCGTATCTTGGAGCGAACTGTGGAAACAGGCCGTGACTGGCATGAGAAGATCCACGATGCACTATGGGCCTATCGGACCACCATTCGTACACCAACGAATGCTACTCCATCAGAACTGGTCTATGGGACAGAAGTAGTATTGCCGCTACATGTTCAGAAGCCCGCTTTAAAATTTGCTTCACTTCTGCAATTACCTCTTGATCAATACCAGTAGCAGCGACTAGTGCAGCTAGACTTACTCGACGAGAGAAGGCTAAAAGCAGCAGAGCATGCTCAATCCTATCGCCAGAGAGTAGCCAGGTAATATGCGAAATCTATCATCAAAAGAAGATTCAAAGTCAATGATTTAGTACTTCGACCCACAGCTTATCTCAAGCATCGTCCTGGCGTCAAATGGTCGCCAAATTGGGAAGGTCCCTATGTTGTCAAAGAAGCATTACCCCGCAACTCATATCGGCTCATCAATGCCGATGGGGTAGAATTGCCAGATCCTATTAATGCTCGACACTTGAAAAAGTTTTATACTTAAAACATTTATTCTCCTCTTGTAATCCTTCCTATTTTCTTCAAATAATGATCAAACTTTCTTTCTCAATTACACTGGGGCATTTTTAAAATTTTGTTCCGTATGCAGGCAGGATAAACAAATTCCTCATTTCACACACTTGTGCATTCATGTGCATCAATTCATATTCAGTTGCATCCAACTGCATTAACAACAATCTGGTCAGTATTGGGATTTCAACAAACAGTCCCATCACAATTCCTAATGATTCAAAATTGAAAGGTCATCATCCATACTGAACCAAAACCCAGCACTCGAACTGGTATTATTTCAAAATCCAGTATTCAAACTGGTACATTTTCAAAATCCCAAAACCGAGTTCCGACTCGGGTTTTTTATTCAAATCCTTTTCTTTTGTTGATCCGGGTTCCGACTCGTGATCTCTCTACCTCATTCGAGCTCAGATTCGAGCTCTCCATTTTTCTCTGTTGATCCGGGTTCCGACTCGTGATATCTTTACCTCATTCGAGCTCAGATTCAAGCTCTTCATTTTTCTCTGTTGATCCGGGTTCCGACTCGAGATCTTTTTATCTTATCCAAGCTCTAATTCGAGCTCTTCATCATTTTCCTTTGTTGATCCGGGTTCCGACTCGAGATCTCTCTATTCATTTCGAGCTCAGATTCGAGCTCTTCATTTTCTTTTGTTGATCCGGGTTCCGACTCGAGATCTCTTTATTCATTCGAGTTGAGACTCGAGCTTATCATTTTTTTTTGTTGATCCGAGTTCCGACTCGTGATCTCTCTACATTATTCGAGCTCTGACTCGAACTCATCATTCTCCTTTGTTGAGCCTCAGGGTCTGTCAATTCCTCAAATTTGATATTTTGCTCTCCAAATTCCAATTTAAATCTTCAAATCAGGCAATTCTCCAATTTCGACCTCTGGGTCACCCAATTTTCAATTCTCAATTTCAATTACCAATCTCAATTTCGACCTTCGGGTCAATCAATTTCCAATTCTCGACCTTCAGGTCTATCAATTTCCAATTCTCGACCTTCGGGTCAATCAATTTCCAATTCTCGACCTTCGGGTCAACCAATCTCAAATTCGACCTTCGGGTCAATCAATTTCCAATTCTCGACCTTCGGGTCTATCAATTTCCAATTCTCGACCTTCGGGTCAATCAATTTCCAATTCTCGACCTTCGGGTCAACCAATCTCAATTTCGACCTTCGGGTCAATCATTTTCCAATTCTCGACCTTCGGGTCTATCAATTTCCAATTCTCGACCTTCGGGTCAATCAATTTCCATTTCTCGACCTTCGGGTCAACCAATTTCCAATTTTCGACCTTCGGGTCAATCAATTTCCAATTTTCGACCTTCGGGTCAATCAATTTCCAAATTTCGACCTTTAGGTCACTCAATTTCCAAATTTCGACCGTCAGGTCAATCCATTTCCAAATTTCGACCTTTAGGTCACTCAATTTCCAAATTGCGACCTTTGGTCAATCAATTCTCAATTTCGACCTTCGGGTCACACAATTTCAACCTTTTTGGTCAAATCAATTCTCAGTTTCGACCGTCAGGTCATCCAATTTCGACCTTCGGGTCATTCAATTTCCCAGCAACCAATTTTCCAATTTCCAATTTTGACCTTTGGGTCAATCAATCTCAATATCCGATTTCAATTATTTTCTCTTGCGAGAGACCCTTTTAGGGAGAGTTCGAGGGAGCTCGTTCTTTTCGCATGCTATCCAATTCGTTCACTTAGCCCCTTTTTAGGGAGAGTTTGAAGGGACTCGCGTCTTTGTGAACCGTTTGCAAAACAATTTCCAATTTCACACGAGGAACCCTTTTTAAGGGAGAGACTCAACGGAGACTCGCTTTTCTTGTGACCCCCCAATTTCATACTAGGCCATCTTCATCATGAAGGACCCTCTTTGAAGGGAGAGTGTGATGGACTCGTTCCTTTCATGACCCAATTTTCTGACCTCACTATTATCGGCCCCCTTTCCATAAGAAAACCCTAATATTAGGGAGCTTTGACGAAAGCTCATTTTTTCTTCGAAAGTTCGTTTTGCAAACACCTCCTCTTCAGGGAAGAGAGGAGTATTTCTCAATTCCCATTCAGGTAAGGGCTAAGCCTGAGTCTCTCTTTTTGGGGAAAAAGAGAGGAGAATTTTCATCACGGATGCGTTAAGCCGGATTTCAAATACTCACTTTCACTAGGGATTTCAAGAAAATTTTGTCAAATTGTCAATCAAATTATTTGTTGATTTCAGAATATTTATTGCACAAACCTCTATCTCAGTTTACCTTCAGCATCACTTCCAAAAGAGTGAAGCTTTTGCGAAAAGAGACTCAAAACTCAAATTCTTTCTATTGGCCAACCAAAAGGATGAAGGATAAATCCTCAATATGGCCAGAAAAGAAGATTCAATGTTATTGAAAAGCTGTAGATGATCGATATTGATCGCAGTCAATGGCGCATCTTTAAAGGCTATTCTTGTAAGGACGAGGCAGTGAAAATATCCTGAGTGCTAGAAAAGAGAGAGTTCACCCAAGCCCTGTCTCCTCAGAATCACCTAAGCTGCAATTAAATATCCGCAAAAGGGATCTCTCACCTGTCGTCAAGATGAAGGCGAATTAGGCGAGTAGACCCCGGGGCCAAAGAAGATTCGAAACATCTCCAAGATGACGGAGTTTGTGACAGATCCTTCCAGAGAAAGTCCAAAGCACTGTCAAGATGAAGGCAAATGCGATGAACCTCTCGACAATCCCTAAAAGATATTTAATTTCAGCTATCACCCAAAGATCTCCAAACCCATCGTTCAAGAAGGATCGAAACATCTCCAAGTTGAAGGAGTTTGTGACGTACCCTTCCCCAAAAGAGAGAAAGAGAGGAAAAAGAAAGAGAGAAAAAAGTCAAAACATCTCCAAAATGAAGGAGAATGTAGCCAAAACACTAGAGGGTCAAAAGAGTGCAGAAAGATTATCATGAGAGAAGCTCCCAGGATATCAAACTGCCAAATCTATCAAGAATCCTCTTTAAATTTGTGAAATTCTATTATCAATACTCTTTCATCAACGGATTTCATAATATCAAAATTCTCTTTCCTGCTCATATCAAGGAAATTGATAGCTTCCTTGAAGAAGGTCAATTGCAAGCAATTTGGATTTCAAGTCTCGATTCTACGAGGTGAACCTTATTTGGAGGAAATGCTTTGGGTAGAAGAGAAAGAATATCTTTGCAAAAATATGCAACATTTTCAAAATTTTTGAATCAACAACAAAATTTCTAACATTTTGACAATATTTCTAGCTATCCTGACGTGAAGCGAGAGCTTGATGTCCGTCTTTGATACATCCGAACACCAATTTTAAATCCCTCCTAAGGACTTGATTCCTACCCTTCTTTGAGAGCATGAACTCTCAGATTTGCACACTTCCCTGTGTCCCCACTGTCCCACCATAGACAGTCCTATTTCGGTTCGAGGTCGAACCACCAATCATTTCCCGCAAAAGGCAATTTCAAAAGCTGATTTTAGTCTCAGCAATGAGACACCCAAGATCAATCCCTTTTCAAGCTTTAGGGACCCCATTTTCCTTCCTTTTGCAAAACCCCTGTCGGATTTACTGTGCAAAATCCGAAGGTTCCATCATGGTCTCTTCTTTCGAGGATTCCATTTCATTTTTCTGCCCAATCAGGATAAACGTATAAACCTGAGCCTCACTCAAAGAGGTATTTCATTTTTCTGCCCAATCAATATAAGGGTACAAACCTGAGCCTCAATCAAAGAGGTATTCCATTCTCCGCCCGATCAGGATAAGGGTACAAACCTGAGCCTCATCCAAAGAGGTATTTCATTTTCCGCCCGATCAGGATAAGGGTATAAACCTGAGTCTCATTTCGATGAGATATTTCATTCCCCAATCAGGTTAAGGGTCAAACCTGAGCTTCGTTCCATGCGAGGTATTTTTGTCCCATCCAGGTTAAGGGCATAAACCTGAACTTCACTCTCATAGAGTGAATCTTTCCTCTTCATTCTTCGCTTCATATCTACCATCTTCCTCGGGCTAATTTCTCCACACCCAGTCATATCCTTCTAACTGGGGCATTTTTTTTATGTATAGCCCAAATTTGGTGTGTTTTTCTTTGCCACTAAGCTCG
This sequence comes from Nuphar pumila, assembly GCF_984573655.1. Classification (NCBI taxonomy): domain Eukaryota; kingdom Viridiplantae; phylum Streptophyta; class Magnoliopsida; order Nymphaeales; family Nymphaeaceae; genus Nuphar; species Nuphar pumila. The sequence goes on from NC_143256.1 coordinate 55,982,507, forward strand.
GCCATGAGCCGGCTTAGTAGCAAAGAGGGGCATCTGTAAACACCCCAAATTTTCACTCACCTCCCCGACAGTTCCACCAAGCATCATCATTAAACCTCTGGGATCGCCAGAGGGCAAAATGGTCATTTTCCGAGCAGGGAACCTGCAAAATTTCATATTGCATCTACAACTCTCAATTTTTCTCTATTTTTATCTCAGATGTTCAAAATTTTACTCCTGACAGGAGACAGACATCTCCAAAGTCTTGGTTCAAGATTCTATTGCATAAGACATGACAGTGCATATCATTGCATGAGCATTTCAAATCACTGCACTGCACAGCATGTCATTTCGAGGTCCAGAACTCTTGATTTCAAATTTTTCAATCCAGATTAGAATTTCAACTCTTTTCAAAATCGATTTCAAAACCCTGAGTCTTCAAAATTATCAATTCTTCCCATTTTACCCCCAGGACTCTGAATTTCAAAATATTTTCTCAGGAAAACGATCTGGATAGTTTTCAATATGGATTTCAGCCACTTCACCTCAGATTTTTCCCTTTTGACAATTTCAAATATCTCCCTTTTACAAAATTGCCCTACAGGGACCAACTCTTTCCAAAAATTCTTGTTTTACCAATTAGTCCAGATTTTATGAAAATTCCAAAAAGAAGTTGTTGTTTTATCCTTATTTCAGTAAAGAAGCAATGTGGGACCCACACTGAGGTGGTGTCACACAAACTTTTCTTTTGAAAATTTGAATTTTGAAAAACCCAAAAATATAGGAGCCTTGTCCCCTGGATTGGTGCCACTGGTCTTTTCTCTCTCCTCCCATTTCCATGCCAAGTGTCAGTGTGGGGCTACCCTAAGAAGCTGCCACATGTCATCCCATTTATCTGCCATGTGTCACCCTATCCATCCTGCGCCATGTGTCATTCCAAGATTACCAGGAGATGCCAAGTGTCATAGGTTGTCCTGTCTAGAAAAAGTGAAGCTTGTCTCCTCTGAGGTGGCGCCATTTGGAGTGTGTCTCCTGCAGAGGACACATGTCAATCTCTCATTTCCTCAGAAAAAGCAGGTGACATGTGTCATCCTCTACTCTTCTCAGAAAAAGTAGATGCCATGTGTCATTTCCTGCTCTCTTCAGAAAAGCTAGAATTCAAATATTCAAATCTCCTCATAGGTGGCGCAGATCCTGAACTTCACCTTTTCCATGTTGTCTGAGATGGCGCCACATGGCTTGGCCCTCCTTCTCTCCCCTCTGCCACGTGTCATTCTCTGCTTCTTTAGAAAAAGCAAGTGACACATGTCTCCTCCTACCTCCTTCCGAAAAAGTAGAGGACACATGTCTTCTCCCTACTCATTTCAGAAAAGTAGGAGACACATGTCACTCCTGGCTTTCTTCAGAAAAAGCAAACCATTCAAATATTCAAATCTCTTCTTAGGTGGCGCAAATCCAGAGCTCTGATTTTTCCAGATGGCCTATGAGGGCGCCACATGTCCCTTGCCTATCCCTCCTGCCATATGGCATTGTAGGAGCCACCCTGAGGTGGCGCCACATGTCCACCCTCCATTCCTCCAGGGCCAACCTCCATTTAAAATTCAAATCCCCCATAAGGTGGCGCCATCTGAAGAACCTCCTCCAGCAGGCTGACACTTGTTAGATATGGAACCATCCTGGACTGCCACATGTCCAGATCTCCTTTCCTGCAGAAAAAGCAAAATTTCAAACATTTGAACTCCCCAAGAGGTGGCGCCACATGGCATGCCACTACTGTTCCAACTTTACACCTCAGAACACCTTTTGAGGTGGCGCCATTCCAGAACTCCATTTGGCTCCATTTTGTATTTATTTTATTTCTTTTAATAAAAATAGCCCTTTTGAGGTGGCGCCACCTGAGGACTCCCTACAAAAGGTGAGTTTGAATTTCAAATTCCAAGAGAGCACCCTCTGAGGTGGCGCCATCTGGGAGCTTCCTGCAGAGAAAATCAAGCAAACCAAATTTTAAAAAATTTCAAATCCTGCTGAGGTGTCTCACTTACAAAATTCTCATTTTTTATTTTCTCAAAAATCAAAATAGCACCCCTGAGATGGCGCCACATGGAGGGCTCAGATTGAGCCTGTTTGAAATTCGATTTTTTTTCAGAAAGTTTATAAAAACAAGGCTCCACGCCCAGCAGAGGGAGACCATTTTTTGAGAGAAGATCATCTTTTGAGAACTCTTATTGGACTTGAAAATTCGACCTATCCTCTTGAGAATCCAATTTTTGCACTTTGGAATTCACGCCCCCTGTGGCTCAGTGAAGAAGACGGTCGGTCGATTTTGGTGAACCATCCGAAGCCCGGAGCGAAGGACGAACGAAGCTCGTGATAGCCGCCCCTTTCAAAAGCTCCTACGCTGCCTAACGAAACAAGGTGCACCTCTTTTTCGCTTGATTTGATGTCATAGTTCGATTCGAGAGTCGTTTGAAGAAAGAGCTCATCCGAGAGATGGATTGATCTATTCTCATAAAACGACATACATATAAATATTCAATTATGCTTCCTTGATGATTTTTAACATTCATGCATTTAGCTAGGTTTAATTTGCATTTTATTTCATTCATTTAGCATATTCCATGAATTAATTAGGATTAATTTAGCATTTATTTCAATTCTGCTCATTTTCAGTAGGTCTTTGTTTTTGTCAGTCAGTCCACACGTCATTTCATGCATTTATTTTTTATTAAAAATCTCAAAAAAATCACGGAATGCGTCTATAGGTGTCCCTAAAATTGTGCCAAAAATTCGTAGGCATTTGAATTTGTTTACTGCTGTAAACGTTCAAAATGGCAAGTCGGATTTTGTTACCCGGGAGGAGTTTTGAAAATCATTTGCCGACTTGTAAAATCGAGATATCCCTCATGGAAGATCCGATTTTCGATCCGAAAAATGTTCGGAACTCGAGCGAATGTCTAGTTTTTAATATGATTTGTTTAGAGTTTTCTGATTTTTTTTTATGTCTGACAAAAATCAGAGAGTTCGGGACACGTGTTAGAGCCTGATTTGGGTCTCTGAGATCTTGGATCGACTTAGGGCTATGGTTTCTCTTTATGTGTTGCTCCAAATCCAAAACTGTAAAAAGTAAAAGTTATGTCCGAGATGTCCTCTGTTTGCATCTGAAAGCCTGTGATTTTTAGAACAGTGTTGATACCTGCTTCGGATTTTTCTTATCAGTCCCCTATTTGGTCAAATTGGTCTGTTCTATCAACTTAGGAACACAAAGTTATATTTTTATCCATGTTTATGTTGCTCCAATTCCAAAGTCATGAACATCAAAGTTGTTCACGTAGGTGTCGTGAGTACCTCTGATTAATTTCATAAATTTCCATGGCGGTTTTATATTTTTTTAGCGTTTTACATCAGATTAGTGTGATTTTTACCTCTATCAGAACTAAATCCCTTTTTCTGAACTCACCATGGCTCAAATCCTGAGGCTGTAAAAACCAAAAATGTTCCATTTTGGGTATTTTAGCAGTCTGCAAAATATCAAAAGTTTTCATGGTGTAAATCTTGCATTATCATATTAAGCATTGCATTTGGTTCGGATCCATAGGCAAAATCCACCATTTTAGAACTTTCTTTAAATTTTAGCATTTAAATCATATCATGTCGTGATTTTTAGCATTCTAGGCTGTTTATCAGATTAAGTAGATACTTCATACCGAATTTGGTGCAATTTGGAATCCATTTGAGGTTCGGATTAGCCATAATACCAAAACAGGGTCCCACAGGACCCGGATCCAAGTGAAAAACAAGCGAAATTCGTTATTTTGGATAAATTGCAAAATGTCAAATTCTGATTTTACAGTCCTAATGTGTTTAGCAGCATGTCATCATGCCTCATACTGCATTTCATCATCATTGGATTCAATTTGAATTTCGAAATCTCAATTTTACCAAGTTTTCTTTCAAAAACCCTAATTTTAAAGGTATAACTTTAATTTTAGGGGTATTTTAGTTATTTTGACCCCAATTCCGAATTTCAAACTATTTTCCACCGAATTTCTTGCATTTTCATCATTTCAAATATCAAGGAAGCATGAGAATAGGGTTTATATCCAATTAAATCCAATAATTTCATAATATTATTGGAAAATCTTGGAAAAACCCACATATTTAAGCTAACCTTATTTCAAGATTTGGCAGAGACATTCAAAAGAAGGAGCTGAAGTCTGCAAATTTCCATTTATTTCATTTACTTAGTGATGTAATAATGTAAATTTTGGAATAAGATTTTAATTTCTTGCTTAGACTAGGATGCATATCATATAGTTTAAATTTATGCAATATCCTGCTTATATGATTCATGCATTTTTATTTCAAAAAGCACTATGGATGTTCACGAATGGCACGCGCACCAACTCTTAGGGAGTTGATGAACTCGGTGGAATCCATATTTACGGCCCTAGTCGGAATATGGACGAGACCCAGATCCATCATCTTTCTACTAGTCCAATTGAGCCTACACTCTTAGGCTATCTTAAAATGCATATCATATTTTCAACGTTTTCAAAGCATTGTGCATTAAATCAATTAAACTCTGAACATATTCATGACCACAGTCAGGATATGTGAAGGATTTATTTTGACTTAATGCACCTTTTCCAACAAATTTCTCAGAAAATCTTCCAAGATGCATTCATTCACTCATATCATTTGCATCATGAAATCATTGGTTTTCTCATGATCTTCTTAAGAAAATGTCATTTTCAAGAAAATCGATTTCTCAAGAAACTCTAAGAATTTTCCAAAATCGGTTTTCCAAAGATAAGTTTTTCCACAATTTTCCCTGGAAAATGATATTTCTTAAGAGCTTCAAAAGAGTTTTTCAATCTTTATCCAAGATCAAAATCGATTTCCAAGTATTTCAAGGTTAAGATTCTCAGGTTTTCAATTTCCCAAGTTTCAATTGTCCTTTTCCACAAGGGCTTTCCAATAAATTTCCTTCATTTTCCTAAGAAAACCCTCAAAGTGCATGTTTTCCTAAGAAGTGTTTCCCTTTTCAAAGGTTCACCCTTTGTCTCAAGAATCACCTCCATTTTCCCAGGATTTTCAACTATTCATGATTTTCCTACATCTTTATGAACTTTCCCGTGATTTCAAAACCCTTTTCTTCTGAGTTTCCTGAGAAATTGACTTCCATCCTTTTCCTAAGAGAATCTTTTCAACTCCAAATATTTTCCAAGCATACATCATGTTTTCCCAAGCTGCATTTTCCCAAAACCTCATAGCACATGCCTGAATTCTCTGTGCATTTAGGATAGAACATAATTTCGATGATTTAATTAAGTCAAGCACAATTTTGGTCCTTGGTTCGATTACCCCTGTTAAAGGCGGCCGGAACGGTCGAACCTCGTACCGACAGGTCGAGCCCCATCCCATGGATTTTCCCGCAATTTTCAAAACGGAGGCGAGTATTCCAAAACATTTCCCAAAATCCGGTCAAGTTTGAAGCGCGGAAGCGTTTCCCTCTTTCTCTTCCGCAAGGAAGAGGAAGACGGGAAAAATTTTGCGACGATCAACAGGTACAAACCTGAGCTTCCTTTGAGGAGGTATTTCATTTCCCGATCAGGTTAAGGGTTAAACCTGAGCCTCATTTTGATGAGGTATTTCATCTCTCGGTCAGGTTAAGGGTCAAACCTGAGCTTCGTTTCTAAACGAAGTATTTCCCGTCCCATTCAGGTTAAGGGCAAAACCTGAATTTTACTTCTTTTGAAGTAAATTCTTTCTTCTTCATTCTTCATTCTTTATTATTTATTTCATATCTACCATTTTCATCGGGGCTAATATCTTCATATCCAGTCAGATCCTTCTAACTGGGGCATTTTTATAGCCCAAATTTGGTGTGTTTTTCTTTGCCACTAAGCTCGTCTTCAAGCCGGCTTAGTAGCAAAGAGAGGCATCTGTAAACACCCCAAATTTTCCACATCCATTCTCAAACAATCCTTCTCAGGCAGTGCCAACCCTGTTAGGTCAGTGTAGGAGCCAAACCCCAAGTTAGTTTCAGAAAATCACCATTTTACCCATTTTTACTAGGAAAATTACCATTTTACCCCTAGGTCATCCCGGACCCCAGTCAGTCAGAGTCAACCAAACTCATTGATCAGTTCAGAACATTTAGAATATCAGTCATTTCAAGCTCATTTGAGTTCACAGTGAGAAGGCCATTTCCATTTCTGACCATTCCTACCAAAATGGGATCATTTCTTCAAAAATGAACTTATTTCTCACTCAAATCCAAGCCAATTGTCTTCGAGTCAGTCATTCATAGTCAGCCATATTCCCCAGAGTCTAACTTGAGCTCACCAGGAGTTCAAGCGCTCCAGTTTCAATTCAAAATCACTTCCAAGTGTCCAGGAGCTCATTTTAGTCCATTTCAACTCGTTCAGCTGAAATTGAGCTGAGTTCAGTCAATTGAGCTAGTGTTCGAGCTTCGATTTTAGTTCATGTCAGTATTACTGACCTTTGTTTTAACTCAAAGCCAGCTCAGGTTCGTAATTCACTTCGCTCCAGTGATCATTCCGTACCATTTCTCTAAAAATGACAGCTTTTCTTGAAAATTCAGTCGAAAAGGTCAGTTGAGTCAGTGTCTGGTCAGCTCATTGGAGTTTTGAAACCCTAAAACGCAGCTCAATCTAGCTCATCTCAGTTCAATCCAGCTCGAACCTTAATTTCCAGTGTCACTCTAACCCAATAGAGTCCAAAAACCATTTCTTCAACCATTTCGCAAATTTTATCAGTTTTTATGCTTTTTGAACTAGTACAACTGCCAATCAGGGTTTTAAAATCCAAAATTCTTCATTCAAGGTCTGCATTTCGCATGTCATTTCTCATCATTTCATATCATTTCTCAGCATTTCATAACATTTCATCACATTTCATTCCATTTTCGAAGTCCAGAACTCCAGTTTTATAAATTTCAATCCAGATTGAGTTTTAAAAGTTTTCAGAAATCAATTTCAAACCCTGGGTTTTCAAAATTGACATTTTTACCCCCGAGAGTCTAAATTTGGAAATATTTTCTCAAGAAAAATAATCTGGATTTATTTCAAACTCAATTTTTTGAATTCTACACAGGATTTGCTTCGCAACAAGGTATTGAACTTCAAAATCCGAGCTCGTTTCAAAAACTGCCAAAAATAGCTCGTTTCGTCTAGAAATAAATTTGAAAGTATTTTCTCGAGAAAAACAATCTAGATTTCTTCCAAAATTAAATTTTTAAACTCTACATTGGATTTGCTTCGCAATGAGGTATTGAACTTCAAAATCCGTGCTCGTTTCAAAAACTGCCAAAAATAGCTCGTTTTGTCTGGATTTTTTTTGAAAAGACTATTTTACCCCTCTAATCATCAAAATGAATTTCAAAACTGGAATTTGGACCCGCTCTGAGATGGCCCATCCATTTACAATTCTCTTTTATTAAAAAAAAATTTATGTTTCTTTTCAATTTTCTTTTTATTTATTTGTTTTTATTTTATTCGTTTTATTTTTTATTTTTATTTTGTGAGGTGGGACCTGCGAGGGGGTTGCCCAAACCTCCAGTCCACTTCCTTTCTTCTTTTTCCTCCATTTTTTTTTTCATCTTTTTTTTCTTCCTTTTTCTTTCTTTCTTCTTCCTTTTTCTTTCTTTCTTTCTTTCTTTCTTTCCTCCTTTCTTTCCTCTCCCTCCAACTCACGTATGTTATTTTTCCAGCCCCTCCTTCTTCCTCTTTCCCTCTCCTTTTTCTCCCTTTCTTTCCTTTTCTTTCTCCCCTCTTCTTTCCTTTTTCTTCCCTTCCTTCCTTCCTTTCCCTCTTGCCCAACCATTCACGTATGGCTATTTTTCAAAGCCATATCACCTTATTAAACCGTAGTAAGACAGCCACCATTGCAGCACTTGGAACCGGTCTTCAAGCAGCCATCTCTATCTGCATCAAGAGTCCAGCCATTATCCTTGTTGCAGCCCACCTCCAAGCTCCATGCTCCAGCCCCATCGTCTTCAATACCTCCTTCACGCCAGCCACAAAGGAGCAAACTCCAGCAGCCCACCTTCATCCTTCCAGCCACAGCTGGTGCAGCCCTGCTTCAACTCCCAAACATGGCAACATGCCACCCTCAACCTCCAGCAAGTTGTAGCAACCTCCAACTGCCTCGATTGTTGCAGCCAACATAGTCATCCTCCTCTTGCCAGTATATGTGAGCCCAAGATAACGTTTTTTTTTTTACGCAGTTTCTCCCCTTTTCCCATGAATCTACTTTGTGAATCGAGTCCAAGACTGGGTTCACATAGCTAGAAATTTATGTTTTCATGGAAGCTACCATGGAACAGCCATGATTTGGGCTGGATAGGAGAGATTCGTCCGATATATGGACTGGATCTTCTCTTTTCGCAACAATAAAAAAAAAATCATATCTCCCTAGATTTTTTTCTCATTTTAAGCTTTATTCTCATGTCATTCATTTGTTTTATGCAATATAGTTAATCCATGTTATTGAGTAAAGTTAGTTTTAATTCATTTCATTGCTATTTACCTAATGGTTAGTAGGTTTGATTCACATATGATAATCCAGTTATAACTTTATGCTTAATATTTCATTTAAAAATTATAAAAATTTTACTATAGTTAGGTTGATTTGTCTGCGTTATTCTGCCAAAAACCCAGATTCGTTCGGATTTTGGAACCCATCTAAACTGATCAAACCCTAAATCGAGTTTTCTGTCTCTCAGAACTTCCAGTTTGTGCTTTAGCAGACAAGAACCTCCAGCACCACCCTTGTGGGAGATCGGGATTGTCCTCAAAAAATCATAGTGGATTCATGATTAAATCTAATAATGATCTGGATATTTTTAGATTTTTCCAATTAGTTTTGATCTCTGTAAAAAATTGGATTTCCCATCCCTTTGGGAAAATCTCAAGTTTCCTTCGTCAGGGTATAGACAGACTCTAATGCATCGAGTCCGTTCAACCCGTAGCCCGTCTTCAAAAACTTTCAACACAAAAGTTGTTCTTAACATAATTTCCTGTCATTTCACAAAATTTGGGGATTTTTGAAATTGTTTCAGTATTTTTCCTGAAAATTTCTTTTGTCTGACAGATTTCGATACCCCAAAATTTCAGAGATTTAGGTCTCTGATAACAGTGTGCCCTTTTCCAAACCATCACCCGAATCCCAATGATGCAAAAATATCAATTTTTTTTTCTGTTTTTCAGGAACATTTTCCCATAATTTCATCCTTTTTCCCATCTATTTAGTATTTTTCCCACATTTTCTACCAAAACCTGTCTGTTTCCCCTAAATCCTAGAGTCGCCGGATTCCGATCCAACTTGCCAGAGTGGTACAACTCTGACCATAGGTAAAAACCAGAAAGTGTAAACGTCAAAAATCTTTGCCTTAATGTCCTTTGTCACCGGATAAAATTTGGGAAATTTTTATGGAAGTTTGATATCCGAAATCCCATTTAGAATAAACATTTTAGGCAAAAATCACAAAATTTAGGGTTTTTATTTTAATTTCTATATTTAAAAATACAAAAAAATAGATTTTCGATCTACATTCTATTTTTAAGGTTATTTTGGTGTCCATGCCAAATTTGGCTCAATTCCAAGTTTATTTGAGTTACATGTTAGTTTATCTTTAAATTCAGAAGCAAAAATCAGGCGAAAATCAGGTTAAATTTGATATTTTATTATATTTTTGCCATTTTAGGGTTTTTATCATGTACATGAGCATTTAAAATCATATTAGGGTTTATTTCAATGTCATTTGCATTTCACATTTTCTATTTTTGTAAAATTTATTTCAAAAAATCCTGGTTTCAAGACCATAGTCTTGTTATCAGGGGTATTTTGGTCATTTTGACCTAAAATTCGAAATTTGAATTTCTAATTCCATAAATTTCATGCATATCATCATATTTCATCATATTGTATTTGATTTATTTCATTTGATTTTCAAATTTCCAAAATTTACAATATTTCTTTCAGAAAACCCTGATTTCAAGGTCATCAGGGGTATTTTTGTCATTTTGACCCCAATTTCGAATTTTCAAGTTTATTTTCAAAATTTATTCATTATTTATCAAGTTTATATCAAAGGGGGTATGAATTTGGGTTTATATCTGAAAAATATCTGATAAGTTCCCATATTTTCGGATAAATTTAGAAAAACCTACATTTTTGTGCTAACACTGTTTTCTAGTTTTGCAGGAACATTCAAGAAGAAAACTTAGTTACTTTATTTCTTTATTTTATTCAATTCAATGTAAAAAGCAATGTAATATTTGGAATAAGAGTTACATTTCTGCTTAGAATAGGGTTGCATTGCATATAGTCTAATTTCTGCAAATTTCAATATTTGATGTATGATTCATGCACATTTATCTCAAATTCACTATGGTTTACACGAATGACATGTGCAGAAGCTCTTATGGAGTTTATAAACTCGGTGGGATTCGTATTTATGGCCATAGTCAGAATACGAAGAAAACCAAGATTTATGGTCTTCGTATTAGCCACATTCAGCCTACACTCTTAGGCTAACTTCAAAAATGCACTGCATTTCTCAAAAACTCAAAAAGGATTTCCCAATTTCTCGATTGAAATTCACTTTCAAATTCATATTCATTCATTCATTTCATTCAAATTGCACTATTTTCAAATTCATTTTCCAATTCCATTTCAAAAAAAACCAATTTTCCCAAAAATTCCTAAGTCTTTCTCAGGATTTGATTTTCTCAAAATTTTGAGTTTTCCAATGACATTTCAAAGCATTTCCCAAGTTCAAATCAAGATTTTCCAATGTTTTAAAATTCTCAAATCTCAAAATCCCAAGTTTTCAAAAATTGATTTTCCCAAGATTCAAGTTTTCTTGAGAATCCGTTTTCCATCTAAAAAAAATTCATTTTCCAATGAATTTCCTGATTTTCCCAGAATTTCTCAAATCCATTTCCTCAGAAAAGTAATCCAAAACTCAAAATCGATTTTCCAAAGTTCAAGTTTTCCTGAGAAATCACTTTTCAATGCAAATTTTTGATTTCCAACGAAATTCAATAATTTTCCCAAGAATTCCATTTTCAAGCACTTTCCAGTCATTTTCCAATTGCATTTCAATTTTCCAAAGCAAACATCATGTTTCTCAAACTTGCATTATTTTCAAAATTCCATAGCACAAGCCTGATTCTTTGTGCATTCTAGAAAAAATAGAGCATAATTTAGATATTTGGGTCAAGTTAGAGCACATAATTGATCCTTGGTTCAATTACCCCTGGTAAAGGCGCCAGGAACGGTTGAACCTCGTACCGACAGGCAGATCCCATTTTACGGAATTTTCCCGCAAATTTTCAAAACGGAGGTGAGTTAATTTTCAAAACCATTTTCAAAACTTTGGTCGAGTTTGACTCGCGAAATTCGTTTCTCTCTCGCAAGAAAGGGAAAATTTTTTTGCGATGATAACACCTACTGGGCAGACTTTTGTATGTCCCTGCCCCATTTGGCCCAGCAAGGTCTGGACCCACAAGGTCCAGACCATGCTGGTTTGTTGACCCACCATTTGGGGGTCCTTATGGTTAGCCGCTCCCCTTTTGGGAGTTGGCTGGGTTGGCTACTCTGGTCTGAACCCCTGGGTTCAGACCAGGGTCATGTCTTATGACCCAGCTGGGTCTGGTCACCCCGCAACCAGACCCTACTGGTGTGGTCCTACCCAGCCCACATGGGCGTTAGCCCAGCCGAGTCCACTATGGGACTCCCCTTGGGCTTAGTTGGGTAATAGTGCACCCGGGTGAGCTTGGTGCTGGCCCTTGGCTAGTGCTGCAGTCCAGTAGCACTTGGTTTGCACGTAGGGTGCAGACCAAGGTTGGCTTGGGCCCAGTGGCTCAGTCATGCAGCAGGCCCCCTTCGAATCTTGACCTTCCCATTGGCGCCAAGTTGGCACTGGGTGCTAAGGCACCCGACAATGCTTGCTGCCATTAGTGCAGCCATGGGTTGGACTAGGCATCATCCATAGCTCATAGTCTGAGCCATATGCGGGCTCAGACCTGGTGGCCATGACCTTGTTGAGCATCCTGCGGAAGCTCTATAGGTGGCGGTGACTTCCCCTTCATTGCCGCCAACCTACAAAATGAAGGAACATTTTTAAGTGAGGGATTTCGCTTGTGACCAACAAGATCGTTGCGGCCTTGGGCATCCGATGCTCGTGCCCCATTGTCCCATCGTGACAGCGACGTGTGGAGCTTGTGACATATGTCACGCTACACGCTTGCATGTATTTTTCCATTTTCGTCAGACTCTTCTGGCAGATAGTCTTGTTCGTGCCCTATTTTTGCAGGCAAAGTGCGGCTACGTATTTGAAATCGATAATGTGATTCTCATGCGAATGGGATTAAATTAAGTCTCGTTCTCGACACTCGTGAGTGTCGATTTCGTGAAGGTCCTTCGCAGAAGGCTTCGCTATATGAGACTTGCCGCAGTATGATGTTTGGAATATGCGCATTTGGGGAAATACATATTCCAAGCTCAAAACACTTCTCGCATGTACAATAGCAATTATATATGCATTTTGAGCCTCGTGCTGCTCAAAAATAGTGAATTGTGCCATTTTATATACATATTGTTGTATCGTCGCTCACTGATCAATACTTGTGCGAATTTGAGATTTTTTAGCTGTTCTTGTTTCGCACCTGCACTTTGGCACATCCTGACACGTATGTCACTAGTTTTGGTTTGTCCAGTACTTCTTGTTTTGGCTCTCATTCGTATATTGATGGATATACGATCCACCAGAGGCGTGCTTCACACTTGACGTGACATACACTTGAAAACTGAAAACACCATGAGGGTTTAGCACAGTTTGACCTGTTGAGGTTTGGGACTCGGTTGTAGTCTTCAGGCAATGGCCCTGTGTTCGTGAGAGTGAGAACTCAAAAATTTTGATACCCTAGGTGTAAAATGAAAATGGTTTTGAAATCGTCTTCACAGACGATGTGCTCTTTTGTGGCCGTGTGAAGCTGAGCACGTGGATGGGCAGGCTAAGTCCTCGTTTGTGTACCCCACGAGGACCTCGAGGCATAACTACCTCGAGAGGAGGTATGACTTGATGAATGAGCCTAAATAAGATAAATCTATCGTGCCCCATTCACAAAGATGGTCACCCAGGGAGAGGGTGAATGGTACAACCCTGAGTGACACGTCGTTACTACGACCCATTTTTCTAAGGACCTGTAATGTCCTTTGACCTCTAGTCACTCAGAGTTAGGGAGGTTGAGGTTACCCTTTTCAGGGACCTCTACTACTGCAGTAGTACAGATTGCAATCCTTTGCTCCTGCGAAAGGTTTCTCCTAGTTGCGTGCTGCCCGCAGGTAGTTTGACTCGGTCTGTAGCATCCCCGGTTACCACACTAGAATTTGAATAATAGACGTTGGGTGCATGTCTCACAGAATGCGAGGTTTCCTTCGCATACTCGAAGGAGTGATCAAAAGAACATAATTATTAACCAAACAGACTGACATACTGTAGTTATTTACTTGTTTACTTTAGCACTACGCATAGTTCTGTTTAGTTGTTGTACTTTTCTGCTTAGTTCTTGTTCTGTTGCTCTAGTTGATGCACTTGTTACTTCGTAGTTGTAAGTCTTATTGCACATGCACCTACCTGACACGCACTTGTACTTTTATTTAAATGTTTCTAACTGTTTCATCATGCTAGTTATAGCCTGTTACTTAGCATAATTGTATCATGCTGCTTACTGTATGCTTTTCCATAAAAATGATAATGTATGGATGGTTTATCTCACCAACTCGCAAGAGTTCTGACCCCGTGTTATGGGATACAGGTGATGAGTAGACGCAGCGCGATGCGACGACGCACAGTAGGAGACTTGTGATCCACACTTAGCAGCAGATCTTGGCTTCTTCTGGTTTGGGGGTTTAAGGGGTTTTTCCTCTCATTTTGAAAGACTGCTTCATTTTGTTGTATCCAATCTCATTTTGTAATTTTGTAAACATTATGGTAATGAAATGTATTTTGTTTGACACGTGGTTTGCTTTACTTATTGTGGCTCACTCAGACTTGCGGCCTTTGTTTTACCCATGTTTCCCTTTTGTACTTCCATTGATTGATTTCAAAACTCTATATTCAAAAAAAAAATTTTTGCTCAAAAACCAAAGGTTTTACAAAATCGAGGTTTGGGGTGTCACACTCTTCCCTGTCAGCTACACACTCCTTTAGGTGCACCTTACCTTCACAAATACACAGCACATGCACCCACCTCCTTTGCTACCTATTGCGGTCACTTTCCGCATCATTAATGCACAACCCCCTGCTACCTCACCCTCACTGTTTCCATTTTTCAGCATCTGTCCACTCCATTTTTCCATCTCTTTACAACAACTCAAGGAGTTGCTGTGATCATTTTGGTTGCACAGCAGTTCACAGAACTGTTGCAACTTGTATCTTTTCACAACAACTCAATGAGTTGCTGCGACCTGTTTATTTACATAACAATCCTTGCATCAGTAGGCATAACAGCCTCCCCTCCTTCACCTCACATTCACATAATCACCACACCTTCTCACACACTTTGCCATACCTCACCACCCATTCCACCAAAAGCGCCAGTTTAGTTAGGCATCAACTGTAACATCCCAGAATTTCAACTTGGAAAATCCTTTGAATTTTTTTTGTTTTTTTTGTTTTTTTTTTTAAAACCAGAGAGCACAAGTGCGGAAAACCGAAAGGGGAGGACAAGTGGAAACTCTGGGCGGGTCACAGAAGAGAACAACAGAAAAAGGAAACAACTTTTTATTTAATACATTTACTAGTGTACAAATCTCATTTCCCTTATACAAAAACCAAAACTGCCAAGATCCAGCAAGTGTCAAAAGTGTGGGTCCAGAGTCTGCTGCAGCACATCGAGCTCCATCGCATGCCTAAGCAACCTGTATCCCCATAAAACGGGGTCAGTACTCTTTCGAGCTGGTGAGACAAACCAAACTCAAAATACCAAAGTGTGGAAAATGAAGCAGAGCTATTCATGACATACATGGCATGCATATTTACTATAATTAAGCGGTTACAGCACGAGCAAGAGTACAAAACTATAAGTGGAAGTAACTAGCAGGAATTCATGAACAATAACTACGCTACTTCATTTCACAATCCATATCAACTGGTAAAGTATGCATCAAAGAACATAATAATCAAATGTGCTATGAACGGTGTCAGGTAAGTGCAAAAAGGGGACAAGTACAAGTCAACTGAAAGGTAACTAGCTGTAGTAATCATGACAAGAGCTGAAAATGAACAAGCAACCAGAGCAACCATACAATAAGTAACTAAAACAGCCAACCTGAACGGTAACGAGTACTAAGCAGTAAGCGACTATAATAAATGCTGAAATAACTGTAAAGCAGGCACTCAAGGCAGTAACAAACAATACCAAGTGCTGACCAATAAGGCAGCCAAAGTAACAACTGAACAAGGAAGGCAACTGAAGCACAAACTAAGTAAAGTAGCAACTACAGTAAGTCAGCTGATTGGTTAGTCTTTAAGTTCTTCTGATTACTCTTTCGGGTACGCGAAAGAACCTCGCATTCTGTGAGACATGCACCCGGCGTCTGTTATTCAACTTATCGTGTGGTAACCGGGGAAGCTACAGACCGAGTCAACCTCATGCGAGCAGCACATGTCTAGGAGAAAATACTTGCATAGGCAAGGATTGTAATCCATACTACTCGAGTAGTGAGGCCCTAAAAAGGTAACCTCGACCTCCCTAACTCTGAGTGACTGGAGGCCAAAGGGTGCTACAGCTCCTGTCAAAACACGTGTCGTAGTAACGATAAGTCACTCAGGGCTGTACCATCCACCCTCTCCCAAGGTGAACCGTTTTGTGAATGGGGCAAAGCAGGTTTATCTTTCTTAAGGCTCAAGTTCAATCATACCTCCTAACGAGGAATCTACCTCGTGGTCCCCACAAGGTACGCAAAACGAGGACTTGGCCTGCCCATTCACGTGGTCAGCCTCACGCGGCCAACAGAGCACACAGCTCGTGAAAGCAGTCACAACACCATATTATTTATCTCTTATTCAGGGTATATCACACAAGAGTCCACACAACACAAGGGCCACTGCCCGGGGACTCCATTGAGCCAATATCAAGTCATATCATTAATCATACCCTATGGTGTTATATTTTCATTTCATGAAGTAAGGGCACGTGGTGTGCTTACCAAAGCCTCAAGCAAAGTACCTCCTTAGGGTACGCACTACACAACACTGTGCCAGGGTGTGCCAAGTGCAAAGTGTGAGAATATCACAAGTTCTATCTTTTGCACAAATAGAACCACAAAGGCATTGCATATATCATTTCTGAGAGACAGTTAAGTGTACAAGCACATACACATTCACATGCATATGATATTTCATCATAATTCCATTATACAAAGCATTGTCTCTAAAACATTAACAATGGCACTCACATATCCACAAGCAAGGCAAAACAGTACGAGTATGTACTGAACAATCAAGTGTGACCAAGCATCACAATTCAATGCAATAGTATGATTTAAGCGAGTAAATCACAAGTGCGAGTAGTCATACATGAGCAGAATATGACAAGTACACAAACAAGCTAATTCAACATTGCAGAGCAACTTGCCTCATGATGAGACAATTAGAAACATGTGGCCACGGTAAAACTGCTCTCGAACAATTCAAGACAACATACAAAGCATTTATCTTTAATATAAGCGAGCTCATCTCGCAAAGTGAGCCTATAGCTCGAAAAACTCGCCAAGGAGTTCTACGACATGGATAGATCAAGTATAGTCGTACGAACACTCAAGTCTCGTAAAACCCATAGCTACCCAACGAGGGATAAGTACCTTGAAGTGTGTGCAAAAGCCAAGTGTCATGAACAAGGAGGAGACACATGGTTTGAATCATTGAACCCAAAGCATTCAGATGATCTAATCTTGTGCAAACTAATACGCACATGGTTACAGGGAATCGTATCGCACAAAAGCATTCATATGCTTTACATCTGGCGAACACACATAACGAAGAGTGCTACTCCAATACATTTAGCTTAACATTGCCTGCATAACAAAATACATATTTAACTACTCAATTGTTGTCATTAAGGCGGCGATAGAGACCGTGAGTGTAAAAGGATAAAGTGGCAGCTACGTCGTGCAATGGGAAAGTACGGCTAGTCAACCAGCTACCGCATGCGAAAAACTTCGAAGCTACAGGAATGAAGCCCGAACACCTGCTGCACCCAAATCGCAGCAGCAACAACCCAATTCGGTTGTAACAAGGGCCAAACTCTTGCCCAAAGGTGGCAGTACCACCAAGTAGATTGCAGCCAAAGTGTTGCAATCGCCCAACTCGGAATTGAAGTCTCCAAAACACCATAAAGGTGATACTACTATGCGAACCTACGTGGCCCGCTAGTCTAGACAACAGTACAAACCTAGATAGCAGGTTCATCAGGTTGTGAGTCGTAGGTATAAATGCAGCCCCATAGGCTGGAGTCCAGAGCCCTCTAACAAAATTGGAGAATGAGACAAACAGGAAGGAAGAATCCAACAACTATGTTGGAACAGTTCCTCAAAGAGGTCGACAGTCTTACCAACCACACTAATGTAAAGGACATTAAGCGCACACCGGCCTGCCCGGTTTGGGCTGTGCCGCCGAACTGCGGCAACACCCGAGACGAGGTGGTAACACCCCATAAGGGTTCAACTGAAGAAGGAGACGAACCATCAAACTGTATTTTCCCCTATCCCGCACACTACTGGGACCGAATCCCCTAGATGAAATGGGTTTGGTCCCGAAAGAACCACCAAGAATAGTGATGGCAACCAGAAGAGGTACGCATCACAGAATATAAAGTTATTGATGTGACATCGTGAATTGTATGCAGATACTGATGGACACGTATGTGCACCAAGTCACAAGTGCGAGAACTAGTCAAGTGTCAATACAGACATTTTATGCTATGATGGGACAGTTAGAAACAATTGTCACGGTAAGGCGTGACTCGGAAGCTGTGCCAAGGTTCGTAAACCATGTATCGCAACTACAAGCGAGCTCATCTCGTAAGGTGGGGCCATTGCCCACAACAGGACTCGCCAAGGAGTTCTAACAGTCGCATAAGTCTCATAAGACTGCAACTACAACATAAGGGTGCCTCAAACTCCCTTTGTCACACTGAATCATGCATTCAACACAATGAATGTGATGATAACATCAATTCGATGACATATGCCCGAGGTTTCTTACTTAAGTAAAACCTTATTCACTTGAAGGTATTCCACAAGGTATTCGGTTTGCGAATATATATGTATATATGGTGTTCTATACGACACGAACCTACGCACAAGAGCAGGCATTCACATTAGCCGTACTGATGGGTTATCAACCTATTACGTAATTCATTACCTTACTTCGCAACCCTTAACTCAAGATGATTACGTATATAATCACATAGTCGAGACGTGCCATGTATGGCAAGAGGATTGCCACTTCTATACTTATTTCATTGACATGAACCAATGGTTCATTAACTACGCAAAACCCTTATTTCAATTAGGAGCCTATGATAGGGTGCCCATAGCACGAAGATCGCATTCAATAGCAAGGCGAACAATATACACAAGTAGGAGTCCATCGCACCACTACGATGAATTCAATAATTGCCTTATGCATTCATAACCGAATACATACATGTATATATATATATATATATATAATTGTTTTGGTCGAAGAGCGCAATTCATTTCAACACAACAAGTTAAACCATAACGTCGTTGGGGTATTAGACCCTGTTGCTACGTGTGTTCTTGCATCTGCATAGACTGCAGTCTGTAGCCTTACTAAACCACGCTTGAACGCTTAACAACGGGAGGAAAGAAGATATATATACACTCGGCTATTGTGACCATCGGCCACCCCGGTGCCATGGGGCGTAAAGCGCACACATGCAGACCTAAATACTGGGCAGCTCTGCTATGAGACTCGGGGCAGCAGCCAATGTGATGACAGCAGTTTGTATGCTGCTGAAACCGGACCACCTAGACCATGTAGGTCTGGTCCAGAAACAAAAAAGGCCACCAGTGGTGGTCATGGAAGCAAGAAGAGGTACAGGTCTGGACCTAATCGGTCCAGACCCATGATGGGTTGTCATAACAAAGGCGAGGTCTGGAATGGACGTCCAGACCGGGTGTGGTGCTGCCATACAAAACCGTCCAGGTCTGGACCGACTGGTCCAGACCATGGAGGGAGTGCTCCAACCTTGAGCACGGTCTGGACTGAACGTCCAGACCCAGCTGGCCTTAGCCAGCACCAAAAAGAATGGGATGCAGGCCCAGCTGCCTGCACCCAACTGCAACCTACCCGCTGCATGGATGCGGTGAGGTCTGAAACAAAAACCCAAAAATAAGAAGGGGTGAAGAGGGGTAAACACCCCATCCGAACCTTGTCCGGAGCAAGCACTGGGACAGGTCTAGACCATATTCGGTCCAGACCATGTCCGGTCAGAGTAGAGCCCGACCCACTCCTGCTCAAGCTGGTGGGCTCGGCTAAGGGTTATGCCAACCCAAAACAGGAAAAGGAAGGGCGCCTAGAGACTGACCCATTTGTGGTTGGCGTGGGGATCACCCGAAAGCAAACAGGCGTCCAGAAATTTGCTGGACGCCCAAACAGAATTTAAAAAGGGTGGAAGAAGGGAAGGGCTCAGCCCGCCTTCCCCAGTCCGCAGCATCCGGACCCCTAAAGGGGCCCACCCAGCTGGGTATGGCTTGCTAGACAAAAGGGTAGCTCTCCGTCTTCCTAGCCAACCAAAATCATAACTTTATACCAGCCTTGCTGCGACAAATCAACATTCATGAAGAAGACTTAAAGCCTTTAAGGAAAACGCAAGGGCTAAAGTATTATATTGTAGTCACACTATGCTGATGCTTAAACAAGATTTGCAGCGTATCAATAAACGTGCAAACAATGAAAAGTCGAATGGCCTTATGCTACAATGCCAACATTGCATGGGGAAAATGCCTAAAATGTGCTTAACCGAAAGCTTATTCACAACGCATGTAACCCATTCCACAAAAACACATGAATGAAGAATCAAAAACTAAAATGTTCAATCGATAACTCCACTTTAATGCATGCAACCATGCTTAGGAAAAATAACAATGGGGAACCAATAAGACTATCAAAGCATTCTTAAAGCGTAAAACCCACCTATTCAAAAATGCATACTACTTAGCTCAAGAAAATCAACAATGAGAAAAGAAGCCAAATGCCCATTCAAAATCCACGGTAGGTGAAAAGGGTTAAGTGTCTCACCTTCGAGGCTTTAGTGGAGAAGAAGGAAATGAAGGAGGTGCTCACAGTTAGGTGTTGCACCCAACGTGCTGCTACAAGGTTCACACACTCACAAACCCTTTCTCTCACTCACGGTTTTGAAGAAGGGAAAGAGGAGAGAGAAGCTCCTCCCATGAGAAAATCGCCCAAGGGGAAATGGGCTCCCTTTCTCTCTCTTCAATCTCTAAATAGGTAGGTTAGAGAGCATTGGACGGCTGGGATTAACCCAGCTAGGATGGACGGCTGGGGTGCTCCGCGCCCACCCCCTCCTAGAAACCCACGCCCAATGCATGTAGGTCTTTTGAACTTTTAAAAAGTCTTTTAAAAAATGCCACTTAAAAGAGCCTTTATTATTTTGAAATATTACCAGGGTTGCCCTTCCATATGCCCAATCGTTTTCCAGCATTTGAATATGTTTTAAAAACTTTACAAAACTACCATGGGGTGCCAGCCCCATGCTCCTTTTTCTAAAAAGTTGCCCCTCATGATGCTTCATCATGAGCTATTTTGAAAAGATCTATGGCCAATCAAGGTCTCTTTTTCAAATGCCATGCAAAATATTTCAAAAGTGCCACCCTGGTCAACCATGACCAAGAGTGTCCACTAGAGAGGGTGCCCAATGGATTTGGGTCCTTTCCCAGTAGATCCGCTACAAATCTAAAATCGCCTATGTATGTGTTTTCAAAACAATGCTTAATTTACGCACTAAAATATTAGATAAATCCCGATAAATCATTTAGTGCTCTAAATAACCTCAATTAATACAAAATGGTCAAGTTCCTTTAAGAAAGTTGCCTTTCGTTTGCGAGAATTAAGCGTATTAAAATTTCGGGTCCAAAACTCGTAATTCATATGCACTGACGAGGTTTTTACATCGTATAAATCCCAAATTCGGGGACAGACTATAAAAACATATTATAAATTAAACCTCAAAATTTCAAAGGTTAATTCATCCAGAATTAGGCACTTCTTACTTACACAGTATATTTACGCGATTTTCAGGTCGCGCGTTCCAAGCCACAACACAAGGCATAGTCAAAATATACTTAATTACGCAGTATAACCTTGTAATTATGCGTATGCATACATATCAATTCTAAGTAAGCCGTAAACTCCTCAAAAATATTCCTGGACCTTACTTCCTACCCTCCTTAAAAAGGATTTCGTCCGCGAAATCGTAAAACAAGGAGTAACAACAAAATGGTCAGATCTCGTCTGACAATGCCTAATCAGCTACAACTAAGTCTCCCGTAGACTTTTGGGGACAAAACTTGGCAACATGCTCAGGTTGTCCACACTTGAAACACTTGCCATCGAAGAGAGGACAAGTTCCAAGACTGTGATCTATGTCGCATCGTCGACACTTCCACTGAACTTCTAGTCACTGTGGTTGCTTTCGCTGGACAATCGATCGCTGGGATCGCTTACACTGGCGGTTCTGAGATATTTTCTGACGCATCTGCTATCTCTCACGTATCAACGGCTCGACAATCTCAGGATCGGTCTCGTTCTCAAAAGTAGGGAGATTCAAATCTATGGATAGCTTATAGGTTTCTGCACTATTATTCTGCCTATATTGGGTTACGAGCTGAAGATTCACATCCAACTGTTGAATCGCTACCGTTTGTCGTTGCACAACCTCTGCAAGGTTGTTCACAACACTCAAAATATTGTTGTATCTAGTCTCCTGAGTCATCTATCATGACGAAAAGACACAACAAATCAATTAAGAGGTCTAACAACCCTGCTCGCTAAGCGATAATTGCCACAATCATACAGAAATCATGAGCACCCAACACACAAAATCAGGCAACCTTCATCACAATTTAAACAAAAGTCACATTGCCACTCAATCATGCATCAACATGACAGAGAAACATGTTCTACGAACAACGCATACGACACCATATCAGGCCGCTATTGCTAGAAAGGTCAACTTATAGATCACGACTAGCTATATCCATTAATATCAGGAGATCAAAATCACACAAGTTACCCGTCGGATCGCTAGATCTGGGAAACGTACAACCTCACACGGATTTACCGCCCTAGATGGTTTACCTAGTCTTGGATAGTACACTTCCTCATAGTTTACCGTCTCCGCGGCTAATCGGTCTTGGACAGTGCTTCCTCATAGAGATTCACCATGCTAGTCGAATTACCTGGTCTTGGTCATACATACCCTCACAGATGCATACGCAGTAATACATCAATACAATTGATTGATCAAGACAATAGACCGCACTCAGGGTCAGAAACCACTAACAAGGGTTTAGGCACACTGACTAACAACACACATCGTATTACTACTCAAGGGAAAACAGGAAGTAGAATCACACATAAAACAGCAACATGTATCACATTACTTCACATGGCACAACAGAACAAGGAATCACACATTCCTTCAATCAAGGTTCCATGAACCAAAATCATACATTGGATCTAATCATCCGTCGCATGCTCTTAATAATTCTATTCAGATAGCAACATGATCATATCATAAAGGAGATTCACACTATGCTATTTATCACTGCCACTATAAGCATTACAAAAAGCATGCGTAAACAAGTCATCTCAAGCTTAACATGACTAGGATAATAGTTCGATCGTTGCTACGATAAATCAATCGTCCCCACCATACAATGTGGAACGAGAAGGGCGAACCACACAAGTAGTCCCCTCAATCCAACTCAAAAGCTTCAACTCTCGCAGGAGTCTACTCGAAACAGCTTGGGAAACTAGTTACACAATCGTGAATGAACCCTTAGGATCCGACAATTGATATCTTAAGCCCGATATACGAGGCTTAAACACAAAACTGGGTCTTACTTCGGAAGACACCCGAAAAGCACACAAAATCATCAAATCAAGCAGAACAAGTCATGAAACAACAGAACTGAATTAGAAATACTTACAGTGCGATGGTTGATTGCATGCAGAGACTTGAACCACACTTCTTTAACTCCTTTAAAACACTGCTCTGATACCATAACTGTAACACCCCAGAATTTCTACTTGGAAAATCATTTGGATTTTTTTTTTGTTTTTTTTTTTAAAACCAGAGAGTACAACTGCGGAAAACCAAAAGGGGAGGACAAGTGGAAACTCTAGGCGGGTCACAAGAGAGAACAACAGAAAAAGGAAACAACTTCTTATTTAATACATTTACTAGTGTACAAATCTCATTTCCCTTATACAAAAACCAAAACTGCCAAGATCCAGCAAGTGTCAGAAGTGTGGGTCCAGAGTCTGCTGCAGCACATCGAGCTCCATCGCACGCCTAAGCAACCTGTATCCCCATAAAACGGGGTCAGTACTCTTTCGAGCTGATGAGACAAACCAAACTCAAAATACCAAAGTGTGGAAAACGAAGCGGAGCTATTCATGTGTAAACACCCCAAATTTTCACTCACCTCCACGACATTTTCACCAAACATCATCATCCAGCCTTTTGAAATCGCCGGAGGGCAAAATGGTCATTTTCTGAGCCCAGACCTTGCAAAAGTCTAAATTTCATCTGCAACTCCCAAAATTTCTCTATTTTTAGCTCAGATGTTCAAAATTTTATTCCTGACAGAAAACAGGAATCTTCAAGTCTTGGTTCAAGATTATATTGCATAAGACATGGCATTGCATATCATTGCATGAGCATCCCATATCACTGCACTGCACAACATGTCATTTCGAGATCCAAAACTCTTGATTTCAAATTTTTCAATCCAGATTAGAATTTCAACTATTTTTAAAATCGATTTCAAAACCCTGGGTCTTCAAAATTATCAATTCTTCCCATTTTACCCCCAGGACTCTGAATTTCAAAATATTTTCTCAGGAAAACGATCTGGATAGTTTTCAATATGAATTTCAGCCACTTCACCTCAGATTTTGCCCTTTTGACAATTTCAAATATCTTCCTTTTGCAAAATTTTCCTATAGGGGCCAACTCTTTCCAAAAATTCTTGTTTTACCAATTAGTCCAGATTTTATGAAAATTCCAAAAAGAAGTTGTTGTTTTATCCTTATTTCAATAAAGAAGCAATGTGGGACCCATACTGAGGTGGTGTCACACAAGCTTTTCTTTTGAAAATTTGAATTTTGAAAAACCCAAAAATATAGGAGCCTTGTCCCCTGGATTGGTGCCACTTGTCTTTACTCTCTCCTCCCATTTTCATGCCAAGTGTCAGTGTGGGGCTACCTTAAGAACCCACCACATGTCATCCCATTTATCTGCCATGTGTTAGTATCCACCATACCTATCATGCGCCATGTGTCATTTCAAAGAACACCAGGAGATGCCAAGTGTCATAGGTTGTCCTGTCTAGAAAAAGTGGATGCTTGTCTCCTCTGAGGTGGCACCACTTAAAGTGTGTCTCCTGCAGAGGACACGTGTCAACCTCTCCCTCCTTCAGAAAAAGTAGCCTGACACATGTCTCTCCCTACCTTTCTCAGAAAAATAGGAGACATGTGTCACTCCTAGCTTCCTCCAGAAAAGGTAGGCTTGTCCCCTCTGAGGTGGCGCCATTTGAAGAGTGTCTCCTGCAGAGGACACATGTCATTCTCTGCTCTTCTCAAAAAAAGTAGATGCCATGTGTCATTTCCTGCTCTCTTCAGAAAAAGTTAGAATTCAAATATTCAAATCTCTCCATAGGTGGCGCAAATCTTGAACTTCTACCTTTTTCATTTTGTCTGAGATGGCGCCACATGGCTTGGGCCTCCTTCTCTCCCCTCTGCCACGTGTCATTCTCTGCTTCTTTCAGAAAAAGTAGGTGACACATGTCTCCTTCTACCTCCTTCAGAAAAAGTAGAGGACACATGTCACTCTTGGCTTCCATCAGAAAAGCAACCATTCAAAATTTTTAAGACAAGAGCTAGGTGGCGAAAATCCTGGAGTTCTACCTTTTTCTACTTGGCCAAGATGGCGCCACATGTTCCTTGCCTTTCCTAACTGCCACATGGCATCGTAGGAGCCATTCTGAGGAAATGCCACATGTCCATCCTTCATTCCTCCAGAGC
Source organism: Nuphar pumila (assembly GCF_984573655.1). NCBI lineage: Eukaryota > Viridiplantae > Streptophyta > Magnoliopsida > Nymphaeales > Nymphaeaceae > Nuphar > Nuphar pumila. Next base: position 56,007,882 of record NC_143256.1, read on the forward strand.
CAACCTCCATTTGAAATTCAAGTTCACCTTCTGAGGTGGCGCCATTTGAGAAGACTTCTCCAGGCAACTGACACTTGTCTGCCACATGTCCAGACCTCCCTGCATCAGAAAAAGTAGAAAAACCCCCCTCTGAGGTGGCGCATTTTGCTTCCTCCATTCATGTTCTCCTGCCACATGGCATCGTAGGAGCCACTCTGAGGAAATGCCACATGTCAGCCTCTCCTTTCCTGCAGAAAAGTAGAATTTGAATTCCTCTAAGGTGGCACAACCTGCTTCCTCCACTCCTGTCCTTCTGACACATGTCAAGGGCCTCCAGAGATGGCGCCACATGGCATGCTCCTATTGTTTCCAGCTTTACACCTCAAATCACCTTTTAAGGTGACGCCAATCCAGAGTCCCACTTGGCTTCAAATTTTATTTTTATTTTATTTTTAATAAAAGTAGCACACCATGAGGTGGCGGCACCTGAGGGCTCCCTGCAAAAGCCAAATTTGAATTTCAAACCCCAAGATAGCACCCCCTGAGATGGCGCCACATCGAGGGCTCAGATTGAGCCTGTTTGAAATTCAAATTTTTTCAGAAAATCTATAAAAAACAAGGCTCCACGCCCAGCATGAGGAGACCATCTTTGAGAACTTTTTTTTGGACTTGGAAATTCGACCTAGCCTTCTTGAGAATCCGATTTTTGCACTTTGGAATTCACGCCCCCTTTGGCTCAGTGAAGAAGGCACGGTGGGTCGATTTTGGTGAATCATCCGAAGCTCGGATCGAAGGACGAACGAAGCCCGTGATAGCCGCCCCTTTCAAGAGCTTCAACGCTGCCTAACGAAGCAAGGTGCACTTCTTTTTCTCTTGATTTGATTTCATAATTCGATTCGGGAGTCGTTTGAAGAAAGAGCTCATCCGAGAGATGGATTGAGCTATTCTCATAAAATGACATATATAAAAATATTCAATTATGATTTCTTGATGATTTTTAACATTCACGCATTTAGATAGATTTAATTTGCATTTTATTTCATTAATTTAGCACGTTTCATTAATTAATTAAGATTAATTTAGCATTTATTTCAATTCTGCTCATTTTCAGTAGTTCTCTGTTTTTGTCAGTCAGTCCACATGTCATTTCATGCATTTATTTTTTATTAAAAATCCCAAAAAAATCATGGAATGCGCCCTTAGGTGTCCCTAGAATTGTGCCAAAAATTTGGAAGCATTTGAATTTGTTTACTGCGGTAAACGTTCAAAATGACAAGTCGTGTTTTGTTACCCGAGATGCGTTTTAAAAAGTATTTTCCGACTTGTAACATCGAGATCTCCCTGATAGGAGATCCGAATTTCGATCCGAAAGATGTTATGAACTCGGGAGAATGTCTAGTTTGTAACCTGATTTTCTCTGATTTTTCTGATGTATTTCATGTCTGACAAAAATCCGAGAGTTCGGGACACGTGTCAGAGCCTGATTTGGGCCTCTGAGACTTTGGATCGATTTAGGACGATGAGTTCTCTTTGTGTGTTGATCCAAATCCAAAACTGTAAAAATTGAAATTATTTCCGAGGTGTCCTCTGTTTGCATCTGAAAGCCTGTGATTTGTAGAACAATGTTGATACCTGCTTCCAAATTTTCTTGTCAGTCCTCTGTTTTGTCATATTTGTCTGTTCTGTCAATTTAGGATTAAAAAGTTATATTTTTATCTATATTTATGTTGATAAAATGCCAAAGTTATGAACATGAAAGTTGTCCATGTAGGCGTCGTGAGTATCTCTGTTAAATATCATAAATTTCCATGGCTGTTTTTTATTTGTTTAGCATTTTACATCAGATTAGGGTGATTTTTACCTCTGTCAGAACTAAATCCCTGTTACTGAACTCACCATGGCTCAAATCCCGAGGCTGTAAAAACCAAAAATGTTTCATTTAGGGTCCTTTAGCAGTCTGCAAAATATCAAAAGTTTTCATGTAGTAAATCGTGCATTATCATATTAGGCATTGCATTTGGTTCGGATCCATAGGCAAAATCCACCATTTTAAGATTTCCTTTAAATTTTAGTATTCAAATCATGTCATTTCGTGATTTTTAGCATTTTAGGCTGTTTATCAGAGTAGTTAAATGCTTCATACCGAATTTGGTGCAATTTGGAATCCATTTGAGGTTCGGATTAGCCATAATACCAAAATAGGGTCCCGCGGGACCCGAATCCAAGTGAAAAACAAGCGAAATTCGTTATTTTGGATAAATTGCAAAATGTCAAATTCTGATTTTACAGTCCTAATGTGTTTAGCAGCATGTCATCATGCCTCATACTGCATTTCATCATCATTGGATTCAATTTGAATTTCGAAATCTCAATTTTACCAAGTTTTCTTTCAAAAACCCTAATTTTAAAGGTATAACTTTAATTTTAGGGGTATTTTGGTCATTTTGACCCCAATTCCGAATTTCAAACTATTTTCCACCGAATTTTCTGCATTTACATCATTTCAAATATCAAGGAAGCATGAGATTAGGGTTTATGTTCAATTAAATCCAATAATTTCAGAATATTATTGGAAAATCTTGGGAAAACCCACATATTTGAGCTAACCCCATTTCAAGGTTTGGAAGGGACATTCAAAATAAGGAGCTGAAGTCTGAATTTTCCTTTTATTTCATTTATTTAGTGATGTAATAATGTAAATTTTGGAATAAGATTTTAATTTCCTGCTTAGACTAGGATGCATATCATATAGTTTGAATTTATGCAATATCCTGCTTATATGATCCATGCATCTTATTTCAAAAGCACTATGGATGTACACGAATGGCACGTGCACCAACTCTTAGGGAGTTGATGAACTCGGTGGAGTTCATATTTACGGCCCTAGTTGGAATATGGACGAGACTCAGATCCATCATCTTTCTACTAGTCACATTGAGCCTACACTCTTAGGCTATCTTAAAATGCACATCATATTTCTAATATTTTCAAAGTATTGTGCATTAAATCAATTAAACTCTGAACATATTCATGGCCACAGTCAGAATATGTGAAGGATTTATTTTGACTTAATGCACATTTTCCAATAAATTTCTTAGAAAATCTTTTCAAAGTGCATTCATTCACTCATATCATTTGCATCATGAAATCATTGGTTTTTCCATGATTTTCTTAAGAAAACTTCATTCTCAAGAAATCAATTTCCCAAGACACTCTGAAGATTTTCCAAAATCGGTTTTCCCAAGTCAGGTTTTTCCACGTTTTTCCTTGGAAATGTTATTTTCTTAAGATTTTCAAAAAGAGTTTTTCAATCTTCCTCAAAGATCAAAATCGATTTCCAAGTATTTCAAGGGTAAGATTCCCAGGATTTCAATTTCCCAAGTTCAGTTTTTCTTCTCCAATGAGTTTTCCTATAAACTTTTCACCATTTTCCTAAGAAAATTGTCAAAGTCTGAGTTTTCCCGAGAAGTGTTTCCCTTTTCAAATGTTCACCTTTTTCTCAAGAATCACTTCTATTTTGCCAGAACTTTCAACTATTCATGATTTTCCCACAACTTTATGAACTTTTTCGAGATTTCAAATCTTTTCCATCTAAGTTTTCTTGAGAAATTGATTTCCATCATTTGCCTTAGAACTATTTCCAACTCCAAAGCATTTTCCAAGCATACATCATGTTTTTCCAACTTCCATTTTCTAAAAATCTCATAGCACATGCCTGAATTCTCTGCGCATTTAGGATAGAACAGAATTTCGATAATTTCACTAAGTCAAGCACAATTTTGGTCCTTGGTTCGATTACCTCTGTTAAAGGCGACAGGAACGGTCGAACCTCGTACCGACAGGTCGAGCCCCATCCCATGGATTTTCCCGCAATTTTCAAAACGGAGGCGAGTATTTCAAAACAATTTCCAAAATCCAGTCAAGTTTGAATCGCGAAAGTGTTTCCCTCTCTCTTCCGCAAGGAAGGGAAGACGGGGAAAAATTTCGCGACGATAACAGGTTTGGCGACCGTGATGGGACCTGTCCTTGTCTGACCTAAATTATGCTTGACTTAGTTTAATCATCAAAATTATGTTCACAAAATGTCAGCTCTTTTACTTTCAATATCATGTGAGCCTAGGAGCCTAGATTCTGACCTAGCTGACATTGACTGCATATAGACTAGGCATGGTTTGGTAGGACTATATTGAGGAGAAATTTTCATGCTCACATAGACTTAGGTCTAAATACAACTCTCCTTAATTTAGGATCTGAATGCAAACAATGTATGCTTCTTCAAAGGTTTTCAAAATCTATCTCTCTAGGACTTAGAGCCATCTATTTCTTGCATGTGATCATTTTTTTTAAAATCCCAATTACCTATCATTACCCGGTCTTCACGTTGCTGGGCTCTCTTCCAGAACCCTAGTTCGGGACAGAGCCTCACAGTTGGGCCAACTATTTGGGTTAACACCCCCCTACCACGTACCGCAGGCCACAGTCCGAAGTATATCGGTAGGCACTCAAAGATGTTGGTGTGATCATCGCAAAATTTTTCCTCTCTTTATGGTTTCTCTCTCTTCCTTCTCTTTCCCTTTTCTAACCTCTATTCTCCTCCTTTTTGAAGGGAGAAGGATAAAAGAAAGAAAAGAAAGAGAGAAGAGAAAAGAAAGAAAGAGAGAGAGAAGAGGAATTCTTTTGCGGGTTTTCACTTGACCTTTATTTGAAAAATATTTAGAAAATAACTCGCCTCCGTTTTCGCTCGTCGGTACGAGGTTCACTCGTCGGTACGAGGTTCGACCGTTCCTGACGCCTTTACCAGGGGTAATCGAACCAAGAATCGAATCTATGCCTTTTGCTTTGCCTAAATATAATCTAAGAATTTATTCTAACTCTAAATGCACAAAGAATCATGCTTGTGCAATGCAAGGATGTATGCTCTTTTGAAAGATGATTTAAAAAATTTCCAAGTATTCTGAGATGAACTTGGTAAGGGAGTGAAGAAAATGATTTGAATCTAACTTTAGAACTTGAGATAGATCAAAGAAGTTCTAAGTTTTTGAAGTAGGTCAGGATTTTGGAAGAATAAATGAGAAAGAATGACTTGAAGCTTTGAAATGAAAGGAGATGAATGTTTCAAAGTCAAAATCGACTTTGAATTTTAGATTTAAATTTAGAAAAGGAAATGAATGCTTGTGATGGAATTGAATTTGGATTTTTAAGTTTGGAATGGATCTGAGATAATCAAACGGTATTTAGGAATAAAAATGGATTTAGGGAGTTCAGATGAGATCTGAAAATGGAATTGGATTTGAAATCTAGAATTGGGAATAGAGTTGGATCTAAAGATGGATTTAAGATCTGAGATCTGAGATCCGAGATAACATTGGGTTCTGGATCCTAAGATGGATTTGGATTAGAAATCTAAGATCCGGCATGTGATTTGATTTCTGGATCCTAAAACGGAACTGGATCTGAAGTCTGAGATCCAAAAGTGAATCTGGATTCTAGATCCTAAGATGGATTTTGGATCTGAAGTCTAAGATCCAAAGTGGGATTGGATTCTGGATCCTAAGATGGATTTTTGGATCTGAAGTCTGAGATCCAATGTAGAGTTGGACTCTGGATCCTAAGATGGATTTGGATCTGAAGTCTGAGATCCAATGTGAAATTAGAGTCTGGATCCTAAAGGAGAGTTAGACCTGAAGTCTGAGATCTAATGTAGAATTGTTTTAGAAAACTGGATCCAAGTTGATCCCATTTCAGATTTGGAATTTCCAAAATTTGATTTGGGAATTTGAATTTTGAATATGCAAATGAATTCTAAAGTCAGATTGGACTTCGAAGCTTGAATCTGGAATTTAGAAGATGAATCCATATTTCCAATTTTGAATTGAATTTGGAAAATGAAATTCAGGAATTGAATCTTGAATAAATGAATTTCAAAGTCGATTTAGACCTTGAATTTGAAGTTTGAATTTTTGAAATGTAGAAGAGGAAGAGAATCTCAAAGTTAAATTGAACTTTGGATTTGATTTGGAGTATTTGAATATAAATGAATTTGGAATTTCAAAGTCAAATTTGAACTTTGAAATCTGATTTGAAATGAATTTGAAATCTCAGAGTTAGATTGAATTTTGAGATTTAACAATGAAATAGAATCTTGAAAATTGAAAGAATGAATCGGATTTGATAAGGATTGAAGATAGATTTGAAGAAAAATATTTACTTGGAGTTTTTGAAAAATGAATTTTTGAAAATATGATGTAATTTTATCCTAAATGATGAATGAATCTAGATTTTTGAAGTTGGATTTTGAAAAGCTATTCCATTCTTTAAATAAATTAAAATAAGATTGAAGATATAATGCATCCTTGACTATGGTCATTGGATGTATTATATAATAATCTATATTTAAATTCAGGTGAAGAATGAAACATATTTTATGCTTTTATAGAGTTTAAAATGGAATTAATTCTCAATATACCCTGACTATGGTTATTGGTATATATTTTGAGCTAATTCTAAGTTAAACTTTAATAAAAGAAGGAAATATATGATGATTTTGAAAAGAGGGATCCAGTGTGGATCCAGTGTTATTTCATAAAAGATAAAAACACTAAGTCTTGTTTATATCCCGACTATGGCCGTTGATATAAATCATCAACTTAGGATTAATTTACCTCTTACGAAATGATGCACGTGCCATTCGTGTTTCACCATTGTGAGAATTTGAAAATAAAAGGAAAAATGATACGAAGAGAGCAATTTTCAAGACATATATATGTTCATGTATTCTAATCTAATATTACAATCTAACTATTGCAAAATTTTGAATTGGGTTGAGATTCAATTTCTTAAATGGAGAAGAAAGATATAAAGAACTCCAGGTTATCATACAGAAAACAGTTTGCCAAGTACCATGTTGAATCTAGAAGACAATTGATATAATGTACCTTTATACTAACAAAATTCGACACCTCATACTTGGTGGGAAGTCATTCATACATGATATACTAAGATTAACGGAGAATTGTATGCCAAGGTATATGCAAAAGAAAAGAAGAAAGCAATAGAGAGCAGTTACCTGAGTAAATCCCTACATTTATTATTTGTTATTGCATAGGTTCTGCGAAAAATTTCCTTTTATCCTGTTATGAAGATGAGGCATATAAATCACTGCATTATTAGACTTACTGACCTTCTATGATGCCATCAACAGGATGTTATTCAAAACACCAGCTGGTCCTGGGATGAGATTTCAATGAGCAAGCTTCTCCTTTTCTCTTGTGGTGGGCAAGCAATGTGATCAGCACAAGAATTCATTGGTATTAAATCAATCTTAAAAATACATGGCCATCAACTCCATATCAAATAAATAGAGAATGTATGCACATCACAACACATATTTCCAAATAAAACAATAAAGCCTATACATCAATTAAATACCAAGGTGCTTGACACCACATTCTGAGCAAGATTTGGAGGTCACTTGTAAATAGGGAGTTCCACATTCATCGTAGAACTGTACTGGAATAGTTGGCAGCACATGCAAGTGGGCGGCAATATATGTTGTGGATAATGACAGCAGGGTGCTGCTATACAGCGGGAAGGTGTTGTGAAAATCTGGGATTTTGTCAGGGGATAGCATCATGTGAAAATTTACAGTCATTACCCTTGGATTCAGAGGGTAGCGAGATCTAAAGAGGTGATCTCTCTGTTGGCTGAATGGCATAGGTGGCTAAACCTTGTGATTGCAGTATTGGCGCCAGCAATTCTTGTATTGAATAGGTTCATTATGAGCAGATTTTTGTAGCCATGAAACACCTTAAGTGAACCACAATTTCTCCCCTTTATATCGGCTCCTTTCAATCTTGAGAAATGAATTTGACATGCCCAATGAAATGCAGAAGCTGAAATGTGATGCGCAGATGCCCTGATGACCAAAATACAAAACATGTAGCAAATGAGCCAAATGAGATATAAAGTGTGATTTCAATGATTCAGAGACAATACTGATAAAGAACATCAGTGATTTTGAGCTTTCAGTAGGCTTATCTTCGAACCGGTCACTTTCACCACAGGATGACCCCTAATCAATTTATCCAGACGCATAATAACTTAGTTACCTTCAGCAGATTTTGAATTGTCACAAAGGTACTCACATCAGCGCAGGTATAGCCTTTGGTCTTCAAAGGAGATCATTAAGAAAAGATGAATCATGGTCATCTTTTATGTGCAAAACCATACATCTGTCATACTCTTGTAAATAGATGCTGTAAAAATGAGAGGTGCAACAACATGAAGCATAATGAACACAGTAAGGTGGGTGAATGCAAGTATTGAAAATGCTGGAGATATGGATAAGTAGGGGTTACGCAGGGAAGAGTAAAGGGCATTATTCTACAGCAATGCAAGAAAAGGAAATGTTATGCTACAACAACTTACAGAAGACAGGATGACGATTACAACAATTTTACCTGTTCTGCAGAATCCGATGATTTAATGTACATATGCTGGGTATCATGGTGGAGTACTAACTTCTATATATATATTTTTTTATGAACGCGAACCGCAGGGCAACAGATCCATGATGGCCGAATAGTTGACAGGAACCACCACCTGGATGAACTAGAGACAACACCACCTTGAAGTTGAAGCTATTTTCGTGACCATTATCCAAACGATTGTTGTCAATGTCACCTAAGTCATGAGAGATTGATGGAAAACCAAACAACACCCTTTTCTTTTTCTTTCTTTTCCTTTTTTTTTTTTTTTTTACCAAATTTCATCAGTCCATCACTTGCAGATGAATGATAGTTGTATAATCATGAACCTAGGATATTCCTAGCATCAGAAACTTTGAAGACAAATGGGTAATCATGTAACTGAGTAGACTGATATTTTCAAAATTTTCAAGGTAACTGCTAAAAATGGCTTTCATGTTTTGAATTCTACAGATGTAGCCCCATTGACAAATGCATATAATGCACAGCCAAGAGAAGTAATCTGGAGGACAGATCAGACCCCATCTCTTGTAGGCAAGTCATTGAAACTCACATTAAAGCTTAGGGGCTTGATTTAATAAAACAGAATTCACAGCTGAACTTGGAATGAGGGTTACTGTGAAACTCAACCGACATTCTCTTTTTTTTATATGATTCAGAAGCATTCACGAAAGAGCCCCTCATACTTTGTGATCAATCATTCTACGAGACATTATTTCCTACAAATGCCGTGATTCCAAAGTGCCTTTTCTGCAGGAAGCAAATTTCCACAATGAGCACACATAATAAAATTTTGCTTACAGCTAGGTCGAATCAATGTGTATATAGTTACATTTGCCCAACAAAACGCACAAATAACAAAAAAAAAAAATTGGTTAAACACCTGTGATTTAACCACACACACCCAATGTACCAATGAAAGGGATGCAACTGTCGTGAAGGCCTTACCTGGTAGAACAGACCAAGAACTTCTCCATAACCTCTAGCTTGACCATGTGCAGATAGCAAATATTTGAATAAAACAGAACCCATATTGTTAACTCCAGAGAAAATTTGATATCAGTTACATTTTCACACTTTTGAGTTCATAATCTCAGATGGATTTTTTTTTTGGCTGCTGGAGGACAAATCAACCTGTTTCAAAAGGGTAACTAATCCTCACAATCTTATCAATAGGGTGAACAAAAGGATACAAATACAGGGTTGGATCCCGCGCAGGGAAACTAATGATGCTATTGACCACGTCCGAAAATAGGAAATGCAATAATATAGAAGATCACCCAAATACAGCAATATTGTGAAAGAGTTATACCAGGTAAGATGAAATACATCGGAAGTATATAAAAAAATGAATGTATAGTCACAACGAAATAAAATGAAATTGCTAATAACGTGAAAAGGGAAATGCAAGAACAAAATGGAAATGCTGAACCATATTTGGTGAAGCTGAAAATCAAAACCGAACTGCAGAAGTCAAGTAAAACCTATCAATCAAAATAAAAATTGGAATCCTACAGGATGAAGCAAAACATGTGACGTGATAGGTTGTACATTATAACCTTAATGACGAAAAAGAAGAAGAATCTAAATACTGTGGTGTAGAGGACAATAGGAATTCAGGACCAGAGGGTACAAGTGATGGAGTTAACAAGCCATTGAATATGATATAATCAGCAGACACTCAAAACAGAAAGCAGTAAAGTCTAAATATTAAGAGATAGCCGAAAAAAAAAAAATTTGAGAGGAGAAAGAAAGATATAAGCCCCTCAGCAACAGGAAAGTGAAAATTAATTATAAAATGGAAACTAAAGTAAGTGCAAGAAAAACCAAAATCAACCGTGAGCCAGAATACAAAAGTAAGTAAAATGGAAAGCGTAAAGGGAATGGGTTCAACAGAGAAATTGGTATTATCAATAGAAAATCTAGATCAAAAGTTAAAATAAAAGAATGCTGAATCCATTAATATTCAAATTGCTTAAACATAAAGGAAACTTTAAAAGGAAAGAACGAAATGAGTGTTGGAGTCGGATTGCCCAATTGATATAGCAACAACAAAAGGGGGGTCGATCCTGCTATATGCAGGTCGATCCCACCATCTTGCATTATGATAATAAAAAAAAGGGAAATGTAAGAGGAAAACAAAGATCAAAGGAAAACAAAACAAACAAAATAAAGCAATGCTATGAAAAGGAAAAGAGTTTTTGAAAGGGATCAAAGCAGGAATTTACTTACTTGTGGCTGCAGATGTTTTTGAACAGTCGACTTCCTTCAGCCGGATAAGGGAATCGGGAAAGAGAAAGCTGAGAGAAGAGATAAGAGGAAGAGGGGAATCGAGGGGTGAAGAAGCGGTATTGCTGAAGAAGGGAAATGGGGAGGTGATAACGGATCGTGAAAGAGGAAATGGAGAGGTGAAGAAGCGGTCATGCATGAAGAAGAGGGTGCGGGGGTGAAGAAGCGGTGGTTTTAGGGTTTTCTGCGTGGTTCCTTTATAGGGGAGAAGGAGGTTCGCGAAGGAAGAAAATGGTTGAAGATGAAGGGCTTAGGGAGAACCAGTCGATTAGAAGGCTGATGGAGCGCTGATGGATGAGAATGGAGGGGAAAGGCGCCATGGATCACCTGCGATAAGGAGAAGGTCTTCCCATTCGACCCCTTGCGAAGGGTTTTTACCAAAACCCTAAAAAAATGAGTTCAAAAAGGGGCCCCTTTATTTTTAAGTTTTTGCAAAGAGGGGCTCCCTAACAAAACTTTTTTACAAAAGAAGTTTTTCTCAAAACCCGATTTTTCAAAAGAGTGTTTTTCAAAAGGTTTTTGCAAAAGAATGGTTTTTTTTTGTATTTTATTTTATTTTATTTTTTTGTTGTTCTTTTCTGAGTATTTTGATTTTTTTGTATTTTTGGAATAAAAACCTGAGAAAATAAAGACTAAATCCTAATTTTTTTGTATTTTTCTAAAAAGACTATTTACAAAAGTATCTTCCTGAGAATTTCAGACCATTTCGGGAAAATTTCTTCAAAAAAGAGGGTTTGGACCCCGGTTTTGAGAAAATATTCAAGTTTTGACACTCGAATCGAGAAATATGATTTGATGGATCTAAACAGATGTCGGAAGGACTATCCGAGCTATTTAAAAATTATTTTTGGTATTTTCTATAATTTTAATTTAAAATTTGGACAATGTGACTCAGATTTGGATCTGGACAACAGATCCTGGTCCAAAATCAATTTAAACATATACAATGAATTTAATTTCAGTAAAACTTGAGAAATGAACTGAAATTTAGAAAAAAAATGAATTTAGGGGCAGAAAGGGAATATTTAAAAGATTTTGAAAAATTTGGGGTGTTCACAGAAAACCTTACCTTAGAACCGGAGTTGAAATCCTATGCCACGTACCTCGGATTTCGGTTCGAGTATATCGGCATAACTGAATTAGACAAAGATGATCTGAACCTAGAGTTAGGATTAAGGTCCTACAGCTGTTTTCAAATTGATGCATCTAGAGTCAGCCTTTTAGGGAGTGCTGAATGTGCATAAATGTTTGTGCAGGATGTGATTGTATGTATGATTTTCTCAATTCTTTATATTTCCCAAAGTTTTTTTTTCAACTCATTAGGTCTTTTTCTCAAACCCTGGATGATTTTCTCAAATATCCAATTTCTTTCAAAATTCCAGGCGATTTTTTATTCTACCATTCTACTGGATCTCGAATTTCCAACTGCATTTTTTTATCCTGCCTGCAAAATTTTTTCAAAATTTCTCACATTTTCCTAAGTCTCATTCTGAGTCTTTCTCTGTTTTCAGTTCAATGCCATCCAATCAAGTCGATCCTATCTTTCCTGAAGGTCACATCTCCTACGAGGTGCGACAAGGTCGTCCTGAACATCGAGCCCTTAGCACCGGAACTTTCATTCCCCGGTGGTACTATTCCTGGCTAAAAAGCTTTTCCCGAATGTTCCCGGACCATTTGAGCGAGTGCAGATTAGAACTGGCGTCAGCAGTCGGAAAGCAGACCATCAATGGCAACCTGATCCATGCAATGGCGGAGCGATGGAATCCACGGACGTGCACCTTTTGGTTTCCATGGGGAGAGATGACCATTTTAATGGATGAATATTCAGAAATCATGGGGTTAACAGAACCAGCCGGTCAACCAGGAGACCCATTAGAGCATCAATTCCTTATCAATGTCAAGGGTTTGGACCCCCGAGACTCCTTAGCTCGTATGACAGGCCGTCGATCTTGGCCTCTGATCCAGTTGGAAGGAAATGAATATGTTGACCTACTTGAGTTGTACCGCCAGTACGGGACCTTCGTCGAAGTCAGCTCGCTATCAAGAACAACCAAAGAAAGGATTCAGAATGCAATGGTTCTGTGCACTATAGGATTATCCCTCTTCCCAGATAGACAAAACTACATGGACATCAGAATAATTCAGCTTATGAGAAGATGGGGAAGTCGGCAAACCAATCGCCTTTCCATAGCCATGGCAGCGCTCGCCTTCCTATATCGACGTCTGACTGGATTCTCACATGGAGAATCCATTTTAGTTGAAGGATGCATCTACGCACTTCAGTCATGGTTTTTCCAACATGTTCCAGCCTGAGCAAGCTCTTTCAGATACAATGGTCAAGAACTTCTCCCAGTATCGCAGTACCAAATCATGATCAACAGCATTCAGGAAGATGACATTGTTTGGGACTATTTTGATCGGCAACTATCCCCTCTCAGATATACGTACGCTTATGGCAAGCGGTTCAAGTTGCTGGGACCTTTCTTCTGCACTTACTACCAACCAGAGAGATGTGTTCGGCAGTTCTCCCAGAGGCAGCAGTATGTCGAAGCCCGACTGTTATCAGGAGCTATGGCAGAGTTCGATCTCACCTCCGCATAATGGTCCGGGGCATATCATTCTACCCGCTACAGCTGGGATTCCTTTGTCTCTCTTAAAATCTTTCCAGGTCCTAGAGTGTCTGCCGACTATCATGAATGGTGGCAAATTGTTTGTCCCCCACCTCTTTGTCAAGATCAATAAAGTCATGTTTCCTCATTTCTATAAAATTGTCTCTCTTTCCATTGTGGTTTGACGACCTCGCCTAGGTAACAAGGCATATTTTTGTTGTTTATTTCTTTTGCAGAAGGAATGACAACACAATTGTCGTGATTTCCGCGACGACTCAGTCCCTAGTAATGGGACATCTTTTCCAAATTGTCTACCATATTTTCAGCAAATATTTCTTCCAAAAAATCAATTCCTACAAAATCTAATCAGGTCTTTGCCTTGCAGAGAGCATCCACAGCATTTGATGGTGCAAACAAGATCAGGCAAAAGGATAGCAACACCGCAGTACTCGTCAGCCTCGGAAGAAGAAATGGGTTCCCCCCGATCCGAGAAGAGTCAAGAGCAGCAACAAGAATATGATGGCATAGACCCTCAAATGTATGCCATGTTTCGAAAAATGATGAACAAAATGATGAATGAGCAGCCCGGAACCAGCTCAGAAAGGAACTCATTCAGAGAAAAGTTCCATGGTCACAGGGGTAAGAAGGCTCCCAAGAAGCAAATCCAGCCAGAAGAGATTTCAGATGAATCAGACTCAACTGAAAATACTGATGAAGAATATGAGGTGCCTCCGGCATTTCAGAAACGTGGCCAAAGTAAAAGCCGCAGATCAAAAAGCCGAGATGCAGAAGAACCCTTACAAGCGCAGTTCAAGGAAATGGCCCGAGTTGTCAAGGATCTGCAAGCCCGCGACAAGGGCAAGAAAGTCTTCACCAGTGAGGACTTCTATGAAGGCTTAGAAGGGGATGATGATCTGGAGAATCTCCCCCGTAAATTCATCAAGTTCGATGGTTCTGGCGACCCAAAAGCTCATCTCGCCACATTCTTCGTAGAGTGCTCTCGGTTCAAAAGGGACAATAGAGCACTATTTCTATGCTTCCCCCGCAGCTTGGAAGGAGTTGCAGCCAAGTGGTATGCTGAGCATATCAACCCAATCGAGCTTAAGGAGTTCGACAAAGTTGTGAATCTGTTTATTGAACGCTTCTTGTTCAACACAGAAGCGTTGCCTACATTGAATCATCTCTGCAGTTTGAGGCAGAACGAGAATGAAAGGCGCGGGACTTCATTCACAGATGGAGATCGGCCTGCAACAAAATGAGAGATCCTATCTCGGAAAGGCATGCCCTGTCCCTAATCCTCAACAACTTTTCACAGCCGTTAAGAGGATTGATCTCCAGAGCACCATCCAGGACCTTCATTGAGCTGACAGAACGAGCCAACTGGCTCGAACTAAGTGTGGAAAATGGAGTCTATGAAGGCTTCACCTTTTCCAAGAACAACTCCCAAGGTGAGCAGAAGAAGAAAGCTCACTTTACTTATTCTGCCAACAGCAGCAACAAAGGCCGAAATCAGCACAAAGGGCAGAAGAAAGATTACTGCTACAGCTCAGGCAGTTCAAACCACAAAGACCAGAAAGGAAAGCCTGCTCCTCAGTATAGCAAGCCTCCTTAGCAGGATCAAGGGCCGAAACTGCATGAGAAGACCAAACATGAAGGATGGAGTTACGACAGAAAATTTACTCCTCTTGACCAATCACTCGAGGATGTGCTCGAGTACATGCTATCAAAGGAAATGGTTAAGTTGCCCAGATTGGCCGATCTCCCTGTGCCCATGGGGAAATGGAAAGATCAGTTCTGCAAGTTCCACAGGACAGTGGGACACAACACTGAGAACTGCTTTGTTCTCAAAAACATTATACAAGACCTCATCGAAAAACATCTTCTAGTGGAAGGAGAAGAAGAAGAGAAGATGGACATTCTCAATCACCCCTTCCCTTCGCACACCACAGCTGTAGTGTCTACGCGGCCATTTCTACCACACGAGCATATCAAGCCATGTTCTGCACAAGATCTACAAGTTCAGCATCAGGTGTCAGTGCTACGATAAGCAGCTCCTGATTCCAAGAAGATGAACTTAATTTCAGCATTCGGCAAAATGAAAGTTTCGGAAGCATCTATGAAGTCAGCCCCCAAGTCAAAGGGAACTCCTGACTTCTTCAAGCAAATTATCAAACCTAGGCTGGAGAATTCAAGTCAGAAGCCTCTGACTGCTTTATCCAATGTCTCCATCCTTGACTTGGCCAAGAATTCTAGCAAGCACCAGCAAGTACTGGATGATTTACTCAGGAAAATCAAGGTTAAGCCCAGTACCACTCCTGAAGATATGGCACAGATTGTGAACTCCGCCATGACCAATGCACCAATTACCTTCTCGGATGAGGACCTTCCAAAGCCTCATTCCTTCCATAATAATGCTCTTTACATCGTCGTTCGGGTAAGGGGAATGACAGTACCCCATGTGCTAGTAGATGGAGGCAGCAGCCTCAATATATGTCCCGAGATGACCGCAAAAGCATTAGGGATCAAAGATGAAGAATACATCCCAGATCCCATCACAATATATGGTTTTGACAACCATGGTCAAACGACAAAAGGGAAGATATTTCTGGAGGTATTCGTCAACTATTCGGTGCACTCCGTCCTTTTCCATGTGGTTAATGTGCCACCCACCTATAACTTGCTACTCGGAAGGACGTGGATTCACAATCCTAATGCAGTGCCTTCCACCCTCCATCAATGCGTGAAATGGTCAAAAGGTGGAATGCTTACCACTATACTGGGAGAAGACCCAGAAGAAAGGCTCCTGCAGCCCATGATTCCTCGGCCATCATTCAACGCGGATATTTCCAGCATCAGGGAAAGTGAAGAGATCAATCTCGGAGAGAATCGAGAGATACTTCAAGCATCCTCAGAACTATCTCTGCACACGGTAGCCATGAATTGATGGAGAGGTCCTCAATTCTTCAAGGTTGGAGGCCGAATCGACTACAGCACCATTAAGGATCACCCATTGTTTCCACAATTCATGAAGTCAATAAAGGGATTTGAGTTACTCCTGAAGCATGGTTATCAACCCTTCAAGGGACTCGGCAAGAATGAGGACGGCCGCATCGAGCCAGTGATCCAAAAACATCGTCCCCACAGAGCAGGACTAGGGTTCTCCGGAGGAAGCTCGTCAAAGAAGACTGTTTTTGTCAAAGGGGCACAATAAAGGCCATTTGTTATTTCTTTCCATTCTTTCCAAAATAAATGTCTCATTTTATCAAATGTCATTGACCAATTCAATCAATAAAATTCCAAGTTTCTTTGTCTATCCGGATGCCATCTACTCCCTTTCTGTCTATCTCTTCATTTTATAATTCAATGCCATTTTATGCATGGTTCTCTTCAAATGATTGCTTGTCTTACTATAGGCCGATTTATCTAAACCAGATTTCTTCTCCAAAATTTCAGAATGACTTCTCGGACAATCAAGAAGCTCGTTCTCAATCCCAAGGCTTTTCAGAAATCGGCAGCAATTCACAGAATCAAAGCAAGTATCGAAAATGATAAGATTGCAAAGCAGTCAGATGATTGTGCAGAATACGACCAGTCTCTTCAGGAATTACCAGAGTTCGCCGCTGTTCAGAAGCAAGATGAACCATCTCCTCTAGTACAAGATCCAACCGAAGATGTTAATATCAGTTCAGAGGAAGATCCCAAAATTCTCCAGATCGGAACCAGTCTGAGTCCAGAAGAAAAGAAAAGGCTTACAGATTTTCTCAAGCGGCATGAAGAAGTGTTCTTATGGACATATGAAGACATGCCGGGCTTAGACCCCAAATTGGACGAACACCGTCTTGTCTTGAAACCAGATGCTAAGCCAGTTAAGCAAAAACTGAGAAAAATGGATCCCACAATAGAACAACAAGTCAAGGAAGGACTTGAAGATCTGCTCAAAGCAGGATTTATCCGAGCTATTAACTACCCAGATTGGTTAGCCAATATCGTCGTTGTCCCAAAGAAAAGTGGCAAAGTAAGGATCTGCATAGACTTCAGAGACCTCAACAAGGCAACTCCGAAGGATGACTATCCACTTCCAAGCATCGATCTTCTAGTCGATAGCACGGCAGGACATGCTATGTTCTCTTTTATGGATGGATATTCTGGCTACAATCAGATTAAGTTGGCCGCCCGCGACCAATCAAAAACTTCCTTCACTACGCCTTGGGGCACTTTCTGCTATACAGTTATGCCTTTTGGGCTCAAGAATGCTGGAGCAACATATCAACGAGCAATGGCCGTTATCTTTCACGATCAGATGCGCAAAATCATGGATGCGTATGTTGACGATATCCTCATGAAATCTAAAGAGGGAGAAGATCACCTCGAAGCGCTTGACCAAGTCTTTTAGGGACTCATCCTTTATAAGTTAAGGCTTAACACACAAAAATGTGTCTTTAGAGTCGAATCAGGGAAACTGTTGGGTTTTCTAGTCAGCAAAAAGGGAATTGAAGTCAACCCAGCCAAAGCAAAGGCTATCATTGATATGCCACCCTCGAAGAACCTTAAAGAATTGCGTAGCCTTCAGGGACGTATGCAATCAATCCTGCGATTTATTTCCAATTTGGCAATGAGATGCGAACCTTTCAACCACTTGCTCAAAAAAGGAGTGAAGTTCGAATGGGGACCGGAATGTCAACAATCGTTCGATCGGATCAAAAAGTATCTTCTCAATCCTCCAATCCTGAAACCGCCAGAATTGGGAAAACCTCTTTTATTATATATCTCAGTCAATCAAGTCGCATGCGGCGGATTCTTGGCGCAATATAAAGAAGGCAGCTTGATAGAGCACGCCATCTATTATGTGAGTAAGACTTTCATAGATTATGAAAAGAAATACTCTCACATAGAGAAGACCTGCCTAGCTCTGGTATGGATGTGTCAGAAGCTAAGACACTACCTGCTAGCATCTGAAGTCAAAATCTTGTCTAAACTCAATCCTCTCATGTACATCTTGGAGCAACCTTTCCTAAGCGGACGGGTCGCAAAATGGCAAGTCTTACTGATGCAGTATGACTTAGAATATGTCTCGCAGCAATCAATCAAAGGCCAAGCAATTGCAGATCA
Source organism: Nuphar pumila (assembly GCF_984573655.1). Lineage (NCBI taxonomy): Eukaryota > Viridiplantae > Streptophyta > Magnoliopsida > Nymphaeales > Nymphaeaceae > Nuphar > Nuphar pumila. The sequence goes on from NC_143256.1 coordinate 56,026,354, forward strand.
ATTGGCGGATTTTCCTCTGGCAGAAGAAGTGAAAGCCGAAGATGACTTCCCTGATGAGCAAATTTGCAATATCCAGCAATTTCCAGTCTGGAATTTATTTTTCGATGGTTCTAAGAACATGGCCGGAATAGGCATCGGAATCCTATTAATCACTCCTGAGAAGGAGATGATTCCATTTTCTCTCAAGTTAGATTTTCAATGTACCCACAATATGGCTGAATATGAAGCCCTGATTCAAGGTCTAAAGATTCTACTAGACTTCAATGTTAAGAGAGTGCATGCCTACGGCGACTCATTACTTGTTGTCAATCAAGTTCGAGCCGAATGGCAAGTCAAAGATCAGAAGCTATTTCCCTATCAGAAAATTGTTTCAGCTCTTGTCAACAAGTTTGAAGAATTTCAGCTCTTCCATATCAAGAGAGATTTTAATCAAGTGGTCGATAGCCTAGCCAGTTTAGACTCCATTATGGCATTCAAGAATGGAGAATCTTGTCGCTCTTTTAAAATTGGCAGACTTGACCAACCTGCTTTTCTTCCAACAGAACAAGTAAACCAAGCTGAGCAAAGGAAGAAACCTTGGTATTACAATATCAAAACTTTCATAGAAACTGGCGAATTTCCTCCAGAACTCTCAAAGAAAGAGCAGCGAGCAATCTAGCGTATGTCTACTCGATACTTCATTTTGTCTTATGTCCTCTATCGTCGAGGATTCAGTTCAGAGTATTCCAGATGTTTAGACGAAGACGAAGCCAAAGAAGTCGTGCGAGAAGCACACGAAGGCATTTGTAGTGGCCACGTCGGCTACCAAACCCTTGTCAAACAGATCGTCAGAGAAGGTTACTACTAGAAGACTATGCAACAAGACTGTTATCATTATGTGAAGAAGTGTGTGCAATGCCAGATACACGCACCTTCTATTCATGCTCCGACAACTTATTTGCAATCTGTTGTTTCTCCATGGCCGTTCTCCATGTGGGCCTTCGATGTCGTAGGTCCCATCACTCCTTCAGCTTCAAATGACCACAAATACTTCCTTGCCGCAACAGAATATTAAACCAAGTGGGTAGAAGCTATCACTCTTCGCACCGTAGAAGGACGACATGTAGTCTCTTTCATTCACAAGAACATCCTTTGCCGTTTCGGCATCCCACATGACATTGTGTCAGACAATGGTAGTCATTTCAAGAATGAAAAGATGAAGACATTCTGCTCAAAATTCAAGATCTATCACCATTTTTTCGCTCCATATTATCCTCAAGAGAATGGTCAGGCAGAGGCCACCAATAAGATTTTAATTCGTATCTTAGAGCGAACTGTGGAAACAGGTCGTGATTGGCATGAGAAGATCCACGATGCACTATAGGCCTACCGGACCACCATTCGCACTCCAACGAACGCTACTCCATCAAAATTGGTATACAGAACAAAAGTAGTATTGCCGCTACATGTTCAGAAGCCCGCTTTAAAATTTGCTTCACTTCTGCAATTACCTCTTGATCAATATCAGCAGCAGCGACTAGTACAGTTAGACTTGCTCGACGAGAGAAGGCTAAAAGCAGCAGAGCATGCTCAATCTTATTCCAAGAGAGTAGCCAGGCAATATGCGAAGTCTATCATCGAATGAAGATTCAAAGTCAATGATTTAGTACTTCGATCCATAGCTTATCTCAAGCATCGTCCCGACGGTAAATGGTCGCCAAATTGGGAAGGTCCCTATGTTGTCAAAGAAGCATTACCCCGCAACTCATATCGGCTCATCAATGCCGATGGGGTAGAATTGCCAGATCCTATTAATGCTCGTCACTTGAAAAAGTTTTATACTTAAAACATTTATTCTCCTCTTGTAATCCTTCCTATTTTCTTTCAAATAATGATCAAGCTTTCTTTCCTAGTTACACTGGGGCATTTTAAAAAAATTTGTTTTGTATGCAGGCAGGATAAACAAATTCCTCATTTCACGCACTTGTGCATCCATATGCATCAACTCATATTCATTTGTATCCAACTGCATTAACAACAATCTGGTCAGTATTGGGATTTCAACAAACAGTCCCATCACAATTTCTAATGATTCAAAATTGAAAGGTCATCACCCATACTGAACCAAAACCCAGCGCTCGAACTAGTATTATTTCAAAATCCAGTATTCAAACTGGTACATTTTCAAAATCCCAAAACCGAGTTTCGACTCGGGTTTTTTATTCAAATCATTTTCTTTTGTTGATCCGGGTTCCGACTCGAGATCTCTTTACTTTATTCGAGCTCAGATTCGAGCTCTTCATTTGTTGATCCGGGTTCCGACTCGAGATCTCTTTACTTTATTCGAGCTCAGATTCGAGCTCTTCATTTTCATTTGTTGATCCGGGTTCCTGTTATCATCGCAAAATTTTACTTTTGCAAATCAAACTGACCTTTGAAAAAGATTTTGAAAATAACTAGTCTCTGTTTTTAAAATGCGGGATTATTTCGAAGAATGGGACTCGTCTGTCGGTACGAGATTCAACCGTTCCTAGCGCCTTTACCAGGGGTAATTGAACCAAGGATTAATCAAATGCTTTGCTTTGTTCAACTTGTCTAAACCATATTCCAATTCCTAAATGCACAAAGAATCAGGCATGTGCTATGAATTTCTAAAAATGCACATTTGAAAACATGATGTTTGCTTCAAAGATTGGAAAATATTTGGAAGATTCTTGGAAAACAAACTTATTGAAAATTGTGAATTATTTTTGAGATGCTATATTTGAGAAAGTGAAAATCGATTTCTGAAGAAATATAAGGATTTTGTGAAAATCGATTTTGCGAAATGTGAAATAACTTTGAAAAACTCGATTTCTTTGAATTCAAACTTTGAAATTGAAAATCTAACTTAGAAAATCGAATTTGGAACTTGGGAAATACTTGAAATGTCATTGGCAAATCCATATTTTGAGAAAATCGATTTTGAATAAGACTTAGGAAATTTTGAAGAATTTGATTCCTTTGACTTGGAATTTGAATTGGAATTGGAATTGGAATTGGGAAATTCATGAAATGAATGAATATGATTTTGAGGAATTGAGAAAAACTCTTTGTATTTTTGAGAAATGCAGTGCATTTTGAAATTAGCCTAAGAGTGTAGGCTGAATGTGGCTAATGTGAAGATCATAAATCTAGATATCCTTCATATTCTGACTATGGCCATAAATACGAATTCCACCAAGTTTATAAACTTCATAAAAGCTAGTGTATGTGCCATTCGTGTAGACCATAGTGAGTTTGAATATGCATGAATCATCATCCATCACACATTAACATTATTTAAAAAAATAAACTATATGCAATGCTGCCTAAGCTAAGCAGGAAATGTAAATTCTTATTCCAAAGTTTAATTTAGTTTACATCACTATTGAAATTTAAATACATGAAAAATAAAGTCTTCAATGTACCTGCAAAACTAGAAAACTTTGTTAGTGATGATATGTTGGCTTTTCTAGATTTATCCAGCAATATCAGGAAATTGCTGGATTTTGCTAGATATAAGCCTTTTTGCCATGATTCCCTTAAATCAAAATGATAAAGTATGAAATAAAATTGAATAAATAAGGAAAATAAGATATGAAATTTCGAAATTGGGGTCAAAATGACCAAAATACCCCTAATAACAAGACTATGGCCTTGAAATTAGGGTTTTCAGAAAGATATTTGGTAAAATGCAAGTTTTGAAATTCAAATACAAATAAACTAGGCTAAAATATGATATGACATACTTAAACACATGAAAACTAAGGTTAGGGATTTTGAAATTGAGGTCAAATGACCAAATTGCCCCTGATAGCAAGACTATGGCCTTGAAATCAGGGTTTTCTGAAATAGATTTTGGTAAAAACTTGGGTTTTAAGGACTAAATGAAATCAAATTAACATCAAATTTGACCTAAAGTATTCTAATATGATTATGAATACTACTATGCGAACCTACGTGGCCCGCTAGTCTAGACAACGGAACAAACCTAGATAGCATGTTCATCAGGTTGTGAGTCGTAGGTATAAATGCAGCCCCATAGGCTGGAGTCCAGAGCCCTCTAACAAAATTGGAGAATGAGACAAACAGGAAGGAAGAATCCAACAGCTATGTTGGAACAGTTCCCCAAAGAGGTCAACAGCCTTACCAACCACACTAATGTAAAGGACATTAAGCGCACACCGGCCTGCCCGGTTTGGTCTGTGCCGCCGAACTGCGGCAACACCCGAGACGAGGTGGTAACACCCCATAAGGGTTCAACTGAAGAAGGAGACGAACCATCAAACTGTATTGTCCCCTATCCCGCACACTACTGGGACTGAATCCCCTAGACCAAATGAGTTTGGTCCCGAAAGAACCACCAAGGATAGTGATGGCAACCAGAAGAGGTACGCATCACAGAACATAAAGTTATTGATGTGACATCGTGAATTGTATGCAGATACTGATGGACACGTATGTGCACCAAGTCACAAGTGCGAGAACTAGTCAAGTGTCAATACAGACATTGCATGCTATGATGGGACAGTTAGAAACAATTGTCACGGTAAGGCGTGACTCGGAAGTTGTGCCAAGGTTCGTAAACCATGTATCGCAACTACAAGCGAGCTCATCTCGCAAGGTGGGGCCATTGCCCGCAACAGGACTCACCAAGGAGTTCTAACAGTCGCATAAGTCTCAAAAGACTGCGACTACAACATAAGGGTGCCTCAAACTCCCTTTGTCACACTGAATCATGCATTCAAAACAATGAATGTGATGATAACATCAATTTGATGACATATGTCCGAGGTTTCTTACTTAAGTAAAACCTTATTCACTTGAAGGTATTCCACAAGGTATTCGGTTTGCGAATATATATGTATATATGGTGTTCTATACCACACGAACCTATGCACAAGAGCAGGCATTCGCATTACCCATACTGATGGGTTATCAACCTATTACGTAATTCATTACCATACTTCGGAACCCTTAACTCAAGATGATTACGTATATAAACACGTAGTCGAGACGTGCCATGTACGGCAAGAGGATTGCCACTTCTATACTTATTTCATTGACATGAACCAATGGTTCATTAACTACGCAAAACCCTTATTTCAATTAGGAGCCTATGATAGGGTGCCCATAGCACGAAGATCGCATTCTATAGCAAGGCGAACAATGTACACAAGTAGGTGTCCATCGCACCACTATGATGAATTCAATAATTGCTTTATGCATTCGTAACCAAATACATACATGTATATATATATATATATATATATAATTGTTTTGGTCGATAAGCGCAATTCATTTCGACACAACGAGTTAAACCATAACGTCGATGGGGTATTAGACCCCGTTGCTACGTGTGTTCTTGCAGCTGCATAGACTGCAGTTTGTAGCCTTACTAAACCACGCTTGAACGCTTAACAACAGGAGGAAAGAAGATACATATACACTCAGCTATTGTGACCACCGGCCACCCCGGTGCTATGGGGCGTAAAGCGCACACATGCAGGCCTAAATACTGGGCGGCTCTGCTAAGAAACGCGGGGCAGCAGCCAATGTGATGACAGCAGTTTGTATGCTGCTGAAACCGGACCACCTAGACCATGTAGGTCTGGTCCAGAAAGAAAAAAGGCCACCAGTGGTGGTCATGGCAGCAAGAAGAGGTACAGGTCTGGACCGAATCGGTCCAGACCCATGATGGGTTGTCATAACAAAGGCAAGGTCTGGACTGGATGTCCAGACCGGGTGTGGTGCTGCCATACAAAACCGTCCAGGTCTGGACCGACTGGTCCAGACCATGGAGGGAGTGCTCCAACCTTGAGCACGGTCTGGACTGAATGTTCAGACCCAGCTGGCCTTAGCCAGCACCAAAAAGAATGGGATGCAAGCCCAGCTGCCTGCACCCAACTGCAGCCTACCCGCTGCATGGCTGCGGTGAGGTCTGAAACAAAAACCCAAAAATAAGAAGGGGTGAAGAGGGGTAAACACCCCATCCAAACCTTGTCCGGAGCAAGCACTGGGACAGGTCTAGACCATATTCGGTCCAGACCATGTCCGGTCAAAGGAGAGCCCGACCCACTCCAGCTCAAGCTGGTGGGCTCGGCTAAGGGTTATGCCAACCCAAAACAGGAAAAGGAAGGGCGCCTAGACTGACCCATTTGTGGTCGGCCTGGGGATCACCCGAAAGCAAACAGGCATCCAGAAATTTGCTGGATGCCCAAACAAAATTTAAAAAGGGTGGAAGAAGGGAAGGGCTCAGCCCGCCTTCCCCAGTTCGCAGCATCCGGACCCCTAAAGGGGCCGACCCAGCTGGGTATGGCTTGCTAGACAAAAGGGTAGGTCTCCGGCTTCCTAGCCAACCGAAATCATAACTTTATACCAGCCTTGCTGCGACAAATCAACATTCATGAAGAAGACTTAAAGCCTTTAAGGAAAATGCAACGGCTAAAGTATTGTATTACACAAGCATGATTCTTTGTGCATTTTAGACTTAGAATAATTTTTTAGACATTATATAGGCAAAGCAAAAAGGCATTTATTCGATCCTTGGTTCAATTACCCCTGGTAAAGACACCAGGAATGGTTGAACCTCGTACCGACGAGCGAATCCCGTCTCTCCATTTTTTCCACAAATTTTCAAAAATGGAGGCGAGTAATTTCAAAATATTTTCAAATAAAGGTCAAGTGAGACCTTGCAAAAGAGTTCCTCTCTTCTTTTCTTTCTTTCTCTTTCTCTCTTCTTTCTATCTTTTATCTCCTTCAAAAAGGGAAAAGGGGCTAGAAAGGAAAGAGAAGGAAGAGGAAAGGGGAAAAGAGGAAATTTTTTGCAATGATCACAAGTTGGCGACTGTGAACACCCCAAAATTTTCAAAGTCTTGTAAAAATAACCTTTTTGCCCCTAACCCCGTTTTCTGAGAAAATCAAGTTATTTCTCCAGATTTCTGGATTAGATTCCACAATGACATATTCAAATTCAACTTCGGGTCTGAACTCAGTATTTTAAATCCAAATCTGAGCCCCGTTGTCCGATTTCCAAAATAAAAGCACAAAAACACCAAAAATGATTTTTGAAGGGCTTGGGCGGCTCATCCGGCACTCTGTTGGACCCTCGACCCTATATTCCTCAATTCGAGGTTGTAAACCTCAAATATTTCTCAAAAATTCAGACATAAACCCATTTCTTAAGAAATTTTCTCAAAATAGCTTTTAAATTCTCAGAAAAACTCCCTTTTTGTAAATATTTTACAAAAACACAAAAAAATAGTTTGACCTTTGGTTTCTCGTAAAACTTTAGGATTTTATTCTAAAAATACAAAAAAAATTGAAAAATAAAACAAAAAAAACCAAAAAAAAAAATTTGGAAAATTTCAAGAAAAATGAATGAGTTGAAACTTTTTAAAGTCGATTTTGCTAAAAAAAACATTTTTAACCATTTTTTATGAAATTTTTTGTTAAGGGAGCCTCTTTTTGGAAAAAAACCAAAAATTTTCACAAATAAACCCCCCCTTTTTTCCTCTCACGCCCGATTTCTCTCAGGATTTTCCTCAGAAACCCTAATCTCGGATGGCTTCCAGCCGCCCCCTCCATCTCTCTCAACCCTCTCTTCCTCTAAGCCCTCCATCGCACGAACCCTTCCTTCCTCCGCTCATCTCCAACAATCTTCTTCCCGAATCCTCTTCCCTTCCATTAAAAGAGCACGCAGGGCCCTCTCTTCACCATCCGTTATCACCCTTCCCCATTGCACCTTCTCTTTCCTCTCTTTTACGGATCCATTCTCACCCTCCCATGTGCATTTCCTCTTCTTGATCCAGCTTCTACCTCTCCTTCCGCTTCCTCTCCATGGTTTCCTTGGGTTTCTTCCAACTAGTTAAGGAAAGTCGACCAATCTCCGCAGCAAAGTCACAGGGCGCACATATGAGATCTCATTCCATCTTAATTAAACCCCGGTAAGCACCTTTACTCTCTTATCGTTTTGTTGCTCTTCTGATTAATCTCCATTTCTTCCATCTAAGCGCCCATGTAAGGCCGACTTGTGTATGGCAAGATCGGCCCACATACGTGCAAAATTAAAAAGGAACATCCAATTCCTACAAATCATTTCTCCTTTAAAAAAAAAAAAATCATATCTATAGTTTGCTGCTATAGCAGAGTCTCGGTGAATACCATTTTTCCCCTTTGGTTTTTCTCGAATTTTATGTTAATTTCTTTCTATTTTCTGTTTCTTTCTTTTCTGTTAATAACAAGATCGATCTGCGTACGTGCAACAGCAAGGGAACATCCGTTCTAACATCTCCCTTTTATATTATGGAATTTTCTTTGGTTACTTGATCAAACATTTGTTCATTTTCATTTTCTTTCCCATTTATGCTTTAGATCTTTCATGTGCATTCTGATTCCCACTTCTTGGCGAATTCCTGTTTTTATCTTGATCGTATCCTGAATTTTAGATTTCTTTTTTTTTTTTTTTTTGGGGGATTTTTTATCAGCATAATATGTTTGTGTTCCCGATTCACATCGGATTTTTTTTTATCAAGGGTGTTGTATGAATGTATTTTGGAGTTTATTCACGGTACCCCCTTTTATCTTCTGGTTTTGATTACCTTTTTAATCGATCGACTACCAATAGTAGATAATGTTTCAATCATTTTACTGCATTTGGTTTTGATAGATATTCATGGAGTCTGATCATTTTTTTTTACCCATAGCTTTCTTACATTTCTGCGATTGAAGATCTGGGATCGTTGATCCATTATAGCAGTCTGTATTTTCTGAGTTGCATTTCTGCAGATGGTGATCTGAATCTGCTAATTCATTTCTTGGTAAATGGTATTTCATGAGATCACACTTTTACAAGTTGTGATGGAGAAGATATCCTTCTTTCCATTGATTTTTTTTATTTTTAAGATGTTATCTCAAGTAGGATTATATCCATGGTATTGTCATTCACCGTAACATAGGTTTATATCAACAATTGTGTGATTTGTTAAGTATCTTGGACCTTATCATTTGGCCTCTGAGTCTTTCATTGGCTCACTTTTAGCTTGAAAGAGGAAAAATCCAATATTGTTTTAAGCATCCTGCGGTAAAGCAATGTATATCACAATGATAATGCTACAGATGATTCATGAATTCCTGTGGGATTGGGCTCTACATAATCGCATCAACTATATATTCAGCATCCAGTTCAGAGTCATGGAGTGATTCTTCCCTCCGGTACATAAGTTTATGCCCTCTACTATAGAAAATCAGCTTGGCGTGTTGTGATCTATGTTCTTGGAAATTGAGCAATTGTTGCTCATTGGAGGTTCTGGCAGTTGGTTATCACATCCATCATACCCATCCAAAAAAAAAAAAAAAACCAGGGGCATCAATTAGGAAGAATATTGGCAATTGATCTAAATAGATGTTCTGTAGCTATTTCTGCACATGAGAATCAAATCGTATCGACATTTCCCTTTTTTAACATAGTATCACTATTCCTTTTTTTTTTTTTTTTGATTATCTGTCGATATTTTGATTTAGCATACTTGATTATCTACCCTGGACTTGCACTGACACTAACTTTTTTTTTCTACTTCAGGTTTGGGAATTCTGACTTTTTCGGTTTTGCTTGATAGTGGAAAAGGTGCACACCTGTACCTGTTTTATCTTTAATATGCATATCAACCTTCATCGGCCTTGAGCCCAAAATTTTATCGGGTATTAGGGCCCATTTTTCATTAAATCCCAGTAACTGCAAGTAACTATTTGGCTGGCTAAAATCAATAAACTCAGGGGTTGTATCTTTCAGTACCTGGCATGCGTGATAGTGATTGAGGTTGTAGTGGCACAGATTTCTAGTTTGAGATTGGATCTTTGTTGTTTAATTTGGGAGTGTGATTTCTGTGGAAAAGGTTGAGGCTCACCGTTTCATCTGTACCCCATTTCGACCCACGAAGGAAGCTCAGAGGTCTCAAGCCGCTAAAGTCCATACAGTTAAACCACTGTCTTCAACTGTAATACATGCCACATGGATTATGAGAGCTGTTAGGTTGGAGATTGAAAACTTTTGTTTTCTGTTCCAGTTGGGCATACTTATATTCGAATTTGATGATCACGAGGTTTGTTCTTCTGTCTATAAATAGAATTTTTTCTTTTCTTCTGCAGGAGGCAGAACTCCCATGCTTAGGCCTGAATAATTGAAATTGAAAAGCCCTATTATTATCCTTTATTTGCACGTTTTTTTTTTTACTTAATTTACAATAAGGCTTCTGATCATCATCTTTCTTTCTTTCTTTTTATTTTGATAATTCAGCATGTTATGTTTTCAGCTGATATGATGGTCATATATTTCCAGCAACATCTGTCTAATCACTAACCTGTCTATGTTAAACCTTTGATTCATTGCATGAAGGATACCTAGTCACATCACAATGACAGGAGGTTGGCAATGTGAAAGAATGTCTTCAGTATTTTATTGAGTGATCATCTGGTAAAAAAAAATATATAATAATAATAAATTATCTGAATATATGAGCAGTATTTTATCAAGCAGATGTTGAGAGTAGAACCTTACTTCTGATTTAATTAGAACTGCCAGCACCCATAGTATACCTTCACTCTTCATTTTCCTGCATTTACATATTCCTGCATCCTGCATTTAGGCATCAGCTACCTTACACTGCCATTTCATTAGTGCTATACAATTGATCTCAATGATTCAGTTATATAGCACTTGTATAACATTATTTAACAATAATTCTATTAGTATGCATACATTTCCATTATCATTTTTTGTATAAGCATTCCATCACTCACAGCCCTCTACTATTTCCAGCATACCCCTCTTATGCTGGAATGTGCATATGTAACAACCTATGAAAATTACAAGCAGTGCCCATGCTGGCACCCACTGTTGCCCTCCTGCTACACCTCTTTAGTTGCCACAAGTCACAATAGCATCTTGCTGTGTTTCACCTTCACATAGTCTCCCAAGTGCTCATCTTTTTCCGTCCTTGTAAATGTTGCTGACTTTCAATATGGAATTTAACTTTGATGTCTTTTGGTGGTTGATTTCATCATGAAATCAACTTTGAACATGTTTTGGGAGAGTGGTTTTGCAGTCTATAAACTGGAATAAATCAACTCAGCAATATAGCAAGAGTGTATATTCAATTCTCATCTTTCTTATTTCACAAGATAATACATGTGTCATATATGTATCTATACCTACCTACCTATATATATATATATATATATATATATATATATATATATATATATATATATATATATATATATATCATTTCACATCTTTCCCTTATACATGAGCATTTTTAACATCTATATGATATGTACAATTTTGTTCTATTTCCTTCTACTAATCAAGTGCTTTGCAGGGAATACGTGGAGAATATCATTTCTTGGGGTTGTAAAATCCAATTTTTGTAATAAGTTAGGATCTTAATGAGAATTTATATTCCCTGTTTTAGATAGAATGGATGAGCATTGTAAATATCATTGAATCACTTGTTGTTCATGCATTTTCCTTTATTTCTCAAATTCTCACAATGGTGAAACACGAATGGCACGTGCACCATTTCATAAAAGGTAAGTTAATTCTAAGTTGATGATTTACACCAACGGCCATAGTCGGGGTGTAAACAAGACTTAGTATTCTTGTCTTTTATGAAATAACACTGGATCCTTTTTCAAAATTCATCATATTCTTCAAATATTTCACCTTTTATCAGAGTTTAACTTAGAATTAATTCAATATATATACCAATGGCCATAGTCAGGGTATATTGAGAGTTAATTCCATTTTAAACTCTATAAAAGCACAAAATATGTTTCATTCTTCACCTGAGTTTAAATATAGATTATTATATAGTACATTCAATGACCATAGTCAAGGATGTATTATATCTTCAATCTTATTTCAATTCATGTAAAGAATGAAATACAATTTTCAAAATTTAACTTCAAAATTCAAATTCATTCATCATATAGGATAGAATTGCATCATATTTTCAAAAAATTTCTTTTCAAAATTCCAAAGTGATTATCCCTCTTTACTTCTCAGATCAAATCTTAGGTGTATTTTCCTTTTCTTCTCTTAATTTCTTCTAAATTCTTTTTTATCCTGCCTGCAATTATTCAAAATTTTTCTTTTCTATATTCTATCCATTTACAATAAAACATCTTTTGTCAGGATATGTCCTTTTCAAAATTTATCTTTATTCATATTTTTACGTGTCTATCCTTTTTCAGAAAAACAGTGCGGTTGTCGCAAATTTTGGTGACAACCCGATCCCTCGAAATGGGATGTTTTCATTTTCAGATTATAATTTCCTCCTTTATTAAAATTTCTTCCTAGATCTTTTCTAAAAGACCCATTTATAATCCACAGAGAGCATCAACACTATCAGTTGAGTCGGGCAAAACTCAGAGATCACGCTGCTCTAACATCCCAGTTACAAGCAGAGAGAGTAAGGAATGGATTCTCAAAAATCTGTCAGAAAGGGAGTTCAAGACAGCAAGAGTGAGATTGATCCTGCGATATATCAGTTATTCAAAAAGATGATGCTGGAGATATTATCCGAGCAAGCTGAAGCCAGTTGCGGAAAAGCTCCCACAGAAGGAAAGGCGCTCGTCACCTTCCCCATAAATAAACACAGCAATATCAGTGTAGGAAATTCCGAAGCCAATAGGGGCAGCAATCAAGGCAACCAGGGCAGCGACTTGAGAGAGCATAAAAGCCAGATTGGGAAATATTGTGAAAATCGTGATAGACCTCTTCAATGCAGTCCTCAGCAAAAAGGCAAGAAGCAAGAAGAGCCAAAGCGCAAGGATTGGAGCAAGGATCGAGATTTCACTCCTTTAGATGAACCGCTTGACAAAATCCTCAAATACATGTTGTCCAGTGGGTTACTCAGGCTTCCAAAAGCTGCCAGCCCTTCCACAATCATGGGAAAATATATAGACCAATTCTGTGGGTACCACCGAGCAATAGGGCATAACACTGAGCATTGCTTCATCTTCAAGAATATAGTTCAAGACTGCCTTGATAAGAATCTCTTTATCAAAATCGAAGAAGAAAGGCGTCCAGATCTCCTAAACATGCAAGATCAGTCCAGCCACCAGGTAGAGGTCAGCACTCGGCAGAGGTCAAACAAGCCGAAGAAAGCAAAGCATGAAGGTTGGGGTCATGATCGTCAGTTTACCACTCTAGGTCAGCCGATCGAAGAAATTCTCAAATACTTGCTTGAAAAAGGCATGATCAAACTCCCAAGAAAGATTGATCCTCCTGTCATCATGGGAAAATGGAAAGATTGCTTCTGTAAGTTTCATCGAGCAAAGGGGCATGACACGGAGCGTTGCTTCGTCCTCCAAAACCTTGTGCAAGACTACATTGATAAAGAGCTCCTGGTGCCAGAGGAAGGAGAAGAGCAGTCTGCAGTTTCAACTGGACCTTTTCCAGACCAATAAGAGAATTGAGAATACCAAGAGTTTTTTGCTTTCATCACTTTCTGTCAGTCGTTTGTAGGGGCAAGTCAGCCCAGTCTTTGTGGCTCTTTTTAGTTAAAATACTTGTAAATATTCAGTTTTGTTATCAACTTTTGCTTATCAATGAAATGTCGATTTTCTTTATATCTTTGATATTCAATACTTTCTTATTTTTCGCTATATTGGGGCATTAAATTTCTTTTTCAAAAATTCGGGACAATTCTGACATCATTCATGAGAGAAATGATGTTACCTATGAGGGTCTTTCAAAAACCATGAAAATCTTAGTTCAAATATTTTATTACAACCTTTTTCAAAGATCAACCCTTGTGTTAATCATATTTTTCTACAAATTGATTTTGAATCATTGCATTTCAAAGATCAACCCTTGTGTTGATCATATTTTCTAAAAATTTGGTTTTCAAATCATTACATTCAAAGATCAATCCCTGGTGTTGATCATATTTTCCAAAAAAATTGACTTCAAATCATTTCATTCAAAGATCAATCCCTTGTGTTGGTCTCATTTTCCAAAAAAACTTCAAATCATTTCATTCAAGGATCAATCCCTTGTGTTGATCTCATTTTCCAAAAATTCGATTTCATTTCAAAGATCAATCCCTTGTGTTGATCATATTTTCTAAAAATTGATTTCAAATCATTTCAATCAAGTATCAACCCTCGTGTTGATCATATTTTCTACAAATTGATTTTCAAATCATTGCTTTAAAAAAAATTAACCCTCATGATGATCTCTCATGAATGATCCCCTTTCAAAGATTAGCTCTCGTGGTTAATCCTTCTTTCCAAAAAAATGATTTTCCCATCTTCTTCTCTCATTTTAAAAATCCCACATGCAGGCAGGATCAAACTCTTTTTCTCAATTTTTATCAACCTTTTGTTTATCCATCGTTATCAGTCTTATCAATTTTTTTTATTTATATTAATTATTCATCCATTTTTCTTCTTCAATCTTATTTCAAAGATTACCCTTTCAGGTTAAGGGACAAACCTGATGACTCTTTTCCATGAGGAATTTCTTTTTCTTTCTTTTCTTTCTTTCTCCCCTCCGTCAGGTTAAGGGATAAACCTAAAAACTTATCCTACGAGGTTCGTCTTTCTTCTTTCTTCAGGAGAAGGGATAGTCCTGAATGTCTTTCTCTTTTAAAGCTTCGTTAATCTCTGTTAAACCTTTTTCTTCATCCAAATTTTATCAATCTTAAGGGGCAATCAGCTCATATGCAAATAAATTCAGTCCTCTAAATGGTCATTCTCATTCTCAGGTCCGGTCCTCGCACTGGCAAGATTTCAAAACTCAATCTTTTGATTAAAAACTTTCTGTCAAAAACCCGAGTTCTCATTTGAGCTTCTCCCTCTATTCTTTCATTTGAAGTTCCGAGTTCCGACTCGGACTTCCTTTTGAATCCAATCCTCGCATTGGAAAACAATCATTTCTTTATAAATTCGAGTTTTTCAAAACTCGGGTTTCTCTTTATCTTTTATCCGAGTTCCAGCTCGGGTTTTTCATTTATTATTTTCGTTTGAAGTTCCGAGTTCCAACTCGGACTTCCTTTTGAATCCAATCCTCGCATTGGAAAACAATCATTTCTTTATAAATTCGAGTTTTTCAAAACTCGGGTTTCTCTTTATCTTTTATCCGAGTTCCAGCTCGGGTTTTTCATTTATTATTTTCGTTTGAAGTTCCGAGTTCCGACTCGGACTTCCTTTTGAATCCAATCCTCGCATTGGAAAACAATCATTTCTTTATAAATTCGAGTTTTTCAAAACTCGGGTTTCTCTTTATCTTTTATTCGAGTTCCAGCTCGGGTTTTTCATTTATTATTTTCGTTTGAAGTTTCGAGTTCCGACTCGGACTTTTTTTTGAATCCAATCCTCGCATTGGAAAACAATCATTTCTTTATAAATTCGAGTTTTTCAAAACTCGGGTTTCTCTTTATCTTTTATCCGAGTTCCAGCTCAGGTTTTTCATTTATTATTTTCGTTTGAAGTTCCGAGTTCCGACTTGGACTTCCTTCTGAATCCAATCCTCGCATTGGAAAACAATCATTTCTTTAGAAATTCAAGTTTTTCAAAACTCGGATGTCTCTTTATCTTTTATTTTCTGAAGATTCGAGTCCCAACTCGGATTCTCTCCAACTGCCAGGCGGGACCTTCTTCCAAATTCCAACCTTCCGGCTAATCCATTTCAAAAATTCAGGTTTATTCTCTTTAAAAAAAAAAAAAATCTTCATTCCCCTTCAGGTTAAGGGATAAACCTGATGCCTCCTGATAACGAGGTATTTTCTTTTCTGCCTTCTCGGCTCAGGATAAAAAGATAAATCCTGAAAACAGACCACTTCAAAGTATCCAACAATCGTTGGTCATATATTTCCAAAAGATCCAACAATCGTTGGTCATGTATTCCTAAAAGATCCAACACTCGTTGGTCATATATTTCCAAAAGATCCAACAATCGTTGGTCATGTATTCCTAAAGGATCCAACACTCGTTGGTCACGTATTTCCAAAAAATCCTGCTCCCGCTGGTCGTGTATTCCAAAAGATCAAACCCTTAGGGTGCGACTCCTCAATTCTATCATTTCAAGGTCTTCAATTCTATCAGTTTCCCAACCTCCGGTTGTAATATCCTCAAAGTCTTATCATTTTCTCAACCCTCGGGTTATAATCTCCCAAATTCAATCACTTTCAAACCATCAGATTAAATCTTTCATTTTCAAAATCCAGTATTTTTCACTGGTCGGGATTTGAAATCCAGTTGTCATAACTGGTCGGGATTTGAAATCCAGTTTTATAACTGGTTGGGATTTGAAATCCAGTTGTCATAACTGGTCGGGATTTGAAATCCAGTTTTCATAACTGGTCGGGATTTGAAATCCAGTATTTTTCACTGGTCGGGATTTGAAATCCAGTTGTCATAACTGGTCGGGATTTGAAATACAGTTGTCACAACTGGTCGGGATTTGAAATCCAGTATTTTTCACTGGTCGGGATTTGAAATCCAGTGTTTTCACTGGTCGGGATTATCAAAAATCCAGTTTCTCATAAACTGGTCGGGATTTCCAAAACCTAATATATTTCATCTGTCCAGTTTTCTAAAGTCTGATTTCTTGCATCATTTCTTTAAATTACAGCTAAATGTCTCATCAAAATCTATATTGAGTGATTATTTCACAAGAAATTCGTGAAAACTTTGCAAATTTGCTAAAAACATTAGTTGATTCTAAAAGTCTGACTGCACGAAAAGAATTTTCTCAGATTACCTCTTCTATTTCCTTCCAAAAAAGGTGAAACTTTTCGCGAAAAGAGGTAAAATTAAAATCTTTTCCTGTTGATCAACCAAAAGGATATAAGAAATGTCCTCGATATGATCAATAAAAGAAATCTTCAATGATGTTGAAAAGCCAGAAGAGAATTGATATTGATCTTGGCTATGGCGCATGTTTCAAAAATGATTTTCTGACAATCAGGCAGTGGAAATATCTTGAGCTATAAAAAGAATCCACTCAACCCATCCTTTCTCATTTTCGTTTAAAAGTTGCAATCAAATATCCACAAAAGGGATCTCTCAATTGTCGTCAAGATGAAGGCGAATTAAGTGAGTAGATCCCTGGGGCCAAAGAAGATTTGAAACATCTCCAAGATGACGGAGTTTGTGACGGATCCTTCTAGGGAAAGTTCGGATCGCTGTCGAGATGAAGGCAGATGCGATGAACCTACCGACAAACCCTAAAAGATATTTGATTTCAGACCTTTTTGAGCTAATATCATATATAATCCCTGAGAGAAAGAAGGATCGGAGCATCTCCAAGATGAAGGAGCTTGTGACGTACCCTTCCCTGAAAAAGAGAGAAAGGTCAGGACATCCAAATGAAGGATGATGTGAAAAACCGAGAAAGCCCAATGACTCAAAAGAGTGCAAAAAGATCATCGTGGGAAAACACCCGGATATCAAACTGCCGAAGTTGCCAGAAGTCATCTTTTCTCATGCAAAATTCTTTTATCAATATCTCTTCATTTTCTGCTTTTATAAAATTAAGAATATTTCTTTTATTCTCATATCAGGGAAATGGATAGCTTCCTTGAAGAAAATCATCAGTGCTAAAATTTTGAATTTGACTCTTAAAACTGAGGAGTTAACCTCATTTGGGGGAAATACTCTAGGTAAAAGAGAGAATATCTTTTGCACATACGTGCACATTTCCAAGTGTTTGAACCCACTATGATTTTATCTTATTGGCAAAATTTTCTAGCTATTCCAAAAATAAAATAAACATTCAATATCCATTTTGATGCAACCTAGCGTTGTTTATATTTCTCAAAAGAGTTGCCTCTGAAGGAAGTATCTCTTCCTGTCCCATCACGGTTTTCTCATTGAAGAATTCCGTATAGACAACCCACTCAGGATAAGGGTCAAACCTGAACCATTTGCGAAAGATCATTAATTTCAAAAGTTATTTCAGTCTCAGCAATGAGACGCCCAATTTCTTCCCCTTTTCAAAAGCTTTAGGGACTCTATATTTCCTCCTTTCGCAAAAACCCCTCTCGGATTTGTTTGTCCAAATTCCGAAGGTCCCATCGTGCTTTCTCCATTTTTGAGAAACCCGTATGGTAGATTTCCCATCCAGATTAAAAGTTATCCAGGAACCTCGCTTCGCGAGGTATCTTCCTTACAGATTTGGGTTAAACCTGAGTCTCGTTCCAACGAGATTCCTCGTTTGGACAAGATGATTTCTTCCAGTCCCATCATGGTTCGAGGCATTTTCCAAAATGTCTCATCAATGTCCCTGTGTATCTCTTTCCTCAATTCAAATTCATCTTGATATATCTTCGTCCCATCCAGGTCAAGGGCTAAATCTGAATCAATCCAAAGAGAGCATCTTGTCTCATCCATGAGACCTGATCAAAATGCTCATTTCCCACCATTTCGGGATTTCACCCAAAGTCCCATCACAATTTCCTCATTTTTTTTTTCAACCATATCATCTTCGAAGATTTTGTCTCATCAAAACCATTCAGGATAAGGTTTTAAAGCCTGAAAAAAATCATATTTTCAAAATAATTCTTCCACACCCAATTCAGACCTGATGACTGGGGCATTTTCAAAATTTGGAGTGTTGTCTTTGCCACTAAGCTCGGCTCTCAACCGGCTTAGTAGCAAAGAGGGGCATCTGTGAACACCCCAAATTTTTCAAAGTCTTGTAAAAATGACCTTTTTGCCCCTAACCCCGTTTTCTGAGAAAATCAAGTTATTTCTCCAGATTTCTGGATTAGATTCCACATTGACATATTCAAATTCAACTCCGGGTCTGAACTCAATATTTTAAATCCAAATCTGAGCCCCGTTGTCCGATTTCCAAAATAAAAGCACAAAAGCACAAAAAATGATTTTTGAAAGGCTTGGGCGGCTCATCCGGCACTCTGTTGGACCCTCGACCCTATATTCCTCAATTCGAGGTTGTAAACCTCGAATATTTCTCAAAAATTCGGAAATAAACCCATTTCTGAAGAAGTTTTCTCAAAATAGCTTTTAAATTCTTAGAAAAACTCCCTTTTTGTAAATATTTTACAAAAACACAAAAAAAAAGTTTGACCTTTGGTTTCTCGTAAAACTTTAGGATTTTATTCTAAAAATACAAAAAAATTGAAAAATAAAACAAAAAAAAACCAAAAAAAAAAATGGAAAATTTCAAGAAAAATGAATGAGTTGAAACTTTTTAAAATCGATTTTGCTAAAAAAATAATTTTTAACCATTTTTTATGAAAATTTTTGTTAAGGGAGCCTCTTTTTGGAAAAAAACCAAAAATTTTCACAAATAAACCCCCCCTTTTTTCCTCTCACGCCCGATTTCTCTCAGGATTTTCCTCAGAAACCCTAATCTCGGATGGCTTCCAGCCGCCCCCTCCATCTCTCTCAACCCTCTCTTCCTCTAAGCCCTCCATCGCACGAACCCTTCCTTCCTCCACTCATCTCCAACAATCTTCTTCCCGAATCCTCTTCCCCTCCCTTAAAAGAGCACGCAGGGCTCTCTCTTCACCATCTGTTATCACCCTTCCCCATTGCACCTTCTCTTTCCTCTCTTTTACGGATCCATTCTCACCCTCCCATGTGCATTTCCTCTTCTTGATCCAGCTTCTACCTCTCCTTCCGCTTCCTCTCCATGGTTTCCTTGGGTTTCTTCCAACTAGTTAAGGAAAGTCGACCAATCTCCGCAGCAAAGTCACAGGGCGCACATATGAGATCTCATTCCATCTTAATTAAACCCCGGTAAGCACCTTTACTCTCTTATCGTTTTGTTGCTCTTCTGATTAATCTCCATTTCTTCCATCTAAGCGCCCATGTAGGGCCGACTTGTGTATGGCAAGATCGGCCCACATACGTGCAAAATTAAAAAGGAACATCCAATTCCTACAAATCATTTCTCCTTTTAAAAAAAAAAAAAAAATCATATCTATAGTTTGCTGCTATAGCAGAGTCTCGGTGAATACCGTTTTTCCCCTTTGGTTTTTCTCGAATTTTATGTTAATTTCTTTCTATTTTCTGTTTCTTTCTTTTCTTTTTTTTCCTTTCTTTCTGGTTTTCCTTTAATCAAGACACTCACACAGACTTGATCTGTTAATAACAAGATCGATCTGCGTACGTGCAACAGCAAGGGAACATCCGTTCTAACATCTCCCTTTTATATTATGGAATTTTCTTTGGTTACTTGATCAAACATTTGTTCATTTTCATTTTCTTTCCCATTTATGCTTTAGATCTTTCATGTGCATTCTGATTCCCACTTCTTGGCGAATTCCTTTTTTATCTTGATCGTATCCTGAATTTTAGATTTCTTTTTTTTTTTGTTTTGGGGGGGATTTTTGATCAGCATAATATGTTTGTGTTCCCGATTCACATCGGATTTTTTTTTATCAAGGGTGTTGTATGAATGTATTTTGGAGTTTATTCACGGTACCCCCTTTTATCTTCTGGTTTTGATTACCTTTTTAATCGATCGACTACCAATAGTAGATAATGTTTCAATCATTTTACTGCATTTGGTTTTGATAGATATTCATGGAGTCTGATCATTTTTTTTTTACCCATAGCTTTCTTACATTTCTGCGATTGGAGATCTGGGATCGTTGATCCATTATAGCAGTCTGTATTTTCTGAGTTGCATTTCTGCAGATGGTGATCTGAATCTGCTAATTCATTTCTTGGTAAATGGTATTTCATGAGATCACGCTTTTACAAGTTGTGATGGAGAAGATATCCTTCTTTCCATTGATTTTTTTTTTTTTTAAGATGTTATCTCAAGTAGGATTATATCCATGGTATTGTCATTCACCGTAACATAGGTTTATATCAACAATTGTGTGATTTGTTAAGTATCTTGGACCTTATCATTTGGCCTCTGAGTCTTTCATTGGCTCACATTTAGCTTGAAAGAGGAAAAATCCAATATTGTTTTAAGCATCCTGCGGTAGAGCAATGTATATCACAATGATAATGCTACAGATGATTCATGAATTCCTGTGGGATTGGGCTTTGCATAATCGCATCAACTATATCTTCAGCATCCAGTTCAGAGTCATGGAGTGATTCTTCCCTCCGGTACATAAGTTTATGCCCTCTACTACAGAAAATCAGCTTGGCATGTTGTGATCTATGTTCTTGGAAATTGAGCAATTGTTGCTCATTGGAGGTTCTGGCAGTTGGTTATCACATCCATCATACCCATCCAAAAAAAAACCAGGGGCATCAATTAGGAAGAATATTGGCAATTGATCTAAATAGTTGTTTTGTAGCTATTTCTACACATGAGAATCAAATCGTATCGACATTTCCCTTTTTTAACATAGCATCACTATTTCCTATTTTTTTTTTTTTTTTCTGTCGATATTTTGATTTAGCATACTTGAGTATCTACCCTGGACTTGCACTGACACTAACTTTTTTTTTTACTTCAGGTTTGGGAATTCTGACTTTTTCGGTTTTGCTTGATAGTGGAAAAGGTGCACACCTGTACTTGTTTTATCTTTAATATGCATATCAACCTTCATCGGCCTTGAGCCCAAAATTTTATCGGGTATTAGGGCCCATTTTCCATTAAATCCCAGTAACTGCAAGTAACTATTTGGCTGGCTAAAATCAATAAACTCAGGGGCTGTATCTTTCAGTACCTGGCATGCGTGATAGTGATTGAGGTTGTAGTAGCACAGATTTCTAGTTTGAGATTGGATCTTTGTTGTTTAATTTGGGAGTGTGATTTCTGTGGAAAAGGTTGAGCCTCACCGTTTCATCTGTACCCCATTTCGACCCACGAAGGAAGCTCGGAGGTCTCAAGTCGCTAAATTCCATACAGTTAAACCACTGTCTTCAACTGTAATACATGCCACATGGATTATGAGAGCTGTTAGGTTGGAGATTGAAAACTTTTGTTTTCTGTTCCAGTTGGGCATACTTATATTCGAATTTGATGATCACGAGGTTTGTTCTTCTGTCTATAAATAGAAATTTTTCTTTTCTTCTGCAGGAGGCAGAACTCCCATGCTTAGGCCTGAATAATTGAAATTGAAAAGCCCTATTATTATCCTTTATTTGCACGTTTTTTTTTTACTTAATTTACAATAAGGCTTCTGATTATCATCTTTCTTTCTTTCTTTTTATTTTGATAATTCAGCATGTTATGTTTTCAGCTGATATGATGGTCATATATTTCCAGCAACATTTGTCTAATCACTAACCTGTCTATGTTAAACCTTTGATTCATTGCATGAAGGATACCTAGTCAAATCACAATGACAGGAGGTTGGCAATGTGAAAGAATGTCTTCAGTATTTTATTGAGTGATCATCTGGTAAAAAAAAAAATATAATAATAATAAATTATCTGAATATATGAGCAGTATTTTATCAAGCAGATGTTGAGAGTAGAACCTTACTTCTGATTTAATTAGAACTGCCAGCACCCATAGTATACCTTCACTCTTCATTTTCCTGCATTTACATATTTCTGCATCCTGCATTTAGGCATCAGCTACCTTACACTGCCATTTCATTAGTGCTATACAATTGATCTCAATGATTCAGTTATATAGCACTTGTATAACATTATTTAACAATAATTCTATTAGTATGCATACATTTCCATTATCATTTTTTGTATAAGCATTCCATCACTCACAGCCCTCTACTATTTCCAGCATACCCCTCTTATGCTGGTATGTGCATATGTAACAACCTATGAAAATTACAAGCAGTGCCCATGCTGGCACCCACTGTTGCTCTCCTGCTACACCTCTTTAGTTGCCACAAGTCACAATAGCATCTTGCTGTGTTTCACCTTCACATAGTCTCCCAAGTGCTCATCTTTTTCCGTCCTTGTAAATGTTGCTGACTTTCAATATGGAATTTAACTTTGATGTCTTTTGGTGGTTGATTTCATCATGAAATCAACTTTGAACATGTTTTGGGAGAGTGGTTTTGCAGTCTATAAACTGGAATAAATCAACTCAGCAATATAGCAAGAGTGTATATTCAATTCTCATCTTTCTTATTTCACAAGATAATACATGTGTCATATATGTATCTATACCTACCTATATATATATATATATATATATATATATATCATTTCACATCTTTCCCTTATACATGAGCATTTTTAACATCTATATGATATGTACAATTTTGTTCTATTTCCTTCTACTAATCAAGTGCTTTGCAGGGAATACGTGGAGAATATCATTTCTTGGGGTTGTAAAATCCAATTTTTGTAATAAGTTAGGATCTTAATGAGAATTTATATTCCCTGTTTTAGATAGAATGGATGAGCATTGTAAATATCATTGAATCACTTGTTGTTCATGCATTTTCCTTTATTTCTCAAATTCTCACAGTGGTGAAACACGAATGGCACGTGCACCATTTCATAAAAGGTAAGTTAATTCTAAGTTGATGATTTACACCAACGGCCATAGTCGGGGGTGTAAACAAGACTTAGTATTCTTGTCTTTTATGAAATAACACTGGATCCACACTGGATCCTTTTTCAAAAATCATCATATTCTTCAAATATTTCACCTTTTATCAGAGTTTAACTTAGAATTATATCAATATATATACCAATGGCCATAGTCAGGGTATATTGAGAGTTAATTCCATTTTAAACTCTATAAAAGCACAAAATATGTTTCATTCTTCACCTGAGTTTAAATATAGATTATTATATAGTACATTCAATGACCATAGTCAAGGATGTATTATATCTTCAATCTTATTTCAATTCATGTAAAGAATGAAATACAATTTTCAAAATTTAACTTCAAAATTCAAATTCATTCATCATATAGGATAGAATTGCATCATATTTTCAAAAATTTTCTTTTCAAAATTCCAAAGTGATTATCCCTCTTTACTTCTCCGATCAAATCTTATTCAAATCCAATTCTATTTCATTTCAATATTCAAAAAAATTCAATTTCAAAGCCCAATTCAACCTTGAAATTCCAAAATCATTTTATATTCAAACTTCAAATTTCCAATTTAAATAAAAATTCAAATTCAAAGTTCAATTTAACTTTGAAATTATCTTCTGATTTCAGAAGCAAGTTCATCCCCTTATCTTCAATCAAAGTTTGGATTTGAATCTCAAGTTTAAATTTGGGTTTCTAAAACCCAGATTCATCTTTAAAAGGTCCTATTTGGACTTCTCAAAACCCAAATCCAAAGATAAGTCCTAGTCTCAACTTGGATCCAGATTTCCGAGTATAATCTCCATTCCATTTTGGATCTCCCATCACAGATCCAAAATTCCATTTAGGATCCAAATCCTTTAGATCTCCCATCATAGATCCAAATTCCATTTAGGATCCAAATCCTTATTCCACTTTGGATCTCCAATTATAGATCCAAAATCCCATTTAGGATCCAGATCCTCATTCTACCATTGGATCTCAGACTTAGATCCGAATTCCAATTCTTAGGATCCAGAATCCAACTTCACTTTAGATCTCAGACTTCAGATCCAAATCCATTCTTTAGGATCCAGAATCCATCTCATCTTGGGTCTCAGATTTCAGATCCAAAAACTGATTCTTAGGATCCAGAACCCAATTCACTTTGGGTCTCAGTTTCAGATCCAAATCCATTCTTAGGATCCAGAATCCAATTCTACTTTGGATCTCAGACTTCAGATCCAATTCCCTCTTAGGATCCAGGGCCCAACCCTATCTTGGATCTCCAACTTCATGTCCCAATTCCATTCCAAATATTCATCCAAGTTCAAACTTCTAAATTCAAAGTCCATTTATGACTTTGAAAATTTCCTTCATTCTCTTTTTATTTCAAGACTTCAAGATCAATTTCCAAATTCCAGATTTATTTTCCCAAGCTCCTGATTATTCTAAAAAACTTAGAACTTTAATCTTAAGTTCTAAGTTAGAAAACATTTCTTCACTTTATCGGATTCACTTGGGATTTCTTCAAAACATTTTCAAAAAGAGCATACATCTTTGCATTTGCACAAGCATGATTCACTGTGCATTTAGACTTAGGATAAATACTTAGATAATTTCTTAGCAAAGCAAAAGGCATTAATTCGACCCTTGGTTCGATTACCTCTGGTAAAGGCGCCAGGAACGGTCGAACCTCGTACCGACGAGCAGATCCCATCTCCTAGTTTTCCCGCAAATATTTCAAAAACGGAGGCGAGTTATTTCAAAAATCTTCAAAATTAAGGTCAAGTGAGACCCGCAAAAGAGTTTCCTCTTCCCTTCTCTTCTTTCTTTTCTCTTCTCTCTTTCTTTCTGTTCTTTTATCTTTTCTCCCTTCAAAAGGAGGAAAATAAGAGGTTGGAAAGGAAAAGAGAAGGAAGAGAGAGAACATTACGAGAGGAAAAATTTTGCGATGATCACAGGTTTGGCGACGAAGATGGGACTCGTCTTCGTCCGGTCGAATCTATGCCTTTTCTTTTGCTTTGACATTATCTAAGTATTTATTCTTCAAATGTCAGCTTCATGCAAACCTTAGAAAGCCTAGATTCTGTCCTAAGCTGACATCATTGCATATAGGATTTAAGTATGGTTTGGTAGGACCATATTGAGGAGATTATTCCATGCTCACATTAGACTTAGGTCTGAAACACAACTCTCCTCAATTCTAGGGATTGAATGCAAAACAATGAATGCAAGTGTATGCTTCTCTTCATTTTAATCTATCTCTTTAGGACTTGCATTAGAGCCATCTGATTTCTTGCATGTTGAACATATTTTGAAAACCTCCTTACCTATATTGTCCCGGTCTTCAAGTTGTTGGGCTGTCTCACTGAACCATAGTTCGGGAGAGAGCCTCACAACTGGACCACTTATTTGGGTTCGCGCCCCCCTACCACGTACCTAAGGGCCATAGTCCGAGGTATATCGGTAGGTGCTCAAGGATGTTGGGAAACCATTACCTTAGAACCGGAGGAATATTTCTATGCCATGTACTTCGAGCTTCAGCTTGAGTATATCGGCGTATCTTGATTGGAATCAGATGATTTTTGAACCCTAGAGTTAGGATTAAGGTCCTACAAGCCATTTTAAAGTATTGCATTTAGAGTCAGCCTCTAGGGATTGTTGTTTGTGCATCCTTGTTTGTATATCAATGATTGTATGATATTTTATATCCCCAATATTTTCCAAAACCCTGGGTATATATTATTTAAATTTTCCTCTTTTAAAACCCAGGTGTATTTTCCTTTTCTTCTCTTAATTTCTTCTAAATTCTTTTTTATCCTGCCTGCAATTCTTCAAAATTTTCCTTTTCTATATTCTATCCATTTACAATAAAACATCTTTTGTCAGGATATGTCCTTTTCAAAATTTATCTTTATTCATATTTTTACGTGTCTATCCTTTTTCAGAAAAACAGTGCGGTTGTCGCAAATTTTGGTGACAACCCGATCCCTCGAAATGGGATGTTTTCATTTCCAGATTATAATTTCCTCCTTTATTAAAATTTCTTCCTAGATCTTTTCTAAAAGACCCATTTATAATCCACAGAGAGCATCAACACTATCAGTTGAGTCGGGCAAAACTCAAAGATCACGCTGCTCTAACATCCCAGTTACAAGCAGAGAGAGTAAGGAATGGATTCTCAAAAATCTGTCAGAAAGGGAGTTCAAGACAGCAAGAGTGAGATTGATCCTGCGATATATCAGTTATTCAAAAAGATGATGCTGGAGATATTATCCGAGCAAGCTGAAGCCAGTTGCGGAAAAGCTCCCACAGAAGGAAAGGCGCTCGTCACCTTCCCCATAAATAAACACAGCAATATCAGTGCAGGAAATTCCAAAGCCAATAGGGGCAGCAATCAAGGCAACCAGGGCAGCGACTTGAGAGAGCATAAAAGCCAGATTGGGAAATATTGTGAAAATCGCGATAGACCTCTTCAATGCAGTCCTCAGCAAAAAGGCAAGAAGCAAGAAGAGCCAAAGCGCAAGGATTGGAGCAAGGATCGAGATTTCACTCCTTTAGATGAACCGCTTGACAAAATCCTCGAATACATGTTGTCCAGTGGGTTACTCAGGCTCCCAAAAGCTGCCAGCCCTTCCACAATCATGGGAAAATATATAGACCAATTCTGTGGGTACCACCGAGCAATAGGGCATAACACTGAGCATTGCTTCATCTTCAAGAATATAGTTCAAGACTGCCTTGATAAGAATCTCTTTATCAAAATCGAAGAAGAAAGGCGTCCAGATCTCCTAAACATGCAAGATCAGTCCAGCCACCAGGTAGAGGTCAGCACTCGGCAGAGGTCAAACAAGCCGAAGAAAGCAAAGCATGAAGGTTGGGGTCATGATCGTCAGTTTACCCCTCTAGGTCAGCCGATCGAAGAAGTTCTCAAATACTTGCTTGAAAAAGGCATGATCAAACTCCCAAGAAAGATTGATCCTCCTGTCATCATGGGAAAATGGAAAGATTGCTTCTGTAAGTTTCATCGAGCAAGGGGGCATGACACGGAGCGCTGCTTCGTCCTCCAAAACCTTGTGCAAGACTACATTGATAAAGAGCTCCTAGTGCCAGAGGAAGGAGAAAAGCATCCTGCAGTTTCCACTGGACCTTTTCCAGACCAATCAGAGAATTGAGAATACCAAGAGTTTTTCGCTTTCATCCCTTTCTGTCAGTCGCTTTGTAGGGGCAAGTCAGCCCAGTCTTTGTGGCTCTTTTTAGTTAAAATACTTGTAAATATTCAGTTTTGTTATCAACTTTTGCTTATCAATGAAATGTTGATTTTCTTTATATCTTTGATATTCAATACTTTCTTCTTTTTCGCTATATTGGGGCATTAAATTTCTTTTTCAAAAATTCGGGACAATTCTGACATCATTCATGAGAGAAATGATGTTACCTATGAGGGTCTTTCAAAAACCATGAAAATCTTAGTTCAAATATTTTATTACAACCTTTTTTAAAGATCAACCCTTGTGTTAATCATATTTTTCTACAAATTGATTTTGAATCATTGCATTTCAAAGATCAACCCTTGTGTTGATCATATTGATTTCAAATTATTTTATTTTAAAGATCGATCTTTTTGTTGATCATATTTTCTAAAAATTTGGTTTTCAAAATATTACGTTTTAAAAGATCAACCCTTGTGTTGATCATATTTTCTAAAAATTTGGTTTTCAAATCATTACATTCAAAGATCAATCCCTGGTGTTGATCATATTTTCCAAAAAAATTGACTTCAAATCATTTCATTCAAAGATCAATCCCTTGTGTTGGTCTCATTTTCCAAAAAAACTTCAAATCATTTCATTCAAGGATCAATCCCTTGTGTTGATCTCATTTTCCAAAAATTCGATTTCATTTCAAAGATCAATCCCTTGTGTTGATCATATTTTCTAAAAATTGATTTCAAATCATTTCAATCAAGTATCAACCCTCGTGTTGATCATATTTTCTACAAATTGATTTTCAAATCATTGCTTTAAAAAAAATTAACCTTCATGATGATCTCTCATGAA
The DNA here is from genome assembly GCF_984573655.1 of Nuphar pumila. Taxonomy (NCBI): domain Eukaryota; kingdom Viridiplantae; phylum Streptophyta; class Magnoliopsida; order Nymphaeales; family Nymphaeaceae; genus Nuphar; species Nuphar pumila. The sequence goes on from NC_143256.1 coordinate 56,054,860, forward strand.
TGATCCCCTTTCAAAGATTAGCTCTCGTGGTTAATCCTTCTTTCCAAAAAAATGATTTTCCCATCTTCTTCTCTCATTTTAAAAATCCCACATGCAGGCAGGATCAAACTCTTTTTCTCTATTTTTATCAACCTTTTGTTTATCCATCGTTATCAGTCTTATCAATTTTTTTTATTTATATTAATTATTCATCCATTTTTCTTCTTGATTCTTATTTCAAAGATTACCCTTTCAGGTTAAGTGTAAGACCCGCAATTTTTCAGAAAATATCTGAATAAAATTCATGAGGCATTTACCGGTAAAAATAACATTTTTTCTCAGAATGCGAAACGAATCAATTCCTGTGAGCCAGTTATACTTAGGATATTCGTCGAATCGCGAATATATGCTCAAACACTCTGGAAGCCATAACTTCCTATCTGAACAAAATCAAAGGATTCCTGCGAGCCAACTTTCTTAGTGGCATCAATACGAAGATAATGGAGTACTCAGAATTTTTTCGGAAAAAAATCGCCGAAAACCCGAAATTCTTGCGGGACCCACAGAAATATGGGTGGGACCCACAGAAATATTTCTCAAAAAATATTCTAGAATATTCTAGAATATTCCAGCACCTTCCAGCATCTTCCAGAGCCTTCCAGCTCCTTCCAACACCTTCCATGGAAGGGATTTCTGAAAAGCCAAGGGGTAAAGAGGGGATTCTGAAACTTGGGGCCCAAGTTTCAGAACCTATAAATAGAGGAGCCCCCCTCTCTTTAAAAATCGCCAACCCCTCTCTCTCTCCTCCTTTTCCCAAACCTCCCCTACCTAGCCTAGCCCACCTGAGCCCACCTGACCTGGTCTGAGCCTGCCTGACTTAGCCTGAGCCTGCTTGACCTGGTCTGAGCCTGCCTGACCTGGTCCTAACCCACCTGACCTAGGTATGAACCTACTTGACCTAAGTCTGAACCCAGTTGACTTGACCTGAACCTGGTTTGGTTCAAAGTCAAAGTCCAAGTCCTTTTTCGTCCGAAGTTCGAAGTTGATCCTTTTTCGAAGTCGAGCCTCATTCGAAGCGTTTGAAGCAATCGGAGTCGTTTCTTCCTCAAATTGAAGTAAGTTCGCTTCATTAAACCATCTCTCTTAAGTATTTGATTGTTTGTATATAGCATATACTTTCTGAAGTAGTATCTTGCTTTAGTTCTTGGTTGAGCCCTCTAGGACACTTCGGTGTTCACTCGCTCGCCTCGTAACTATCGTCGGATATATATGTTCGAATACGCAGTATATGCGTTCTTCAAAATAGTATCTCACCCTAGTTCTTGGTTGAGCCCTCTAGGACACTTCGGTGTTCACTCGCTCGCCTCGTAACTATCATTGGATACAGATCTAGGTGTATATCTGCTGATACTGCCGACGCGTCTTATATCGCACAGGCCATGTAATTTACCTTTGCCGTCGCGTCGTATGATGCCAAGGCTCCCTGCTTTCTGTACTTCCGATTAAAACACTTCCGATTATGCATTTACTTACGCCGTTGCGTCGAACGATGCCAAGGCTCCTGCTTTCTGCAATGTATTTACTTACGCCGTCGCGTCGAACGATGCCAAGGCTTCTGCTTTGTTATATATGTAGAATATTTTGTTCAGTTACACACCCTGAACAATAGTATATGCATTTCCTTTACGCCGCCGCTGTATAAAGCACAGGCTTCTGCTTATATTACATATATGGTGCGTAAGTGAGCGTTCAAATGGAGATCAACTCCAAAATCGCCCATGCGATTCCCTTACCGCTCCTCGTGCAAGATTCTGCTTGACGAATGAAGCTCCTATTGGAAAGGCTTCGCCTTTTGGCAAAATGCTCTTTACGTAAAGACTAAATCAATTACGTATGGCCTGGCTATGGCCCAAGGTTCCTGCAACCTTGATGGATGCAAAGTACGCACAACGGTGCGCATCCATTTCCCGAGTTAAGCATAGCGATTTCCCACCAAAGAGGGGAGATGCCGCTGAAATGGATAAAAGAAAACGCACGCTTTCTCCATTAAAGAGAGGAAGTGCTGCTGAAATTCCTGAAGGAGCTAAGAATGGCTCAGAAAGAACGTAGCAGAAGTGCTACCCGGTTATGGAATGCCTTCTACGATGTAGAAAGGTTCGTCGCACCACTGCCGGTAGAGCAGAGAAGGTGTTGACAGAAGAGCTGCCAGAACCAGTTAAGTGGCACAATGATGTCCTTTGTTGGAACGATGTCAGAAGGACTCGTCTCCCTGGCACCTGCAAGGGCACCATACTTGTAAGGGCCGTTGCGCCAAAGTAGTGGTAGCGCCTTGACAAGGTCCTGAGCTCGTTGCGTAAAAATACGCCGAGTAGCCGATCCGTAGAGATCGAGTCATGTGCATGCTCATTGAGAATTATCAGACAACCAGACTCGTAAGGGCCGCTGAGCCGGAGTGTGTTGTTTCCACCGAAAGAGGTGAAGTGCTCGTCAAGGCCGAAGTGCCGAGAGCAGAGTTAAGCATGCATATGAATAAAACCTTTGTTCCACGGTGAAAACCGTGTGGTTGATTGCGGTCGGGTACATACTTCTCAAAGGCTGCCCTATAGGCATGCAATGTTCATCAAGTAATTATAAGACTGGCAGGCCCCTTTCAGAATTTCTCACCAAGGAAGACGGTGATGGCGCAGCCTTGAGTGACATATATTTCACCCGAACCTGATAGAGTTCATTGATGGCCTTCGTCACTCAGAGGTATGGAGGTCGTGGTTATCCTTAAATATCTAAGGATTGAACCCAACTACTGCAGTAGCAGAATGCATTCGGATACCTAGTAAGGATCTCTTCCGGTATGTTGTACCGTCCTACTAGGGGGATGGGGTCAACAGGCCTCTGGGGTATCTAAAATACATAGAATAATCAACCCCCAGATCGTCGCGTTGTCGCCCAGATATGAGTCCCCTAAGCCCAGGGGGAGGTGCAATTATCGAAACAAAGCATTAGCTTAGGTACAGCGCTACTTTGAATGTATGAGTGGATGCGTTGTTGAGTCAGTCCTGCATAACCTTTGTGAAGGTGTCATGGTCGGTATACTACTGGACCGATTGGGAAAGAACCCCATTGATATCCGTACGACTAAGTGAAGCTCGGAGAGCTGTCCTTAGATTCATAGGATACGGATGTGCCAAGCATAAAGGCTTGAGCTAGACATCCATTCGTGACTCTGAGGAAGTCAAGGCTAAGTCGTAGAGACTTAAGAGGTTATTCTAACTCACAGCCCTGAAGAGGCTTATGCGAAGTCATGACGACTTGCGTGGATGTTCAACTCATAGCCCTGATGAGGCTTTTGCGATATACGCTAAGTCATGGAGGCTTGAGCGTCGTATTACGAACTGCGACCCTGAGTGGTCTATGCATTTACTTGAGTTGAATAGATAGGTGTTTGCCTACTTACCAGACCATCAGTGGTTCTGACCCCGCGTGGCGATATGCGGAGCAAGGCGGCATCGAGTTCCAGGGTTTCTCTAGACAGAGTTGTACTGCTTCCTTTTTATTGAACCTTCACTGCTTTTCTAAGCAGTAGTGTTGTAATAAACATGTGCTTTCGATAAAATGGAACACTTTGGTGGTCAATGAGTTGCTTGGCCACATACCTGCAACGTGCTCGGAGTTTTTTAAAACCGATGACTCATTATCGTCTTATTCCGCTGCTAAAAGCTTTCTAAGTTCCGCTGCAAAGAAAAAAAAAAAAGAAATTCATGAAAATTTTAACTTAGCTTTGTTTTGGAAATCCGGGGCGTTACATTAAGGGACAAACCTGATGACTCTTTTCCATGAGGAATTTCTTTTTCTTTCTTTTCTTTCTTTCTCCCCTCTGTCAGGTTAAGGGATAAACCTAAAAACTTATCCTACGAGGTTCTTCTTTCTTCTTTCTTCAGGAGAAGGGATAGTCCTGAATGTCTTTCTCTTTTAAAGCTTCGTTAATCTCTGTTAAACCTTTTTCTTCATCCAAATTTTATCAATCTTAAGGGGCAATCAGCTCATATGCAAATAAATTCAGTCCTCTAAATGGTCATTCTCATTCTCAGGTCCGGTCCTCGCACTGGCAAGATTTCAAAACTCAATCTTTTGATTAAAAACTTTCTGTCAAAAACCCGAGTTCTCATTTGAGCTTCTCCCTCTATTCTTTCATTTGAAGTTCCGAGTTCCGACTCAGACTTCCTTTTGAATCCAATCCTCGCATTGGAAAACAATCATTTCTTTATAAATTCGAGTTTTTCAAAACTCGGGTTTCTCTTTATCTTTTATCCGAGTTCCAGCTCGGGTTTTTCATTTATTATTTTCGTTTGAAGTTCCGAGTTCCGACTCAGACTTCCTTTTGAATCCAATCCTCGCATTGGAAAACAATCATTTCTTTATAAATTCGAGTTTTTCAAAACTCGGGTTTCTCTTTATCTTTTATCCGAGTTCCAGCTCGGGTTTTTCATTTATTATTTTCGTTTGAAGTTCCGAGTTCCGACTCGGACTTTCTTTTGAATCCAATCCTCGCATTGGAAAACAATCATTTCTTTATAAATTCGAGTTTTTCAAAACTCGGGTTTCTCTTTATCTTTTATCCGAGTTCCAGCTCGGGTTTTTCATTTATTATTTTCGTTTGAAGTTCCGAGTTCCGACTCGGACTTCCTTTTGAATCCAATCCTCGCATTGGAAAACAATCATTTCTTTATAAATTCGAGTTTTTCAAAACTCGGGTTTCTCTTTATCTTTTATCCGAGTTCCAGCTCAGGTTTTTCATTTATTATTTTCGTTTGAAGTTCCGAGTTCCGACTTGGACTTCCTTCTGAATCCAATCCTCGCATTGGAAAACAATCATTTCTTTAGAAATTCAAGTTTTTCAAAACTCGGATGTCTCTTTATCTTTTATTTTCTGAAGATTCGAGTCCCAACTCGGATTCTCTCCAACTGCCAGGCGGGACCTTCTTCCAAATTCCAACCTTCCGGCTAATCCATTTCAAAAATTCAGGTTTATTCTCTTTAAAAAAAAAAAAATCTTCATTCCCCTTCAGGTTAAGGGATAAACCTGATGCCTCCTGATAACGAGGTATTTTCTTTTCTGCCTTCTCGACTCAGGATAAAAAGATAAATCCTGAAAACAGACCATTTCAAAGGATCCAACAATCGTTGGTCATATATTTCCAAAAGATCCAACAATCGTTGGTCATGTATTCCTAAAAGATCCAACACTCGTTGGTCATATATTTCCAAAAGATCCAACAATCGTTGGTCATGTATTCCTAAAGGATCCAACACTCGTTGGTCACGTATTTCCAAAAAATCCTGCTCCCGCTGGTCGTGTATTCCAAAAGATCAAACCCTTAGGGTGCGACTCCTCAATTCTATCATTTCAAGGTCTTCAATTCTATCAGTTTCCCAACCTCCGGTTGTAATATCCTCAAAGTCTTATCATTTTTTCAACCCTCGGGTTATAATCTCCAAAATTCAATCACTTTCAAACCATCAGATTAAATCCTTCATTTTCAAAATCCAGTATTTTTCACTGGTCGGGATTTGAAATCCAGTTGTCATAACTGGTCGGGATTTGAAATCCAGTTTTATAACTGGTCGGGATTTGAAATCCAGTTGTCATAACTGGTCGGGATTTGAAATCCAGTTTTCATAACTGGTCGGGATTTGAAATCCAGTATTTTTCACTGGTCGGGATTTGAAATCCAGTTGTCATAACTGGTCGGGATTTGAAATACAGTTGTCACAACTGGTCGGGATTTGAAATCCAGTATTTTTCACTGGTCGGGATTTCCAAAACCTAATATATTTCATCTATCCAGTTTTCTAAAGTCTGATTTCTTTCATCATTTCTTTAAATTACAGCTAAATGTCTCATCAAAATCTATATTGAGTGATTATTTCACAAGAAATTCGTGAAAACTTTGCCAATTTGCTAAAAGCATTAGTTGATTCTTAAAGTCTGACTGCACGAAAAGAATTTTCTCAGATTACCTCTTCTATTTCCTTCCAAAAAAGGTGAAACTTTTCGCGAAAAGAGGTAAAATTTAAAACTTTTTCTGTTGATCAACCAAAAGGATATAAGAAATGTCCTCGATATGATCAATAAAAGAAATCTTCAATGATGTTGAAAAGTCAGAAGAGAATTGATATTGATCTTGGCTATGGCGCATGTTTCAAAAATGATTTTCTGACAATCAGGCAGTGGAAATATCTTGAGCTATAAAAAGAATCCACTCAACCCATCCTTTCTCATTTTCGTTTAAAAGTTGCAATCAAATATCCACAAAAGGGATCTCTCAATTGTCGTCAAGATGAAGGCGAATTAAGCGAGTAGATCCCCGGGGCCAAAGAAGATTTGAAACATCTCCAAGATGACGGAGTTTGTGACGGATCCTTCCAGAGAAAGTTCGGATCGCTGTCGAGATGAAGGCAGATGCGATGAACCTACCGACAAACCCTAAAAGATATTTGATTTCAGACCTTTTTGAGCTTATATCATATATAATCCCTGAGAGAAAGAAGGATCGGAGCATCTCCAAGATGAAGGAGCTTGTGACGTACCCTTCCCTGAAAAAGAGAGAAAGGTCAGGACATCCAAATGAAGGATGATGTGAAAAACCAAGAAAGCCCAATGACTCAAAAGAGTGCAAAAAGATCATCGTGGGAAAACACCCAGATATCAAACTGCCGAAGTTGCCAGAAGTCATCTTTTCTCATGCAAAATTCTTTTATCAATATCTCTTCATTTTCTGCTTTTTTAAAATTAAGAATATTTCTTTTATTCTCATATCAGGGAAATGGATAGCTTCCTTGAAGAAAATCATCAGTGCTAAAATTTTGAATTTGACTCTTAAAACTGAGGAGTTAACCTCATTTGGGGGAAATACTCTAGGTAAAAGAGAGAATATCTTTTGCACATACGTGCACATTTTCAAGTGTTTGAACCCACTATGATTTTATCTTATTGGCAAAATTTTCTAGCTATTCCAAAAATAAAATAAACATTCAATATCCATTTTGATGCAACCTAGCGTTGTTTATATTTCTCAAAAGAGTTGCCTCTGAAGGAAGTATCTCTTCCTGTCCCATCACGGTTTTCTCATTGAAGAATTCCGTATAGACAACCCACTCAGGATAAGGGTCAAACCTGAACCATTTGCGAAAGATCATTAATTTCAAAAGTTATTTCAGTCTCAGCAATGAGACGCCCAATTTCTTCCCCTTTTCAAAAGCTTTAGGGACTCTATATTTCCTCCTTTCGCAAAAACCCCTCTCGGATTTGTTTGTCCAAATTCCGAAGGTCCCATCGTGCTTTCTCCATTTTTGAGAAACCCGTATGGTAGATTTCCCATCCAGATTAAAAGTTATCCAGGAACCTCGCTTCGCGAGGTATCTTCCTTACAGATTTGGGTTAAACCTGAGTCTCGTTCCAACGAGATTCCTCGTTTGGACGAGATGATTTCTTCCAGTCCCATCATGGTTCGAGGCAATTTCCAAAATGTCCCATCAATGTCCCTGTGTATCTCTTTCCTCAATTCAAATTCATCTTGATATATCTTCGTCTCATCCAGGTCAAGGGCTAAATCTGAATCATTCCAAAGAGAGCATCTTGTCTCATCCATGAGACCTGATCAAAATGCTCATTTCCCACCATTTCGGGATTTCACCCAAAGTCCCATCACAATTTCCTCATTTTTTTTTTCAACCATATCATCTTCGAAGATTTTGTCTCATCAAAACCATTCAGGATAAGGTTTCAAAGCCTGAAAAAAATCATATTTTCAAAATAATTCTTCCACACCCAGTTCAGACCTGCTGACTGGTGCATTTTCAAAATTTGGAGTGTTGTCTTTGCCACTAAGCTCGGCTCTCAACCGGCTTAGTAGCAAAGAGGGGCATCTGTGAACACCCCAATTTTTTCAAAGTCTTGTAAAAATGACCTTTTTGCCCCTAACCCCGTTTTCTGAGAAAATCAAGTTATTTCTCCAGATTTCTGGATTAGATTCCACATTGACATATTCAAATTCAACTCCGGGTCTGAACTCAGTATTTTAAATCCAAATCTGAGCCCCGTTGTTCGATTTCCAAAATAAAAGCACAAAAGCACCAAAAATGATTTTTGAAAGGCTTGGGCGGCTCATCCGGCACTCTGTTGGACCCTCGACCCTATATTCCTCAATTCGAGGTTGTAAACCTCGAATATTTCTCAAAAATGCAGACATAAACCCATTTCTGAAGAAGTTTTCTCAAAATAGCTTTTAAATTCTCAGAAAAACTCCCTTTTTGTAAATATTTTACAAAAACACAAAAAAAAAGTTTGACCTTTGGTTTCTCGTAAAACTTTAGGATTTTATTCTAAAAATACAAAAAAATTGAAAAATAAAACAAAAAAAACCAAAAAAAAAATGGAAAATTTCAAGAAAAATGAATGAGTTGAAACTTTTTAAAGTCGATTTTGCTAAAAAAATCATTTTTAACCATTTTTTATGAAATTTTTTGTTAAGGGAGCCTCTTTTTGGAAAAAAACCAAAAATTTTCACAAATAAACCCCCCCTTTTTTCCTCTCACGCCCGATTTCTCTCAGGATTTTCCTCAGAAACCCTAATCTCGGATGGCTTCCAGCCGCCCCCTCCATCTCTTTCAACCCTCTCTTCCTCTAAGCCCTCCATCGCACGAACCCTTCCTTCCTCCGCTCATCTCCAACAATCTTCTTCCTGAATCCTCTTCCCCTCCCTTAAAAGAGCACGCAGGGCTCTCTCTTCACCATCCGTTATCACCCTTCCCCATTGCACCTTCTCTTTCCTCTCTTTTACGGATCCATTCTCACCCTCCCATGTGCATTTCCTCTTCTTGATCCAGCTTCTACCTCTCCTTCCGCTTCCTCTCCATGGTTTCCTTGGGTTTCTTCCAACTAGTTAAGGAAAGTCGACCAATCTCCGCAGCAAAGTCACAGGGCGCACATATGAGATCTCATTCCATCTTAATTAAACCCCGGTAAGCACCTTTACTCTCTTATCGTTTTGTTGCTCTTCTGATTAATCTCCATTTCTTCCATCTAAGCGCCCATGTAGGGCCGACTTGTGTATGGCAAGATCGGCCCACATACGTGCAAAATTAAAAAGGAACATCCAATTCCTACAAATCATTTCTCCTTTAAAAAAAAAAAAAAAATCATATCTATAGTTTGCTGCTATAGCAGAGTCTCGGTGAATACCGTTCTTCCCCTTTGGTTTTTCTCGAATTTTATGTTAATTTCTTTCTATTTTCTGTTTCTTTCTTTTCTTTTTTTTCCTTTCTTTCTGGTTTTTCTTTAATCAAGACACTCACACAGACTTGATCTGTTAATAACAAGATCGATCTGCGTACGTGCAACAGCAAGGGAACATCCGTTCTAACATCTCCCTTTTATATTATGGAATTTTCTTTGGTTACTTGATCAAACATTTGTTCATTTTCATTTTCTTCCCCATTTATGCTTTAGATCTTTCATGTGCATTCCGATTCCCACTTCTTGGCGAATTCCTGTTTTTATCTTGATCGTATCCTGAATTTTAGATTTCTTTTTTTTTTTTTTTTTTTTGGGGATTTTTGATCAGCATAATATGTTTGTGTTCCCGATTCACATCGGATTTTTTTTTATCAAGGGTGTTGTATGAATGTATTTTGGAGTTTATTCACGGTACCCCCTTTTATCTTCTGGTTTTGATTACCTTTTTAATCGATCGACTACCAATAGTAGATAATGTTTCAATCATTTTACTGCATTTGGTTTTGATAGATATTCATGGAGTCTGATCATTTTTTTTTTACCCATAGCTTTCTTACATTTCTGCGATTGGAGATCTGAGATCGTTGATCCATTATAGCAGTCTGTATTTTCTGAGTTGCATTTCTGCAGATGGTGATCTGAATCTGCTAATTCATTTCTTGGTAAATGGTATTTCATGAGATCACGCTTTTACAAGTTGTGATGGAGAAGATATCCTTCTTTCCATTGATTTTTTTTTTTTTTAAGATGTTATCTCAAGTAGGATTATATCCATGGTATTGTCATTCACCGTAACATAGGTTTATATCAACAATTGTGTGATTTGTTAAGTATCTTGGACCTTATCATTTGGCCTCTAAGTCTTTCATTGGCTCACTTTTAGCTAGAAAGAGGAAAAATCCAATATTGTTTTAAGCATCCTGCGGTAAAGCAATGTATATCACAATGATAATGCTACAGATGATTCATGAATTCCTGTGGGATTGGGCTCTGCATAATCGCATAAACTATATCTTCAGCATCCAGTTCAGAGTCATGGAGTCATTCTTCCCTCCGGTACATAAGTTTATGCCCTCTACTACAGAAAATCAGCTTGGCGTGTTGTGATCTATGTTCTTGGAAATTGAGCAATTGTTGCTCATTGGAGGTTCTGACAGTTGGTTATCACATCCATCATACCCATCCAAAAAAAAAAAAAAAAACCAGGGGCATCAATTAGAAAGAATATTGGCAATTGATCTAAATAGTTGTTTTGTAGCTATTTCTGCACATGAGAATCAAATCGTATCGACATTTCCCTTTTTTAACATAGCATCACTATTTCCTATTTTTTTTTTTTTTTTCTGTCGATATTTTGATTTAGCATACTTGATTATCTACCCTGGACTTGCACTGACACTAACTTTTTTTTTTTACTTCAGGTTTGGGAATTCTGACTTTTTCGGTTTTGCTTGATAGTGGAAAAGGTGCACACCTGTACCTGTTTTATCTTTAATATGCATATCAACCTTCATCGGCCTTGAGCCCAAAATTTTATCGGGTATTAGGGCCCATTTTCCATTAAATCCCAGTAACTGCAAGTAACTATTTGGCTGGCTAAAATCAATAAACTCAGGGGCTGTATCTTTCAGTACCCGGCATGCGTGATAGTGATTGAGGTTGTAGTAGCACAGATTTCTAGTTTGAGATTGGATCTTTGTTGTTTAATTTGGGAGTGTGATTTCTTTGGAAAAGGTTGAGCCTCACCGTTTCATCTGTACCCCATTTCGACCCACGAAGGAAGCTCGGAGGTCTCAAGCCGCTAAAGTCCATACAGTTAAACCACTGTCTTCAACTGTAATACATGCCACATGGATTATGAGAGCTGTTAGGTTGGAGATTGAAAACTTTTGTTTTCTGTTCCAGTTGGGCATACTTATATTCGAATTTGATGATCACGAGGTTTGTTCTTCTGTCTATAAATAGAATTTTTTCTTTTCTTCTGCAGGAGGCAGAACTCCCATGCTTAGGTCTGAATAATTGAAATTGAAAAGCCCTATTATTATCCTTTATTTGCACATTTTTTTTTTTACTTAATTTACAATAAGGCTTCTGATCATCATCTTTCTTTCTTTCTTTCTTTCTTTTTATTTTGATAATTCAGCATGTTATGTTTTCAGCTGATATGATGGTCATATATTTCCAGCAACATCTGTCTAATCACTAACCTGTCTATGTTAAACCTTTGATTCATTGCATGAAGGATACCTAGTCAAATCACAATGACAGGAGGTTGGCAATGTGAAAGAATGTCTTCAGTATTTTATTGAGTGATCATCTGGTAAAAAAAAAAATGTAATAATAATAAATTATCTGAATATATGAGCAGTATTTTATCAAGCAGATGTTGAGAGTAGAACCTTACTTCTGATTTAATTAGAACTGCCAGCACCCATAGTATACCTTCACTTTTCATTTTCCTGCATTTACATATTCCTACATCCTGCATTTAGGCATCAGCTACCTTACACTGCCATTTCATTAGTGCTATACAATTGATCTCAATGATTCAGTTATATAGCACTTGTATAACATTATTTAACAATAATTCTATTAGTATGCATACATTTCCATTATCATTTTTTGTATAAGCATTCCATCACTCATAGCCCTCTACTATTTCCAGCATACCCCTCTTATGCTGGTATGTGCATATGTAACAACCTATGAAAATTACAAGCAGTGCCCATGCTGGCACCCACTGTTGCCCTACTGCTACACCTCTTTAGTTGCCACAAGTCACAATAGCATCTTGCTGTGTTTCACCTTCACATAGTCTCCCAAGTGCTCATCTTTTTCCGTCCTTGTAAATGTTGCTGACTTTCAATATGGAATTTAACTTTGATGTCTTTTGGTGGTTGATTTCATCATGAAATCAACTTTGAACATGTTTTGGGAGAGTGGTTTTGCAGTCTATAAACTGGAATAAATCAACTCAGCAATATAGCAAGAGTGTATATTCAATTCTCATCTTTCTTATTTCACAAGATAATACATGTGTCATATATGTATCTATACCTACCTATATGTATATATATATAAATATATCATTTCACATCTTTCCCTTATACATGAGCATTTTTAACATCTATATGATATGTACAATTTTGTTCTATTTCCTTCTACTAATCAAGTGCTTTGCAGGGAATACGTGGAGAATATCATTTCTTGGGGTTGTAAAATCCAATTTTTGTAATAAGTTAGGATCTTAATGAGAATTTATATTCCCTGTTTTAGATAGAATGGATGAGCATTGTAAATATCATTGAATCACTTGTTGTTCATGCATTTTCCTTTATTTCTCAAATTCTCACAGTGGTGAAACACGAATAGCACGTGCACCATTTCATAAAAGGTAAGTTAATTCTAAGTTGATGATTTACACCAACGGCCATAGTCGGGGGTTGTAAACAAGACTTAGTATTCTTGTCTTTTATGAAATAACACTGGATCCACACTGGATCCTTTTTCAAAAATCATCATATTCTTCAAATATTTCACCTTTTATCAGAGTTTAACTTAGAATTAATTCAATATATATACCAATGGCCATAGTCAGGGTATATTGAGAGTTAATTCCATTTTAAACTCTATAAAAGCACAAAATATGTTTCATGCTTCACCTGAGTTTAAATATAGATTATTATATAATACATTCAATGACCATAGTCAAGGATGTATTATATCTTCAATCTTATTTCAATTCATGTAAAGAATGAAATACAATTTTCAAAATTTAACTTCAAAATTCAAATTCATTCATCATATAGGATAGAATTGCATCATATTTTCAAAAATTTTCTTTTCAAAATTCCAAAGTGATTATCCCTCTTTACTTCTCAGATCAAATCTTATTCAAATCCAATTCTATTTCATTTCAATATTCAAAAAAATTCAATTTCAAAGCCCAATTCAACCTTGAAATTCCAAAATCATTTTATATTCAAACTTCAAATTTCCAATTCAAATCAAAATTCAAATTCAAAGTTCAATTTAACTTTGAAATTATCTTCTGATTTCAGAAGCAAGTTCATCCCCTTATCTTCAATCAAAGTTTGGATTTGAATCTCAAGTTTAAATTTGGGTTTCTAAAACCCAGATTCATCTTTAAAAGGTCCTATTTGGACTTCTCAAAACCCAAATCCAAAGATAAGTCCAAGTCTCAACTTGGATCCAGATTTCCGAGTATAAACTCCATTCCATTTTGGAACTCCCATCACAGATCCAAAATTCCATTTAGGATCCAAATCCTTTAGATCTCCCATCATAGATCCAAATTCCATTTAGGATCCAAATCCTTATTCCACTTTGGATCTCCAATTATAGATCCAAAATCCCATTTAGGATCCAGATCCTCATTCTACCATTGGATCTCAGATTCAGATCCGAATTTCAATTCTTAGGATCCAGAATCCAACTTCACTTTGGATCTCAGACTTCAGATCCAAATCCATTCTTTAGGATCCAGAATCCATCTCATCTTGGGTCTTAGATTTCAGATCCAAAAACCCATTCTTAGGATCCAGAACCCAATTCACTTTGGGTCTCAGTTTCAGATCCAAATCCATTCTTAGGATCCAGAATCCAATTCTACTTTGGATCTCAGACTTCAGATCCAATTCCCTCTTTTAGGATCCAGGGCCCAACCCTATCTTGGATCTCCAACTTCATGTCCCAATTCCATTCCAAATATTCATCCAAGTTCAAACTTCTAAATTCAAAGTCCATTTATGACTTTGAAAATTTCCTTCATTCTCTTTTTATTTCAAGACTTCAACATCAATTTCCAAATTCCAGATTTATTTTCCCAAGCTCCTGATTATTCTAAAAAACTTAGAACTTTAATCTTAAGTTCTAAGTTAGAAAACATTTCTTCACTTTATCGGATTCACTTGGGATTTCTTCAAAACATTTTCAAAAAGAGCATACATCTTTGCATTTGCACAAGCATGATTCACTGTGCATTTAGACTTAGGATAAATACTTAGATAATTTCTTAGCAAAGCAAAAGGCATTAATTCGACCCTTGGTTCGATTACCCCTGGTAAAGGCACCAGGAACGGTCGAACCTCGTACCGACGAGCGGATCCCGTCTCCCAGTTTTCCCGCAAATATTTCAAAAATGGAGGCGAGTTATTTCAAAAATCTTCAAAATTAAGGTCAAGTGAGACCCGCAAAAGAGTTTCCTCTTCCCTTCTCTTCTTTCTTTTCTCTTCTCTCTTTCTTTCCGTTCTTTTATCTTTTCTCCCTTCAAAAGGAGGAAAATAAGAGGTTGGAAAGGAAAAGAGAAGGAAGAGAGAGAACATTACGAGAGGAAAAATTTTGCGATGATCACAGCGACCATGATGGGACTTGGTTGGATTTTTGCAATGGTATTTTTAAAAGATATTTTTCAGTAAAAGATTTGGAAAATTGTCAACCAAAAATAATAAAAATCGACTTTCCACGAATGTGGCAAGTACGGGTCGAATCCTCAGGGAACAGGAAATATTCAATTTACTTCTAAAAATTTTAATTTATTAATGTCAAACTCTTAATCTAAGTTAAACAATACAACTCTAATGAAATTATAAACTGGGAACTACAATTGACTAGAAACAGATTTCTAAAGTCTTCTCCAGATCACCAGGGGTAATTTTGTCATTTCACCACATATGCATTTGCACTCTCATTCTGAATTCACTTTTTGACCTGTTGTAAACTTTAACAACCTAAAACACAATAAGACATAAAATTAGTGCACAATTATAATCAATGATTAAAAATTATACTAAACCTAATTCTACGAGGAATTACTGAACTAAATTATAATTAAAAATCAAAATTAACTAAAATGTCATTTCTAAGTACATCAACTAACTATTCTGAGTCTAAACTAATTGCTGTAAATATACTAACTAAGATGCAGAAAAACAATAAAAACTACCGAAAATCACACAACTAATAAAATGACTGTTTTGCCCTCAAATAGTGTAAAAGTGGATTATGATAGCTTTTCGTAAACAGTGAATTTGAAGGAGCAAACAAAATGCTATTTTCACAATTTTTTTTTGTTCTGTTCTTGACAGATTCAAGAATCTGTCAGACTTTACGGATTTGAAAAACTCATCTGGAAGCTCCAGAAATAAGTGTTTCAAGTTCGTATAAAATCTGGAAATCGTATGTCCCGAAATTTGAAAACGCGAAAAAGCTGATTTTGAAAAACCCTTAAAAGTCAGACCAAATCAACTCGAAATCAGCTGATTTTTAGTCTTCTGATAGTGAACACACATATAAAGAGAATAGAATAATTTTTTTGGAAAAACACAGAAAATTTTCACATAAAATGACGAGTGCAAGTTGATGCAAAAATCTGTTTTTTAAATCAATGCACTATTCATTTGAAAGAGTCCACTAAATACACTATGACATTGAATTATATGTAAAAACAGTCCTAAACACTTCTAATATACAGTTAAACTACAGAAAAGGAAATCAAATGAATTAACTAAACAAACATGTAAACGAATTAAACAAGTTAATTCTAAATCTAATCTAAACGCTACTCTTAAACTATTGTAAACTAATATGCAAGAACTAATTAGAATATCTACGTTAGTGAATTTAACTAATTCTACTAAACTCACCTTAATGTAAGCTAACTAATTAACTAAAGAACCACGACAGTGAAATACACGGCTAACTTGCAATTAAGGTTAACTCGACTTTCAACTAAGTGTGAGTGGGTCAACTTAACTAGGGTACCTACCTAACT
This sequence comes from Nuphar pumila, assembly GCF_984573655.1. Taxonomy (NCBI): domain Eukaryota; kingdom Viridiplantae; phylum Streptophyta; class Magnoliopsida; order Nymphaeales; family Nymphaeaceae; genus Nuphar; species Nuphar pumila. Next base: position 56,070,924 of record NC_143256.1, read on the forward strand.
AGGACACTAGAGGGGATAAACACGATTTGACTTTGACTCATAGCCTCACGCCCCACCTAAGTGGACCCACTAAGGTTAATGAGGTTTGGACTAACTTAAAATGGACACCTAATGAATAGTGACTACTTACTAAAAGTGAAAATGAAAGAATAAAAAGGGTAATTAGTCTATCTAAGTCAAGCACATACATGGAATTCAAGCTAACACTAATGAAGACACATAATACTTACCTAAATTGTTAATCACGATTTTGAAACCTAACTAAAAGGTCAATCTATTCCTAAAATACTCAATAAACTAAGGAAACACTATGATAGGTGTGAACACCCCAATTTTTTCAAAACATTGTAAATATTCCCTTTTTGCCCCTGACCCCATTTTTTGAGCAATCAAGTCAGTTTTAAAATATGAATCCCAGTTAATTTTCATATTTTATTGAAATTAAGTTCATTTTTATACATCTGACTCAATTTTTGGGTCCAGATCCAGGTAAAAGATCTGAATCTGAGCCCCGTTGTCCAATTTTCAGATTAAAATTACCAAAAACACTAAAAATAATTTTCGAATGGCTCGGACAGTCCATCTGGCATCCGTTTAGATGCATTGCTCTATATTTATCGATTCGAGGTTAAAAACTTGAAAATCTTCTCAAATTTTGAATCCAAACCCGTTTTTTAAGGAATTTTTCAGAGAATAGCCTTGAATTCTCGAAAAATCCTTCTATTGTAAATATTTTCAAATGCTATAAAATATTTCAAAAATCCTTTGTTTTTCTTGTAAATTTTAGAATATTATTGTCAAAAAAATACAAAAAAAAATATGGTAAAAAAAAAACCTCTTCTGAAACTTACTTTCACTAGAACCCCTTTTTTTAGAAAGAACTCCTTTGAAAACAACCGTTGTTTCAAAATTTTCAGAAAAAGTAGGACCCCTGCAGCGAAATGTGCAACGACTCCCTCTCGAGAGTTCATCGCAGGGACCAAAGGGCGGAGAACCCTTCGATCAATTGATCTCACCTCCCCCCATTGATTCCTAACAAACCCCTCCTTCGCAATTCTTCTTCCTTTCTCTATAAAAGAAAGCAACGGAGAAGCAGGAGGGGCATCCACTAAGCAGCCATTCGCATTGATCATCTTCATTCCTTTCTCCTCCCATCGAGTCTTCGACCTTCTTCTTCTGGACGCCCATTTTCTCCCCCTTTATATTCATTCTCTTGGTCGTCTACAAGGCTCTCTGTCTCATCTTCCATCTCCAAGCTCTCTGAGACATCCACTTTAAGCAGTTGAAGATCAATCACTTCTTCAACAATCTGTTTCGGAAATCAAGATCTGCAGCAATAGAAAAGGCATCTCGTCGCTACCACTGTTCCCTCCTTTAAGGCTCCTACAAGCAAGAGGACCCCCCCTCCAGCTCTGTTGAAGAAGCATCGCCTCTCCCTTGTCCAGATCTCCGAGACACCTCGGTAAGTCCCCTCTCCCATTTATTTTCATCTAATTTGTTCCCCTTTTTTTCTGCCCCATTCAAAGCACCACGACAACATTGATTTGTCAATAGCAGATTGATCTGCCTCTGTGTGATATTAACGGAACGACCGGTTCCAACAATTGCTTCTTGTTTTAGTGTTTACTTTTGTTGATGTAAGTGTAAATCTCGGTATAGGTAGTTTAGATCTGATGCTCCTTTTTGTGACATATCACTGGCCGTGTCCGACGCTCCCTGAATGTCATAAAATTCAGTAAAGAGTTCATGAGGATATCACTCCTTGTATATGGTTGATATGATACTTTTGGTGGTTTCCTGGTGGAAATCATAAATCAATGGTAAATCGTTACATATTTTGCAGCAGGATTAGATTTCAACTGCTTTACCCTAAATCACCTTGCCATCAAGTTTTGACTCCCCCTCCCCAATGAAACCGTTCGATGGCAAATTTTCTGTTATAATGCTTGTGCATCAATCGATTCTTAGAATCCATCCCTGCACTTCACGTTTATTTATTTATTCAGTTACTTTTTTTTTTAGAAGCACTGGCATTGGTTTTATTTGCCTATTCATATCTCATTCATGTTCGCACAGGAGTTTGGTCTCATTCATGTTCGCACAAGAGTTTGGTCTATCATGTGCGTCATTTGTCCTTCATAATCTCTCCTTGGTTACATTTTTTTTTATACCTTCCTGTTTATGTTTTACTTTAATAACATTCTTATCCATCTACCGTATGTATGCCCCTGTTCATTTGTTACCCTCCAGTAAGGCATCTTTGCATCAAGTGTCATGATCTCCAGATGCATTCCATTCGTTGGATAAAACCCATCGGGTTTCTGTGTTTACGATTCATCACTTCCCCAGCAGTAGTTTATCTCTCCTTCCTAATTATATGTACCTAGCTGTTCCATATCCACCCTGTACTACCTTTCAGCAGAGGCAGCTTGCCCAATAAAATTCATGTTTGGCTGAAGAGACGATGGACATATATTCTGTCTCAAGGTTGGTCTAAGAGCATCAAATCTGAAGTATAAAACCTTAGAGAATGGGATGAGGGTATCGCTCATTATACAGGGATGAAGTTCATTACGTTGAATTTTTTTTTATGAAATACAATATGCTGTGATACATCAATCCAAGAGCCCAAGTTGATCTATCGTACAGATAAGAGGGCAATTTCATACAAGAATATGAAATGTTTATTCACTATGAATTAGATTGTTTATGCCTATTTTTTTTTCCTTTTTTTTTTCTTTCCTTTCTTTTCCTTTATTATCATGTGGTCCATAAATTTTCTCTCTCCACTGTTGGTGATCACGCATGAGTGCATGTATATAACCACCAAAAAGGAAAGTATGGTAAGTACCTATGCTGCTAATTTGGTTGTTTGGCAGGACCCCCTAATTCCAGCTTGATTATCTGCAAAATTCCAAGCTTTAATAGCAAGTTGTCCATCTTTGCATTGGCGTAGGGCAACATGATATCTATTTTTTTTTTATTTGAACATCAGTGAGTCAAAAGCCTGATCTGATGATCGGTTGTTTATCCAGCATCAGAGGATCCAGCTTGTGTTCACCCAACCATCAGACCATTATATATATAAAGAAAAATGTTACTGAGGATATCATGATATATACTGCTGCCATTACAGGCAACCAACACAGGTGAATCCCCTATTTGTTGTCAGTTTAACCTCTATGATAAAGGCATTGCCAGATCTAAAGGGTCCATCGACAGGTTGCCACAATTCCATGGTCTGAAGCTGATTTTGTTTCTGAAAGTTACTCTGTTGCAATTCCTCTAATGCCTACTCTCTCTTACATGCGTCACTCAACTGTAGCACATCATATGTGCTTCAACTCACCTGCATTGGTGTATAGCATATAGCCACCCCTTTCATCTATCATATGTTCATGCCTTCCCTGTATTTGGTATTTAATTCATCATAGGATATTCATTTGTCTTTCACTTCATGGTTGTTATGGGCATTACACTTCCAGCATCATAGGTTACAATTTCTCCATAAACACCAGACACACACTTTCATTACACCTCACGGCATTCAGTTCTTTTATGGTCACAACCACTCCTTCCACACCCTGTGCTGCATACACATCACTTATATTTCCTACCCTGCACCAATATGACACCCCAGTTGCCTTCACCATTTCCTTCACTGTTACATTCCCAACATATTGCCTTCGTATTCACTATGCACCACCCGTACCCCCTATACTCCCAGCTCATTCCTCGCATTCCATTAGCATCAGCCACTCTCTCCATTTCCTGTTGAAGCTCCCAACCCCGTTCATTTATACACTATGTTCATCGCACCTATTGCTTTCACAGTTGCAGTGCATCAGCACTCATCACTATTGCACTGCTACTTCAGTAGCACCCACCTCTTAGTGGTTCATCATGGCAGCCTCGCTGGCAGCAGCAATTACACCATCCAAGTAGCTAGTGTGCACATGTACTATGTGCATACACAATTACCTACACTTACCCTATCACCGAATAGCTTCCATCTCTTTTTACACTCACCCCCTGTTGATTACATTCCACTATCACTATCCCTATTCGTCAAACCAGGCCTGCTACAAGCACTTGCTGTGTATTTACTCACAACACTTTCACCTATTTCAATATCCACTGTTAACCACTTCATGAACCTACAACACCCATGCTTCATGTGCCTATAGCAGCATATGTACATAGCAGTTGTATATCAGCCTCTTCTTCTCTCCCTGCCAGTTCTCACGGTGACATCACAACATATTTCTATCGTTATGAACATTCCCTATTGTAATTTCCTGTGCATACATTATATCACTACTACCTCCTTTGCTGCCTTCCCCTTTTGGCATGTATCTCACTGTCTATGCAATTGCTACCAGCACTTACATCATAAACATCACTATTACCTCTTCCTCCATGCATTATAACATTCTTACTCCCTTTAGTTCATGCATTAAAATCCCGTACGTATCTCCTCTAAGAAGAAAAAGTATGGATATATGCATTTGTATTCCATGTAATATCTTCTCCTTATCTCATGATGGTTCAGTTTTACAGGAAATTGATAGGAAATGCCGTTCCTTTTGCTGAGATTAAGAAATTTTGTAATCTCTATAATCCCAAGATTGTAATAGATAGAATATAATGAGAATTTATATTTCTGGCATAGATTAGAATGGATGAGCAAGTAAATAATATTTGTTTCATTATTTTCCTTTGTTTCTGAAAACTCACCAATGGAAACACAAATGGCACATGCACCATTCCAATAGGAGGTCATTAATCCTAAGTTGATTTGCATCAATGGCCATAGTCAGAATGTGAACAAAACTTAGGATTTTCATTTTTTATGGAATAACACTAGAGCCACACTGGACCCCTTTCAAAAATCATCATACTTTCAAATATTTTCTTCTTTTATCAGAGTTTAGTTTAAAATTAGCTCAATATATATATCAATGGCCATAGTCAGGATATATTGAGAGTTAATTTCATTTTAAACTCTATAAAAGCACCAAAATATATTTTATTCTTCACTTGAATTTAAATATGATTATCATATAATGCATTCAATGACCATAGTCAAGGGTGTATTATATCTTCAATCTTATTTTAATTCATTTAAAGAATAAAATAAGATTTTCAAATTCAATTTCAAGATTCTTTAAATTCATTTATCATTTAAGATAGAACAACATCATATTTTCAAAATTCTTTTCCAAAATCCAAGTGATCTCAAATATCTTTCTTCAATCTCTATTTCAATTCATTCTTATATCTTATTTCAAAGATTTAAATTTCAATTTCAAAGTCCAATTTGACTTTAAAATTTCAAATTCAATTTTTTATATTCAAAATTCCATTTCCAAATTCAAGTCCAATTTCAAAGTTCAATTTAAACTTTGAGATTTCTGATCCATCTTCTGATTCAAAATCCAAATTTGAAGTCCAAATTGACTTTGAAATTCATTTGTATATTCAAAATTCAATTTATAAATTTCAAATCAAATTTCAAAATTCCATTCAACTTTGGAATTCTAAATTCATTTTCAAGATTCAAATTCAAAATTCAAAATTCAACTCAATATCTTAAATTCAATTTCAAAGTTCAATTTAAACTTTGAAATCTTTGATTCATCTTCTAAATTTAAAAAACTTCAGAAATCCAATTCTAAAATTAGAATCCAACTCCATTTAGGATCCAGAATCCAATTCCACTTTGGATCTCAGACTTCAGATCCAATTCCATTTTAGGATCCAGAATCCAATTCCACTTTGGATCTCAGACTTCAGATCCAAAACCCATTTTAGGATCCAGAATTCAACCACAGTTTGGATCTCAGACTTCGGATCCAATTCCATTTAGTATTCCTAGAAATCAACTTCATTTTTTGGATTTTAGACTTCAGATCCGATCCCATTTAGGATCCAGAATTCAACTTCACTTTGAATCTCAGACCTCCGACCCAAATTCCATTCCAGATTTCAAAATCCAAAGTCTATCTTGAGTCCCAAGTTCCAAAAATCAATTCCATTTTTCACATCCCATTTAGATTTCTTAAATCCAATTCTATTCAAACTCAATTTGGATTTCTCAAATCCCATCCTAATCTGAAATTCCATTCCACTTCAAATTTCATCTTCTCTCCTAAATCCAAGCTCGAAAATCAAATTCAAAGTCCATTTTTGACTTTGAAATTTCCTTTCTTTCTCTTTCTCTCAACTTCAAAATCATTCTTTTTCAAATCAAGACTTATTTTCCCAACTCTGATTATTTCAAAGACTTAGAACCTCAAATATCATTTTTGATCTATCTCAAGTTCTAAATTAGATTCAACCATTTCTTCATTCTATTATCAAATTCATCTCAGAAAAGCTTGGAAATTTCCAAAATCATTTTTCAAAAGAGCATACATCCTTGCATTGCACAAGCATGATTCTTTGTGCATTTAGACTTAGGATAAATTCTTAGATAATATTTAGGCAAAGCAAAAGGCATAAATTCGATCCTTGGTTCGATTACCTCTGGTAAAGGCGCCAGGAACGGTCGAACCTCGTACCGACGAGCGAATCCCATCTCTTTATTTTCCCGCAAAATATTTCAAAATGGAGGCGAGTAATTTTCTAAATATTTTCAAATCAAGGTCAAGTGAGACCCCGCAAAAGAGTTTCTCTTCTCTCTTCTTTTCTTTTCTCTTCTCTATTCTTTTTTGTCTTTTCATTTCTCCCTTCAAAAAGGAGAAATAGAGGTCAAAAAGGAAAAAGAGAAGGAAGAGAGAGAAACCACAAGAGGAAAAAATTTGCGATGATCACAATAGGCTATACAATTATTGGAAAGAAGGCCAATTGTCCTATGAGTCAAATTTGGGGATTAAATGGACCTCTTTTCATTCTTTACATAAAGAGAACACATGCTTGCATAGCCAAAATCGTAAGCCCATATGGCCCACACGTTTTGACTCTAACTAACCTAACTAAACTAACATCTACACAAATAATTTTAAGGGTACGAATGAAAAGTAACACACGAATTGGAAAATGCTATTTTGACTAATACACACAAACCTAAATTACTTAATTAAATCTTAATTACTAAAACTCAATACAATGAATCTAGACCCTAAACAACACTTTCCTAAACTCTAAGCTAGAGCCATGGATGTCTTCTCCTATGAAGGAAACAACAGCCATTAACACACATATATAGACTTCTTTAATTCACGCAGAAAAATTATTCTATCAACTAAAACACGAAAACAACACAAAATTTTATGTAAGCTAAGCTAAGCTATGACTGAATGGGATTCTAATGAATCTAAAACATTAAATGAAACTAAACTACTGTATAAAAAAATATTTTATCAAAGCAAACAAAACTGGACATACACCACAATCGGCTAAGCTAGGCTTAGTCGATCTTCACTATTGGACGAGACACCCTACACAACCCTTATTAAACCCTATAATTAGATTCAAATGCAATCTTAGATGGATGAAAAACACACTTTCAACCTACTGACTGCCAAGGAAAATTAGAAAATGAAAAAGCTTCAAAACATCAAAACCGGTTAGATTTTGTCTAACCGACTTTGAGTTTCGACTAACACAAACTAATGGAATGGTTTGACATTTAACCTACGACTAGACTTGACCTTCAAACAACAGAAAATACATAAATAATGATAGTGGTTTTACTATCAAAACAACAGAAAATAAGAGATGGGTTGGGGCTGAAAATAATGGACTCAAGGTGGACTCGATTTTCCTAAAAGAACGGGGAAGAAGAAGATCATACCTCAAGGGCGATCTGACGAAGGTGGGGGTGAGGTAGAGTGATTTAAGCCATGGAATTCGCTGCCAAGCTCATTGTGGCTGTGATCCTCATCCACGTGACTATGTATGGCTGCAAGGATGTGTCGAACAAAGGGTGCCGAGCGGTGGAAGGAAAAGGGTTGTGCCCAATGGAGAAGAGGGTCAGAAGGGGAAGGAACCGACCTTTCCGAGAGGTGTAGACGGCACACCAGCTGGGAAGAGCACCCACATTGAGCTACAACCCTGCAAAAATACAGCAAACACACGTCAGATGATTCACACAATGATGAGGAAGAAGATGGTGGAAAAAGCAAACGTGAATGATAAGAAATCATAGACGAAGGAGCATCAATGGAGATGGTATGTAGAGGACGGCATGGAGGAAGAAGAGGAGCTCTGGATGGGTGCAAATCTTAAAGCAAAAATGTCCTAGGGTTTTCAAAAAAGCATATTTAAACTTTGAGTTGAAGTTTTCAAAATTTCAAAAAGAGGTTTAAAATAAAAAGAAATGCTATGTGCCTCTTTTGAAGGGGGTTTTCTGAAAACATTTTATAAGTTGGGTTTGGATCCCATGTGAGTTATATTGTGATGTTTAAAACTGATCCGAGACCCAAGATGATCTATTTGGGTCGGATCTTGATCCGAATTACCTTGAAATCCGTGCCCAAGCACTAAAATTGCAATATCTCATTCACTTTAACTCCGATTTAATTGAAATTCAAACCAAGACTTCTTTATATCAAAATACATCCAATCATGGGTTCTAAACCTTAAGATTACATAAAAATGCATGAATATTATATTAAAATGATGTGCATTTCATGCATCATCAAATACACCCATGCTTGAATGTTTGTTAGTCCCTTAACGAACAAACTGACTAAGTTATGAAATTGGAAAATAGACAAATATACAATAAACAATTAAAATACCTAACTCACTTTCGTAGGAATCACAGTTGCATTTAGCTCATGCAACAAGCCCTTTACACCCCTAGGTTACTGTGAACACCCCAAATTTTTCAAAGTTTGTTTAAAATATTCTTTTTGCCCCTGGCTCTACCTTCTAAGAAAATCAAAGCTAAATTTCAGTTATTCTCCAGATTTTCTGGATTGAATTCCATTCAAACTCGATTTCGAAGCAGAACCCAGTGTTTTAGGTCCAAATTTGAGCCTCGTTATTCAAATTACAAATTGGAAGTATAAAATGCCAAACACATTTCTTGAATGGCTCAAACAACTCATCTGTATTCATTTGGATCCATTACTTGATATTTTCTCGATTCGAGGTCCGAAACTCAAATATCATCTCAAAATCCAGATCCAAACTCATTTTCTGAAGAAATTTCACCAAAATAGCATTGAATTATCAGAAAAACCCTCTTTTGTAAATATTTCTCAAAAAAATACAAAAAAATTTAGTTTTAAATCTTTTTTTTAGGGTTTTATTCTAAAATATATATATATATATATATATATATATATATATATATATATATATATATATATATATATATATATATATATATATATATATATATAGAAAATGAAGAAAAGAACAAAAAAATAAAAATATAGAAAAGCAAAAAAATAGTTTTTGAAAATCTCTTTGTTTTGAAAAACATCTTCTAAAACCATTTTTTTTGAAAGAAAATTTAAAAAGGACAGCTCTTTTGAAAAACCTTTAAAAAAAAAAGTGAAATTTCGTCCTTTTATAAGAAAAGCTTTAATGAAAACTTAGGGTTTTAAAAGAACCCTTTCGCTGGCTTTCTCCCTCGCCCAACCCCTCCATGGCCAACCCCCCCCCCCCCATGTGTGACCTCCTCTTCATCGCCCTCCGATCTTCCATGGCTTTCCTCGACCATCGATCTGCAACAACCCCTCTTTCTCTCCTCCATCCATCTGCAATGGAAGCCCATTCCAAATTATTCTTCCCCCTCTTTAAAATAGGGCAAAGGGGAACCCTCTAAAGGACCGCCTCTTCACCCCTCCACCATTCTCGCATTCACTTTTTCTCCTTTCTCCTCTGGTTCCCCAAAGGGAATCCCACAATAGAGCTTCCTCCTCTTCTTCAGAATTCCTGCAATGATCAGCATACATAGATCCAAGGTAAGAGCTCATACCTCCCATCTTTTCTCTATAACCCCTGATTCCCTGGTTTTCCTGTAACCTTTCTGATTTCGGCCCCCGTAAACGCACCGTCGGGTTGTGATCGGGTTGCTTATAGCAATACCAATCCCTTCCTTTGTGCAACATCGACAAAACAAATGGTTCCCATATCTTGTTTTCGGTTGTACGATTCTTCTTCTCAAGGTTTAGGTAGTTTGCTTAAGCATGGATTTTCTCAGGTTTAATGTTTTCGGTATGATTCATAAGCATTATGTTTTCTTTGTTATTTTATTTTTATAATCTGGCATCATTCTCTGTTATTGGTTTTACGTAATTTTTTTTTTTAGAATGGTTAGATCCATTTTCGCAATACGCATGCTCTGGGATTACATTTCTGTAAGGGCTTAATCTAGAGTTGCCAATTCCTTCTCTATATTCCCTGTGGTCATGATGTGGAGGTACCATTCTTCTATGATTTTATCTTCTAAAGTTATGTCTCTGAAGCCTGCGAGGAGGGAGCGTTGTTCCCTTATTTCGCTGACTCCCCTTTTAAAACTTGTGCCTCACCTGGTGTTCTTTCTATTTTTTGTTTTTGTGTGTGTGCTGGATTTGATTCATATTATAAACTCATTACATGTCTTGCACTTTCTTCCTTTATCCTATTATGATTCAATTATTTCGATAATGCTGAAAAGGTAATAGCAGTGTCAACATCCTCAATGTCAGAACCATTATCGCTCTACTTCTGCTGGTTGATACGTGTATCACTCTGATGATTCTATGCTTGCAAAGATGATCTGCTAACTATGGTGGTTCACTTCTAATACTAAGGAACCCCTTTACAGCTGTAACTAAAGTAGACATAGTGGTATTTCCATTTCTTTATAATGTTTTATGTGGACGTGAATTGGTGTTGCCTACACATTCACAAGAGGAACAGAAGCCCTCGAAGCAGATTCCAAGTCTGATGATGGAGAATATAACTGCATTTCCACAGATTCAGAAAGTCTCATTCTCACAAGTTTGATTATGATGCAACCTACAAACTTGGTAGCATCACTTGGATCCTCAAGTGATGGAATCCAGGAGGCTCCTGATAAGAGTCCAAGAGGGTCTAAGTTGTCAGATATTCTTGAAAAAGCATCTGGGCATTGTAATTAAATGTGCTAACATTTTTTTTTACCTAACGGCAGTTGCAGAGCTTTTCATTATTTGTTGGTAGGATTCAGACTGCCACTGATGGGTGTTTTTCCCTTAAGGAAATCAGTTTTGCTATTTTGTATTGCTGAGTCTAGCTTAATATTATCATTGACCTTAGCGTAAGTCACTTATACACTATGTGCTTACGATAATATATAAGCATTTTGGCACCTGAACCCAGTCGTGGTCTACACTTTCTTCTCCCACACCATAATGTCGATATATGTCTCATTCTCCTTTTGTGCATATGGCTACCCAGTTCTCAGTTATTTTAAGGTATTAGGGTTCATTTCTCATTATAGTTCATGTAACTGCTAATAACATGGATGGGTAATGTTGTACATTTTCTTTATCTGTATTCATTTTGTTTACTCTCATAGCATCACCATTAGCATCATGTTCATTTGGCATGCATTCTTATCTTCTCTACACTCGTATTAAGCAGCCCATCAAAAGGTATATTCCACTTCCTGTTTTCATATCCTTTTGCGTAAAATAATAGAATTTCACCCTGAATATGAAGTGAATCATGAAGGAGTCAATGCAATCTCATGCTTTCTATTTGCTACAGAGGAATGTTATAAAAACTCTTGTGGAGTCTTGTCGCCAGACAACCTTTGGGAAGTCTGATCGTCATCAAAAAGTTATCAGAGTCTGAGTGTTGCTAAAGCTTATTTATGGTGAAGACGCCATATCTGTATACTTTAGTATAACAGAATACTGAAGATCACGAGTTGGTGCATAACAGAGCTCGCAGATCAGGTAATTTCCATCATGGTTAAAGAGCAGGGATATTCTTCACCATCAAGCCTGTCAGAGCAATGAATGCTTGAATTTTCTGCGAATATCTTTCTTTCATTGTCTTCCCAAAAAATTTGTACAAATTTCCATCGAAATCGAGTTTGTGCACATGATGATGGAATAATTGTTAAAGACCTGAATTTGAACTATAAATAAACTCCAGCCATATGACTATTACCCTATAGTTATCTCCTGATTCTCTTTCTTTGAAGTTCAATAAATGTGAAATTTGATCTCTCTATTTTCTAAAAAAAAAAATGGAATAGATATGGCTGATTTTGTGCAGATTAGTAACAGCCAGATCCTGAGTTTCTGTTGGTTGGTTGACTGGAGTTTAGTCTGAATTCATTATCTTTGATTACAGTAAAGCATTAGTGGTGAAGCCTGATTAAGTGAAATCTTTACTGTATTATTCTAATAAAATTTCATTACATTTCAAAATATTGATTGCAACATTGGCTGTTTTACTGTGCTCTCTCATTAATTTCTTTTCAGCGTTGTGTACAATTCTGAATTGATTAGAGTCACTTTTAATATCTTTTGTTTCAAGCCCACATCATATGCTTGTAATCCCACAATAGGTTGTGGTCATAAGGGTCAAAAGACAAAGACTTGTATAAGTCTTCCAATAAAGAAGATGCAGCAGAACCATTGTCTGATAGAGGCTAGGAGTCAACTGTGACCCATGCTGATGGTCCTAAAAGAATGTGTTTTGTCTGAGCCAGCTCTTCAGAAGCCTATTTTCAGTTCCCTTATTTGCTCTTGACACCACGAAGCTCAAAATCATTATGTAATAGTGAGAGCATCCTAAATCTAGGGGATGTTGTACATTCATTTAGATCAATTGTTGTGTTGTGAGTTATATATTATACATTCACTTTGCAGGAACCAATATGCCGATTTGTCACTCACTTTTGTCAACTGCTATGTTAGTAAGAATTTGGCTCTTGAGCTAAATCCTTCCACCTGTCATAATACATTATAATGAAACTGGATCTTCAAACAAGGAAAGAGTCTGGGTTACACATCTGAAATTATTAGTTCAGCCAACGGCTGATCCTATCTGAACTTGGGGTGCTAAATAATGATAACATTATTACTTTTCCTGATTTACTGTAAGAGTATCTTCTTTATCTAGCTCAAAATCATTTTTTTTTATTATATAATTCTGATTTGCTCAGGTTTCTAATTTGCTACAGGATTAGGATTTGTTGAGCCAGGACTGAATGTCTTGGTTATAGTTTCTGATTTATCCTGATTGGCTGACTGGAAATCAAGATTTGCAACTACATTTCTGTTAATACTTCTGGCTGTAGTAGGTTGGATCCAATCCCATCATTGTTATATCACACGGTCTCTCAAATGACCTTCACCCTGTCATCACTTTTCCAGCACATGCACAACTCCTAGCAGTTGTGTGCTACCATTCACCTACATAGTTCCTTCACATTCACCATTCCACCTATATACATATATATATATATATGCATGTATATATGTACATAGATATATATCCTTTTCATATTCCTACCCTTTAGATCTTAAACATCTTGGCATATGAGCATTTTTACCATTAATATCCATATGATATATGCAATTTTCTTCTATATTCATATTAACCCAGTTGTTTTGCAGGGAATATGTGGAAAATGTCATTACTTGGAGTTGTAAATTCAATTTTATATGTTGTAATAAGTTAGGTCTTAATGAGAATTTACATTTTCAGCTTTTAGATAGAATGAATGAGCAGAGTAATGTTATAAATTGTTTGTTTTCATGCTTTTACCTTTATTTTCTAAAATCTCACAATGGTGAAACACGAATGGCACGTGCTCCATTTTATAAAAGGTGAAAAATCCTAAGTTGATGATTTACATCAATGGCCATAGTCAGGATATAAACAAAACTTAGGATTTTCATCTTTTATGGAATAACACTGGATCCTCTTCAAATATCATCATATTTTCCTTAAATATTTTTTTCTTTTATCAGAGTTTTACTTAAAATTAACTCAAAATATATATCAATGGCCATAGTCAGGGTATATTAAAAGTTAATTTCATTTTAAACTCTATAAAAGCACCAAAAAATGTATTTTATTCTTCACTTGAATTTAAATTTGATTATTATATGATACATTCAATGATCATAGTCAGGGATGTATTATATCTTCAATTCTATTTACATTCATTTAAAGAATGAAATATGATTTTCAAATCCAATTTCAAAATTATTTAAATTCATTCATCATTTAGGATAGAATTGCATCATATTTTCAAAATCCCCTTTTCAAAATTCCAAGTGATTCCTTTTTTCATTTCTCAGATCAAACCTTATTTATGGATTCAATTTCAATTCTATTTCTCAAGATTCAAAAATTCAATTTCAAAGTCCAATTTGACCTTGAAATTTCAAAATCATCTTGTACTTCAAATTCCAAAATTCAAACTTCAAAGTTCAATTTAACTTTGAAGTTTCTAATTCATCTTCTTATTCAAAATCAAGTTTTATCTTCTTATCTTCAAATTCAAATTCAAATTCAAATTCAAAGTTTGAGATTGATTCTGAATCTCAAAGCTTGACCCTTCCTAAATTTTAAATTCAATCTGGGTTTTCAAAACTCAGATCCATCTTCAAAAGTCCCATTTGGATTTTCAGAATCCAAATCCAAAGTTAGATCCAAATTACATCTTGGATTCCAGATTTTGGATCCAATTCCCATTTAGGATTCTAGATCCAGAATTCAACTTCATCTTGAATCTCAGACTTCAGATCCAAATTCCATTTAGGATCCAAATTCCATTTAGGATCCAAAATCCAATCCCATCTTGGATCTCCGACTTCAGATCCAAATTCTATTTAAGATCCTGAATCCAATTCCATCTTGGATCTCAGACTTCAAATCCAAAATCTATTTTAGGATCTATAATCCAATTCCATCTTGGATCTCAGACTTCAGATCCAAATTCCATTTAGGACCCAGAATCCAACTTCATCTTGGATCTCAGACTTCAGATCCAAAATCCAATTCCATCTTAGATCTCAGACTTTAGATCCGAATTCCATAATTGGATCTCAGATTTCAGATCCAATTCCCATTTAGGATTCTAAATCCAGAATTCAATTTTGATCTCAGTTTTATTTTGGATCTAGACTTTGGATTCAAATTCCATCTTGAATTCCAGATTTCAAATCAAATTCTATTCACAATTCCAACTTTTCAAATCAAACTCCATTTCATTCCAGATTTCAAAATCCAAATTTATCTTGATTCCTAAAATTCCGAAAACCAATTCCATTTCTCAATTCTATTTGGATTTCTCAAATATCATTCCGACTTCGAACTTCAAAGCTAGAATTCAATTCCATTTCAAACATTTATCCAGGTTCAAAAATTTTAATTCGAAATCCATTTATGACTTTGAAATCTCTATTTCTTCTCCTTTTATCTCAACTTCAAAATCATTTCCTTTCAAAGTCCAGATTTATTTTTCCCAAACTCTGATTATTTCAAAAACTTAGAAAGATCTATCTCAATTTCTAAGTTAAAAACCATTTCTTCACTCTATCATCAAATTCATCTTAGAAACACTTGAAGATTTCTAAATCATTTGTTAAAAAGAGCATACATCTTTGTATTGCACAAACATGATTCTTTATGCATTTAGACTTAGGATAAACTCTTAGATAATCTTTTAGCAAAGCAAAAAGGCATGAATTCGACCCTTGGTTCGATTACCTCTGGTAAAGGCGCCAGAAACGGTCGAACCTCGTACCAACGAGCGAATCCTGTCTCTCGATTTTCCAGCAAATATTTCAAAACGAAGGTGCGTTTTTTTCATAAAAATCTTCAAAATTAAGGTCAAGTGAGACCCTGCAAAAGAGTTTCTCTTCTCTTTTCTTTCTTTTTCCCTTCTCTTTTCTTTTGTCTTTTTGTTTTCTTCCTTCAAAAAGGAGAAAATAGAGGTTGGAAAGGAAAAGATAAAGGAAGAGAGAGAAAGATACGAGAGGAAATTTTTTGCGATGATCACAGTTTTGGTGACCGTGATGGGACCCGTCTTCGTCCGGTCAAATTTATGCCTTTTTGCTTTGCTTTGATATTATCTAAGTCTTTATTCTATAAATGCTAGCTTCATTTCCATGCAAACCTTAGGAGCCTAAACTCTGTCCTAAGCTAACATCATTGCATATAGGATCTAAGTATGGTTTGGTAGGACCATATTGAGGAGATTATTCCATGTTCACATTAGACTTAGGTCTGAAATACAACTCTCCTCAATTCTAGGGATTGAATGCAAACAATGTATGCAAGTGTATGCTTCTATTTCATTTAAATTCTATCTCTTCAGGACTTGCATTAGAGCTTTCTGGATTTATTGCATGTTGAGCATGTTTTTGAAAACATCCCTACCTATATTGTCCCGGTCTTCACGTTGTTGGGCTGTCTCACTGAACCATAGTTCGCGAGAGAGCCTCACAACTGGGCCACTTGTTTGGGTTCGCAACCCCTACCACGTACCTAAGGGCCATAGTCTGAGGTATATCGGTAGGTGCACAAGGATGTTGGGAAGCCATTACCTTAGAACCGAAGAAATATTTCTATGCCACGTACTTCGAGCTTCGGCTTGAGTATATCGGCGTATCTTGATTGAAATCAGATGATATGAACCCTAGAGTTAGGATTAAGGTCCTATCAGCCATTTCAAAATGTTGCATTAAGAGTCAACTTTAGGGAGTGTTGTTTGTGCATCCTTGATTGTACATCTGTGATTGTATGATATTTTATATTTCTTATATTTTCAGAACCCTGGGTATACATTTTTCAAAATTTCCTCTTTTGTTTTTTAAACCCAGGTGTATTTTTCCTTTTCTTCTGATTTCTTCAAATTCTTTGACCCTGCCTGCAAATTCTTCAAATTTTAAATCTTTGTCATCTACCTTCGAAATTCTTTTTATTCTATTCCTTACCCTCTTTTGCAATAAAATATCTTTTGTCAGGAGATGTCCTTTTTCAAAATTAACGTTTGTTCATATTTTAATTGTTTATCCATTTTCACAGAAAAATAATGCGGTTGTCGCAAATTTTGGTGACAACCCGATCCCTCGTAATGGGATATTTTCATTGTCAGATTATGCTTTCTTCCTTTATTAAAATTTCTTCCAAGATCTTTTCTAAAAAACCCATTTTGCCCTCCAGAGGGAGCATTTGGCATCGTCAGTTGATTCAGGCAAAAATCAAAGGTTGCACTGCTCTAACATCCTGGTTACAAGTAGAGAGTAAGGAATGGATTCCCAGAAGTTTGTCAGAGAAGGAGTTTAGGACAACAAAAGTGAGATTGATCCAGCTATATATCGATTATTCAAAAAGATGATGGTTGAGATATTATCCGAGCAAGCTGAAGCCAGTTGCGGAAAAGCTCCCACCGAAGGAGAGGCATCTGTCACCTTCTCCATGAATGAACACATCAATATCAGTGCAGGAAACTCTAAAGCTAGCAGGAGCAGCAACCAAGGCAGCAACTTGGGAGAGTATAAAGGCCAGATTGGGAAATGTTGTGAAAACCATGATAGACTTCTTTAATACAGTCCTCAGCAAAAAGGCAAGAAGCAAGAAGGACCAAAGCGCAAGGATTGAAACAGGGATCAAGATTTCACTTCTTTAGATGAGCTGCTCGACAAAATCCTCGAATACATGTTGTCTAGCGGATTAGTCAGGCTCCCAAAGGCCGCTAGCCATTCCACAATCATGGGAAAATATACAGACCAATTCTGCAGGTTCCATAGGGCAACAGGGCATGACACAGAGAATTGCTTTGTCTTCAAGAATATAATTCAAGACTGCCTTGATAAGAATCTCTTTGTCAAAAACGAAGAAGAAAAGCATCCAGATCTCCTAACCATGCAAGCCGAGTCCAGCTCCCAGACAAGGGTCAACGCTCAGTGGAAATCAAGCAAGCCGAAGAAAACAAAACGTGATGGTTGGGGTTATGATCGCAAGCTTACCCCTCTAGGTTAGCCAATCGAAGAAGTTCTACAATATCTGCTTGCGAAAGACATGATCAAACTCCTAAGGAAAGATTATCCTTCTGTCACCAAAGGGGAAATAGAAAGATCGTTTTTGCAAGTTTCATCAAGCGAGGGGGCATGATACGGAACATTGTTTCGTCCTTAAAAATATTGTGCAAGACTATATTGACAAAGAACTTTTGGTACCAGAGGAAAGAGAGAAGCAGACTGCAGTTCCACCCGAACAATTTCCAGACCACTCAGAGAATTGAGAATGCCAAAAGTTTTTCACTTTCATCCCCTTTTGTCAGTCACTTTATAGGGGCAAGTCAGCCCAGTCTTTTGTGACTTTTTGGTTAAAATACTTGTAAATATTCAGTTTTGTTATCTACCTTTGCTTATCAATGAAATATCAATTTTCTTTATATCTTTGATATTCCCTTCTTTTTTGCCATACTGGGGCATTAAATTCCTGTTCTTTTTCAAAATGCGGGACAATCCTAACATCATTCATGAGAGAAATGATATTACCTATGAGGGTCTTTCAAAAATCATGAAATTTTTGTTTCTACAAAATCTTTGTCATAATAACCAAAAAGTTCAAATATTTCCGGTCCAACCTTTTTTAAAGATCAACCCTTGTGTTGATCATATTTTCCAAAAATTGATTTTGAAACACTGCATTCAAAGATCAACCCTTGTGTTGATCATATTTTCCAAAAAAATTAATTTCGAAACATTGCATTCAAAGATCAACCCTTGTGTTGATCATATTTTCCAAAAAATTGGTTTCGAACCATTACATTCAAAGATCAACCCCCGTGTTGATCATGTTTTCCAAAAAATTGGTTTCGAACCATTACATTCAAAGATCAACCCCCTTGTTGATCTTATTTTCCAAAAAATTGGTTTCGTAACATTACATTCAAAGATCAACCCTCATGTTGATCATATTTTCCAAAAAAAATTAATTTCGAAACATTGCATTCAAAAGTCAACCCTTGTGTTGATCATATTTTCCAAAAAATTGATTTCGAAACATTGCATTCAAAGATCAACCCTTGTGTTGATCATATTTTCCAAAAAATTGGTTTCAAACCATTACATTCAAAGATCAACCCTTGTGTTGATCATGTTTTCCAAAAAAATGGTTTTAAACCATTACATTCAAAGATCAACCCCATCATATTTTCCAAAAAATTGGTTTCGTAACATTGCATTCAAAGATCAACCCTCACGTTGATCATAATTTTCAAAAAAAATTAATTTCGAAACATTGCATTCAAAGATCAACCCTTGTGTTGATCATATTTTCCAAAACATTGGTTTTGAACCATTACATTCAAAGATCAACCCCCGTGTTGATCATGTTTTCCAAAAAATTGGTTTCGAACCATTACATTCAAAGATGAACCTTTGTGTTGATCATATTTTCCAAAACATTGGTTTCGTAATATTGCATTCAAAGATCAATCCTCGTATTGATCATATTTTCTAAAAAATTGGTTTCGAACCATTGCATTCAAAGATCAACCCTCGTGTTGATCATGTTTTCCAAAAAAATTGGTTTTGAACCATTGCATTCAAAGATCAACCCTCGTGTTGATCTTATTTTTCCAAAAATTAGGTTTTCAAGACATTGCTTTCAAAAATTGACCCTCATGATGATCTCTCATGATTGATTCCCTTTCAAAGATCAGCTCTCACGCTGATCATTCTTCTTACAGTTAATCCTCTTTCCAAAAATGATTTTCTCATATTCTTCTCTCGCTTTAAAGATCCCACATGCAGGCAGGATCAAACAAACTCTTTTTCTCAACTTTTATCAATTTTTTGTTTTTCAAATCTTTGTTAGTCTTATCAGTTTTGTTCATCTTTATCAAATCTTATTAAATTTCATTGATTTTTCATTCATTTTTTAACTCTTCTTGTCAATTCTTATTTCAAAAAACTTCCCCTTCAGGATAAGGGATAAACCTGATGCCTCTTTCCCATGAGGTATTTCTTTTTTCTTCTTTTTTTCCCTCCCTTCAGGTTAAGGGATAAACCTGAAACCTCGTCCTACGAGGTCCTTCTTTCTTCAAGACAAGGGATAATCCTAAATGTCTTTTAAAGCTTCATTAATCTCTGCCAAATCTTTTTAAAATCTTATTCTTTACCCAATTTTATCAAATTTACCTTTCTTTATCGAATTTTGTTAATTCTTCTGATTCTTTATCAAAGCTTTTCATCAAATTTTGCCAAAATTTTATTCCTTTCCCATTCAGGATAAGGGATAATCCTGAAACCACTCATAAGAACAACAATGCTACCTGTGAGAATTCTGTCACAAAGATAATTTTCATAAATTTCCTTAATTCTTCTCTTGTGTTAAATCTTCCATCAATTTCTATCTCTTCTCGTCAGGTCCTCTCAAATTTTATTTCTTTTCCAGTCAAGGTAAGGGGGGCAATCTTGAAAATCAGATCACATGCAAATAATTCAATCCCCGAAATGGTCATTCTCAATTATAGATCTGGTCCTCGCACTGGCAAATCTTCAAAATTCAATATTTTGATTAAAACTTTTTGTCAAAAACCCGAGTTTCAATTCGAGCTTTCCTTTTTGGATCTAATGCTCGTGTTAGAACCAATCATTTCTTCAGAAAATTGAGTTTTTCAAAACTCGGGTTCCTCTTTAATCTTTTTGAAGATCCGAGTTCTGGCTCGGGTTTTTTCCTCTATTATTTTCGTTTGAAGTTCTAAGTTTCGACTAGGACTTCTTTTTGGATCCAATGCTCACGTTGGAACCAATCGTTGCATCGAAATTTCGAATTTTTCAAAACTCAAAATTCTCTTTTATCTTTTGTTTTGAAAATCCAGGTTCCCACTCAGACTTTTCCCTTTATTCTTTTGTTTGAAGATCCAAGTTACGACTCAGACTTCCTTTTGGATCCAATGCTCGTGTTGGAATCAATCGTTGCGTCGAAATTTCGAATTTTTCAAACTCAAAATTTTTCTTTTATCCTTTGTTTTAAAAGATCTGAGTTCCCACTCGGGCTTTTCCTTTTCTTTCGTTTGAAGTTCCGAGTTCCAACTAGGACTTTCTTTTGGATCCAATGCTCACATTGGGACCAATCGTTGCATCGAGAATTCGAGTTTTTCAACTCAAAATTTTATCTCTTATCTTTTTATCTTGAACATTCGGGTTCCGACTCGGGTTCTCCCCTTTATATATTCCATCTTCCTTTTTAAACACATGAATTCCAATGCGGAATCTCTTCTTTTTCAAAAAACCCCAACTGCCATGTGGGATCTTCTGCCAAAATCTAGCCTTCCAGCTGATCCATCTTCAGGATTATTCTCTTTACAATTCCTTCTTTGCCCTTTCAGGATAAGGGATAAACCTGATGCCTCTTGCTGACGAGGTATTTCTTTCCTTCCTTACCCCTTTCAGGATAAGGGATAAACCTGATGCCTCCTGCTAACGAGGTATTTCTTTCCTTCCCCATTCGGGATAAGGGGATAAATCCTAAAAGCAGACCACGTGCAGTTAAAATGTGATGGTCCATTGAGTTTAGAATTTTTACCAAGAATCTTTACTTTCTAAAATCTAGCTCATCTTCACAACCCAGTCCTCGCATTGGTTATTTCTCTAACTCTACAATCATATATTGAGCTCATTTTCAAAATCCGGTCCTCGCACCGGTAACTTCCTAAATTCAACCGTTCTGATCAAATTCTTTCCTCCTAAAAATTCAAAATTCTGACTTGAACTTCCCAAGATTTGGTATTTCAAAGGTTCCAACTTTTGTTGGTCATGTATTTCAAAAGATCCAGCTTTTGCTGGTCATGTATTTCCAAAAGGATCCAGCTTTTGCTGGTCATGTATTTCCAAAAGGATCCAGTTTTTGCTGGTCATGTATTTCCAAAAGGATCCAGCTTTTGCTGGTCATGTATTTCCAAATGGATTCAGCTTTTGCTGGTCATGTATTTCCAAAAGGATCCAGCTTCTGCTGGTCATGTATTTCAAAAGGATCCACCCTTTGCTGGTCATGTATTTCAAAGGATCCAGCTTTTGATGGTCATGTATTTCAAAGGTTCCAGCTTTTGCTGGTCATGTATTTCCAAAATCGAAGATTCATCTAAAGGTCTCATCAAAATTTACATTGAGTGATTATCTCGCAAAAGGATTCTGGAACATTATGCCAATTTGCTAAAAGCATTTATTGATTCTAAAAAATTCTTACTGCACAAAAAAATCACCTCAGATTACCTCTAGTATTCTTTCTAAAAGGGTGAAACTTTTTGCGAAAAATGGATAAAATTCAAATCTTTTCCCTATTGATCAACCAAAAGGATGAAAGAGATATCCTCGGTATGATTAGCGAAAGAAATATTCAATGATATTGAAATGCCGGAAGCGAATCGATATTGATCATGGCTATGGCGCGTGTTTAAAGATGACTATCTAGCAATCAGGCAGTGGAAATATCTTGAGCGATAAAAAGAATCCACTCAATCCATGTCTTCTCATTCATTTAAAGTTGCAATCAAATATCCGTAAAAGGGATCTCTCATTTGTCATCAAGATGAAGACGAATATGCGAGCTAGACCCTCGGGGCCAAAGAAGATTTGGATCATCTCCGAGATGAAGGAGTTTGTGAAGGATCCTTCCAGAGAAAGTTCAGGTCATCGTCAAGATGAAGGCGAGTGTGATGAACCTACCGACAAACCCTAAATGATATTTGATTTGTGCTATCATTTAAAGACCTTTTGAGTCAATACCTCCTATAGAATTTCTGAGATAAAAGAAGGATCAGAACATCTCCAAGATGAAAAAGTTTGTGACGTACCTTTCCCTGAAAAAGAGAGAAAAGTCAGGACACATCCAAAATGAAGGATGTTGTAAAAACCCGAGAAAGTTCAATGACTCAAAAAGAGTGCAAAAAGATCATCATGGGAAAACACTCAGATATCAAACTGCCAAAATTGCCAGAAGTCATCTTTTCTCATGCAAAATTCTTTTATCAATATCTTTTCATTACTTGCTTTTATGAAATTAAGAATATTTTCTTCTCTTCTCATATCAGGGAAATGGATAGCTTCCTTGAAGAAAATCATCAGCGCTAAAATTTTGAATTTGACTCTTAAAACCGACGAGTTAACCTCGATGGAGGAAATACTCTAGGTAAAAGAGGGAATATCTTTTTGCACATACGTGCACATTTTTCAAGTGTTTGAGTCAACTATAATTTTATCTTATTGGCAAAATTTTCTAGCTATTCCAAGAATGAAATAAAAATTCAATATCCATTTTGATGCAACCTAGCGTTGTTTATATCTTCCAGAAAAAGTTGTCTCATTTAGTTGAAGTATCTCTTCCTGTCCCATCATGTTTTTTCCATTTGAGAATTCTGTATGGTAGTTCCCACTCAGGTTAAGGGTCAAACCTATATTTTCTGCGAGAGGTCATTGATTTCAAAAGCTATTTCAGTCTCAGCAATGAGACACCCCATATCATCCCCTTTTCAAAGCTTTAGAGAACCCCATTTTTCTCCTTTCGCAAACCCCTTTCGGATTTGTTCGTCCAAACTCCGAAGGTCCCATCATGGTTTCTCCATTTGAGGATTCCATTTTGGTCGACCCCTTCAGGTTATGGGTTAAGCCTGATCCTCGCCCTACGAGGTTTCTTCCTTTTTCAGGTTTGGGTTAAACCTGAGTCTCGTTCCAACGAGATTCCTTGTTGTGACGAGGTGTTTTTCTTCCAGTCCCATCATGGTTCTTCCCATCAAGGAATCCATGCTTCATATATCCATCCAAGAAAGGATTTTACATGAACTTCATCTCACGAGGCATTTTCTCAAAAATGTCCCATCAAGGTCCTCATATATTCCTTTCCTCATTCAATTCATTTTGATATATCTTTGTCCCATCCAGGTTAAGGGCTAAACCTGAATCATTCCAAAAAATGTATCTTGTTTCACCCATGAGATTTGATCAAAATTCTCATTTTCACTATTTCGGGATTTTCACCCAAAGTCCCATCACGATTTCCTCATTCTCTATTATTCAGTCATGTCATTTTCAAGGATTTCGTTTTCCCAAAACCATTCAGGATAAGGTTTTAAGCCTGAAAAGCCATCTTTCAAATAAATGCTTCCACACCCAGTTCAGATCTGCTAACTAGGGCATTTTCAAAATTTGGAGTGTTATCTTTGCCACTAAGCTCGGCTTTCAACCGACTTAGTAGCAAAGAGGGGCATCTGTGAACACCCCAAAATTTTCAAAGTTTTTTAAAAATATCCTTTTTGCCCCTGGCTCTACCTTCTAAAAAAATCAAAGCTAAATTTCAGTTATTCTTTAGATTTTCTGGATTGAATTCCATTCAAACTCGATTTCAGAGCAGAACCTAGTGTTTAGGTCCAAATTTGAGCTTTGTTATTCAAATTACAAATTGGAAGTATAAAATGCCAAACACATTTGCTGAATGGCTCAAACAGCTCATCCGTATTCATTTGGATCCATTACTTGATTTTTTCTCGATTCGAGGTCCGAAACTTGAATATCATCTCAAAATCCGGATCCAAACTCATTTTGCTGAAGAAATTTCCCCAAAATAGCATTAAAATCTCAGAAAAACCCTCTTTTGTAAATATTTCTCAAAAAATTACAAAAAAATTTAGTTTTAAATCTCTTTTTTTAGGGTTTTATTCTAAAAAAAATAAAATATGAAAAAGGGAATAGAGTCAACCTCAAAGCATCATCATCGAAATTCTATATCTTTACAGTGGAACATATCTCGAGGAATTCATCTAAATGCCGGTAGGGATCCTCGTGACTAAGGCCATAAAAAGATAGGAGCATCTGGATAATGCTGACCTTAATCTCGTAGTGAGGCGCTCCTACATCGGGTCTCCGAATGCAGGATGCCTGGACATAGTCTGTGGGAATGAAGTATTCCAGCAGAGGACGTGGATGAACTGGGGGTGGAGGTGGAGGATCCATGTCAGCCATTGTTGTTAAACTTCGATGAGAATGTAAAATTCTCTCTGGGTTGTCAACAAATGGATGTAATGGTGTTCCTAGACCTCGTCGCCCCTGCATACACTGGTACTAAGACCAGATGAAAGCACACGACCTAAATCTAAATCTAAACTAACACAAGTACTAAAATGTAAATAACATAAATAAAACAACGACTAAACAAATATGCTAAACTACTTATGTCAGAATTATCTAACTAAGCAAATGAAATAACAAGTTAAACTACTCTTAAGTACTGAAAAGTTAAATACAGAAAATCGCAAACTAAGTTTTTCTAAAACCCACCTGTCTAATCGCTCCTTGCAGAATGAATATAAAGTGAATCCTAGAAAGAACAGTACGTGAATCCTATATTTACTAACTATGTTAATCCTATATTCACTTACTAATCCTACTAACTAGAAAATAAAACAACTAAGTAACTAACTAAAACAGATTAATAAATCAAACTCTAAGAAATAAAATAAGTAATTCGCCGTTCCCCAGCAACGGCGCCAAAATTTGGTTGATCTTTTGTAAATGGTATTTTTAAACAATAATTTTCAATAAAAGCTTTGGAAAATCGTCAACCAAAAGTAAATAAAAACCAACTTTCCACGAAGTGGTAAGTGCGGGTCGAATCCTCAGGGAACAGTAATTACTCAGAATATTTCTCAAAAGTTTGCTTTATTAATCACAAATCTCAATCTACAATTACACAGTTAATACAACTACAATTAATCACTAAAAGAATTGAAAAAGCAATTCAATCTTCAGTTGCATGCCAAGGGTATTTTGATCATTTCGCCAATTAGACAATCTTCGCACTTGGACAATGAACCCTGGGAAAACGAGTATGCTTTTCAACCTAAAAACAAAGGAAAATGAAATGTTAGTAATTTATTCTAATAATGCAAACTATAAAGTCTTATTTTTAAGAAATTAGTAAAACAAATTCTAATTATGAGAAAACAATTAAATAAAATATTAAACCAATTCATAAATTAGCAAACCTAAGTCTAACAATGCTGTATGATGCAGATGAAGCTCCTAAGATGCAGAAAATACTGTAAACAATACGAAAATGCTGAGAATCATGAAATTACCAAGATGCCCCTAACTAGTGTAAAATAGATTTCTGATAGTTCATTGGAAAACTACTGTTTGACAAAGCAAACGAGGTCCAATTTTCCCAAAATTTATTTTGTTCTGTAACTAACATATTAAATAATCTGACAGTTTTTACAGAATGAAAAAACGATATCTGAAACTCCAGATATAAGCGTTTCAAAACTGGGAAAAAATCAGGATATCACAAGTCCCGAAATTTAAAAACCAGAAAAAGCGGTTTTCACAAAGCGCTTAAAAATCAGACCAAACCAACTCGGATAAAGCTGAAATTTGGTCTGCAGTTAGATAACACGCCAATAAAGTGAATAGAAGAAGAATTTGTTAAAAACTCAGAATTTTTGCACATGAAATAACGACAGTGCGATAGGGCAAAAATCAGGTTTTTCTTTGAGTGCACTATTCACTTTATAAATCTATTTAAACACTACAAAATGAAAATTAAACCTAAATGCAATCTAAATGACAATGAATGACAGTGTATATGCTTCTATTAAATGCAATGATGCTCAATGACACGAAAATGAAATCTAATATGCACTTTATGAATGAAAACTGAATATACTAAGAATGCAATTGTAACTAAGATGCAAAAGCATGCACTTCACTATATGAATGAGTAATGCAATTAATATAAACTAAATGCCAACGAACTAACTGAATTACTTACACAAAAAAAAAACAATTAATAAACACACATTAAACACAAAAGGCTAAATTCTCACTAGAACGATTAAATGAATAACTATCTATCTTATACTAAATCTAATATGAATTAAGACTAAGATCAACTATCTAGTTACGCTAATGAGGTAAGATTAAAGGTTTGACTAGGACTAGATTCAACTGGG